>NW_027211693.1:19725000-20925000 GCF_022749685.1 Semicossyphus pulcher
CATCACTTCCTGTCTGAAGGCTCAAAAGGAGCATAGAGAACAGGTCATAGCAAGCAAAGTTAGTGTCTAACAACATCTGGCCATACAGATGACAAATAAGACTAATAACAATAATTTAACTTTGGGCATGTCTGAACAGAAAGACAGACGGAGAGTTTGACATCTCTTTCCTGCTTCATTGGATCTGCCCTCCATTAAGAGCCCAGCTGAAGCTGTGGACTGTGTGTGCACTGTGTTTTACAGTGAGCGGGCTTCATGAGTGGGTAGAAAAGCTGCAAAAACAAAACCTCAGGAGTCTCCAAAGTTTTCTTGAGGAAAAGTTCTCTGATGTCCCTCCAAGCAGCGCCAGCATTCTGCTCCCGTGGACACTGCTCGAGAAGGACAGGAATTGTTCTAAATGAGTGTGTGTGTTATTGTGTATGTGTGTACACCTGAAATAGTCTTTATATCTTTGTCTATTTTTTCTCTCCCTCCTTCTCTCTTATTCTCTTTCTTTTGCTCTGTCTCTGTTCTCTACAGGGAGAAACCTTTCAACACATCCAGGACATTGTGGTGTCTCTGTTGAGGATCATCAACCAGACCGTCATCACCATGGGTCGAGAGCACGCCCTAATCGTAAGTTCAAGACATGCAATTTCGCATAAGCACCACACATACTTGACTCTCTTTGAAAACATCAGTCTGGGATTGCAATACATTAAAGTGTATTCCATAATAAACACCTGGGCCAATCAACTCACAAAGTATATCACAAAGTATCTCAAGAAAAACAACACTTTTAGTTTAAAATACACACTTTTATTGTACATACAAGAGGAAGATCAGGAAAAGAGGGGCATCATGGGAGCTCACAGACTGTTTGGATTAATTAGTGAGTGTGGTGTCGTCCAGGACTCTAATTTGTGGCATCTTGTCATCCAGAAGCAGCTGAAGTAGGCCCTTGTGAGATTAGTGGTTACGCTCTAAACTGCTGTGAACTAAGCAGTGTGCAAATGGTGTTCATGTGTGTGCAAAAGAATAGTGTGGCTGTGTGTTTGCAAAAGGGACGGACCCATAGAGATTTATTTGAAGAGTTCGGGGTTCTAATTTCTGATGACAGGCATGTCTGACGAAATATAGCTTGTTATAAAATTCCATCTTCTTCAACTTTATGTTGTTTCACTTTTTAATGAGTAAAAGGACCGATAAAGTCTGCAGCCTTTTAGATACATTTTGATGTCTAGACCTGCAGCGTTTGTTTTTAGCTTTTATTGTAGCTTAATGAAGCAGCTGGCAGGTTTGGCCTGAGTGCTACAAGATACATAACAAGTAGATAGGGAAATGATGATCTACAGTATGTTTCATGTGTTTAAGATGATGTTTTCTATTGTTTTATAGCTTTTAAAAGGATTGGACATGTTTGAATGTTTGCACAGTTGTAGGTGTTTAATATGGTTCTCCACATCTGCACAATTTGTGCAAGTAAAAGTAACTCCAAACACACACAACCTGCTTCAATGTTATTCATACAGAATTTCTAGATGCCGTATAAGCTCAGACTTTGCAAATATTTATACATTTTTAAAACATGACTACAGGCCAATAGCTGACTGAAGTGAAAGCTGGTCTACCCCTAGTTTGCATTGGTTCAGATGTGTGTGTATGTGTGAGTATACTGCATGTATGTGTTAATGTGTCTAAATGTACGCCTCTTTATGCATGTCTCTGTATGCACAAGTGTTTGTATGCGTGAGCTTACAAAGAAAACACTTCCATTTTGGACGTTAATAAAGGACAGAATCAATCACTCTGTCAGACGCTGTTGACAGAGTGTTTAGTAATCTGACTCTGCCTGTCAGTCTGTGATCAGCTGCCCATCACTTTGTCTCTTAATGTATTCTTAATACAATCACAACGGTGCTCTCCAAATCCCTGATATATCCATCCAGCGAGCCGTCTCTTTGTCTCCGGGAGCTCATCTGCTTGTTTTATCCGTATCCTCTCGGCTCTCCTGTTGTTGCTACATTGAAATTCTTGGCTGTCACGCCGTCCAAAGTCACAGTATTCCGATTAGTTGTGAATTCCGAAATCGTCATCCGGCTCTCCTGCTTATTGCTGTAATGGAGCCAAAACTGTTGTGAAGATTCATTCCCAGCTGTAGGCGTGGAATCAGTCTTGGCTTCAATCCGTGCGTACATCTGTCCCTCTGTACAGACAGACACTCACAAACAGTAAGGTGTCAGCTCTTTATCTCTGTGTCACAGAGTTGTTTTGGGATCCTCACATTGAGTCAGAAGTTAATCACAAATGAGCCAGTGAAGCCTGGTCGTCCCTCTAAGACGATCTGAGTGGAGAGTTCAGCTTCCTGTTTGGTCCTCTTTAGCTTCTGTTGTGCATTTCCTCTCTAACTGGTCCCCTGGTGGATATTCTTATAGCTTAGGATGGATTGCTGAGGAAAAGTGCCATGTACAGGAAGCAGCCTGGAAAATGCCTCCGCTGGTTTTAATGACACTTAAACACACTTCACACCCACAGGACCATGAGAGCGATGCTTTATTCCAAAACGGTGTGGTCTCCTTTAACAGACTCATCGTTCTTCCGAAGCCTACAGCCACCAGAAACACTTCTTGCGCAGCTTCTTGACACGTGCCTTGGTGCTGGGGCGGCTGGAGGTGGAAGAAGCTGGGGTAGGCTTGGGCAGGGTGGGTGCAGGCACATCATACTCCCCCTCCAGGGCCTCCATCACCCCCTGGAAGCGTCCCTCTTGCTGTCGGAAATCATGCTCCACACTGGAGAGGAGAGAAAGAAGGAGAGAGAACAGCTGAAGGGGGGAGGATGATTTAGAGGTTGTGTCACATCAAGTCAAATTTATTTATATAGCCCTTTTTTTTTTTCCCAAAAAGAGATTAGATGTGGAGGGAGAGAGAGCGAGGATGAGCAGAGGGACGTGAGGAAGATTTAAGGTCTATGGAGCAGAAAGAGAGATTAGAAAGAGAGGGATTGAGGGAAAAGGTGAGCGAAGGGGTTTTAGTGACATTTATATCAAGTTGCAAAATGCTGACACCTTAAAGAGAGGTGGGACTTTAGCATAATGCAGTTTTATATGGAGACATAAAACCATGTTGTGTTCTTAACTCAGATATGTGCGCCTTCAGCACACACGCTCATTCACACAGGTCTCAACTCAGCACTCGTTTCACGTCTGTGGTATTCTTCTGCGCTTCATGCACCGATAGATCACAGGCTGGTGGGATGAGAGGAGAGGGAGGGGAGTGAAAAGGAGAACAGGAAAGGAGAGGTGGAGAATAGAAAGGAGAGGAGAGGATAATTTGCAAAATGGGGAAGCTAAAGGAAGGAGCAAAGAGGAAATTTTTTTTTTGCTCTTGTGATGTGTTCAAAGCAGACCCTCTTGGCTTTCTTTTTCTATGCCTCTCTTACCCCCCTCCTCTCTCTCGTCTCACTCTCTCATCCCTCTGAAGTGTCCATCGCTGCAGGTCATAGTGTAGTAGACTTTGAGTTTCCTTCTCCTTGTGGTAAAATTGTTTTTGCGTGTGACAGAGTGTGTGTGCTGAGTCGGATTATGGGGGTGGAGCTGCAGCATAGGGGCCTGGCATCTGGAGTTAATGAGCCAAATGATGAGGCAAGACGAGCAGAGAAAACTACCCCACCCTCCCCACCTCCAGCATCCAAACATCCCCACACACACATGCTGTACAAACACATACGTGCTCCCCTGACATCCTACGTGTGCATCTTCCACAACAAACCCACAGCTGAGTGAGGGAAAGTACAGGGAAAGAGCCTCCTCAGGGAGATGGAGGGATGGATAAATGAAAGAAAGGCAAGCTTTAATGAAACAGGGCAGAGAGGTCACTGCGGAGTGAAACACAGAGACAGAAGGGAGGGGAAGGAGGAGGGGATGAGTGCCACCAGAGATGAGGCAAAAGAGGAGGGCAGAAAGGTCTCTGCTCCCTGAGAAAGAGCACAGCGGAGAGGGAGGGAGGGAGAAGAGGAGGATGTGAAAGCTGTGGTGGATGCAAGAGAGAAGAAAAGAGATGGCTTCCATGCATAAATGATAAACGAGATGTCTACGCAAAGAAAAGAAAAGATAAAGTGGTCCACCTGTCCTACATTTACTCAATTTACAGTCGACTTTGTTTTAGAATGGAGGACTTTTCTTTCTCTTTACCTGCACACTCCACTAAATTTCCACCTCCCCTTCCCCCTCCCTCTAAATCTTCTCTAACTACCTCTCTGCGCCCAAATCTACCTTCCTCTCACTATTGTTCGTGGATTACGGCGCGGTAGGAAAAGAGCTCCTGCTCTTACTTCGTTCTGCAAGCTGTCATCTTCAGCATCTTTTGCGAATGTGTGCAAAACTGTGACGAGCATGATGCATTTTTAAAACCTTCACTTCCTGGTTAAAGAGAGGGTGAAGGTCATGTTGCGAGGTGTAGGTTATGCATGTGTGGATGTGTTCTCTTATAAGCTTAGACGTACATGTATGAGCAGCAAGTGGGAGAATATGTGCTGTGTATACGTCTGTGTGTGTGTGTGTGTGTGTTTGAGCTGTTTAAGTTCTGGCAGAAAACAAAGCAGACGTCAGACGCTCCTGTCGCCGTTGTCTCTCATCCTACAGATTAATTAGGACTGACAAAAGCAAAACAGCCAGCCCACATCAAAACCCCTTCTTCCCACCACCAATCATTAGGATGGATGTATTAGTCCCACACGTAATACGGCCTCTGCTTGTGTGCCTATTTTTCCCTATCTTGCATCCTCCTTACCCAGAATCCTCTCTGAGGGTTTGATAAGGCTGTGACTGGCCAATCGAACACAGAGAGCTCTTGTTCTTATGAATTTTATGTCTTTATCACTTAAAATGTGTTTTTCTGCATATTTAATGTGTGTGACCTTTCCACAAGAAGCGTTTACTGATGTTTGAGGGGAAAATGATTACGAAGCAAATTCAGTAATTCTGTCTGAATCATTAACATCCATCACATACCATGAAATACACTCATTCTTTGTTGAGTTTGAGTGCATGCACACAAGTATACATAAGGCCCTCTGTAATATTTATGTCTACATGATTATATTTGCATATGTGCAAGAAGAACAAAGGGAAAGTGGAGCAGGAAGGAAAATCTCTGAAACTAAGAATAAAGAAAGCAGCCATGATAATGATGCGAGAAGTAGCACACACTCATGAGATTAGGCTCGCCGCAGGGCCTTAAAATCTCCTCAAAAATGTCCAAAGTTATCTAAAATTTCAGGACTTGAAAAGGATTCTAATGTCTTCATTACTGTTGTTAGATGTTGCTTTGTGTTACCATGTAATGACAGCATATTCCCTCTGAGATAATAGTACGTAACTGTGTGTCCTTTAAACATTCATTTTCGCAGGTGCAAACTCCTCACCGGCTAATCTATGCAGACGGAGCATTCTGTAGTTCTTTGTGTTTTTGTTGCTCTTTAAAACGTATGATTACAATAGTGTTTGGAAACACTTTTGAATGATTCAGAGCGTGTCCCAGCTCAAGGGAATGGTTGTTCAACAGTCATTTTTGGCATGGATTATTCTGCCCTGGCTGCACGCCTCACAGCTAGAAGGTCCCTGGTTCGAATCCTGGTTTGGACGTAGGGGTACCTTCTGTGTGGAGTTTGCATGTTCTCCCCGTGCATGCGTGGGTTCCCTCTGGATACTTCAGCTTCCTCCCACAGTCTGAAGACATGCTCGTTAGGTTCATTGGTGACTGTATATCTCTATGTGTCAGCCATGTGATCAGTAGTGTCCCCGCCTGTCGCCCAATGACATCTGGGATAAGCTCTAGCCCCCCCGCCCTGAACAGGATAAGTGGTATAGATAATGGATGGATGTATTAATGTGCCCTTTGCTGCTTTCCAAAGCCAGTGTTGCCACACTTAACAGTCTTGTTTTTTTCTGACAAATAGTTCAAACTTAAATCCTCTCATTTGATAAGCAGAAACTAGATTTTTTTAGGGGATCTTTTATCGCTAAATCAGCTAATCGTTTGAGCTCAAGCTAGCTGTAAGGCTGTATGCCATGTTTCAGTTTGTGCTTCCTGTCTTCTCTGGGCGTCTTACTTACAGGAAGATTTGCATGTTTTCATCAGTGCACATCTGCGTGGGTCTATAAGTGGATGAGCATGTTACCATGTGGCAGATCTCCCCCCTCGGTATTCATTACAACCTACTGGTCGAAGGATCCTGCTGTGTTAATTAAGATCAATGGGAGGAGGAAATCATATGAGGAGGAAGAGGGAGTTTGGGAAGCGATGAAGAGATGAAACGACAGAAAAAATAGAAAGTAAAGATACTGGAGGGATGTGGAACAGCTGGAAAGCAAGTGTTTTTGCGAATTATAGCGCGCTTGGGAGATAAAGACTCTGTAAAATGTGTTTTTATCCCTTGTGGCCTGCAAGGGAGGTTTATATATGACTGTAAACAAGCAGAATTAGCTTCAAGCCTTTGGTGTAACACGAACATAAAGTTGTGCGCTAAAAGGATGTTTTTATACCAGATTATTCCAGTTACAGCAAGTAAATATTTATTTTCTCATGAAGCTGCTGCCTTCGTGTAAAAGCACATTCCGAGCTTGTGTTTGTGCTGCAGAGAAAAAGTCGATTCCTTGAGGTGGGGCACAGGTGATTATAGCTTTACCATGTGACAGATGGAATGAGGCGAGGATGTAAAGATGAAACCAGTCTGATGAAAGAAGGAGAGGTTGAGCAGGTGTGCAGGATGAAAAGATGGAATGATTTCCATAATGAAAAGATGAGAATAAGAGAGGGGTGGGGCAGAGATGGTGCAAGGATTAAACTACAGTATGTCGTGTCAGATTGTGAGTGTGAAGCTGTTTAAGTTGCAGAGGATCTAAGAATGATATTAGTTATTTAGGTCACACACACAAGGGACGAGTGGATCAGGAAAGACACATCATTTAGGTTCTTGTTTGCACAGAATGTTCTCTGGTGTGTAAATAACTTTCCTGGAGAGAGGATCCTCTTTAATCTCTGGAATACGGCATGTGTTCATTTCATTATGGATGAGGGGATCACTCAGAGTTGCGTACCTTTTATATTACAGCCTATATTTTACGAGAAGTGAAATTATCAGAGAGGGAGAAAAGGGCAGAGACAGCAGGATACCAGGAAGAAAGGCTAATGAATGTAAAACCAAAACAAAAGATGTGCTGAATAAGTGATAAAACCTGAAGCGCGGGGAAAAACAAAGGCAACACAAGGCGTACAGTTTGCTCGGAGAAGTTTCAGGGGTGTTTGTTAAGCTCGAGGAAAGAATGAGTTGTCATGTGTGGGTTATGTATTGCAGTAAGCTCATTATGGTGATCGGGTTACCTGTAGATGATGCAGGCTGTCTTTTGGCAGGTGGAGCAGTTGTTAATGTCCTGACCAGTTCTGTAGGAGCTGCGACTGCGGGAACAACACATGTAAAACACTTAGACACACTCGCACAAAGAGCTTAATTAAACCGAGTGCACTTAGATAGCAGAAACACATCTGCTGATACAAATACCTTTTTATACCTGTTATTTCAGGTATGGAGTAAAGATACCTTAAAGAACAACAGCCATCATTAGTACCAGTATCAGCCAATAAAAACAAGCCTTTCTATACCTAATGTGACTCTGCGATGTCCAGCAGCAGGGGATGTATTGTAGAATATTTGCAACAGGCTTTGCTTTGACTGGAAAGAGTCTCTGGTGTCACAATTGTTATTGCTCTCTCCACCTACGCAAACTCAATGCATTAACATGAGGTCCTCAGGGGCTTGGCAAAGGGCAACTAAATAGCCTGTGATCTTTATTGTCTGTGATGTTCCCCCAACAGGAGTATTCAGGACATCACCTGAAGAGGCCTGCTGGGTTAAAACCTGCCTGGTTGTTTCACAGGCATGGTGACTATAACTCCAAAGCATTAGCATCGACCGTCTAGGCACCGTCGAGTTAAGAGCCGAACCGTATTAAAAAGCAGAACGTCTGCTGAGAATTATTTTGTGTCTTTCCCTGTTGAAAATATATCGAACAATAAATCCGACTACAAACGGCAGCTGTGTTATCGATGTCGAGCGAGGCTACAGAGGAAAACACAGCCGGAATTGTTGGCAAATAAAGTCAGATACAAACATCTGACAAGCTCACGCTGACCGCCATGTAATTAAAACGCTGCATTTTGCCAAGATATTTTGGCTGCCCCTCCACTGAACTGTGATGAGGGAGAATCTGATTTATGTTGATAAAGTAGACATTTTAATTACATGGAGAGAGACCGTGTGACTTGCATCATTTTTCCCTCCCCCTCCCTAGCAGTTTTTTATCAAAGACAACAACAGCAGGAGAAGATGAGTATTTGCTTCTGGACGGACAAGAAAACAAGAAACTGCGCACAGCAACGAGCTTTTAGCTCAGCAGACATTTTTATCACAGCGGCCCACTTAGAGGACTTTCATTCCTGGCACAGCGTCAGATACACGTCGTCCCTCCTGCCTGCTGCTTCTCTTACTTCTCTCTTCAGGTCTTCTTTCTCTGAGTTGCTGTCTTACCCTTTTTTTCCCACACACTTAGCATCCTAACAACCAGCACACACACACACACACACACACGCTTACAGTATACAGTTGCACAAGGCAGGCTAGCACGTACACTGAGTTCAGCAGCCTTATTGTGCAGCTTAAACATTAATTGCATCTCTCAAAGGTAATCTGATTGGGATTAGTTTGGAGCTGGAGACATCTGTTACAGAAAGGCGGAGGGAGAGAGGGAGTAAATCATGTAAAGAGGACGTTTGTGTGCAGTTATAATGAGCATTTTTTTCAGTTCTGATGTACTGAATTGGTTTTAGCATGTTTGGGAGGAGAAGAGGAGGCAATGGGCATGAGAGGTTGGAAAGGAGTGGGAGATAGAGGTTGGTGGGAGGAAGACGAAGAAGAATTACTGACAGTAAAGGTGAAGTTGGAGGTGGCGGATGAGGGAAAGAATGAAGAGCGACAGAGGGAGGGGGAAACAAAACGGAGCGAAAGTCAACACTTGACAGCAGGGGAGAGTGATGGACAGGCTGTCGGGGCAGAGAGGAAGGGGAAGATTAAAAAAGAAAACAGTGAGAGGGCAAAGGAGTGATTCACATTAGGGGTGAATCATATGGGGTGGAGGTGAAGACAGAAAGAGGTGGGAGAAAAGGTATTAATTAAGAACGGAGGAAAGAGTGGAGCGAGGGCGGAGCTGGAGAAAGGGGTGAATAGCTTGAAGCAAGTTATAAAGCATCGGAAAAAGGAGGAGGGCGTTAGAGAGCTAACGGGAAAGTGTGAAGAGGTGAGAAACAAAGGAAGAGGAGGAGGAGAGGATGATTTATGAGAAAAAGAATTAGCGGGAAGAAAGAAGAAGAACTGATTAGTTTAACTGGTTGGGCACGTTGATGTCTCGTGGGGATACAGTCACCTTGGGGAGCGCAAACCCTATAAGGTATATAAGATTAAAAGACGGGGAAGGATCTAGCATTGACTACAGGCTGGCAGGTATCATATATCCCTGCGGGCCTGAATCACACACGCACACACACACACTAACACACACATACTCACACTTCAGCAATTCTCCACAGGCCTGCCTGACATTTAAAATCTATTACACGGACTTGAAAGCTTGTCGGTATATATTGCTATAAAAACTCAAATACACTCTCTCCTTAATCCTGTGCACTCCCTTGACATCCTCTCTTCTCGCTCTCGTTATCACTCCAGCTCACTCTCTAACACTCCTCCTTAAACACTTGCTTTTGCAAGGATATGTCTACCTTTGGTTCGTCTTTCTTCCTCCATCCCTTAGCTGTATTTTATCACTCTCTTCATCTTTACTTCTTTTCAATTTCAGCTTTGGTGTCTAACTTTAGAGATGTTCTGATACCTGTTTTTCTTTCCCAATACCAATTCTGATACGTAGACTTGAGTATTGGCTGATGCCGAGTACCCCTCTGATACTCCGATGCGTAATGTTGGTGGAAAAACACTGATTCCTGAACTGTTGCTAGCTTGGACTTACCCTACACTCTCTGCGAGCACCACTCTGTTGTTGTTTGCAATCATCACAAGATAATTTACCTGAAACCAATTGATTTTCATCCTTACCCTTCGCTGAGGGCCTTGCTCTTCTCCAGATCTTGAATGACATTGAGCAACACCTTGATCTTCTCCTGATTGGACACCAGGTTCTCCTCCACGCTCTGCAGCTGCCTCTCCAGCCCGCGTGGTGCGTTTACTGCGGGCCCGGTCAACAATCCACCCGGAGCCCCGTTACATTGTGCTTTCAGATGAGTCTTACAAGGCAGGGTGTGGTCGTCGAATGATTTGCTCTTCTGTTTCGCGTAGCCCTTGAGCTTGGCCCGTTCTGAGGATGTTGGTTGGGGAATGTTTGTGGGCTGCTGGGTGTTTTTGGTTTGAGCTATAGGTGTGGATGGTTTGGAAGAAGTGAGCTTTGGAGAGTTTTTTGCAGGGAGCTGTGGGGTGTTTGAAGGTTTTGAGTCACTGTGAAGGGAAGGTGCAGGTTTAAAAGCGATACGGACTGATGTGTACTGGTGTGTTTGTTCATCAGTGTGCTGGATTTTCATGAGTTTGTCAGTGGAGTTTGGTTCTGTGGCTTCTGCAGATGGTGTGTGTGCTCGTTGTGGAAGTGTGGTAGCTGCGGTCCTGTCAGTGCTGTTGTGCATGTGTGTTTCTGCTGTTTGTGTGGCGGAGTCTTTATAATGAGTGAAGTCTGCAGAATGTGGCCTTGTCTGAGGCTTTGAATCTTTACTTTTGTTCTGGGTATGTGCTGTGCTGTTGGAATGTGAGCTGTGGGTTTTTGGTATAGTGTGTGACAGCTGTGGTATTTGACGAGTCTTTACTGATGTGTGCGTTAAGGTGTTTGCAGAGTCCGCGTTCTTGATGTGAGGCTTAGAGTCCAGAGCGCATTCTTTTCTTACAGACGGCTTCCGTGGTGGATTAGGTAACGTCTGGCTCGCTGTAATTTGATTGACAGCCTTCCTCCTACACGCGCCTGTGCACGGTGTTATCTGTGAACGTCTCCTCCCACATGTCCCACAGAGGCTTGGTGGGGAAGTGGCCATCACTCGGCACGGCCGTGGTGGGGTGGCGTGCACGGTCGTACAAACGCTCCCTGTCTTTAGAACCGAGCGATGGCCCTCCCCACGTAAAGACTGCACCCTCCTCCTCTCGTGTGGAGCCTCCTTACCTTCTGTGGCCTCAGAGCAAACCCCACCTACTGCGTCAGAGGCCACAACACTGCCATTTGTGTACCGAGCTGTCCTTTTTACTCGTATATCCTTTGGGTTTGTCCGTATAGTTTTGATCTGGCAGTAAATCCCGCTGCCTGACCCCTGCGACCCCATGTCGTCCTGCGTCAGGCTGTTGATCTCGTTCTGAGACGTCTCCTTGGACACCGGCAGACTGTTGCTGTCACTTCTGATCGCGCCCGCCTTCTCTGCTGCTGTTGCTTTGTCCGTTGCCATGGCGACTGGCCGATGTGAGTTGATTGGTTGGCTTCTGTGTCGTTTGATGGAGGGGAGAGTCCGCAGTCCGGGAGATGTTTGCACCCCGACGCTGCACAGCGGGCCCCATCGCCCCCCAGCCAGGGGAACCCCCAGCGCAGGCACTGGATTGGTTGGGTCAGCCACCCTCCTGCCCATGCTCCTCTGCAGGTCGGCTCAGCCCCCTGCAGAGCTGAACGGGGTGGAGGTTAGCGGCGACATCAGCCAACGTCAGCAGGATTGAAGACAGTAGGAATGTTTCCAGCTTTTGTTTATACCAATGAATTTATTTGTTTGCGACGCAGAGAGAGTTCTTATGTGGAAGCTGGAGACAGAAGTTCAATATCCAATAAACCCTCAATGTCCCTCCATTAATGACCTCCTTACTACTTCAGCTACTCCTGATTGGACATCACTATCAAGGCTTTCCTCAGTCTCTAACCAGTGGGCCGAAGATGATGAGTTGGAAGGATTTTCTGGGCATTGCGGGTTTGCTCTGGGGAGAGAGAGGGAAAAAAAAGAGAAGCAATGAATGAGAGAAACGACAGAAGAAGGAGGGGAATAAACGGTCAGATTGGCAAGAAGACACAGACATTAGGCACGTAAAGCACCATATAAAAGCTTCGACCTCGACTGAACGCACACACTGAGCGGATCGATAGAACTCTATCAACCTCTTATTAGAGCAGCGGGTTGGGAGTTACGGAGGCAAAACCCCAAATCTCATCAAGATGTTTCTTTTGAAGGAACAGAAACGACCAGAGGTGTATTAAAGGTAATTACGTAAAGGTACGATGTTGCAAGATGCACACACAGACGAGAAGGTGTGTCAATAAATCTTATATATTCAGGACAACAGATGTCGTTGCGGTTTCTATTACGTGATGCCACAGAGTGACACATTTCAAATGATGTTTGCCTCACACGGCAGTATGATGCATCACCCCTCGGCTTCTCTCATGGAGGCAGTTTGGAAGTCTGTCTAATGAGCTCAGCAGTATAGGAAGTCAGTGTCATTATATCTTTAGCTTTTTGTTGAATTGTTTTTGTATTAATCTGCTTCGTTAAAATGATTAGATTGTTCGGAAGGTGAGCTAAATTAACCTTTAGATCTTAATCACCTCGTATAACTGGAGAATTGATTGTGCACTATGACACTGACGAGCTGATTAAATTGGGGCAAGATGATATTATAACCCATTTCTCCTCAGGAGGAAATTGGGCCATTGCAGCAGCGCATATTGGCAGGGTACACAGAGGAGAAGCCATAGATACTGTAAGAGAGTCAATGGAGGCTTTTAAAACCCACAAAATGCGATGTGTAATATATCACATTCATATTTGCCAGGTTAAAATTTTGCTTTCATTTAGTATATTGGAGTCGCCTAATCACACATCCAGCTCCTGAGGGTAATTGGAAGTGCTCTGGTTTGTACTCCAATGCAGTTCTGTGACTTCAAAATGACTAATGCATCAATTCATTTCAGACATGTTGCAGATCAAAGTCTGACATTTTCAGCAATTTTCTTTCCATCTGCCCACTTCCATCCGCGCTCACAAATATGTTAATTCCTAATATCCTGTTTTCAACGGATGTCTGTTTAGGCAAATGATGAAATAAGTAGTCACAAAAGGTAATTTGCGTATGAAATGAGGCTTTTTATTCTCCTTACATGTATATAATTTTGCTCCTATCTTCATTGGCGTGTTACATTGCATTACAGTCGGTATATGCTGAAAAAAGCAGATCTTTGCAGTATTGGTTGAAGATGATATAAAAGAGTAATATTTAAAAAAAATGTAATACAGCCTTGCTCACCTATTAATGATATGAACCCAATATTACTGACTATAAATTCCTTTATGAAGCTCTAAAAAGCGAAGGAGAAAGGTTAGATTAGAGTTATACAATCCTGCCTGTCAGCGTGCAGTGGCCCTGAAGAAGTTTAGATAATGTTCTTACCAATGGACAGGCACTCAGTCTCACTGACTCAGCTGAGCCTGACTGCTGCACTTATACTTCATATGTAT
Organism: Semicossyphus pulcher; assembly: GCF_022749685.1. Lineage (NCBI taxonomy): Eukaryota > Metazoa > Chordata > Actinopteri > Labriformes > Labridae > Semicossyphus > Semicossyphus pulcher. The sequence continues at coordinate 19,738,569 of NW_027211693.1, forward strand.
TCAGCAGCTGAGTCATGCACACTCATGGCGATACTCCGTGTGACCTATATTGACTCATTATAAAGCCTGATGTCACATGCTTGTCTGACGGCATGAGCAGATTTTAAAAATGGCACTTTAGGCCTTTTATCCTCTCTTCCCTGACAGCGAGTGTAATTAATATTGTCAGACTCTTTGGAATTTCAGGTTTCATTTAAGATCATTAAATATTAAAGCTGAATGAATACAGTTTATTATGCTGGTGGGCCTGCCCATGGGCCGGAGAAGAAATGGGAGCAGCTTAAATTTAGACTGCTTTCAGTCCGTCTCCCTGCTTTATGAAACTTTCCTGCATGTTTGCTGAGACAGCAGGCCGCATCACAAAGTTCTAGTGAAGTTAGACCTCGTGATAAAGATGCATGAATGTCCTCGAAGCCGTCGCTGACAGACGCCAGGGCTTTAAAATGTAAGGTCTTCTCATACAGCACTATCAAAGGATTTCTGCTGCTCTGACATTTTTCTGCATATCTTGACAGTGTGGCTCAAGGACCGCCACATTGCCTAGAAGCTAGCAGAGGTCACATGTAATCAACAGCCCAGACTGTTTATGATTGGTTACCACGGTAACTGTAATAACCATACAGGTCTTGACACAGAGGTCAAACATCTTCCCAGGTTTGTGTGTTTCTTCATTTCGGCATATGAGTATCTTTTGAGATTGTGTGCTTATGTGCGTGTGAAAACCGTTTGCAAAGCAGGCCGCCAGCGTATGGATGAGCAATGGATGAGGATGTGTTGTTTGCAAAAAGAAATTGCAGATGATGATGATATTTTTCCTGCGATAAACACAGAGAGGGAGAGAGAACAAAACAGTGTTTTTATGTGCAACACAGAGAGGGAGGACTGCAGATGAGCGTGCATGTAAGAGTGTGTGTGTGTGTGTGTTTGAGTGTGTATAGTGTTGTCTAGCAGTTTGCCTTGGGATTCAGACTAAGTCAATTGAAGGTAATTTCACTGCAGCTCATTTCCAAGCATTTGTCTTTTCCACCAGCAGCTACACCAGACGCCAGAGCACCTGCTGCAACAAACTTTCTCTCTCTCTCTCTTCTTCTCTCTCCTGCCATCACCGCCTATCTATGTGTGTGTGTGTGCCTACTGTTTCAAGTCTCAGTTTTTACCCATGACCTGCAAGCTGTCGGGGAGAAAGTGACACAGTCTCCTCAGAAATCAGCGCCTGTTTTCTCCCCCTAAATCACTCTCCTCTTGTCACTCTCGATCTCCATCGTAACCCGTGTTTGTTGTTTCGCTCTTCCTCTCAACTCCCACTTTTGCATCACGCTGTCTTTGATTTGCTGCATGTGTCTCTCTCCGCTCCCGTCTCTATATTCAATCTGAGTCTCTCACACCTCTGGCTGTGCAAAACGAACGGGGAGGAGAAGGGGCGGTAACGCTGTCAGCTGGGGGATGAAGGGGAGGCGACGGGAGAGGACGGGGGAAGATGGCAGCCCAGGGAGGCGCTGAAAGGTTGTGAGGGATAAGGGGCAGAGAAGAGATGAAGGAGACGCACAGAGGAGATGAAAGTGATACTTGTTTGTCTGTGTCAAAGGATGAGATGTAAAGGCTTATTTCCCTGTGTTAAAATCTCTTAAAGTGTCTGATGGAGTTTGTTTAACAAAAAAGAGAAGCACACAAGAGAGAGAGAGAGAAATGTGTTAAGAGACATTAAAGAAGAAGAAGGAGATTTGGGAATCCACACACACACGCTGCCTGCCAGTAATCAATACGCATTGCAAGTGTGTTTGAGCATCTGTCATCACACACACTCATAAACACACACACACTCTGCCTTTAAACACTACAGGGAGTTTCTTGACAGGGTGCAGCTTTTTATGAAATTTGTTTATACATGCAACGACTTTAATTTACCAGTCGGTGGGTTTGGGCAGTCACAGCACGGCCTCGTCTGAGTATGTGTGTATCTACATCTGTGTGTGAATTAGTGCGCCCCCACGCCTCTGCAGTGGTAACAGAGCACTGAATGCTCCAGCGAATCGAGTCCCCTGTCGTCTCAAGGTGAGCCTCATTCTTCAAGTGCCGATTGACGGGCCCTGCGCGCGAGTGTGTGTGCGTTTTAGGGACACTGAGACTCGCTTTACTGCTCTGTAATCACACCGCTTCTCTCGCTCACTGTCTGTCGCTGTTCACGGCCACAGCAGAACAAACGCAGCGCGTTATTGGCCCTTGGAGACAGGGCGCACATTGCATTTTGGGAGGTGTAGTCAGTGTTTTTCTTCTGCTGTCTGGCCTTTAAAGCAACGAAAAACTTCTACTTGAGCATTTGATTTTTACATATTTTAAATTGATTGTTTTATAACTGCAAGATCTCTGATTAATTCTGTGTTGCACTTTAAAAATACATATTTAATCCTCCACAAATATGGATCTTAGCACTAAATCAGACATAATTTTAAGACGGCTTGCACAGGCATTCGTAGAGAAATCTTGTAGGAGGTAGTTAAGTGATGTGGGTACAGGTAGCGACAATTATCCTCTGAGTAGGACTGTGAGCTGTTATCAAACCTCTTTTCCTCTTTATTTTAATGTGAGTGATCATTGAGAGAGACAGGAATTAGTCACTGCTTCAGCTAGATGTTTGAAAAGACATTTAGAATCCTGCTTCAGCTCTTTAGAGTTAAAAGGCAGCTTCTGTTTTACCTCGATGTTATATAAGACGCATGTGTAATAAGTGCACTGGAGGCAGTTTTTTTAGTAGCAGTGCCAATTACTAGTGTTAGTATTTGTTAGATTTCTGCTTGTAAATGAATATTTAATCTCTGCATATGTCCAGTGTTTACATGCTGGCAAACAGATCTACAGTATGTTTAAACTGTCTCTGTTTTTCTTCCGTTTCTTTACATAATTGGTCACTGCTTCCATCTTTCCTTAAGTGTCATGGTTTAACATTTTCCCCGTTGACCGAAGGCAGAATTTGGTAATGATCCTCAAAGCACCGAGAAAGCAGCTCAGCCTTCTGCACACTGTTTGTTGTGCATTTTAATTGGGTGCAGCTGTATTTCTCAGGGACAGTGCACTTTAATAAGCACTTCAAGTGGAGAGCCACAAGCCAAAAAGGCTAATGTTCATATTACAAAGGCTAAGCATCTCAGCCAACCCTGCATAATCCGTTGAGGCATTGTTTGGGGCAGATTGTGTAAACCTGAGTGATTCAACTTTCTCTATGAGTCAGACAGAGCAAACTATGGAAACTGTTGTCGTCCAAGAAACTGAATAATAGAAATATTCGTGTTCTGTAGCAGTTTCTCAAATCATGGCCCTTCAGAGTAATTTTTTGGCATAGCACCCCAAGCCCAACGACCGCCAATGTAATGTGATTATACTAAAGCAGTTTGGTTGGTCGGTTGGCTCGGATTCAGTCGGCTTAGACTACGTTTGAGGCTGAAGTTTATGTATGTCAAATCCTTTGTCTGATATCCTGGAAAATATCAAAACAAAACACTGAGCCAGGAGCGTGTTGCCATGCATGTAATGGTTTCAGTGTAATGTCCATAAACAGATAACTGTGTGTAAATGCAGAATCTGAAGGCAGAGGGTCAACAGTTTGGTATCAGAAATGTCGTCTTTAAACCCCACCTCCACTCTCGTGTCTTAGTTGTTATTGACAAGCACAGGAAAAGGAAATCTTGGCCATTATCAGTCATTATCAGCTATCCATATACGCCAATCAGCCATGACATTATGACCACTGACAGGTGAAGGGAAAAACATTGATTATCTTGTTACAATGCCGCCTGTCAGTTGGCGGGATATGTTCAAGCAAGACATTTGTCCCGTTAAACATTACCACCTGCCAAACATTTTTGCACACCAATTTGGTGTTCAGTGTCTTGCCCAAGGACACTTCGGACTCCAGCCTTCCGATTGAGAGACGACCGACTCTACCACTGAGCCACATAGCCACACAGCTGAATGGCAGTGGCCTCTTTCAGCAGGATAATGCACCCTGCTAAACTGCGAAAATGATTCAGGAATGGTTTGAAGAACATGTTGAGTTCAAGGTGTTGACTTGGCCTCCAAATTCCCCAGATCTCAATCCAATCGAGCATCTGTGGGATGCGCCGGACAAACAAGTTCGATCCATGGAGGCCCCACCTCGCCACTTACAGGACTTAAAGGATCAGCTGCTGACATCTTGGTGCTAGATACTTCAGCACACCTTCAGAGGTCCTGTGGAGTCCATGCCTCGACGGGTCGGGGCTGTTTTGGCAAATTGGGACCTACACAATATTAGGCAGTGCTCATTTTTAAATGGTGATTTTGGCATTCATCACTTTTTTCCCACTGTTTTAAAATGTTTGAAAAGAAAATATAAAACGTGGTCAACCAATAAAGCTGTTAACAAGGTTATTCATAACAACCGTTTAACATTGATTTGATAAATCCTTCAGCCCTCAAGGCTCCAAAGCACGGCGTGTGCTGTGTGTTCCTGACAAATTTACCTTCCACTCCGGCTCTTCTCTTTATGCCTTTAGGATTTACTCTGCTCCGAACATGAATGAGGATCAGGGTTTTGAGTTTTGCAGTCATGTGCTTAATTTCCTGGAGCTCACAGTGAAGTGGATAATGAGCAGTAATATTCTGGGTCTCAGCTCGAGACACTCGAAGCTGAAGGTTGTTGCCTCTGGACAAACTCCTCTGAGTATTCGTTCTTTGGCACGTGTGAGAGTGTGTGGGGAGGCTCGGAGGAATGCATTAGGAAATGATTTGAACCAAAGATTAACTAATTAATTAAATCTTCTTCCAGCTGTGAGTTTGACTGGTCTGGACCTGTCAGCCCGGTCTCTAAGGAATCCTCAGATAATGATAACAGCCATATTAATTTGAAGTCATTTGAGAGGGTTTTCAGCTGAGCTTTGCATACATGAAGATTGTCATACACCTTATTATGAAGAAATTCTTTTGGTGCATTTTCCCTTTAATGGATAGAAACAGCCAAAGAGAGACAGGCGAGGTGGGAGAGAGGGAGAGGTGTTGACATACAGCAAAAGGCCGCAGCGATAAGCACTCAGCCATAATAGTACACACTCTACCAGGTCGGTACCTTGGCACCCTGCAAGTTTATATTTTCAGGAGTTTCGTTTGGTGATCATCGACTATTTCAGAATGAAACTTTCATGGTTATTTGCACCTCCAAACAACTCCAAATGAGGTACGTAATATTATGTGGCTCATTTCTGCAAATGAAGCTCGAAAGCTGAAATTTCCTTAAAGTTTGGATCCTTTTAGCCCCTTTTGCCTTCTTCATAAGGGGATAAATAGGTCATAATTCAGAGCAATGACCTGTCAGAGGGAAAAAATGAAATCTGTTTGCCTTTATGGAGGAAGCTTATTTACAACCAGTTAGGAACCTGTAACAGGAAAAGGGGTGAAATATGGACACAGAGCGTCGAATTGACAATTCCATCTTCCAGCTTAATTCATTTGTTTTGCAGGGGAGAGGATTGTGTGCAAGTTGAGCAGCAGACCAGGGAAACGTTGGGAAACTGAATATTTATGAGGTATTTGCCACCAAATATTTGATAATTAGAGATGAGCACGATAAAATGGAGAATTAGATCTTGTAAGTCAACAGGGAAGTTAGAGGAGAAGCTGCAGATGCATGGCCTCCCTCATCTTTAAATGATTCATCTGGGTTTTAAATTTTCACTCTCACTGCTAACTTTTCCCCCTTTCTTTTGTAGCCTTTCATCTTTTTATCCATCATTTCTTCAGCCCTCGCCCTCTGATTACTCCCTCTTCTCTCCATCTCCATCCTCTTTTATCATCTCATCTCCCTCCTCTCCGCCGTATCACTCATCCTGTCCACACGTCCCATCCAATCTCTCCATCATTAACCCACAATCTATCCGTCCTCCTCTCATCTCTCCATCCCGCTGCCCCCGCCGCCCTCTCTCTCCGCCTCTCCCTCATCCATCTTCCTGCCCTTCTGACTCTCCGGTCCCTCTTTTGTTTCACACCATCTCATCTTCTTCTCATCGCTTGTTCACAGTCCGTCTGGTTAGCCGAGCGGTTCAAGTGTCAGTGACTCACACACACACACACACACTTTTCTTTTGACTCTGTCTGGCCGTCAATCTCCCTTAACCTTTATTTCTCTCTCACTCCATCATCTGTCATTCTCTGGAGAAGAGAGATATAATTAAATTTAATGCAGTTTAAAGTCAGAACCTATTGATTAGATTTCCTCGTCCGTAATTTACATTTTACCCCTTTAATTTATGTGCTGCAAGCGTTTCCAGCATTTAAACTGCTATCTTTGCTTGCAGGCATGTGAAACAACTTTCAAGCAACATTTACACAAAGTTTGCAAAGCTACCAAAAGAATTCAAGTTTCGTTTCACTCCGTTGACTTAAAACAAGCCGTAAACAACAAACAATGCTAATAAGCTAAGCACCAAACAGGGTAATACATTTATAAATGAGGCCCATTCATGAGCGAAGTGAAGCAGTCTTTAGAGATTTGATTAGTACAGAATGAAATTTCAGCCAGCATATGTTGGCCGTGCATCATTCTTTCATCCAAGGATGAAAAACAGAAAAATGCACTTAGCATTATTTTGATGCATCACTTACTGTATGATCACAAACCCACAACAGGCTGCTTTCACATTCAAGCACTATTCATCAAATCCATCACTGCATAGGTCAAATAGTTATCAATGCTTTTATATGTTTTTTTTAACACATTCTTCAACATTTTTTTACCTGCTGCAAATGATACAACCATTTATAGTTCTTCCTTTATCAGGTTTTTGCTTGTTGATTCGCGTCTGTGCCATTGACAGCGTCCTTCATAGTGTGACACAGATACACACTGCACACACACAATGTTTAGGTTATATAAAAATTAAGTGCACAAAGGTCACACATGTCTACACCGTCTCATCTGTAGATCCTTGCACACATTTCCCTCTCTCTCTCTCTCTCTCTCTCTGTCTCTCGCTCTCAAACACATACACAGATGCCCCGGGGCAGCATTAGTGTATAAGAGAAGGGTTATTGCAATATAATCCCATATTAAAGCTACACGAGCTGTTCTCATGATTGGTTCAGAGGCTTTTAATAACCATTGAGCCACAAACACACACACACACACACACACACACACACATACGCACACATACATCAACTGGCATTTGAACTGTTGGCTAAATGCAAAAGTTGTAAATGAATGTTGCGTGGTACAATCTGCTCAAAATAAGCACGACACACGCACACACATACGTAGCTACTGCACACACACACAGACGTAATCATATGCATCAAATCCCACTGTGACAGATGGAAAGGATTACTCACCTGACACACGCACACTCATATCCACACATAGTTTTGATGCTCTGATCACATTACTTTTTTTTATCTAAATACAGATGCTTTAAAGAGCCTTCCTGACGTAGAGATGTAAGCACCTTTTTCAAGGCTGCTGAGTTAAAAGGAAACAAGACGTCCAACATCATCCAGATTCTGTTGGCTTTAATTTGTTTGTTCTGAGTCTTCCAGAGGTTAAACGTCAGGATTTTGTCCAGCAGTCCAGTTGGCGCTTGCTTCCGTACAATCACCATTACCTCTCCAAGCCAGCGTCTTAAATCTTGCATGAGCTGCTTTCAAAATAAAGTACTCAGAGACTGTAGAGATTCCTCAGAGGGTCAAACAGAGCATCTGTACCCTGAAGGAAACATCACACTGGAATGCACACACAGTCACTTCCATCGCTTTCCCAGTCACTTACCTTTTCTTATCCTCCTCTTTGGTCCGCATGCTTCTCCTCTCCCTTGCTCCCCCTGTCTCTCTCTCGGGTCTCTGATAGTCCTTTAGCCCCGTGTAGCGCTCCCCTCGCACTCTCTATCTCTCTCTCCGTCTCATTCTGTTGCTGCTGATCCTCGCATGCTCGCGGAGCCCAATGATCCTCCCTCCCCTCTCTCACTCTCTCTCTCTCTCTCCGTCTGCCTCTCTCTCCCCTCCCTTTCTTTCTTCCTTTCTCTACTCTATCTCTATTACTTTTATACCTACCGCAGTTCTTTTTCTCTGTTGCTCTCTTCCATTTCTCATACACCGTCTCTTTACCATCAACTCCACCACAGTCTTTCTATCTCCGTTGGTTTCCCCCTTTTCTGCCTCTTCCTTGGTGGTTAATCCCGTGCCATGCCCTGGTTTTGGTGTGTGTGTGTGTGTGTGTGGCTGCATTGACCCTGGCATGGCTGTAGACCCAGTAAAACTTTGGCAGCGTACAAGTGTCTGCTCCCGGGAGCGGGGCCAGGACACAAACAAACACACACGCACCCACACACACGGAAACACACACTCTTGCTTCGATCATTCACTTTATTTATATCTTTGCTTTTCTGTGTGAACTCGGCATACTATTCTCCCCCTCTCTCTCTGTCTCTCTCTGTCGCTGTCCTTCCTCTTCTTTGCCCCACTTTACTCTCCTCACGCCACTCTCTCCTCTTCTTTTATCTTCATCTCTCACTCTCACCTCGCCCCCCTGTGTTAGACCGTCCAACCTCCCACCTCCTCCTCCTCCTCCTCCTCCTCCTGCCTTTCTTTCTCTGCTCCTGTTCACAACAGCTGAGGATGACACTGCTTTCCTTTTTCTCAAGACAAACGAGACAAAACGGGAGATAAATTGAATAGAGAGCGAGATTAAACGCCACACGGCACCAGGTTGTAATTATGCTTGATTATAAGCGCTTTGTGTTTCGTGCTCGGCAGGAAATGTGTGTTTGCAAATTAATCTCCTCATCCGTCATGCATCAGGAAGAATATCTTTACTGTTCTTTGAAAGGCAAGTTTAAGATTTAGTTGAATTCAATTAAGAGTGTAGTTAGTGTAAGCACTTATGAAATAAAGGCGCATGAATGAAGCAGATGTTCTTACAAATGTGGTCCAGCTGGTGAGTTTTTTAGTGTGCAGGGCCTTATGTAACCGCCTTCTGAGTTATGACTGTCCCTTTGAGTGTGTGTGGACTTAGAATTATTACCTGTTTGTGTGTGTGTGTGTGTGTGTTCCCCGAGTGGTCCCCTGCCGCAGCGTCCATGTGAGCGTCCCTCCTGACCCCTCCTCTCCCCCCCCCATCTTAAAATAACTGGTGATGTATGCGCCAAAGCAAAGTGGTTGACTCACCTTGCGTTGTGTTTCAATTGACCTCTGGTGAGACGAGCAATGAAGTGTGTGTGAACGTGTGTAAGTGTGTGTGACCGTGCGAATGTGAGCGTTACATAAGCAGCCAGGGCGACACATGGAGCCTTTAAAAGTAACACACGTGTGCACAAAAACATGCAAGGCTGACAAAGCGTGAGGGAGTTCTGCAGAAGGTGATTTTATTTTGGAGGGGAGGATGAAAAGAAAAGCACGTCATTGTTATCGCTTTATCCTTGACCTCTCTTCCTCCCTTTCCTTTCTCTTGCTCACTTGTGTCAGCTGATTGTGTGTCTTTGTACCTGGCAGGGAAATGGCACTCTGAGGAGACATTGATCGCTTTTATGAACAGTGAACAAGCCTTCATGTTCACACACACGCTGACATGAAAACACATAAACACCCACATTACCTCGCTCTCTCTTTTCCTCTGCCTCAGACAAACACACGGCCATCACCCCGACACACAACAACAACTCTAATTACACCTCCACACAATCCATCTCTCTCCTCAACCTCAGCCCCCGGGTGTCAGAAAAAATGTGTGTAATTGAGTGTGTTTGTTTGTGTGTAATAGAGGGGGGGGGGTCAGAGATGAGCATGTGCCTGTGAAGGTACCGTGGAGGAACGCTGCAGGCTGCCTGTGAGACTGTGCTTTTTTTTTTTATTTTGAAAGATGATGAAAAATCACAGTTGAGAGCAGTGTAATGACTTCCCACCTGCTGGGACATCACGAGAGAGGAGAGGAGACGTGGAGAAGAAAGGGAAAGGGTGTGAAGTGAGCACAGGTACGATATGGACCTACTGTATGGGAAGTGCTATGAAAGGCATGGCTGGGACTGAGAGGGAATTATTTCGGTGGTTGATTGTTAACATGATTGAATTTATTTTATGTAGTTTTTTCTTTTTAACCCAGTTAATGACTTCCTGTTGGCCTTCCTGTCCTCTAAATAGGAGAAATATCTGATTTGTTTTATAAGTGAGAACATAGAATTAGGTCCCAAAACCGTTTGGATTGGTTCCCACACACGATTGAGTGTTTTGAGTAACGTGCCAAAAACATTTTGCTCCTTTGACAGATTAAAACCAAACACTTTGGGCTGTCAAAGTTAATACTTCAATACTCTTTCCTAATTTGATATGAATAAGATGTAAATTAAGCGCTGCACAGTGGTGCAGTGGTTAGCGCTGTTGCATCACAGCTAGAAGGTTCCGAATTCAAGCACCAGTTCAGACGTAGTGGGCCTTCCCAGCTAGCAGGGAACGTTCCCATAACATTGGCTAACATGACCTACAAGTTTTGCAAGAAAACGTTTTAATCTAATAATCAAAGAACATTTTAAGTTTTAAGTTCTTTTAACGTTAAAACTTAAACTAAAGCAAAACGTTTTAACTGCACATTCTGAAGATATTTTCAGGATGTTATTGAGGCCTGGGATGTCAGAACGCCTTTTATAAAACATTTGCTCAATGTTACATAAAAACAAAGGTAGAACACGCTTACTGCAACACTCTGAGGATCTTTTCAGGATGTTAGTACGGCCTGAACGATCAGAACGTGGTTTATAAAACGTTCCTGAAATGTGATTTGAACATTCCTACTGCAACTTTCTGAAGATGTTTTCAGAGAACGTTCTCCGACTATGAAAAGCAACTATTAAAAGGAACCAAATAAAAATGTCCCGCTCAATACATTACCAGAACATCGCACGTAACATTCTCAGAACGTTCTTAGAACAAAAAATATACAGCTGGGTTTTTGTGTGGAGTTTGCATGCGTGGTTTCCCTCCGGGTACTTTGGCTTTCTCCCACAGTCCAAAGACATGCTAGTTAGATTCATTGGTGACTTTAAATTGCCAGTTTGGTTGTATGTCTCTGTGTGTCAGCCCCTTGATTGGCTGGCGATCAGTCCAGGGTGTACCCCGCCTATCGCCCAATGACAGATGCCCGATGAAGATGTAAATGAAATTGCATGAATCGTGTTTCTCTGTTTATCCCACTGGGCATCTCTTGGGGAAAACCATCTTTAAACTTGCATTCCAAACTAGATGAGTCTATATAACGCACAAACCTGAAGTTCAGTCTGTAGGTAATGAAATGCACTCTTGCTTTATTGAGAGCAGACAGGCCATTTGCTGCTGTAGCCTTCCTTTGAACACAAGTTAATAGAAAGTTCAGTTAGATATTACTGTGTTATGCAGCTGACTTTATGACTCTTATCCAATTGCAGATGTCTCTGCTAAGAAGTGAAATGAACGCTGCAGCATCTATAGGGGCTGAGTGTAGAGTCATGCAGGTGCATCTTCAAATAACCGTCATTTTGATGTAACTCTAAAATTACAGCTGTCAATACATTATTAATGAGAGTAGCCTGAGTGAGAGAAGTGATAGATTAATGGAGGGAAAGTGAAGGAGAGAGGAGGAGGAGGAGGAGAAGGGGAGAGAAATCCCAGACCTCGCCAGCATCTGTGTCCTGTTTTGTCGGTAATCTCTTCAGTGTTGCGTAAGGCTTTGCCTCAACAAGCCCTGAGCTCTCTCCCTGTCCTCTGTCTGTTACATACGCTGCAGTTGTTAGTAGTTTTAGTAAAATACACAACACTCCCATATGTGTGTGCATGCCATGAGATGTGTTGATGAAACACATGGGTGTGTGAGGAGATGAGCAGCTGATGGTCGATATTTGGCCCCTTGAGGATTTTAGATTGTGTCAGAGGAGACTGAGTGCAGAAGTTTTCAGCCAATTAGACTGAAGTAGGGCAAAACAACATGTGACCTACACAAACACACACAGAGTGAACATGACAACAGGGAGTGCCCGACTGAAGAGCAGTTGTGGTGTGTGTAAATGTATGTTATGTACTCTTATATGACGAGAGGAGGAGAGAGGGAGAATGGAAATAAGAAATAATGATTCAGAGTTATTTTTGCTTCGTGCGCCTGTTTGTTAGTGTCCACCTTTTGGGAATATATGTGGTTTCTGTTCATTTGCTGTAGCATCATTACTAGGGATGCACGATATGGATTTTCTTCAGCCGATTTAACGATAATTACTCGCTCTCTGTCGCCGATACTGACAAGATAACTGATCATTTAACAGTTTTGTACCTTGGAAACTAAACCTGTAGTCTGTGCAAATCTAAGGGTAAGAAAGGCTTTGATATAGCAGATTTTATTACTTAATATGTCTAAGTAATTTATCAACCTGTTATATATTGTGCATCTTTAATATTTGCCAAGTTTAAAGGGGGGGTATTATGCAAATTTCAAGCTTCATATTTCACTCTGTGATACCTGTGGAGTAGCTTTGCATAATTTACAGTTAAAACACTGGTGCTCTGAGCAGGCCCTCATACAGCCTCTGCCTGAAGCGACTCAGTCAGCCCTGTCCCTTTAAGAAACCCCGCCCCTACGAGCCTACTTTCTTCTGATTGGCCGGCTCTCCGAAGCCTGTTGAGGCTGCACTTTGCGACATCAAAAAGTGCAGCATACTTTAACCTACAGATTTGAAACTTCACCCACGTTTAGTCTGTACATCCAACATTGTAACATTATATATATGTCTTAAAATGTGGAACAGCATAATACCCCCTCTTTAAATACCTGCTATCATAGTTAGAGTATTTTAAATGCTCAGTCTTACTTTCAGTGACTTATTTGTTATTGACTGGGACAAAACTAAATTATTTGATGTCACTCTAAGTTCTTACTCACTTCTTTAGTGTCCCACCAAATGGTTCTCTGAGCACTTTTCAGGGTGAACATTTGATGGGAGCGTAAGAGGGGGAGAGAGAAGTGAAGAAGAAAGAAGGGAAGAGAGATTAAAGGAGGGAGTGTGCTGACAGGGTCTCCGGTGTCACTGCAAGAAGAAAGTAGGGTGGAGGATGGGGTTGTGCTGCTCTGAGCTCAAAAACACACACATACAAAATACACAGTATATTACTCATCCGCAGTAAGACATCTACGCAATAAAGTTTGAATTCCAAATAAGTGATAAATTCTATTTATGCTCTAAAACTGTAAAATGCTTCAGTTTTCATGCATGCCAGAGAAAGTGTGAATGCAGGCGAGCAAACACACACACACACACACTTCCTGCTCATTCTGATCAGATGAGAGCCGTCACCACACGAGATCCTCTTCATCTTTCATCTTCAATTAGCCATCCATCATCCTTAGTTTCTGTCTCACGTTTCCCACATCTGCCACCAGCTCTTGAGGATAATTTCAGCCAAACCCTGGCATAAATACCTGTGCATCTGCCACGCCGCTGCACAAAAAGGTTTGTGAACTTCATTCCAGCAATTAAGCCGAGGGAGCAGAGGGAAGGATCAGAGACCATTGATGTCCAAGCAGAACAAAACAAACTGACAGGGACTTTAAGAGGGGAGGGAGCCAAAGCAGCCAGATGCAGACTGGATATTACCACTGTGCTGTTTATGAGTGGGACTGGTGTCCATGAGGTGTCTCGTCCTCTTTCTGTCTCACCTTGCTGGCTTTCATTAGCGTGAGGATCATGTTTGCATGTTTGTGGACAGCTCAAAAAATTAAAATAATAGATTAAAAGAGAAGAAAAACAGAAGGAACAGGCTTTTTATTTATTACAGGTCATTTGTCAATATTCTTGTTGTTGTTATATTTTCAATTTACAGGACAAATGTTCCGTTAGAGCTCTTACATGTTCCATTTAAATTGGTTTTTCTTTTTCCCGGACACAAAACAGAAAGGGCAGAGCAAGAAAATGTATTAAGAAAATAAGTTCGATGGAGAACTGAAAGGGTCTGATGGTTGACAGATGTGAATTGGCTTTTTATTACGAAATCAATATATTAGCACTCTAAGGGATAGTATCATATATATATACAGTGTGGGGAAACGTTACTTTTAAAAGTAACTTGTTAGTTACTGCGTTAACTACTGAGAAAAGTGTTACATTACTTCTGCGTTACCAAAAATTAAACCCCCTTTTGCGACTCTTCACACATGTTGGTCATATTGTCAGGACGCCGTTTAGCCTACTGTACGTCTACCTTTGAATGTACTGACTCTACCGTCATTGCAAAGCCTCGTTTACAGCCCGTAATCTGTAACTCTGCAGCCTAATAACAGGAATGGCAGGCACAATATGACCTTTACAGCTATTAATTATGCTAACAATCTGACAGTGAACTGGGCAGAGGCATACGGTGTTAGTCACAGCTGTTTCCATGACAACAATACAACAATGTTTAGCTGCAGATGCTTTCTCACATTTGAAGTGGAGCTCTAAACACCTAACAAGCACTTCCCCTCCAGCCACAACTTACATTTCACCGTCATGTTGTTCTTGTTCCTTTTGTCCAGGAATCCGTGAAGTAAACGCTGTCCTCTCTACCATCTTGCCTGTTGAGTTAGCTAGCTACACAACTGTGTTTACCCTCTGCTGGTACGCAGCTACCTGCCGAGAAATAGGAGAGAAACAGAAACAGTGCATCAGGGATTTTTTTTTTTTTTTTTTTTACTTTTTCACGTCAGTCTTACTTTCAAAGTCATAGCAGTGCTCGCTGTTTCTTCCTCCTCTTCTGTCTCTTGACTCTCCTTTATTTACTTCTTCCATCTCTAATCCTCCCCCTAACTAGTCTCTCTGTTGCTGAATTTAGGTGAACTCACTGGGCGCCATATTTACAGTTAAGAGCTCCTGCTGTGGAGTTAATACCCTCATTAAAAACTTCATCATTAAAAAAAACTTGTTATATGTAAATTAAGCATCACAATGAAAGTAGAGCAGATGTTAACAGATGATACGCGTTCAGCTTTTTGTGAAATCAGAGGCTTTATATGTTGTTTTTTGACATGATGTTGTACAGTATGGTGTAATACTTGGTGGTTCTCAACTGGGGGGTCGGGACCCAAAAGTGTATCGCAGAGCTGTTTTCAGTGGTTCACAGATGTGCGCTTGAAAAGAAAAAAAAAAGTGGCAAAAAGTCTATGTTGCGCTTTTATTTTGAAGGACATTGGTTTCCTATGACGTACGTGCAGTATAAGTGTAGTTTATTCACCCTCCATGTATCCACTGATTGTATAATCCCAGCTACAGTCATATTATATTATATTAGATATATTAGATATATTTACTTTTTTATTTTCTTTCTTTTGAAAAAAGGCTGCTAATTGGATAAATTGTAGAGGGAATATTTTCCTGTTGCACTGCCACCTGCTGGTCATTTTGCTTGAGTATTATATTGTTATGTGAAACTGACATACTGTGATATTTCGTTCCGTCTCAGGTCCAAACTGCAACATTTTTCATTAAATAAATGTGTGTTTGAGAAATTTCAGACATTTGGGTGGTGACTTGTCATTAAGGAGGTCGTAGTGAATCCACTTGAGAGCCACTGCTTTAGAGGACATTATTATTATTATTAGACATAATTGTAAATTCATTCATTCATCATTTAGTTCCATCCTATCACACAGTGTGCCTCGAAGTGTTGGCATTGAATTACAACACATGCTGTGTTTTGCATTTTATAAATGGGATGCGTGTGTATGTTTTTTCTCCCTTCATAATAAATCCATTTTTTTGAAAGCCATTCACACATTTTACCATCATGAGGAACTCTGAAGCTTTACCTTCTGTTAATGCTTTTTTAATTTGAGTTATGTATCTATTGAGAAAATGAGGAAACCTTACGATTTGGCAGACGGCCTTAATGTAAACCATAAAATCAAAATTGGAAAGTGTAGCGGCTGCCAGCCTTTCTTGCAACGATAATGTGCCTTTATAACAATTATGATAATCTGTTAATTACATAACGACCTGTTGGTGCACACGGCATCTTTGAAATACCAACAGATTGCTCAGAGCGCCGCCCTTCTGTTCCAGGTGTTGTGGCCAGTATACAATCCTGTTGATCAAATTAACGACTGACAGAACTGGTCCAACGTTTCCTTCTTTGGCAACCTCAGCGACAAATTACATTAAGAGATTTAAACGTCTCTGGCTTCGGATGTATGGCACTCAGTTTAAGAGCAGCTGCACAGCGCTCAATAAGAAAAGATGCATCTTTTTCTCTCTCTAACGCACTTTACTCTTCTAGTCCAGGGTGGTGGCCTGCATGACAGCTATCCTCAGTCAGATGGATGATCGTCACTACGCTTCGTACATAGAGACCTTCAGTAGGAGCTCGGATCTGGTGGTAAGTACAAACACAAATACACAGGGACGGATGTCTGTAAAATACACGCTGATAGTAAGATGTGGTTATTTCCATTTCCCTGCAGGACTTCCTGATGGAGTCCTTCCTCCTTTTCAGGGACCTGATTGGGAAACATGTGTATCCCTCTGACTGGATGGCCATGATCATGGTACAGAACAGGTACAAACCTTGGATTTAACCACTTATTGTCCCAGGTCTGCTTTTCTTACTGAACAGGCCCCAGCTGTCCCCGCACGACCAGCATTGTGACATTGAGACTCGGTGTGTGCAAGCTTTAAAGAACTGTTGACACCCGCACAAACCCACACAGGGAAAAGTTGGAGATGGCAAAGCTGGGATCAGGACTGCGATGAGGGAAAAGGCTGAGGTGGCAAATGTGTGTCTGCGTGTGTGTGCCGTTATGGGTGTATTTTTTTGTGATGTAAGCTAGAGGAGAGGCTACAGCTGTGTGACAGGAAGAGAGGAGGTAAATAGGTGAAAGTGAGAGTGAGGTAGAGAAAAAGACAGGTGGATAAGTAGTCTGCGGGCTGGGATTACGGGAGAGATGTGCGGGCAGGGAGAGAAAGCAATCGAAAAAAAAGTAGGGGAGGGAGTCGGCTCTGAATAACGATGACAGATAGATAGTGCCAGGGCAGAGAGACGGGGAGCAGATTTGCTACTTAACTTCAGAAATGCACAAAGTCACAACCCACTGATACACCTGCACACTGTGTGAAGTTGCTATCATGATCTGTCATTGTGACAGAAGTTGTGAATCTGAAGGAACAGTAGTCTCGTCTTGTAAAAGTAGAATAAATCTCAGAGCTCGAGCAGCTGTCATTGTTTGATAAACAACAAATAAGTTGCATCTCTTATCGTTATTGTGGATTTATTCTTAGACATTTTCCCTTAGGGTTGTTTTGGTGTCTTATTTTTACCACCAAACTGCATGAGGATTGTTTTTACCTTTCACTAATTTCCCTTGATACAATTCTGCTCTATTGGTGCGATGTATTTGTGTGATATATGTGTCTCTTTCTGTGCATTAGAGTGTTCCTGAGAGCCATTAATACCTACGCAGACACGATGAACCAAAAGTTCCTCAACAATGATGACTTTGAAGTGCAGGTGAGTGCTTGTGTGTGTTTGCACCCTTTGTCTGCTTTAAACATTGATCTCTATTACAGTCTCTCCTCCGCTTCCTCCCTTTTCTGTCTAGTTGTGGAATAACTACTTCCACTTGGCGGTGGCCTTTATTACCCAGGAGTCCCTGCAGCTTCAGCACTTCTCGCCAACCAAGAGGAACAAGATTCTGGCCAAGTGAGAGAAGGGCCATATAATTTCCTTACTTACCACACCTCCTCTCCCTGCTCTAATGAAACACTCTGTGATTTGCGATCTACTTTGGAGTCTGCATTTACTGTTTACACTCCCCCTGCCTATTAAAACCCCACGGTGCTAGTAGATAGACATTCAATTTAGCTCATGTTGGGGCTGATTAGTACAGCCTTATCTTTTCCACAAGGCTGTGCAGCGTGTGCAGGTGAAAATAACAGCATTGATCAAGCCATTGTTTCTAAACTTCTCCCTCTGTCTCTGTTCTCTGTGGGTTTTTAGATATGGAGATATGAGGCAGCTCATTGGCTTTGCTATTCGGGATATCTGGTACAAACTAGGTAAGAAAATCTGGTGCATGTATGTGTGGTTGCGCTGCGTCTTGTGGGTATGCAGTATCACCTCATCAGCAACACCTGTGCGTATGTAGGATGGTGCAGGTGTCCCTTCACCTTGTGTTTGCAACACAACCAGGGGAATGTCCTGCTGGAATTTGTTTTCTGCAGAGCATGGAAATGAGGGCTCACAAAGTCAGCACCAGTTTGCATGGAAGACTTCAGGGTGGCATAACATATCACTGCTTAAATTAAATTCAGTATTTCCTGGTTGTCAGAGAAAAAATGATCTATAGAAAATGCAGGGTGATATTCTGTTATATTCAGAGTTCAAAGACTCCCTGCTGATGGAAAAACTGTTTCTGAATGTGGATGTTTTGGTGGTCCTGAGACTCCATGAGGGAAAAGTTAGTATGTGTGAGTCGATGAGTCAGAAATGATGATTTCGATTTTGTGGTTGCTTCTCGTAGGGAGTCACAAGATCTGTTTCATCCCTGGCATGGTGGGTCCCATCCTGGAGATGACTTTAATCCCGGAGGAGGAGTTGAGAAGAGCCACTATTCCCATCTTCTTCGACATGATCACTTGTGAGCACGCGCACTCTGGAAACTTCCACAAGGTAAAAACATCCATGTGTGAAGATCAGTCATGCAGACATGTTTCAAACATCTCTGATGTTCACACACATCTGAAGATTTACATGTTTAATTCATGTTTGCATGCTCAGAAACCACACACATGCACGCATTACCATCAGTTTCCTGTGAGGCTGCACATAAAAGTAAAAGAGACACTTAAATTGTGCTTTCATAACCGATTTATTCTTCAATTCCCCTTCTTATTTGCTTTAATATCTCCCTTTGGTTCTTTCTCTCTCTCTCTTTTCTTCTGCAGTTTGAGAATGAGATCATTCTGAAGTTGGACCATGAGGTGGAGGGTGGAGGAGGAGACGAGCGATACATGCAGCTGCTGGAGACTATGTACGCCTAAGTATTAGAATATATCACTTTTACAACAGCCTACAATGCCTGACGAAGAGACAGTACTGCAAGAACTTGATATATCTTGGTTTAAAAGGGTTGAAATGAAAATTACGCGACCATAGCTTCATTTGATGAACAGTCTTGTCAACGGGTGCTTTCAAAATGCTACTGACCTACAATAGGACAGACCTACAACCAATCAGATAATATAAAATACAATATTTAGGTAGTGGTAGGCTGCTGTGTAACTAGTTCAAACACCCATTTCATAAGGCTTCTAGCTGAACATAATACCCGACATTTGGCATGACATGATTTAGTAGGTAAAACTTACCATTTTAATGTCATTTAAACTTCTCTGTAATTCCTTAATACTGTAATGAAATTGCCTCACGGGTTCTCCTCTGAACAATCATCGTATTAAAGATACTTTACATGAGATCAACAATTGTGATTGGCCTGGTCAGATGTAAATATGTTTGACTGGAGGGGGAACAGATGCCACTGCTGGAGCAAAGAAAACATAAGCTCACAGATCCATCTGATTCCAAGGCTATGGCTAGTCCTGCTAACCCTCAAGCTAACTCTTAGCAGAGGTCACTGGTCTCTTAGCAATAATTCTACAAAACGTTCTGACATAAAGGCACTAAATATCAAGCTGAAACCCTCTGATGATTAACTTGTGGCTGCCTGTCTGCCAGCCTGCTGGACTGTTCTGCAGAGAAACTCCCGCTGAGGCCACAGGTGCAGCACTTTGTCGCCTTGGTGAAGGGACTCCTCATTCGTCTCCTTGACTACCGCACCGTGATGAGCGACGACAGCCGCAACAACCGCATGAGCTGCACCGTCAATCTCTTGGTAAGTCCCACCTTCTTAGAAATGTAGCCGTTGTTAGCCGAGTCGTTGTGGCCTTGCTCTTTAAACTCCTGCAGGTTTAATTATCTTTCAGGATTCCTTCTGTGCGACAGAAGTGTTCGAAGGCTGCTTACAGCATAGTCACAGGAAAAAGAATGCAGTTGCCTCTCAGAGTTTCAGCACATTGCTTGAGCCTCTCCTGCACAAGAATTTCATCATTTTTTTGTTTGCTCCATGTTTCATTGATGCTCTGTGAATCTTTATAAATCGCCCATATGTTGAGAATCGGGCAGGGGTCACCATGGATTAGCATTTATTGACACTAACCTTGTGATTCATGCACTGTACTTTGTAGCTGTAGTATTGAACTGCACAGCAAAGAGGTGCTGATCTCAGACACACACACGGCGCCACACAAACATACACACACACACACACACATCAATAAACTCATTATTAATTGAAGGACTAATGTAAGAAGAGACGAGTGAGCGAGATTGTTCCATACAGATCTCAGAAAATAATCTCATCCGAAGCAAAAGAGCCAAAGTGATTGAGGAGTTCATTATAAAACACTGATTTTCTGTCTTGTCTCTCATGCCAAGGTCTTTGTGTATCTTTTCCGCATTTAATTTGTGTGCTGATTGATCTCCAGGAAAAGATTCATCTCTGTGTCTGGTCTCTGTCTGTTTGCAGAGCGTTGCGTCAGCTCCTGTCTGTTCCACATCCTTTCTCTTATGTGATCTCCTAATCACATTCTCCCCCACGGTATCCTCAGGTTCAGTAATGGATCCCATCTACCCCCCATACGAGTGTCGCCACAGCAGATTAAGTCGCAAAATTCCTCCTCCAAACACTTTCTTCCTTCTTTTGCATCTGTACTTCTTGTTTGAATTATTTCCTTGAATTCTTATTTCTCAGGCACAAAATGTTTAGAAGGATGAGTTCATAAGAAATTCATGTGATTTTGTTTTTGACTTGTATTATCTTCTTTTCTCCCTGAGGAGGAGACAGTGCTAACGCATGGCAGAGGTGTTTAGCTTGTAGCCTGTGGCAGCTGCCCATTAGCTATTCTCTTTCATTTGTTTGGTTGCCTAAAAAAGATCCCTTCTGCTGGCTGGTAGGCAGTAGTGCACTCTACTATCCATGCCCCCCCAGGCTAGCTTCACTTAGAAAGTGCACACATGCATACACAATAACACCAAGGTATTTGCTATGCTTCCTCATGCAGATGCACTTTCAAAGAAACACAAACACACCTTCAGAAACACAAACAGCTCAGGCTAAAGTAACCTCTGCTAAAGGCTTTCCAGTGTAGCTTCATCTCTCCAGGGTCTCTTTCAGCTGTTAACCAAAGCATGTTAGTCATCCGGTATCACTTCCTCCATATTACATGCATGGGGATTTTAAAAGTCAGAAGGTAAACAAGCATACTGTGGGTGCACTAGAGATTATTTGTATGCTCATAAGACGCGTCGACCTCGGTGTGTAATAACATCTGACCTTCATGTAAATGTGCAGCCTCCAGCAGGAAATTGGCTTATTTAAGTTAAAAGTCATTCATGCAAACATTGATGTGTCCGACCTTTGCAAAAATACAGCACATATATATGCATACAGTGCGCTTTGTCTTCACAGTGAACCTTACAGTAATTGAGCTCATTTTTATGCATATTTGTGATCGTCTCTGCGTGTGTTTGTGCATATTATTGTGTCCACTGACTCATGCTGGTTATGGGAGGTGGGGTTACATGAGTTCGTTCCACTCCTCTGTTCTCTGTAGATGTCATTAAACTTCATTAAACTGGGAGTTAGTGCTGCTTAACTAACAAATGCGCATGCACACTCTCCCACACATTAACACACAAAAAAGCAATCAGAAGTCTACAGCGTTACACGCACAACACGCACGTACAGCCGTTTAGGCAAACGCTCGGCCACACTAAAATACAATTACAAACTTGCAGTTTGTGCAAAGCTTCAGATGATTTTCAAAATCTCTCCGTCACACAAACACATATTTGAATGCACACACACACTTAAAGACGGACATTAACCCTGCTTCTCCTCTTGATTTTGCAGAACTTTTACAAGGACATCAACCGTGAAGGGATGTACATCAGGTATTTATGTGCTGAGTGTGACATAATATACATTTAATTACTGCATGTCTGTGCTGTATGTGCAAATGTGTGTGTGTTGGAATAGTGTACGTGTCTGCGTGTGCGAGGTTGGCTCCATAATCTGACAAGGGATTATATGAGTCCCACTGAATTAATGTCAAAATCCACAGGATCAGCTCTTGGTCTGACTGGAGGGAGAGCAAAGAGGAAGAGAGGCATGATGGGCACGAGGGAGGGAGAGAGGTGGAGAGACGGAGGAAGTCAGGATGATGAGAGAGAGGGGGGCGGGGATACAGATAGCGTCAGGTCCCATGGTGCATTTTTGGCAATGCCTTATAGACATAATTAGTTATCTGTATGTGTGAGTGTGAGCTCAGCTCTGCGGTTGCTCAGCTGCCTCCGTCTATCCTGTGGAGAATATGGTAACGTTTGGCCGGTGCGCTTGTTAATGTTGGCAAACAAACGTGGTTTAATGCAAATGCAAGTTTAAGCACTCCATGTGTTATATAATGAGCCAGGATGTTCTCAAACACCCAGCTATTACCACAGGCCATGCATGGATAATAAAACCCAAAACTAATTATGTTATTGCTCAGTGCTTCAACTATGGAGCGTTAAATGTGCAGCTTAATTTCTTACACCTATAGGAAGTGATGCTTTGCACTAAATGCTAACATGACTTCTTAATTTCTCCTGAATTTTTGCTGTATTTCTGTAAGTTTAACACTGAAAAGATTGATTGACAACATTATTTTTATGGCACTCTCATTCAGAACTCTCTTTTTGCTGCCATTCACAACAGAACCCAGCAACATAAACTTTACAGAGGGTGATGAAGCAGCATTTGGCACTGCTCAGAGTTTCATCATTACAGAATCCAACAAAAGTAAACTGTCCAAACTGTCAATATGAAAACTCACTTCAGTAAACTCAGTCAGTTATTTTGGCTCTCTCTTCTCTGGCTTCATTTATAAAAGTCAAATTCGCTCTTACAGGGAGAAAGCAATTTGTAAACAAGGCAAAGAAGAACTTTAGTCCCATGCTATGTGCTGTACATACTTCATTCTTAACTTCAAGGTATCCTGTTTATTAAGTTGTTGTACAAGAATTCAACTTTCTTAATGTTATTAAGGAAAGGTACCACAGCAACAAAAATGAATCCTGCAAAATACAGGTAAAGTTCAGCAGCAATGACGATGCAGAGCACTCAGTTTGCTATGCTGCTCTGCTTTACAGTCATTTAACACAGTCCATGTTATTAAGTTAAATTGCGTAATTATTATTAATGGCTCTTGGCTAATATGAAGGGTTTAGAGCCACTTGAAAGGAATAATTTACAAATTAAAGTTGAAAACAACACATTTTTGGGTGTGCCACATTAACTGTTTTCAGAAATTTGGCCAGGCATAAATCAAACCGCATCGATAAGATAACAACTGCGAAAATTAAAAAAATAAAATTAAAACATTCTTGAAACATTTCATATTTTCGTACTATCTTCTTGATCAGAGGTCTTTGTGGAGTCTGTCTGAAAGCTTTAACTGCTGCATTCATTTGTAACTTTTTAAACATGAACAAACAACACACGAAACACCTTGGATGTATTTTAGACGAAAGCTTTTGTCAAGCCTTATTAGGGCACAAGGCTGAGGTTTTCAAAAATGATGGACTATACGCCCGCAATAGAAAGACGGTTTATACAAACATTATTTATTTGGTACGATAAGTGTCCTTTTGATTATTTTTGGCTTTTTACATACAAAGCGGAGGGTGGAGGGTGGGACTGCTTTGTGTAGAGAGAGTGAGGAAGGAAGTAAGGGAAGGGTGGGGTCAGAGGAGGTTAGAAAGGAAGAGTCAAAATGATGAACGTGAACTCAGGACAGCCTCCTTTCCTTCTGTAAACAGCAACTGGACCAAACCAACAGAAGAGCCAAGAATGATGCGACTGTGATAGAAAATATCAAATATCATATAAAATATAAGTATGAAGAAGAACATTTTGCCAGACAGAATGAACGATGGACCTCGTCCATAGAGTGCGTCCATACTACCCAAGCAACCTCTGGCAACATGTTTTCCTTTAAAACACTAATTACCTACAAACATCTGTCAGCCCATTAAAAAGACATACGTGCAATTGTGCTTTAACGTGAAGGTATGTGTGCATTGAATCGCTTGTGTATGTGGTGCACACAGGATATGTACAGGTATGTGCGCGCGTGAGTGTGTGGAATACAGACTGTGTGACACAAAAGTGATTAATGTTGCATTTGTTCTTCAAGTTGCACAACAGTGGCATCTAGTGGAGGGATGTATAAATTGCATGTGAAATTCACCTGACCTCTGTGACTGTGTGTGTGTGTGTGTGTGTGTGTGTGTGTGTGTGTGTGTGTGTGTGTGTGTGTGTGCTCAGGTACCTTTACAAGCTGAGGGACCTTCACCTGGAGGGAGAAAACTACACCGAGGCAGCATACACACTGCTGCTCCACTCCCGCCTGCTCAAGGTACAACACAGGCACACAGAAAGATATTCTGTGGTTTCATGCTCTGCCTCACCACGTGTCTGTCTGCCGTGAGTGAGACAGTTTTTTATTAGCTGATTAATGGCTGCTTCGTCTCCGGCCTCTAAATGATGAAGCTTTGAGGTTAGTTTATGGCACGGCATCGGCCACTGTGGCTTCATCTCGATTGTGATTGATGCAGTACGTGTGTGTGTGTGTGTGTGTGTGTGTGTGTGTGTGTGTCTGTGTGTCTGTGTGTGCGTGTGCATGTGTCTGAGTGAGTTTGACCTCTTTTGTCTCTTCATTTCTTTTATGGGACACTTAGAGGCTCACAGAGACGGACAGAGGAATAAGGACATCCTCCTCTCTCTCTCTCCTCCTCCTCCTCCTCTCTGTCTAGCATCATTTCATCAAAGCAGTTGAGCTCTATAATGTTTGTAATAATAATCTCCGTTCATTCCCAGTGTCACTTCTGTCATTCCAGTTTCACATTGTTGAAAGAGCACAGCGCCCTCTAATCTCGTTCTTCCCCCTCTTTCCTGAGCAGATAGAGCAGCTCTTATAATGGAATTAAGTTTTTGGAAATTGCATTTACTTTTGGCTTGTTTTAATATCTGAGTCATTTCATTAGCTTTTGTCTCATTTATGTAATAAATTAGGCGTTTTTGCGCACTCTGCTTTAAGCTCTCCTCTTTTGTGTCAACGTGATAAATGGGGGTTCGTATGACTCCAACTTTTTCTTTAGTTTCAGCAGGAAAAACTCTTCATACAGTACCTGTATCTCACTGTTTTTTCTATTTTCTTTCCTCCTATAGTGGCTTGATGAGATGTGCAGCCCGCAGTTTGAGTCCCTCGGCTCCCAAACGCA
Source organism: Semicossyphus pulcher (assembly GCF_022749685.1). NCBI lineage: Eukaryota > Metazoa > Chordata > Actinopteri > Labriformes > Labridae > Semicossyphus > Semicossyphus pulcher. Next base: position 19,763,943 of record NW_027211693.1, read on the forward strand.
GCGGCAGCTCAAAGAAACGCTCTACGACACCATCATTGACTACTTTGACAAGGGCAAGGTCAGCATTGTAGATCATAACGTGCTCCGTCTTTCTTAAATCCACCTTTAAAGTGTCGATGTTTTGAAAAGTGTTGTTATTTTTTTCACAGTAAGTACCTTCAGGAATGTATTTTTAGAAAGGCAGTAACCTTCTGTGTTCCTCTCACAAAGAGATAAAAGAACACAATAAGAACAGAAAAATAATCTTTTTAGTTTGGGATACGCAGAAGCACATAAAATCAGAATTCAACGCACGGTCTTTTATTTTGGAAAATATTCCTTTCCTTCTCTGTTCAGCATCTTTCTGTGGATGAGACAGTGTTGCAATCATGCGGTCACAGTCTGTGAGCGTCTTTGTATTCTCCATGAGGGCTTTGCGTTCTCTGAAGCAGTGAAAGAGACATTTCCCTCTTTTCTCCAGAGTCCTGGAAAGAGAGATTCTCACAAGCTGACTCCGGACCAGGACAGCTGCTGCACATTTATTAGCAGATGGTGTAATGAAGGACACTTTCTTCTTTTCCTCGTGTGTGTGTGTGTATGTGTGTGTGTGTTTAGATGTGGGAGGAGGCCATCACTCTGTGTAAGGAGCTAGCTGAACAGTACGAAAACGAGATCTTTGACTACGAATTACTCAGCAGGAGACTGGTAAGACATGATCAAACTCTCATGCTGTATTCTCTTTTATGATCACACACACTTATTCTGTGTTTTCTTTTCTCAGCCTTTTTCGCCTGAATTTCTTGTTAAGATGTTTTAATGCTCTCAGGTGTAAAGGGGTGTTTGAAGGAAGGAAGGACGAGCAATCAAACTATTCAGGTGTTTGATAGCAGCAGCACTTACAGCTTTTATGGGCACTGAACCCTTGTACATTTATATCTCGAGTAATGCAAATAAAATGCGTGAAATGGTCTGATAGTTTAGCTTTTGTTCTTTGTGGAGTACACAACACTCACAACATATTGTTCCCTCTAAGCAGTTTCCACACTTAGCCATCTGCGCTCATAAATTACAGCTCAGCACAATGATTCATCCGTGTTTAAGAAAGAAAATACTTTACACTTACAAGACATAAATCCTCACTTTAAATCCAGAGGAGCTTCCACACTGACCATGTGACACCAAAGTGTGTTTCCTCACTGCCAGTCATCAGCAACTTCACACTCTCCTCACTTTGCCCCCTCTGTTTCTTTCATCCCTTGTCTTGGCACCACAACTGAAATGCTTCCCTCCATTCCCCGCATCCTGACTCGTCGCACCACCTTCTCCTCTATCTCCCCTTCACTCAGCTCCTCTTTTCCCCTCCCCACTGAGAATTACTCTTTTAGCAACAATGAAAGAACCTCTCTCTCTCTCTTTATATGACTGCAGCAGCAACTCTCTCCGCTAATGCTGAATTTATGTGGTTATATAAATGACAGACATTGCCCTTGGATGCTGTGCACTTTATATTTTTTCTACATCTATCACCCTCAAAGGCCCGGCATTCTGCTGAGGGCGGCTTTGTCATTGGCACGAGCTGATAAAACGACTCCAGCTGCACACGGTGCACATCTGAAACTCTCGCCTGAACACGCCGTCTGTCGCTCTCTCTGCAGGAGAAACAGGCCAAGTTCTACGAGAACATTATGAAGATCCTGAGGCCGAAGCCAGACTACTTCGCAGTGGGCTACTACGGACAAGGCTACCCTCCGTTCCTCAAGGTTTGACACTGCTTGCTGGGAGTGAAACGAACAGTGTCTTTCATAGAGTAGAAACACACATATTCACACTATGTGCAGCACTGACTCCTCACCTTGTGCAGAACAAGAGGTCAAAACACTTTGTATTCATCATCAGCACTAAAGCCAAGCATTTTAAAATTGCAGCGGTAGACAAGATTCAGAACACAAAGTAAGACAGTAAACAGAACGGGACAGAAAGGACCTTCTGAGAGCATGTATATCTGTGGATTTCAGCACATTTCAAGATAAAATATTCCACTGTTGGTCACTGCTGTATGTATTATATTTGTTAATCTGCTGGGGTAAGGGGAATGACAAAGACAGTTACTCCGTTAGGGGAACAGGGCGGTGATAGGACACCAGGTACAAAAAGCTACTAAGGTTGTTCTCCATGGACAGTGGGGTGGTCCGTCCCACTGAAGGAAGTAAAAATACAAAGTAGATATGCAGGATAATTAAAGGCTTAATTATTTCATTATCATTATTAACGCCAGTTCTTTCCCTTTGGTGTCAGAACAAGGTGTTTATCCACCGGGGAAAAGAGTACGAACGCAGAGAGGACTTTCAGAACCACCTGATGAGCCAGTTCCCCAGCGCCGTGCGACTCAACACCACCACCATGCCGGGAGACGAAATCAGGAACTCTCCTCTTCAGTGTATCCTGTCAGCACAATAACACACATATAGCCAGTGATACATAGATGTACTGTACAAAGGAAATTATGTTAATGCTATACATGAAAGAAGTACACATTAATATACATGCACCACCGTAGGGATTGTTGAGTACTTTGTGCTCTGAAGTTTTTATCTTTTGGTGTAACTCTGTATATAAAACCCAAGTCGCTCTGGGTTGGACACATCCTTCAAATATCAGTTTGTACTTTCTGCAACAGGGATGTAGAGACACTACATTTATTCCTGAGCGATCTGAACCAGATATCCAGTGTTTCACAGTGCAGCCAGTGCTGGAGATTCCTCCTCGCCTGAAGAACAAACCTGTTCCTGACCAGATTATCAAGTCAGTCAAACAGCACGTTGACAGTGGGAACATCTCTAGTGTGAAGCATTACTTTAATTGCCTTTACTTGAACCTTTGGCTCCCTTTTTCTTACAGCTTCTACAAGTCCAACTACGTGCAACGTTTTCACTACTCCAGACCTACGAGGAAAGGACCTGTCGACCCAAACAATGAGTTTACTGTGAGTTTTATCTAAGATTTATGACCACAAGGACCTTGGGAGTCTTATTTTAGAAGCTATTCTTTACTTTCCTTGTTATTAGTCTGCAAAGATGAATCCTTGCCCTGTTGGATTTTATTCAGGTGGTGGTTTGATTGTATGAAAAGGAATTTGAGAAAGGTTATAGATGAGCACTTTAGATGCGACATCAGATTCAGTTATTACTGTAATGTCAGATATGAAATGAGACTCTGAGTGATGGAGAAAAGAAGCAGAGGAAATGGCCAAGAAGAAATGTAGAGGACCACTGGCATTAAATTGCTGCACTAAAGGAACATGACTGAAGAATAAACCTTTAAACCAGCATTGGCAGACCCTTTGTCTCTGTAAACTCAAAACTGGCCTCACCCCTCACAAGGGGCCGAGGCTCATCTAACCTCTTTCTTATATTCCTCCTTCCCTTTTTTCTCCCTGTGTTTTAGTCGATGTGGATTGAACGCACCACCTTCACCACTGTGTACAAGCTGCCAGGGATCCTGCGCTGGTTTGAGGCCACTGACATGAAACATGTAACTCGTTTGAGCTCTTACCTCCAGTGCTAAATGTTCCCCATCTCACCACAACAGATACATGCCTTTCTTTTTTCTTTTTAAAATATCATTTTTTACATCTCCCACATCCAACCTTAAACCTTCCTCACCCTCATTTTTTATTTCTCTTTCCTTCCTCCTGCTCCGCTTCTCTGTCCAGACCACCCTGTCTCCCTTGGAGAACGCCATAGAGACCATGGAGTCGACCAACGAGAAGATTCTGACCATGATTAACCAATACCAGGCTGACTGGAGCCTTCCCATCAACCCGCTCTCCATGCTGCTCAACGGCATCGTGGACCCAGCTGTCATGGGGGGGTTCATGAAGTACGAAAAGGTAAAGTGTGAAGAATCAGACGCAGAAGTTTTATCTTTATTAAACAATCATTAAATTATTGTGACTGTGTGTGTAGAAAGTTAGAAGGCAGCATGACAAAGTTTCTTTCTATTTGTCTACAACATCTATGAGTCTAAACAACTTATTCTAGCTTGTGTAACAGCCGAATGCAGGTCTCGCCCCTCGTGATGAATTGACTCAATTTGGTTGACATCAAAAATCTGTATCATCTCATTAGGTTCTCAATATTATCTGTCCAGAACACATTAAATGCAATGAACCGATTAGATTCTGGCGTATATGTAGCTTTAAATATTATTAATGTCCATCCCCAAACACCGTACAGTGTAATATTATCCCATATAGGCTAAGATCAGTGAGCTTAGAAAGTGCCTTTGTCAGCAGAAAAGTCAGATAATTAATTTACAAAGTGCCTGACCAAAGTGAAACGTACAGCTGTGATTCTTTAAACAAGTCTTTATTATTCCCGTGAATCAGGCGTTCTTTACCGACGAGTACACTCAGCAGCACACCGAGGACAGAGACAAACTGCTGCGCCTCAAAGACCTCATCGCCTGGCAGGTACTGAACACACAAACACACTTCACTGAACGCACCACATAAAGTGGAGTCACTTTTATGTGGACATTCTGTTGACATTATAAAATGTGTTTTATAGATCCCGTTACTGGGCGGAGGGATCTCTCTGCATGGGAAGAGAGTGACGGATGACCTGCGTCCCTTCCACGAGCGCATGGAGGAGTGTTTCAAACAGCTGAAGAAGAAAGTGGAGAAGGAGTATGGAGTGAGAGAGCTGGTAAGAAAAACAGAGAGACGAAGAAACATGAAAGAAGTTTGATTCTCTGTGGTTGTCAGCATGTTTATTCAGGAGGACTGGACACTGTGACTGTGGGAGAGCTGCGATAATTGAGCTGATAATGAGCCAGACAGATTTTAAAGATCAAAGCGTGTCTGAGTAGAGTGTTGATATGGGATTTGCACCTTTAAATTTCTCTATAACCACATCAGGGTTCAGATGGTCGTGCTTGGGCTCAATATGTTCATTAGCTTGTAAATTGGCTCTGCCCTTCAGGAGAGATTAAGCTAACGATGAGAGGGAGTGATGACACGCTCGTTTTAACTTCACTTGCTTTGATTTTTACGGTTCTCTGATTATGAACTTCTGCTTTTTTCATCGTCGCTGTCTGTGAACTTTACCATTTAAGTAGCCTCTTTTTAAGTTCTCTTTTTATGTGGATATAAAAAAAGTTCTAATCTCTCATTGCAGCCGGACATGGATGAGAGGAAGTCCACGCGTCCTCGCTCCATGCTGCGCTCTTTTCGCCAGTCCATCATCTCCATCTCCTCCCTGCAGGGATCTGACTGTGGGACTCCAACTAAGCTCCAAGCAGACAGGTAGCATACAAAAATGACATCTCCTCTACAGGATACTAACACTAGCCACCAATGTGCACCAATTAAAAAGTAAATCTGACATAAAAACTACAAATGTCCTCTTTATTTAAAAAGGACTCCATAAGAACCTGGATATGAAAATAGACATTTAACCCTTTTAAATGGATACTCACACCCGTCCTTCCTCCTCCCAGAGACCTCCCCCCTGAGTCTCCGACCTCCTGGACCTCCAGCCTGCAGCGCTCCAGTGGCAGCATGAGTGCAAGCACAGTGGACGAAGGGGTGGTGACTGTGGGCGAAGCAGAGGTCAAACTGAGGAAGAGTAAGAAGAAGAAGAAGAGGAGCAGCATGATCTTCATCACAGAGGAAAGAGAAAGGACGAGTACACTGGACAGCAAGCGGGTGAGGAGAGAAAGGAGAAGAAGTATAGAGTAAAAAGATGGCGTGTTAAGAGAGCTGAGACTCTGGTGTTGCAGAGTTTGATGTGATCTCTGTCTCCCTCTAGCTGTCCAAGAAGCAGGAGTTCCGCAGTGACACCAACTTGGCTGAACCGAATGTAGGAAACGTGCTGCTGACAAACGCCAACTCCAGATCCCTGCCCGCCATCACAGGTCACTCACATACACAAATCCACATGGTGTGATTGATTTACTCGTATAAGCCGGGGTCCAACAAGCCATCAAAATAGAAAGTTATCACCTGACACTGTTTTTTTTTTACCTATTCTGGAAAGCTGACAGCGAGAATAAACACCCGAGCCTTTTGGAGTCGAGTGGATGTCAATAAAAAACTTGGCAAGCCGGTGAACGTTGCAGTAATTGCCTGACCTTACACAAACTCTGATGTAAGGTAGCAAAGTAATCATATCGCTCGTATTTTTTTGAGAAACTTCCAGTAAATTTTCTACAATTCAGTATCATAACCCTGCACTTCAAAATGCTGCATTAGACCACAATTCAGTGCTGCCTCTCTGGCCTCCTGCCATGTTGGAGCAGGCCAGCTGAGCCAGCATTGATTGTGGATTTAATAGACCCCTCTGATTAGCTCCACTGACTACAAGCCGCACAGCCTCACTGAACACACACAGGGGAAGCGGTATTGACACGGCGTGGAGCAGATGCAACAGCGAAATTAGTCCGAACAAATTTAACTGCTGGAAGGAGCAGAGGTTTCATTGTAGGCTGGTTATCGATCAGACACAAACACTGATGTTGTCTCCATCTGTAGGTCTGTCCTTGGCGGTGGTGGGGGGCGCAGAGGAGGTGGACTCCACCAGAGCCAGGAGGGACAGTAAAAGCATGTCTGTCTGTGGGACCTCTGACCGCACAGCAGACAGACGCTCAAAGGGCGTCATTAACCTGCTCTTCAAGTCAAAGGTGAGACCAACAGGTGTTAATCAGACCCAGAGAAAAACACATTCAACATTACATTACAAGAATAAGGATACAGTTTGAGAACTGATGGTTAGAACCACTGTCATGTCTGCTTAATATGAAGACAAAGCAAGGTTAACCATAAGGACTTGTAACAGAAGGGAAACAGCTGGCCTGGCTCGGTCCAGAGGTAAAAAGAAACCACCTTTCTACACCTCTGAAGTTCACTTATTAAGTAAGGGATAATGTATGCTGAGCAGGTTGTCATGGAACCCCAACAGGGTGTTTCCTCCTCTGCGATAACAACCTGCTCACTATGCATTATCCCGCTTATTTACACAGCTATTTACTTATGAAATCAATAGTTTGACACAGAATATTGATTTGGAAATGATTTTAATAATTTAAAAATGATTATCTTTCTGTTTTCCATATCAAAATAATCTGTTACACTCAGTGAGAGCTGTGTCCATAGCAACGATTAACTCTGTAGCCTTCTTAAAATGAGCTAACTGAGCTAATATGACTGATGATTAAAATTAGCTAAGCTAGCTGTTTTTACTGACATTAAAATGAGCTAAGCTAGCTGTTACTACTCACATTAAAATGAGCTAAGCTAGCTGTTTTTACTGACATTAAAATGAGCTTAGCTAGCTGTTATTACTCACATTAAAATGAGCTAAGCTAGCTGTTTTTACTGACATTAAAATGAGCTAAGCTAGCTGTTATTACTGACATTAAAATGAGCTAAGCTAGCTGTTATTACTGACATTAAAATGAGCTAAGCTAGCTGTTTTTACTGACATTAAAATGAGCTAAGCTAGCTGTTTTTACTGACATTAAAATTAGCTAAGCTAGCTGTTTTTACTGACATTAAAATGAGCTAAGCTAGCTGTTATTACTGACATTAAAATTAGCTAAGCTAGCTGTTTTTACTGACATTAAAATGAGCTAAGCTAGCTGTTATTACTGACATTAAAATGAGCTAAGCTAGCTGTTTTTACTGACATTAAAATGAGCTAAGCTAGCTGTTATTACTGACATTAAAATGAGCTAAGCTAGCTGTTTTTACTCACATTAAAATGAGCTAAGCTAGCTGTTTTTACTGACATTAAAATGAGCTAAGCTAGCTGTTATTACTGACATTAAAATGAGCTAAGCTAGCCGTTATTACTCACATTAAAATGAGCTAACTGAGCTGTTTTTACTCATATTATTTAACACAGCCGTTTACTAACACTTACTATCACTCATTAACACTTTAAAATGTATCAATATTAAATTGATGCTGGTAGGGGGATTTGTTCCCTCTGGAAGCAGCCAGGCTAGCTGTTTACCCCTTTATTCAGCTTTAATGCCGTGATTAAAGATAACCACCTGCTTTCTGCAATCATATTGTTGGTACTGAAATTAGATTTTTATTGATCTTATTTAAACAATTTGCAAGAAACATATTCCCCCACATTTGGAGCTATTCCCAGAACAGAGGCACTACTGCAGCTTTATCACCATTGTTGGTCTTTTCTAGATTATTCCAAGCAATGTAAAGATATAAAAGATCAAAATCTACCGAGCTGTATTATGTGATCATTTTTACACCAGCATAATCTTCCAGATGAATATCAAGGACATACTTGAAGTCATTTATCCCCATAACTTTGTGTTTGATTTATGCATGTTTGTTTGTTTCAACAGAGCTCCAAATCGGAGGATGTGAAGCCCAGTGATTCCTCCAAAGACAGTGCCAATCATTTCTGAAAGCCCTCATTTTAATTTCCGCTTTCCTTTACTTATTTTTTATGCATTGGTATTACAACAACTTCAAATGAGCCTGCAAGCAAGAACAAATTATGCACGCACTCCCTCTCTGCGTCTGCATGTCAGTCTCAGTGTTGTTGTTGCCTTGATGTAATTGATTTTACCTATCAATAAAGGCTATTTTGGGGCCGTGACCTTTTTCCTGGTAATTTGAATGATTCCCAGTAAAGCCAAATGCCATCTTACAGCTTTTCAATCAATTGTGCTTCTACAAGAATGAGCAAACACAAACCATCCCGCCGACGTGCCTGATTAAAAAGCTTCTTATTACACGGTTCCAGCATTGTTGTGACCAACTGAAGTTAATGGGAAAATAATAATTTGATAAAGCACAAAGGTTAGCGCGTCCTCCCAAAGGACCTGAAAGAGGAACAGGCTGCCAAAAAGCTTTGGCTCTGATACAGCAAACAAGAAAGTGTAATAAATTCTAACATAATGGGGAGCAGCAAAGTGTGGAGCCCACGTTACAGCATTTGTTGTGTTTACAGAAGAGCTTAAACAAACCGTGAACTGTGCTTTCCCAATCTAATTCATCTTTTAGATTTTCCATTAGTTGGAACAAGCATTAGTTTCATTTTTCATTTTGAAATCTAAAAACATTAAGCTTCAAAGAATAGCTTAACATGTAACAAGATGTGCTTTTTTTTCTTTGAATATTATGACAAAACTGATACCTGTTTCAGGTCCGTATGCTTAGTTTAACCTACAAACTAGGAGCCAGTTTGATTTAGTATAAAGAGAGGAAGCAGGTGCTAAAAGCTAGCCTGGCTCTAAAGCTCGCTATTTACCACTTTACCGCTGTCTCTTTGTTATATCTGTACAAAAAACATATTCATTCAACATAATAAACACATTCTTTTTAAAAGTGGTTTTCATACAAATTAAAGAAATAGGATTTAATAAGTCATGACCAATCCTTCAAATTATACTACTAGCTAATCACCCACACTTCATGTCATTATGCTAAGCCACGCTCCCTGTCTCTCACTTCATACAGTATGTAACCAACAGATATTAGAAATGTATGTATTGCTTGTGTATAGTTCAAAGTGATAAAGAAAATATCTAGTTAAGAGTGCTAAAGTATCTGAAAATAGCAACTTGAGAAAAGAGGAGATTCATCAGGTTCCATGCAATATTCCTCGTCTTTATTTCTTACAGCATGATCAGAAAATGTCCATTAAAGGCCGCGTTTAAAGTGAAAGAAGTATGAGAAGAGGTATTTGTTTTTTCCCTCAGATGTGCTTCAGTCAGTCCCTCCAGAAAGTTACAAAGTTGCTTTCCAGGAATTCACGCAAATTCAACATTTTCTCGACTTTGCAATTTAGGCCAATTGCCGTAACTTTTACTCAAATTCAACCAATTATTCTATTATGTCACTAAACTTACTTCTTGGTGCACAAAATATCGCTCCTCTGAGGTCTGTGATGTTGTCTAAACATCTTTTACTATTTCTTTATTGTCTTTGGAACACTGCGTCCTAGAGACGGGGTTCCGATGTGATCGTCTCGCTTTCATGAGATATCTAATCCGGCCTAACTACAGTATCTTTAAAAGACTTTCAACTGTGATTCCACAATAATAAATCTAACACTCGATGTGTTCTTGTGGCCATTGATCCATGATTCTGTGCTGAAGACTGTTAGCCGTCCACAAAATAATGACGAGAACAGCGTCAATGTGATAATGTGTGTCGGTTCTCCTTTGCACATATGGATAGCATTAAATGTGCACGTGCAGTGTGAAATAAGCATTTCATTAGTTTTTACGCATTTTATTTGGCAAATTGTCACAGACATCGACCCAAAGTGATGTCAGAACACAAAGTTCACTCAGCCAATAGATGACTTTATTGGAGCGTTTGTACCAGTCGCTCACAGTGGATCCTGGAGGGACTATTAAGTTAGAGTAAAAAGTACGCTGCTTTAAAACTGCACCAGCAAATTAAATTTCATCTCGATTCCCCCCATCCTTTCTTGACAAGAAAGACAAAAGAGCATATTGATAGAATTCTATTCCTTTAATCTTGATGCAGATTTAGCTACCAATATATTTCTCAAATGAAACTTTAAATTATTTAGTCTTCTTATTTGATGCCACGGATGCTGGTTGATTCTTTTGCAAGCTCTGCTGGTAGGAAGTTCCCAGAGTTATAGAAAACACTGTTTTGTAATCTATATTGATGTTGCAAGATACGAGCCCCCCGGTTCCCTGAAGAATCTGTTCCAGGAGGGAGTGTGTGAATAATGAAAAGCAAACCCAGGACAGACAGATGTGCAAGGAGTGTGTACGGTTCCCTGATTCTGATGAACTCTTGTTGGCCAGTGGAAAACAAACTCCTGAAGCAGAATTGTAAGAGTAGACAGACGGCAGCCTTAAGGCCAGCGTGAAGCTTTATGTTATGACTTGTACTGTCTCTCAATCTGTAGGTCGATTGTTAAAAGAGCAGACAGGCTGTTGCATGTCATGAATATAAATAAGAAGCTAGTGCAGTTAATCAGGGAGTTAATGTTTCACCTGCATGCGTGTGTAAAAGGTCATTATATTAGAACATCTGATTTAAAATTAGGCTTCTTTAATGATTCATACATGTGGATGAATTTCTCTCATTTATTCAGAACTGCTTTCACTGTACAGCGGGAGCTCAGGCAGAACAAAGGAGACATTTCTGCCATTATCTGACGCCACATTGACCACCAGGTTTTTCAACAGCCAATTTAAAGTCGCAGACAGGCCTTTTAAAAGTCATGCAAAGTCTCGTTCTGCAATACTTCAGGCAGTAGTGTGGATCGTCGTGATTAAACCATCGCTCCGTGACCACAGAGACGCTTCAGCCCTCAGACATTTATCTCACTTCTGCAAAAAAAGAGGATGGCTGGAGGAGATAGCGAAGTTAAATGATATGCTGTACTTTCTCACAGGCGATGAAGGCCGCACGTCGCTTGACTTACCAACAGAATCATTGCCATTTAAAATGTCAGAACTGTCGTGGAAAGTGTGTATTTCCCAAAATACTAAGAGATAAAATCTCTGATGTGTAAGAGAGAAACCAGAAAAATATTGCATTATAAATACATATATTTCAAAATATAGAAGCATTAGAGGCGTGCTCCCAAAAGCCCTCAATGATTGATATGAAAGCTTGTTCAGAAACATGTCTCATAATTAATAGCTGATGGCTGCATTCATCATATTCCTATCAGTGTTAATGATCCTGATCTGTGGCTTCTTTGGAAAAAACATCAAAAACTCAACACACAACTCCTGAAATTATTATCATCAGTGTTACTTTGAGCCTCTGAAGACGTGTCAAATTCATGTCATTAAGTCTGAAGCTTTTATTAAAGCTGTCATTACTTACATGTCATATTGATGGGTATAACTCGTGTGCTCAGACTGCATAGTGTCACAGAATTTTAAGACCTGTAATTATCTAAGCAAACGGTATTTTAAAGCAGCTGCAGCTCAGATCTGTGAGTCAAGTGATCAGGCAAGATATTACGTTTCCTGGCTTACATTGGCAGGTATTATGTCTGTTAAAAGTATGGAATGTATCTTTCACAATGCATAAATCCAGTGCTAGTTCAATAAGTAATTCATTTGATCAGTTTTCCAACTATATTCAAAGGCATATTAATATACTCACAACATCATGCAGGCTTTCATCAAAAGGAATTAATCAGAAATCATTGCTAGACACAGTTAATACGCACATTTCTTTCAGTGAGAGAAAATGTGTTAAAAATAATATATTGCACATCCTCTAACAAACATATTTCATATATAATCAGTTTAATAATAAGGTACAATGAGTTCTATTTTTCCTTGCATTTTGTCAACAACACATTCAAACCGGGCCCTTCTACTCCTCTTGGGCTCTTTGTCACCGGAAGCTCACTCTCACTCTTTCGCGCGAGAACACGCCCACCCCGCCGAGCTCACACCGACTGCATCACGGTTACCTTTGTGCTGGCATGCTAACCGCCAGTTAGCTTGGGATGAAAATTAATGTTTCCTATATAATTCAACTTCTGATTATTCTTGGTAAACTTCATATCCACAAATCTAAATGGTCCGGCTCCAAACCCTGTTTTCATCGTTATTTGGTTGAACTCAAACAGTATGGCACCTTAATTGAAAATGTGAAGAACCAAAAAGCTACAAAGAATTTAAGGACACCACATTTTATTTAAACTCTAAAAGGACTAAAATCAACTTGACTCTGGACTCGCCTGGCCTGCCCAATGTTCAAAGTTGTGTGTATGATCAGACAATTATATACACTTATTGTCATGCCTCTTTGGTGTAAATAAATAAAAAAAAATTTCAAGTACAAAAAATAAAATAAAATAACCGCCAGTTAGCTTGTCCTACCCGGTTTGAGGGACCTACCCGTCCAACAGAAAGAAGGCCAACTCTGCATCGCTCTTACGCCATGTTCTCCGGCCTGAATGGGGCCCAGTTGCTAATTTGAGCCACTCCCACACTCACCTATACGCTGTGATTGGCCGAGGGAACCACAACAGCGGATTTTTGCAGCAGATTTCACACAAACAATCTTCTCCCCTACAGATGTTTTATACAACATGTGATTTATTTTAACAAATTTCACAACGTTTTGATTCCATAGAGATGCAAGCAAAGGTTGTGTGCGCAAAAAATAGGTTTTTAAGCAAACTGTTACAAATTCATGTCCCAAAGTGAACATCTGATATGATCAAGAGTATGAAGATGAAATAAACTGACACATGCACTTAAACATTAAATAGTAGAGCCGGAGAAGATTAAGGGGAACATATTAAAAACCCTGTCTGTTGATATATAAACATAACTACAAGATCATCATATTTTAAACTATGTTAAATGTAACTCTCAGGTAATACAATTAAACAAAGAAGGGTGTTTGATGTATTTAGGATGGAGCAAAAATGCTCAGTAAATTATAGATTCACTCCCTTTGGGCCTGAGACCTGCAGGCCGCTCAGTGCTGCTGCAGCGTGATAGACTCGGCTGAGCAGCTCCACTCAGCCTGAAATTATAATTAATTCTATTGTAAGCAGTTGATGGCAAAGTAATAAAGGTGCTGATATGAAAACAGTGATACTAATATCTCACACAATGGAAGCCAGCTCATTAAAAAATAATTCACAGCTAATTACAGATTATCATCAGCAGCTTCCTCATAAAGTTTGTCATTAATGTTGAAACAGAGGCAGAGGAAACATTAGATTGTGTCACAATAATTGAGCCTGGCAGGAAGACGAGCATCATAACGAGAGATGTAGTTATGATCTGCGTCCACTAGGGGGCAGTAAAACATTGATGTTCAACTGAATGAGGGAATAGTGGATTTCTAAAAGAAATACACAACAGAGAATGGTAATTTATAATGTATTTATTTTTACATTTGAGAAGTACTTTTGTTGTTGTTGTTGAGAAATCTCCTCTATGACATCATGTCACAGCTGCAGGGACTTCCTGCTCATCCCTGCTCCTCACCAAGAAGGCAGCCGTCCAGCTGACGCATACAAAACTCTGAAACAAATGCCATCATGCAGTCTGTTCACATTCTTCTTCTTTGTTTACCTTCCTCATGTAATGCTTTTCCTCCTGTTGGCCACTGAACCCTCACGCATCTGTCTGTCATCGCACACACGAGGGATGAGATTGACTGTGAGCGTCGTCCTTTATATTTGATTTATGCACCACAGTCTGAAGTATTGGTCCTTTTCTCCAAAGTTAAACCTCAGCATGGGGACAATTTTCCCATTCCAGCAGTTTTCCTTTGGTCAGCAGTGTTTTGATTTATGCCTCCTGTTTCCTGCCAAGGTCTTTAGATTGAACCCAGTTTGTTTAGTGTTTGTTTGTGTGCAAATAGTCGGGGTTAGTGGATTCTATGAATATTTGCCACGTTGTTTAGTGTGTCCTTGATGTGTGGTGATAAAATAGAGCCTTAAAAAAGGGCTCTGGAAACACATTGACTTCTGTCTTTCTCTCATAATAACTGAACTTATTGAACATTTTTCTGGATAGTTGATCCCAAACTGTCTGGGTGAGACTCTTTGTGTGACTTTGTTTTGTGAATCACAACAAACGCTTACACTGAAATCACTACTTGTGCTTTGAACTCGGCCTCATTTCTACACTGATTTTCGCAGGAAGTGTCTGACTAAACTGCTCCATCACACAACAGCTGACAACGACAGTTAGCTCTGGTGTTGCATTTGTGTTGTTGTGATTTGACCAAACCGAAGACACGCACACAACCTTCAATAGCCGCATCTTTTTTACTTTCAGTTTCACTTTTAAGCGATTGGAATGAATACTTTAGTCGGTTTTTAAGAATTATAAGTGTTTGACATGACTGACTCTCTAGATCCCCTGATGTCGGCCGTGTTTATTATATCAATTCCCAGTCTTTAATTAGTTTTTCCTCCTGTAATTCCAGCTGCAGCCTGTAGAGAGCAGTGTTGAGACGTGCCAGCAGCGATCTCTCTCACTCCTGATGATTGAGGAGCTGATGTGTTTGGATCATAAGATGTGGAATAGTCTACTGGGCTCTGTACATCGAGTCTGATAACAGGCTAGTTATCAGCCATCTTTCTCCTCCTCCCTCCACTCTCCTTCTGTCAGTTCTCTTTCCTCTCTGTCCTCCCTGTTATTGTCTGGTTCACCAACATTTTATCCCCCTCCTCACTCTTTCCATCCCATGTTGCCCCCCCCTCCCATTACTCCTTGTGCTCTCAGTATCTCCCTGACAGGTTTTCAAACAGCTGATGGGGGAGCAGAAAGTGGAACATGTGCTGTGAGTTTTAATGGTGCTGCTGGGTAATCCGTAATCTGACAGCTCGTCACAGCGGGATGTGCTGCATGTGCGTGTAATGTACCACATGTAATCTTGCTTACAAAGTTCTGAGTGCGGGTTCTATATATGTATAATATCCTGGGGCACGTATATACAGTTTAATATACTGCAGCACATGGTTCAGATTTAAACTTGAAAAGTTCCAGATGACAGGGAGCTGGAGTGTGTCGTTGGATGACAGGCAGGGCAGAGATTAAATGTTTAATCTCAGAATTACTAATGACAGCGGACATGAGCACTGACATGTACAGTACGTGTGGCTTTCGTACTGATAAGTCAGTGTTATTTTGCATTGTTTTTATATTTTGTCGGGAACAGGTGGACTTTTGTAACTTTGTCAGGTTACTAAAGTTCAGTCTTAGGTTTAATCATTTAGAAGAAATAGAAATATAGATTGTTTGTTGCAAAGCTATTTTGCTCCCTGCAAAGTTAAAATTTCTTACCAGCAAAATTGATAGAAGGGAGATCAATACAAACCCTGAGAACTTTTGGTATTTGTACGATATCGTACCATACGTTACGGTGCCATACCATACCATATGATACAATACCATACCTATACCATATAATGCGATATGACACGATACCATACCGTACCACATTACAAGACACGACACGATACCATACACTTTATTGTCTCTGTAGGGACATTTCTCTTGGACTCACTTGCTGCATACGTTTAGGTGTCACCCCAGTAGTATTAGAAAAATAAAAAAACAATGAAGACAATGTTAAACAATCCACATGTACACAGAGAAGCACATACCATTGACTACCACTATAAAACATCCAGCATATTGCACATTAACCATACTGCACATGTTCCGCGTGATACACAACATAAATAAGTGAAAGAGGAAAACCATAAAGCCTTTGCACAACCCCTACGGCCTCAAGAAACATTATTGTAGGATACATAAAATTGTAGTTTGAAACCCACTAGTTTGGTGAAAAATCTTCAGACGTCAAACCTCTCGTGAGAGCAGGATATTTGGGATTCAGGGGCAGAGTTGATCATTCTGTGTACTTTTACTCTCATGTGTACTGAAGTGTTTATTCCACCAGGTATGCAGAAGTAAGCGGCAAATTGTAATCAGCATGATTCAGCACCTTTATTTGGGCACAAACAGCGCTGCAACCCATTTATTTGTGTCTAATCAGGATTTGTAGCACACTTCATGCTGTGTAATGAGCATGCTTAGCAAATGAACCGGAACTCTGATTTTAGAGAGAGAGACTTTAAGGACTTGTTCAACATTTGGGGGAAAATTGCAAATAGTTCCTTTCCAACAGTTCTGACAGAAGATCAATATCTCTAACATGTTACATCCTACTGACTCTGTTCATCCCCTGACTTTTCCTCTAGCATACGGATTTTCACCTTTTACATAACGTGTTGCTTTATCGCTCTTTTTATCTTTGCTAACATGCTAAACTAATGTGGTGAATATCATGGTGCATGGTGAATGCATCTGGTAAGGATCCATATTTTCAAACCTCCAAATAGGGACACTTTGATTTTACCGCAAACCCACATGAGCTCATGGTACAATTTGATTTTTCATCAGTAAATCTGTAGGCAGGGGCGTGGATTTTAGGGATGGCAAGTGTTCTGGTTTCCGTTTGTACTATGCTTGTAGTCCGAGTAATATTGACCAATTTCCCGAATTCCCCCCGGGATAAAGTATTTCTGATTCTGATCATGTATCAGCAGGCTGCAGCGTATGCAGGGAAAATAGTCTGTGTGGAGAGCAAAAGTAGACGGACCCGATCAGCAGTCATCTTACAACGATTTACCTTCTTATTAATCTCTATAAACAGACATCTGCATGTAAGTTCAGCTAACAATCTGTTCTAGATCTAAAATTCAACTTGAGACACATTCCCTTGACCCTGTGTCACGAGAGCCGTTTAGCGTTCAAATTTCCCGATTTCCTCGAATGCATCAGAAATGATCGACCTCCGTTCAACAAACGAGAATTTTAAAAGTAGTTTTCTTCTCCTCTTGAGGACAGACCTGACAAAGCTTCATTTTAACTTTTTTTTTTACAAATCTGCATCATGATGTTGAGATTTCGGCAAAGGTAAGACCCGTTAATTAAAGTCAATCACAGGAAAAACTTTTTACTTTTCTGTAAACAATGCAGCACGCGGAAAAGGAAGTCTTGACTGGGAGTCGTTTTAACAAAAACAAGGTGGGCCTGGAAATATCCTGAGGCCAATATAACTTAAACAGAAATATGAAAACATAAAAATGGCATGACAGCTATCCCTGCCTGACGTTACTAGGTCCTGTCAGTATGACAAGCAGGACAAGCTAAGCGACAGCCGCACATGGAGAAGATCACATTACATGTCATCAGTTAACCTAAAACCTTAAAATGAATGATTTTAATAAACATGCGACAAAAAACATGTAACCGCAGCTGATTTACGTTAGCATGCTGGTGTTAGCCTTTTCCTTGCAGAGTTTGGCTTAAGAGGCAAGCTAGCTGTTTTCACCTGTTTCCCATCATTATCCTAAGCTAAGCTAAGCTAATGGCTGCCGTCTCAAGCTCATTATTTTCTTTTATGATTTACTTTATTGCTTTCTGTTGTCAAGAAAGCAAAGAAGTATTTCCGAAAATATCATAAAATTCCTTCAATTTTTCAAAGCTCAAAACAGATATAAACACAAGTACAGTGTGTACCAGAGACCAGTGGCTTCTGTTATGACTCAAGTACATCCGTCTGGTATTCTGTAGTCACTGCAGTATTAATACACATCTTGTTGCTTGTGTTTGTGTTTTCCCTCCTGCTGAAAACCAGCATGTTATTCTTTCTTCAGTCTATGCCTTTTAAAAAATGTAAGCAGACGATATTATACAGCACTGCAGCCAGACCAGTGTTTGGTTCACATTTACAACAAACAAAGTTTAGCTGAGAATACACAGAATGCAATACTACAGTGAGAGTGAATGCATTAAACTTTAATACTGAGCTATTTTGAAACACCGGAGCGGAGCAGAGTGAATGATGAGAGAATGAAGTTTCCATTACGCTCAAAAAGTAATGGAGGAATTCATTTGTGACATGAACTCTTCAGGTGGTGCACAGCTGTATTAGGGAGAGTATACATGACTTAGAACTCAAACATTGTGGCTGATCTGGTGGCTCAACCTGCCCGGGCTGTAACACTGCAGGCAGACATTTAATTTCCAGCAGACAGGAGCCGCGAAGGCAGCAGCTCCTCTTCAGTTTGATGGGACAGATCACTGCTGACTGGAATTGAAAGTTTGGAAACACATTCATGTCGTGTTGTGCAGAGAAACCGTGAGACTAATAAGCATGACATTCACAGGTAGCTGCAGGGCAGCCAGAGGCAGCGAGTGATGCGTGAGTGTGACATCTTAGATCGACCACCTAATTGGTCATGGCCGTACTGTATGGGAGAGAGCAATGTGCCCGGCCACACAAGTTTGATGTGTTGTGTGTGTGTGCCACTTAATGTGCTATCAGATGTCTCCTTCCCTAATGACGTTTGTGTGTCAGACACATAATGGCTGCAGAGGAAATGGAGAAAGGAGAAAAGGGAAGGAGAGTGAAAGAAGAGGATATTATGTGTCGGTGAAAGGGATTAATAGCCAGGGGAGACTTTGGACCGTGATTACATTCTGATAAAAACAATATAAAGAAAACACATTAAGACTTCATCTTATGCTCAGATGTTGTGTGCACTTAAAAATAGCTTCTCTGGTTGTTCTCTTGTAAACATTCAGTCTCGCTGGACACACACTTAGAAAAGCTTTTCTATTTTTCCATCCGTGATAGAAAAAAACTATCGCACCATGTTAACCTGTAACCCCGTCTACTTGATGCATATTTGGCAAATTGTCTGTCACTCAAGGCTGTGACCTCCAACCTGCCCTCTGTCAGGGAAAATGGTTTCGCCCGTACTCAGCCTAAGTGGTGCTGAAGCTGAGGGCCTGAATGTAAACCTGTGGGGAAACTGTTATTTAGTGTAGCATTCTTTAATATCAGCAAGTATTATCCAACACCTCTCTTTGTTTGTCCACACTGTCATCTTATTGGAAATCCTTCCATCTTTTACTCCCTGGAGCAGACAGACATCCTGGTTTCCACCAATCACAGGCCTCTATTGACCCGTTGACTCAGGAAATAGTGTATAATTGTTGGTGGACTACACCCTGGGAATTGTGGGAGTTTTACACCAACAGGAAAAATGGCAGCATTTGTGTCATACAAGTGTAACTGTAAAAGGACTTGAAAAATCAAGCAACAATTTAGTGTGGATACAAACAACACGTCCTCTTGATAGAAGCAAGTTTTATAAGGAGTGCTTGTTAATATAAAAACTTTAAGGTAAGATGTTTATTTAAAAGCTTTGCTACTTTAAGCTGTTACACAAGTTGAGCGTTCAGACTCCTCTTAAAGGGACGGTGTGAACAGTCCCATTTTGACCATTAATGTGTAACAGTTGCGGTTGCTCCACGGGGGAAACGAGCAGACGTCTCAGGGGGATCACCCGGGTATCTCACTGTCCACCCACTGATTAGGCAGTTGTCACCAGAGGCCTGGTTGCCGTGGTAACCGCCCTCTGTCACCTCCTGTTCTCATTCACTTCCTGCTGCTCTCCTCGCTCTCCCTCACTGTCCTCGTCTTTCTCTCTTCAAAGGGCAAGTGCTCACTAACTTCCTCTTCATGCATCCGTGTGTGTGTGTGTGTGTGTGTGTGTGTGTGTGAACACGTCTGTATGCGTACGTCTGTGGGTGTGTATAACTGTATGCTGGCGTGTGTGTTTGTGTTATCAGTCACGCCGGGTGGCTGCTGTCTCCCCTGGTGATGGACTGCGATGCCAATCTGTTGCAGCAGCTCACATCGAGTCTGTCAGAGCCGAGCTGGAAAGACAGACTTACTCTTAATTCATACTTTTCCTTATCTTCCTTCCTTCCTTTCCTTCTTTTTTGTCTTTGTTTCCTCTGTTCTATTTCTATTTTCCTTTTTTCCATCTTTCTTGTCTAATGCCTTCCTTCCTCCGTATAATGTTTCTCCTGCCATCTTCTCTCCATTAACCTTCTCTTTCCTCTACCTACCATCTTCGTGTTTTTCTCCTCATGTTTTTCTCTTTGTCCTTTTTATGTCTTTACATCCATCTTTACCTCCTTGCTTCAGTGAATCTTCCATTACCCTCCACATTTCCATACAGCTGTTCCATCTCCTTACCCTCATTGTGCTCTTCATTTTCCTTGCAACTCATTTCTTGTGATCTGTAGGAGGTGAAGGACGCAATGGGATGAAATTGCTTCAGAGGTTTGGGAGAAAATGTGTTGAAATGGACAGAAATGGGGGATAATGGAGACTGCAATCATGCAGTGGCAGAGAGAAAGATGGCAGGAGTCATGTCACTGTAATCCTTCTCGTGCATATTTTAAACATTGACATTAAAAAGTTTTGCAATCACAGAAACAAGATTTAAAATAGCTTGAGGTTGTTTTTGCCTTTAACAAAAAAGACTTGATGCTCTTCAAGGAATACACTTTTGCCTAACATGTCGCAGCGTATGTTTAACTCACATGACTAATCCGCTGCTTCTGCTTCTGTGCAGAAGGGGGCGGCAGTGCAGCTGAAAGCAACCATCATACGACAACAGAAAAGGGAGAAGAAGCTGTTTCTGCTGTTGGTGTTGGTGTTGTCTTTCTGGATGTTTCAACAAGAGGTCAGTCTTCCTCTCTGGACAGTAGGAAACATAGCTAACACTAGCTGACAGAACAACTAAAACTTGCCCAATAGAGATAAATGTTTGACGTCCTCTCTCCAGGTCAGGTTGGTTTGATTTTTTTTTTCTGCTCACAATCTCTACTTCTAATTTTCTCTTTGTCAAAGCTCAGCCAGACGAGTTGATGGAAACGCGCCTAATTCACATTTCTGTTTTTGACTATTCAAGAGTTTGCTTTAAATTCTCTTGACAATTATATCAAACATTTTTGTGAAATACTTTGAAACAACATATTCAGTTACAAATGAGGGTTAAAGGCAATGTCATGTTTTATACTCTTAAAATGTTTTATTTGAACATAGACCATCGAGGCGGTGAGGACATTACAGTATAATTATTGAAAAATAGACACAGTGTACACAAAGGTATACAAACATATAGAAAGAGTCTTTATGATTGTAGAAATCCCATTGTCCCAGTATTCACCCCCTTCTCCTTTTCAAGCCGAAGAGTAAAAGTCTTTTCTTCAAACAGCAGATGCAGTTTATGGTATTGATGAGGAGTTTAATGATGGTGGTGGTTCGGGGGGGGGGGGGGCCGTTTCGTTCTCTTTGGCGGCACCTTTGGCGATAATCAGTAATTACAGGGGGACACTTCTCAATTTAACCAGACGTCCACGGTTGGCTCCGGTTGTAACTCTTGATTTTCCTCGCTGACGGTCGCTTTCCTTTTTAGACTGTTTGCTTCATCTGAGTGTCAAATTTGTTCCTTTTTCTTTGGATTTTCACTTATTGTTGAAGTTGTATCTGTAGTCATCGATCTTTTCTTTGTTTGTTCAGCCATAGTAGATTACTGTTTACTCTCACCACTTGCAGAGAGCGGAAAAGCAGCCGCTTAGCTCCGCCTACCCTCTCTGGCAGACCAACCACTGCTGGGTGATGGAAAACGCGTCACTAACTGGGCGCCGCTTGTGATTTGTTTCTGTAAATGTCACCATAGACAGCCAGTCTGTAACAATAGCATATACTGCAAATGCAAAGGCTTTCATCAAAAGAGCATTTGTGGAAGTGCGCTGGGTCTCCCATATTTGAAGCCAGCAGCTTTATGTAATTAGTTGTATTTTATTCAGTCGGGTAAAGCCCGTGTGTAGTTTGCTGATGATGACTAAAGCACCGAGAATAACTGATGTGAATCCAAGGCTGTGCTTTGAGTCTCTTCTCTGCCAGCTGCTCTAACTAAAGTATGAAATTCAGAGAGAAATTGTCCCAGAGACAGAGATAAAAGATTGGCGGACCTGGGCACCGACAGATACCTGACCTGAACATCTGCGGACGGGAGTGAGATTGCTTTTTAGAGAGTGAGACACACTGCTGAGGATAATTGCCACCTGGTGGGAGATGGTGAAAAGAGAGAGAGAGAGAGAAAGAGAGAGGGAGTTTATGTCACACTTTGAGTTCAGAGTCACACCTTTTTGTGAAGCTCCAGGACATCCAGATCCAGGAGTGACGGGGCTCAGTGGTCCCTGAGCCCCGGAAATAACCCCCCACCCTCACCCCTCCATCTGTGTGTGCTTTGCTGCCAGATGGATGCTGCCCAGCCTGTATCAGAGCGACACAGACCTAAACTCACAGCTAACCAGCTGGAACTGTGTGCAGTCGTTCCTCCTCTCCGAGTCCCGCTGGATGCTGCTCTTTCACTTTTCAGCCTCTCTTGACTTTTGTTTGTTGGCTGACGTCGTTTTGAATTATTTTTGAAATGCTTGCAATGAAATAAGCCGGAGAGGAAATGGAAGTTACAGCGGCAGCAAATTGCAAATGCGACGAGAATAGAAAATATGGGAAAAGTCATTTTAAATAAGAGTTTTTCTCAATGCGTATTACAGTATGAGCTCTCCCTACTTAGCCACTGGGACGCCCCACGCCTGCCGATTACCCTCCCTGTTACCCTCCTTCATTGTTAACTTGCTCCGTCCCTCTGTGTGCGTCTTCTTCTCTCAGCAGAATGGTAATTTGTCTAAGAGTTTATGAAGGACTGGCAGGTCCCGCAGGACGGCCAGGCCGCTCTATGAGTCTAATTAAACACAGCTTTTTCATCGGCGCCCCTCCTTCCTCTCCTCCCTGTCACGTCGCTGTGATGCACAGTGGGCTCATTAATTACTCTGGAGTTTACAGAGCAGCGTGCCCCGGCTCCGTGTCAGAAACATGCAGGGTCACATCGGACTGCGTGCAGCAGCTCTGACGTCCTGTTTGTATTGTTATTGTACATCTTTGTTTTTCCTCCGGCGAGATGCTTCTCTCTTACATATTGTGCCTCTTTGATGTGAAGTGCGTGTCACCGGGTGCAGTCACCAGCCCCTGTTCTCTTAGATGGAGACACAAGAGCACAGTCCTCTCTCATCCGCCACACTGATGTTTAACAAGCTGGCGGATAAAAGGAGGAAGATGCAGAACAAAAAAGAACAAACAGGAAAACAGACATGAGCTAGAAACACTTTCACATGTTGTAAACAACATCCAGGAAAGACAGCGCTGACTTCAAAAGATTTCTTTGTGGATAAAAGCTTTTATGTATCGTTAAAAAGACTGAACTGAACTTCCTGTTACTCTGCTCAGACTGACAGTAAGATGCAGGTCAGACCTGCAGAGGCTAACGCAGGTTAGCCAAACCTCCTGAGCTGGATGCAGATCTACTTTCACACATTTGATGTTCTGCCAGGTGCGGTCTGTTGGCTCAGGATCAACGTGCGTTTGAAGAAGTTGATTGTGCAGACCTAATACGTGATGCATTGTGGGATTCTGCTTGTCATGTATATGCAGGTTATAATGCTCACCTCTTTCTCTCTGAGTGTGTGCAGAAGCAGCTGGATGAGGTTTTACAGAATGGGGATCGTACAAGTAGTTTGACTTCTTTTCTTTCTTTTGTTACACCTGTTCATCTTGTGGAAAAGGAAGTAGACTTATAGAAGACACTTCCATCCTGATGACTTTTCACTGTCTGACTTTTTGACCCATAGTGTCTCAAGTGACAATAGAAGCAAAAGTGGAAATCGTTCACGTCACATCTCTGTTTAGCTCTGCAGCTATATAGAGATAATACATGAAAGTTATAGCACCTCCTGGGAGGAAAACTCCCTTGTTAGCAATGGAACAAAAAAAACAAGTAATTATCTGCAACCCCCGGTCAAAATATTCTTTGCAGAAATGTCCCGCTGAGAGCCAGCGCATCACTGCAGAGAGACCACCCTGTGATCTGATATAAACGTTCAAACACAAAGCAGATGGTTGGTTATATCAGGGCTAAAGAGAAGTAAAAAGAAGACTCAGGAGGAGTTTAAAAACACAAAACCTCAATATAGCAGGCTCATGTCGGGATCAGCAGGGAACTTCCCTGGAGAACGGTTTCTTTTATTTCTCTAGCCAGAGGTTAAGCTGTGATGTGACGCAGAGGAGACTGTGAAAATCCCTCTTTAGCAGAGGCGGTAAAATCAGAGCAGAGGGCAGTTTTTCACTCAAATGCAAGGGAGAGGAAAGAGATGATTCAATGAGTTAACAGCTAAAGTTAAAGCTCCAAAACATGAATACTTTGACGGTGATAAAAATAGTCACACTGCCTCTTTAATAGGTAGACAATACATTTGGTTTTCTGTGGAACCCATTGGCTATCATCTGACGATGATCCAGCCTCTGGGAGAGAGGGCAAACTTTTCAAGGCTTCTGTAGCCAGCTGTTAGGAACATAGGACTTCAGGCCAGGGCTTCCTTTTCTGTGTGCTGCATGCCGGCATCATTTACAGTCCGAGTAGCAACTTGAGAAGCAAGAATGAAGATAGAGATGAGAGACAACGTCTAAGAGCAGATTATTAGCTGGAAGCAGGGATGGCTTTATGACAGATTGCGTTCCTTTTACTCTCCACACGGACTATTTTTCATTTAAGCGACCCAAGCATGCTGTTACGTGATTGGTCAATACTACTCGGACTATAAACGTAGTACAAAAATGGAAACCTGAACACATCCGATAAAGTCTGGTCTTGATCTTCAGATTCTGTGCACCTGTACATCTGTGCCTTTCTTCTAACAATAAGTCAACATTTCAGCTGTCTGTGATTTTATTCTGCAGCAAATCATATTCTTCTCCGGCCACCGAAGATGGGATGAAGAAAGAGAACATCTCAAGCAAGTCGAAAAAAACGTAAGTCATCATTTTAAAAATGTGAGAGACTGAAGAGAAAAAGAGATGGAAATGTGAGTAGCTGAGAGATGGGTGGAGAAGGATCGGAGAATGACACAGAGGTGGACATGAGGCATGTGAGAGAGAGAAACTGAAAAGTGAACAGAAAGTTTTGGAAAGAAAATGTTTGTGTCTTGGCTGAAGTGGCCGAGTGACATTAAAGTGAGGCAGGACATCGGCTTTATAAAAGCAATTATCCTGGAATCTGTGATCTAACAGTGCACTTAAATTTCAGGACAGATAAATAAAATAATACTTTTACTAAAAATAAAGGAATAAGTTAAGTATCAGAAGCAGTAGCTGGCTTTAGAGAGCCCTCGGGTCATCAGAGAGGAAAACGGAGAGATCCAGAAGTCATAACAGAATGAAGATGGAAAACCCACCGAGAGTCAACAGTGAACATCTAGAGCCGTTCAAAGAAAGTGTTGTGTGTTTTGTAAGGACTCATAGCAGGTATATATTGCAAAGATATGATTTATTAATATTCCAATTGATTGTTTTGGTTAGTTCTTATTCTGGGAGTAGACGGTAGGAAAATAACCCAAATCATCACACCGTCTGTATCCGACTTCCTTTGTCCATGGTTCATCCTGTGTGTGTGCTTCAGTTAACATAGGATAAAACGTGGACACTTTTAATACCATGTACATTTGTTTTTCAATGATGGGTGCAATTTAATTCTGAACCGTTATTAAAAAACTTTAATTTTACCCTGTTTAAGCATTAATATTACTATATCATTGAAATATGTCCTGCCTTTCCCTCTACAGCAAGTTAACTAGCCAGAGCTAACAGTGTTTAGCCTGCCAAGTTTAACCAACACTGTTAATGTGTCCTTTTTTCTGCTATAGTAAATATACATCGGTAATGACGGTGTCTCCTGACTTCTGTTTGTAGATAAAGACGTGACAGTGTCCTGAGGAAGCCAAGAAATGTGGTGTACCAAGATGTCACATGATGGTCAGTTAAAAAACATGATGTTACCAATGTTAGCTTACAGTCACAGAAGACCTGTGGTCCAAAACTTAGAGCTCATCAAGAAGTGAGTACATGTACAACAACTAGAGAGATACCACATAGTCCAACAGGCTATTAGCTGGGATCTTCCATCCATCCATCCAGCCATTATCTTCCGCTTATCCTGGGCCAGGTCGCGGTGGCATCAGGCTCCGCAAGGTGACCCAGACGTCCCTCCCCCCAGCAACATTTTCCAGTTCTCCTGGGGCATTCCGAGGCGTTCCCAGGCCAGACGGGATATATAATCCCTCCAGCGAGCTCTGGGTCTGCCCCGGGGTCTCCTCCTAGTTGCATGTGCCCAGAAAACCTCCAAAAGGCTGAGCCCAGACACCCTCTGAAGGAAACTCATTTCGGCCGCTTGTATCCGTGATCTCTTTCGGTCACTACCCAAAGCTTGTGACCATAGGTGAGGGTTGGAACAATCGGCCGGAGCCTCCTTTCCAGCACCCTGGAATAAACTTTACCCGGGAGGCTGGGAAGTGTTATACCCCGATAGTTGGGACACACCCTCCGGTCCCCCTATTTAAAAATGGGAACCACCACCCGTGTCTGCCATTCCACAGGTAGTGTCCCAGACACGACATTGAAGAAGAGTCCCTCACCGTCGGTGTCCACCAACGGGTTCTAAGGTTGCCGCCACGACAGGCACCGACAGCCTTCAGCTGGGAACTTGCAGTATGCTAATGATGATGTGTTAGAATATCAGATCTAGTTTTTTACCCAGAGGCAACTTTTAAATGTGGCAAACGTAATCGATGTTATATGTTGTTGAATAATTCACCAGTGAGTCAATACGTTGCACAATGAAGTGCAGGTAATGTAATGGCAGGGCGAAGCCAATACTCATCAAGCATATGGATTAGCTGTGTAACCTGTTATAATACTTAGGATATTAATCAATGCAGTTTCAAAGGTTTTTGCTGTCGTGTGTTTTTCATGCAAAGTATGTCATATAAGAAATTTAGCAGAGTGTTATCTATGTTCCTTTGAGAGACGGGATCAATATTCCAAAAGTGGCTGAACCTATCAGCATAATAAGATCAATAACTAATTAGGTCAGGAAAAGAACACTCATGGCATTAGATGCAAGCAGTGTATCTTGTACAGGCCTATAAGAATAATAAGTGTAGCAAAGACCATTAATTCAATAGGATCTGATTAGGCTTCATGCACCCAGAGGATACAAAATTAGCTTTAATTAAATCAATGTGTGCCTTTGATTCAAGTTAAAGGATTAACCAAAGTTGAATCGTTTAACCTGTTAAACCCTTAAACCCTCGAAAGAGTTTCACTGATCGCTTTTACCATGAGCAGCCTCGCGGAACCTTTCATCTTTGATTAAGTCGGGATAAGCGATCGAATAACATCAGCTTCAGCAGATGAGACGCCGCATCCTTTGTAGATCACAGATACCCACCATGCCGCACCGCTCATCAATAGAGCTGACGTTCGTATCCGCGAGTGGATCAGAACTGCTGTGACAGTGGGAGGAGATGGAGACGGATTGCGTCGTTCTCTTTTCCCAGCTCCTTATCGCAACAGCCGTACTTATCTGCTCCCAGTAGAACAAGGTTATTAGAAGCCCGAGCGAGCGTCAGGAAGAGAGACAAACGACTGCAAACGCAGAGAAGGAAAAATATTAGAACAGGATAGATAAGAGTTAAGAGTCATGAATCAGGGATAATATGTGGATGCTGGGGGAGAATACAGTATACGTGCCTCTATAAATACAGTAACTGATGGTTGTTATTCTCTGTGTATTGAATGTTAGTTCGTCCGGCCAGAAGAGCAGGTTTAACAAATAAATCAGGCATGGAGACAAAAAGGGAGATGTTATTCCCATCAGTGTTACTGTTGTATTTTAGAGGAGAGATGTTTTTGTTGCCCTTGACATCACCTGCGTTTCTCCTTCTCTTTTGACAACATATGGTCAAAATTGATGTTGTGAAAAACTTGTTTTCTCACGGTACCGAAACGAGATAAACATTAACAACAACTGCAGCTGCAGATAACGGCAAGGAGAAAAAGCCTAACAAATAAAGCAACATAGTAACCAGGGCCAAGATAAGGACAGCGTGCTGATACTCAGTATAACAGCATGGTCTTGAGTGTGATATAGCTTTAATACAATAGTGATGACCATAAAAAGATGGTAATGTTTTGTTTATTTAATCGTTTATTTGGCTCGACCAACATGAAAAGTTCCACAACTTGTCTACCCGTCATAGCAGACCGTCTACTTTATGTGTTGTATCTTTTCTATGTGTATATACAGTGTGCAGGATATACAATATGTAGATGTTTGGGTGTTTTGACAATGTGTGAGTGATTGGAGCGGGAAGAAAATGCTCTTGAGAGTGTATAAGGGAGGAGTTGGACAGGAGTTGGACAGGATTTGTCCAGGATAAGATGGATCTGCTGTGATGCTTCCTGTCTGTGTGCTGACTCTGGAGATGTATGAATCCTGAATGGATGGCAGGCTCGCACCCATGATTCTTTCCACCATCCTACATGAGTGTATTTGTCCTGACTGGTGTCTGATCCAAACGATACAGTGATGGATGTGCAGAGGACACACTGGATTATTGCAGTGCAGAACTGAACTGGATCAGCAGCTACTGAGGCAGGTTGTCCATGTCGGATGCCCTCTTTAGTTCCTGGGAGATTGTTGATCCTGAAACCTGAAGGTTTTCACAGCCGACACATCCTCAGCTGAACCACATGACCGTTTGCTTCCAGGCATATCACACTAAATGTTCATATAGTCACAAAGATTCTTGTTGGCAGGTGATTTTTCAAACAAAACACATACTGTGAGTAAAAACACACACACTGAGCTGTGTGTGGTGTTATGGCTCAGAAACAACAGTAAACTTGCGCATAAAAGCATGACTCACATGCAGATAGATTAAGGTTAAAGTTCGCTTTTACTTGAAAATATAAGGTTAAAAGCCAGGTGGGCAGTCAGAACAGGCAACGGATCCAGTGAAGGGTTAGGCACAGAATCATCCATCAGCAAACCAAAGGCTGGAAAGCTTGGGCGGATGCAGCCAGGCATTCTGGCAAAGACAGAGTGGGAAGGGGCCGATAAAAATACTGCAAGACTGATGAGTGGAATGGGAGAAATGGTGGGCTAGGTGGTCAGGTAATGAGATTGGTGAGGAAAAATGGCCTAATGCAGGGCAGGAGGGAGAGGCTGGATCTGAACCTGCAGGAGATTTAGTCATGGCAGGGAAAACAGAGCATGCAACAGAATAAACACACAGAGCTGGCTGAATTTGGGACATCTGGGGGGTTTTTGGTAACACTGCAGCTCAAAATTAGCTCGCATATGTTGTCTTGGATTTTGAAAGTTTGGATCAGCCAAATCCTCATGCCCTCTCTCCAATCAGGAGAAGACTCCAAGGTCTGTTTCATATTTTAGCTGGTGTGCTCAGAATAAAAAGCAGGAAGTGGCCAACTCTCTCACACATAGGTGCATGAGAGTTAGTATTAGCAAGCCAGATAAACTGTGATCAAACACAACACATGAGCCAGCCCATTGCTGTATTTATATTCAGGGCTTAACATTTTAGGCTTATAAACAGTAACTGGGTCACCTACAACAGATCCCCTCACAGTAACTCTCCCAAAGGGTCCTTAGGTGCGTCTAGTGGCTGTCAAAGCAGCTTTCCAGCCAAGTCTGACAGAAGCTCTTGGTTGGTTTGCTCTGACTACCAGCTCTATGTCGCTGTCCATGATAGATAAAGAGTTGGTCAGTCAGTGCCCTCCATGTTCCTGTATCACACTCTATAGCTAAGGGCTCCTAAGAAGGCCGTATTTGAAGGCTGATTGCATCACAGCGGCGCGTAAAGGCTGTCCCATTTCGAAGGCTCCTTCAGATGCGACCGACAGATGCTTTCTTCTTTTCCTGGGCCATGAAGGATCCATTGGGTGTATCCTTTGCAGCCCAACGTGTCCTGGATCCTGTATGGTGGACTCATACTAGCTAGTTAGCCTGCTAGCTACATGTTACTCGGCGACAGGATCAGGGTAAGGGCGGGAACAGCTGGTGGTGCAAACAGGAAATCCTCCATAGACTAGACCGTCTCATTTCAGTTCGGCTTTAGCGGCCTATGCAGGCTAGGAATGGCTCATCCTTCGTAGACCGCCTCCTTGGAAGGTTGCAGCCCCTGAACTTAGACACAGCTTATGAATCCACTTGGCCTTGCAAAGTTGTTGCTCCCCTGCTCCTCTGTTGCATTGTTTAGCAGAGTTTGAGTTTACAGTTTCTTTAAGTTAAAGTACATATAGAAAATAATGACAGCTGCTATGAAGGCTGCAGTGTTGCACGATTTTGTTGCAGACTGTCTGCAGTTTGTCTAACACTCACAAACGCTCTGCAGAAGTGGCCGTGCTCTGGTTCAGAAAAGAGATTTAAATAAGCCAAATTGCAGAAGCTTATGAGTGTGCTTTCTTTAGAGTTTGTGCATTTGTGTGCATCTGTCCTTGAGACAGAGAGTGTGTGTAAGTGAGAATGTGAATAGTGGACCACGTCACCACCCTTGTCGTAGATGCAAATTAAACTACCCTCTCTGTTTTCCAGACTGAAGGAATAATAAAGTCAAACAACAATGGAACGTCACAGCCGCTGACGAGTCAAATTGGACGCTTGTACGTGTGTATTAAAGTAGTGCGCACCTGCAGACTGTGTACACCTCAAATTGCTTCGTCCCTGCTGATGCTAAAGCTTGTCAGTCATGCGCCGAGAGGTACACAACAGAGAAATACGTTCATTTTTCTCGCTGTCAGATTGATAACAGAGTGGGAGGGTTGTGACATGGAAGTCTCATCAATCCCAAAAACACAACACCCACTTTACAATTTCTCATTTATTCCCACAAAACACGAGCACACAAAGGAGGCAGAGCAGTGTGTCCCGGGGGATGTTTGTGATTCTGTGCCTGTGAAGGTCAGGGAGGACGGGAAGATGAGCAGACTCTCGGTGATGTCAGTGGATTTGGCTGCTGTTCACATTTTGAAAGGGCTTTTGAAGGGTTTGTTAAAGATTTGTATTAGTTGTAGGACCAAAGTACAAGACTTTTACATTTTGGGTTATTAAAGGGGGGTATTGTGCTAATTTCAAGCTTCATATTTCACTCTGTGATAACTGTGGAGTAGCTTAGCATCATTTACAGTTAAAAAAAATCCTAATTTTTCTCACACTGGTGCTCTGTGCATGCCCTCATACAGCCTCTGCCTGAAACAACTCAGCTCTATCCCTTTAAGAAACCCCGCCCCTACAAGCCCACTTTCCTCTGATTGGTCAGCTCTCTGAAGCCAGCTGAGGCTGCACTTTGTGACGTCACGACATGCAGCATGTAGAAAAAACCTGGCGGACTGAGCTGAGAAGCCTGAAGATTACTCCAACATACTTTTACCTACAGATCTGAAACTTCACGTACGTTTAGTCTGGACATCCAACATTGTAACATTATGTCTTAAAATGTGATACAGCATAATACCCCCTCTACCCCCTACATAAACATGAGAGTGTTATCAATCCCCTCAGCAAGAAAGCATATAAGCAGTTTCCCAGAATTTCAAACTAACCCTTAATCTTATTCGTAAAGTGGGTTCCTTCAGTTAGGTACTGACATTTCAGTGTCACACAGTGAGAGCTCTAAATAAGACTGGCTTACACGTCTCAGCGTAAATGTTTTTGAAAGCTGCAGAAAAAATGAGGTCCGTCTTTAATTAATTGGTTTCTGATTGAATCTCTTTGATTACGTCACAATCCAGGAAATAATGCGACTACACAGCATGATTTGACCATAAACCTCAGTTTGAAAAGTATATTTCTAGATGTCCTTTATAACGCTTAAAAGCTGACACTTATATACTGTCGTACCTTCATGTTTGTATAGCTTTATTAGACTGATATTGGTATAAGGGAGTGAAGGAGAAGGAGAGAGAGAGTGTGTGTGTGTGTGTGTGTGTTGGCTACCTGACAGTGATAATTGAGGCTGTAAATTACCGTTAGGTCTTCATAGGGCCTGATAGCTGCTTAATCAGCTGTTATATTCATCTCCAGGGGGTTTATGAGCACTCACAGATTATTATTACAGTTGTGTGTGTATGTGTGCGTGTCTTTTGTGTGTGTATGAAATGCTGCTTAACTGTTCTATAATGCATGATAATGACTGAAATATGTGCCTGTTAACCTTTTATAGTGTGGTTTGAGTAATCCCTCTTTTTTCCCATGTTCCTTTTTCTTGCTTATGTTTCCTTTTAACGGCTGCTTTCCCTCCATTTTCCTGGGAGTGAGTGATGAGCTTATCAACCGAATCACTCTGTAACAGATGCAGGCTGTTTTCATGTTACTTATTTATGACCAACCACCTGGAACTTGTAAATGTGGTATAAACATCGTTGTGCCGGGACGATTCAATATCGGAACTCATGTATCTGATAACCAAGGTCTGTTCCCTGAAGCCCACATGTACTGTATTTCTCACAGTACTGTGTTTCCTTCTGTCTCTACATATGTGTAGAGTTTGCAAACACATACTGTATAGTTTCCATGTATGTACAGTTTGTGTGTCTGTTGATACCTGTGTATTCTCTTCTTTATCTTGCCCACAGTTACTGTGTACCTGAAGGTTTGAATTTTATATTTTTGTGTGTGTTCATGTTAACTGTAAATCATTTTGCACGTCGTTAGTTGCCCTTAACCAGAGGTGGAAGTAACGAATTACATGTACTCATAATTTAGTAGCTTTTTCGTGTTAAACTTTCTTGAGTATTTTTCAAAATCAGTAATTTTACCTTTATTTAATTATGTTTTAAATGAAGTAAAGACATTTGCTACATTTGTACATCCATCTGTTACTGAGTAAAATACTATATCTATGGATTTTGCGAGCTAGAAAGAAAAACTGGACCAGACACCAATCAAATGCATCGCGTAAAAACAGGCCAATCAGATCAAAGTGTCATGCATCGCGACCAAACAGCAAGTCTTCAGAGTCTGAAGCGAAGAAGGAGAGAGGGTCCGACGCATAATGTAATAAACACCACCTTTGACACAGACTGAAGGAAGTTTTATGTATTTTGGCTTCAAACCCACCAGACTCCATTAACAAAAACAGTCATTGTACCTCACAGAACATGGGACTTACTGGTGTACCGCTGACTCGTAACACGTTAGTTCTTAACTGAACTAACCCTTTAAACACCACACAATAACACAAACAAACTAACCGATAGAGGCAGCGGTAGACCATCAGCAACTCCCGTGTTCTGTGAGGTAAAATGACTGGTGGCTATGAGCTATAGAGCTCTATAACTGCTGTTTCTGGTTAAACATAGGATCTTACTCTTTGACAAAAGGTCCGTCTGTCGTCATTTTGACACCAAAACGTTTTAACGTTGTGCCCCGTTTGAAAAAAAAAAAAAAAGTTTGATTTTATTTGATTTGCATAGGATGCATATGTAGGTAACCATGGCAACATTTGTTCATTACAAAAATCTGCGAGGTGGGAAGGTAACAAAGTAACCTTTATTTTCAATGCTTTTTAAGTGAGCAACTTTTTCAGTCTAGGAACAGTACTTCCTCTTGAGTAGAATATTTCGGTGCTCTTTACACCTCTGTTCTTAACCCCCATACATGCAAACACATAACAATGTGGCAAACAAGACAGACAAGACTGTTGCGCACAAGCTCCAAACTACTCCGATGACACAGCGAGAGTGGCTGCCAACACACCTGTTGGACACATAAGCACAGGGAGAACACAAAGTGACTTTCAATGAGGGTATTTAGGGACACAAGCTGAATCAACAAAGACAGAAAGCTTAATGTAGTTTTACTTCGTCTTCTGTATGTGTGCACTTCTGATGTTCTCACATGTTTACACAGTGCACACAGTGAGTCATAATACTGAGAGGGGCTTTATATGTCAGCAGTAAACTAATGAGCAGCCAACCTAACCGCAGCCTGCGCTCTGTAACTACTGAGCTGAGCTGACATTTGGTTGTTTGTGTTGTCTAATGAGTTGATAGCTCACCAATACTTTGCTTTCAAATTTCTCCCTCAGGGATAATAAGTCATTACCATAGCTTACAGAGGGGGAAGTGCAGCTTGTAGCTTACGCCGCTTTGTTGTGCAGAGCAGATACTTCAGTCTGCACGATTATCAGATATGTGGTTACACACAGAGCGGTGCAGGTAACACAGACACATGCACACACATTCAAGAGTCTGTCTGTATGTAGTTATAATTTATCAGACTGAGCACTTGCAAACCCATTCATTACTCATGAAGTGCGTGCCTGTACACACACACATACACTCACACACATGCTACACGTTCATCTTCATTAGAGTGGTGATTAGGAAATGAGGCCTGGGGTGTTATTGGTAATACTGATCTCTGCTCTCTGACGGTTTTCACTCTGTCTCTTTCAAATCAGCAGATATCACTCTTTTATCTCCCTGCTAAACTATATCTGCTGCCTTTGTGTCTTTTCTAAGTGACACTGACATCACATTACACCCTGCTGACATCAGGCCAGCGAGAGCAAGGGGCTGAGCTTATGGTGAAACAGCTCCCCTTGTATTTTACACTGGTTCTGATGTGTTGTAGGAGGCTGAAACTTAACACTGCCATCATTCACAGCAGTGAATGTCTTGCAGGTTGATAATGATCTGGATCAGGAGATATCTATGGTGCATCAGTAACTCTCTCCTGATTACTGCAGGATAACTATTGATGCTGCGCCTCTCTGCAGCCTGAGCTTATTCAGCTGTTTGCTGCCGTCTCTCTCTCGCTCTCTCTCCAAGTACTCATACTACACTCTGTTAAATCATTTGTAAAAATTAACAATTTTATTTACAAACTTTGGAAATACCACACCCATATCGGTATCTATCTATCTAAATCTATGTAGCTAGTCTGTTAGCCTAGCTTGGCATTAAGATTTGAAACTAAATAAAAATGTGTTCCCTTATTAGCAAGTTACACATAATTTTTTGTCTCTGTACAAAACTTGAATGTTAATTTCAACAGTTCAAGATTTCACGGAGGTTATGTGCTGGACTATTTCCTGGCTCGGGCAGGGATTTCCTGGAGTGTCCTTTGGTTACTTGGACACCTCACAAAGATGACAAGACATCAGGATATGGCACCTTCTGGACAAGAACTAGAAACACACGTGAACCCCCCAAAAAACACCACTGGTTGTTTTACTTTTTATATAGTGAAAAAACTACAAACCTGATTTTCATGAAACGTAGTCGACTGATGCAGCATGGGCTGTGTGGAACCCATTTAAAAATCCATCCAGATCCAGAACACACAAACAAGAAATAATAATGACTGAATATGTATAATTAATATAGTGGTTGCTCTATATATACATATTACAGAAGACTGGACTGTAAAGCTTGGTGGAGGTCTGTGCTCTTCGTGTGTCTCTTTTAGTTACTATGAGTGATGGTTCCTACATGAAGAGGCTCTTTTCAGCCTATGTTTGGGGCATTAAATGAAATCTTAAAGGGATAGTTCGGACTTTTGGACACCAAGTTGTATGAAATACTTGCTAGTAGTGTCGTGGATGCAAAGCTATTGGCTTACTCAACGAGTCCCGTGGCCCGAGTTCCAGCCGGTTCTAAATGTAGAATTAATAGTTCTAGTTGAGATGCCAGGGTCGTAAAACCAAAACATTTTACCCTACAAAAACAACACGCAGGCCATAGTGATCAATTTTCAACACAAAATCATCGACCTAGGATTTCATATACTGCGCTGTTTTTTGGGCACTATTTTCTCTTTTGAACAATCCAGTATCACTACGCCTGCGGTAGGCCGGTTTCTCAGGTGACGGGATCCATCAGCTGTTTCTAAGAGAACATGCTGGAATTGGTGACTTGGGAGCCTTTAATCTAAGAGTGCAGACATGTCTAAGACCTGTGGATATGCATTTGAAAATGTCTCTCAGTGGACACACAGCTTCCATTGTTGTTTCTTTTCTGAAAGTAAGAATACACTACATATCTGTCTCAGCTGGTGTTTCTATGTGACTCATTCTGTGTTTTTTCTTTATATTTTTAATGAGTTCCGGTTAAAAAACAAAAATAGCCCGTCTGCGAGTGTAGTTGTTGTTTTGGTTATCTTCATAATTCTCTGTTTAGGGGTGTGAGTGTGTGTCTTGAAGGGATATGTGCGTTCACAGGGTACCCATGGCGATCTGGGCAACAGATTTGATTTGATTTGATTTAGATGTGAGTTTTAATGGTATAGGAAGCACACTCATCTGTCAATGAGGAGACAAACACACACACACACACACACACACCCAGGGATAAACACATCAAAGCACACGGAGTAACTATGGCCACCAGTTTGACTGTACATAGTGATATCTCTCTCTCTCTCTCTCTCTCTCTCTCTCTCTCTCTCTCTCTCTCTCTCTCTCTCTCTCTCTCTCTCTGTGCCACAAACATGTTTTTAATATGTGCACACTCCTGCTTTGTTTGTTCACGCCTGCCCATTTCCCATTTATATTTGATCAGTCGAACAGCTTTAATGAAGGAGCTAATTGAGGCTGCCGGCTCGCTGTAGGGCCTGTTGTACTTCATGTTTATACATGTTGTTTGTTTGCCTCTGACGGGATGTGTAATATTACTTTTTATTTTAAACCCACAATCTGATCTGATCTGACCAGTTGACTATGATTTGCTGTTAAGAACTCACTAGAAGGATTAGGCTCAATCAGAGGGTGTTAGCTGAGTAAAGAGGTGACACAATTTCCATTTGTGTACTTAATGAAAAAAGTAATTAGACAGTGC
Organism: Semicossyphus pulcher; assembly: GCF_022749685.1. NCBI lineage: Eukaryota > Metazoa > Chordata > Actinopteri > Labriformes > Labridae > Semicossyphus > Semicossyphus pulcher. The sequence continues at coordinate 19,801,075 of NW_027211693.1, forward strand.
TTTACTTTTGATTTATTAATCATGAGCTTGGATACTTTGTCTTCAGTAGGCTCAAACAAATAATCAGTCAGCAACTGTATGTAACACAAGAGCCTCGGTGCTTTTCAAAATCAATATTTTGATGGTTGAATCCAGTCCTCTGTGTGTAGTTCCAACCTGCCACCAGCGACCGGCACTAACACTGACAGTTTGTTTTCGCTAATTACTTCCACACCTCATGCCTCAAATTACCTGATCAGATGTTACAATGTTACAATTTCATTTAGCAGACGCTTTTGTCTGTAAGTGCCAATAAACAGCTTCCAGTGGCAGTTATTCAAAACCAAGTTTTCTTATGACGATAAAAAGAATATAATTCTAGAGATGCCTGGGTGGTAAAAAAAAGGTGGCACTCCTGAGGACAAACTGATAATATAGAGTAAAAAAAATTACACACTTTGCTTGTGATGTGACACAAAGCACAGTTTGTAGCCATCAATTGATTTCAGTTCTTTTTTCTTTTGATTGTTTGCAGTTCTTGTCTGATGACAAGCTGCTATGATGTGTCTGTCCGTAAGGCGGGGTGATCGCTTTGTTTTTTATTGACACTGTGTTGCAAATAAATACACAGTTTGTTTCAGCAGCAGACTGACAGTGTCAGAAATAGAAACATGGGGTTGTTTTTAATAGAGGCGATCAGGAGTTCACATTCTGATGACTGCAGGAGCTGTTGTAGAACTACACTCATATATAGCTCCATTTGTCAGCAGTGAGAGCTGTGATTGGGTTCTGGGTCCTGTTCTTCTGCTTTAGATGGTTTTCTAACTCTTTCCCCTCTGAGGGATGATGCTATAGTTACACTGCAGCCACTTATCTCATGTCCATTCTCACCTTGTATGTTCTTGAGAGCAGGGGGGAGGCTGACACATCTGTTCATAAAGAGGCTATCTGTGTTTATTTTCCCATGGGAGCGGTTGTGCTTTTCTTCTTGTTAATTAAGTCTGGCCGAAATTTGAAAAAGGAGAGAATGGAGAAAGGGGCCGCTTTGGATCTGTGTGTGAGTGTGTGTGTGTGTGTGTGTGTGTGTGTGTGTGAGTGCTTGGGTGATGAGGAGACAAAAGAGTGAATCGGGGGAGGAAAGGAGGAGAGGACAGGTTGTGAGCGGCTGTGAATCATAAGTCTGTGATGAGCGCTAATGAAAAATAATTCAGGCTGAAAATAAGATTGGACAGGAGACAAGAGTCTGCAAGCGGCCGTCTTATCCTCTGCCTCTTTTGTCATTCCTCCCTCGTCCTTCTCTCACTTCCTCGCTTCCTTAATCATGACGCCCTTCCATTTCCCCCTCTCTCTCTCTCTTCCCTCTCTGTTTCTCTTTGAAGGCCAGGACACGATAAAGGAGAAAGTAGGAGCAGGCTAGAAATGAGTATTTGCTAATACCCCTGACGGTGCTATTATGATTATCAGGCCAAGAGACCAAGCCTGACAAATTTAATTAGCTGTGAGGAAAGACCCTTTCATTGCTCACTATGACTATCTGGAAAAAAATGTGTGTTTGCAAAGAGGAGGAAAACTCCACTTCCTCCTTTGATGTGCTTTAAAACCTCCTCTGTGTTTCTCAATGGAACATCTCCACTGTTGCGTAAGGGGGACGGTGATAACGCAGGAGAGTACAGCACGGAATTGACTGCCATTATAGCTGCCATAATGGGGTGTAGGGTGAAGACCAGCAGGACTATAGTACGTAATCCCAATGGGAGTGTAAGAACAGAAGGTGCTGTTACACACATTGTAAAGCACATTGAGGCACATCTGTTATGTTTTTGTCAGTGTTGTCATCAAATGGGCAAATTGATGAATCATCTTAATATCCCTTTAACAGTACTAGTGTTGCAATACCATGTAAGTCATAATTTTCATTGAATATCAAAAAGCTTTCAGCTACATTTTGTGTCCCGACAGAAGTCTTAAAAAGCAAAGAGAAAGAGAGAGGAACTCCACAGGGAAGCATCGGGGTATATGTTGTGGTTGATGTCTACATCACACGCCTGGCGCCTGAATGAAGAGGTGAGTGAGCTACTCTGGGATAAAAGACTGTTATTATTATTTTGATTAATTATTCAATAAATGTTTTGCTTCTCATAAATGAAGACATGCAAATGAAGTTGTTGCAAAAAACATGAGAATGCAGGAAATATAGGGCTTAAAATTTCATGAGGAAGGAACCCCAGGCCCTGCAAATTTAAAAATGAAAATATGTCATTCTATTGACAACTGAGCAAAACAACTAAACTACCACGACTACTTTTCCAAGGTCAAGGGTAAGGCTGGAGATACACTTGCTTTTAACTACGCGCATGAGCTTCGGTTGTGCACATCCTCAAAAATGACAGGTGTACACGAGATGCAGTATGCACATGAACGGTAGGGGCAGTGGAGAGGCAGGGGGGATGTGACAGGGTCAACGCCGCAGTAGGGACGACAAAGGCAAAATGTTCTAAAGACAAGCTTGATAGACCAAGTAAGTATTCGCAACTGTATGATGTGTCATTATGACTGCACATCAACAAACATGCCTATCAAAATAGCAGCGACAGATAAGTTCCTTTTAAGAAGTCGATGTGGAAACCTGCAAAACTAAATGGCAACTAGTCTGGGACCATTATGTCGAGTGGGGACGTGCTGAAGGTGTGTTCTGTTTTTTTGCCGTGATCTCAGAATGAACATATTAGTAACCTCCTCGAGTATCGCCATATCTGTCGTTTACATCTCGAACAGACGGTAATTGCATACGGCCTGAGCTCTCTGGTGTGCCCTCTAGAGGTATCCTCTAGTCACACGCGTACTGCATAGACAAGTATGTGAACAATTATGTTCATGACGCAGACGGTTGTGTGAGCAAACACAAGGTTAAAAGCAAGTGTATCTCTGATCATCTTTTATAGTTTTTTGGCTGACTGCCGGGCTCAGCCCTACACACGGGTCTGTATGTGACTGAGTGAGTGAGAGAGCAACTGTACTTTCAGAGCTGTAGAGAGAGAGAGAGTTGCGACATCACAATGACAGATCATGGAGCATATTGGACCTCCACTGATGCCTCACCTCCATCCGCAGCGTGCACCTGGACAGTCCTTGTAACACATTTGCATATTGGACATCTGTTTGTCATTCTGCAAGATACGGTGCTTTTGTTTTTAATGTGACTTTACGCTGCGGTGGATTAATTTGTCCTGGTGTCCTGAGGAATGAGAAAAAGATGCAGAGGATTAGCTGTTGTATTCACTCACAGTGTCCTCCCCGTGTACGACCTATCTAGGACAAGGCTTAAACACTGAGCAATTAAATGTTTGAGCCTGACTAAGAGAAGACAAAAGAGGAGGGGGGAGAAAAAAGTTTAATTTCCAGCTCAGCGGGGGCAGCCCAAGTTAATTAAACTTTGCGTCTTGTTTAACACGGTTTCAATAATTTATTAAGCCTATTATAGAGAGAGAGCGAGAGAGAGAGTGAGAGAGAGAGAGAGAGAGAGAGAGAGAGAGGGAGAGAATCCTCAGAGTCATTTGTTTCTTTTTTCTTTGCCTACTATCAAAAGCAACTCTTAGCAATGTAACGAGGAACACTCACAGCCAAATTTAACCCAGCTCCAGGGTGGTGTTCAATCTATTATTGGTCTCTGGAGGTAAGCAGATTTCAGTGGAGCTAATCAGTGTTTCATATGCCAACACCCTTTAATCACAGAGTGAGCTGCTACATTCTGACCTGCATGATAAAGGCAGCTTTGACGGTCTAAATGATCTCTCCTCTCTGAGAGCACAGACGGCCTGTGTGCTTGAATGTGTGCGCTTTCTTCACACTTGTTGTATCTGAGAACTCGGCTTCTTTCGCTCTTAAAATGTCACCAGTTTGACTTCCAACAGCGCCCAGGCTCTACAGTCATTATGACTCGGCCGCTGCCTTCTCTGTCAATCAATACAACCTTTGAAAATGTCACAATCTGTGCGTTGGCTTGTCATGAAACAGATATATGTCTTATAACCCTCGAACATGTACTTCAGGCTCCTTTCTCCTCCTGTCTCGCTCTGACAGCGGCTCACTGGGGCTGAAATTAAATCTGTCAGTTTGAGGTCAAAATGTGTGATTTGACACCTGTCCAGCAGAACATTCTGGTGTCAATTTAGCTATTTGGGTGGTTCAGATTGTGTGTGTGTGAAAATATGAATGTGTGTGCAGGTACGTATCAGGTTGAATTGTAAGGCGCAGGATAAAGAAAATGAATGACCAGCCTAGCAGTAGCCGATCCAGTGGGTTGCTAGCTTCAGCGTGCTAGTCGCTGGCCTGGGAAGCCAATGACCAGCCTAGCAGTAGCCGATCCAGTGGGTTGCTAGCTTCAGCGTGCTAGTTGCTAGCCTGGGAAGCTAATGACCAGCCTAGCAGTAGCCGATCCCGTGGGTTGCTAGCTTCAGCCTGCTTGTTGCTAGCCTGGGAAGCTAATGACCAGCCTAGCAGTAGCCGATCCCATGGGTTGCTAGCTTCAGCATGCTAGTTGCTAGCCTGGGAAGCTAATGACCAGCCTAGCCAGTAGCCGATCCCATGGGTTGCTAGCTTCAGCGTGCTAGTTGCTGGCCTGGGAAGCTAATGAACAGCCTAGCAGTAGCCGATCCCATGGGTTGCTAGCTTCAGCGTGCTAGTTGCTAGCCTGGGAAGCTAATTACCAGTCTAGCCAGTAGCCAATCCAATGGGATGCTATGTTAGACACATGACTTGCTGCCTTGATTGAATGAATAGGCGGCTTCTCTCTTACCACCGCCGGTCTCATCTTATCATTGGCGATATCAGTATCTGGCTTCTACAAGGATGTAGCCTCCTTCAGCCTCTCATTAATCCTAATTTTGTCCTTTACCCTGTGCCATAGAATTGTTTTCTGAAGGTGTCATGACTCCCTCTTTTATATATCGTTGAGTAACACACTGAAGACAATTAGCTTTAGCAGTAACAGTTAAGTGCCACGAAACCCAAATACACCTGCCTTTCTTTCTTCTTATGTTGTTCAGTTTGCAAATGAGGTAATGAGGTGAAGTGTCACTGTGAGGCGACGATAAGAGACGGCAGGATGCATGAAGTAGAAGACAAAGAGAGAGAGAGAGGGAGAGACAATGTGATACGGACAAGTGGCTGCTCTGCACAGTGATAGATAAGCCAGGCAATTCTCATGCAGCTCCTCATATCTCCTCTTATGCCTGATTGTGGGGACAGAATAACCTTTCAGCAACACCCCACCCATCCCCTCCCTTCCTTCTCCATCTTTATTTTTCGGCCTCCAATTTTCTCTCCGATGTGGAATCCTTTAACACACTGGGGGCATATCTGGATTCAATTCCTCGGCTCCTGCTGCTGCTGCTTTTCCGTGCAGTTCCCCTATCACCTTCTCCTCGTGTATTGAACTCACTCTTTACGTGTTAAACTGAATCACAAACAATGTGTGAGGTCATCATGTTGTCACAGACAGCGGGGAGAAGTCATGTGAGGTGATGGTGGCAGAAAGAGAGAGCAGAAATGAGAAGGTGAGTTTTTGTCATTATAGAAAAATCTTCTTTCATTAGTGATTTGGCACAGTTTGCTCCTCCCCTGTTGCCGTAGAGGAAAATAAGCTTGAGCGGAGAGAGCAGAGTAAATTGGATGTGATTTCATTTGGGGAAAACACGTCCCTGCTTGCATTAGCTTTAAATCAAATGTTTAGTTATGAGTTTCAGCAGCTCAGCACATATAAATATAATCATTTACGTTCTTTTTTCTGTTTTCTTTTTCCTATCCTGCCTTTCTTTCTCGTCCCTGCTCTCGCTGCCCTGCCAAAAGCCTCCTGATGATCACAGTATGAGTTAACTGCTGCAAGAAGTCAGTCTCTCACTCTCCTGTTGTTATTCTCTCGCTCTTTCTCTCCCCTCACAGTCTCCCTCTCGTCTGGTGCCGAAGCTCAAATAGTCTAGACCCTCCAGCCCAAACTCATCCATATTTTACCGACACCCTGCCATTGTCCACCGCTGTCTTTTTTCACTCTCCAAAATCTCTCCTTTCAGTCTGGGGAACATCGAGGAGAATGAAGAAAAGGAAGACAGAGAGAGGAGGCTTAAGAGGCAGCACAATGGAAGCAGGAGAGAGAGAGGGAGAGAAGGGGCAAAGGAAGCAGAATGTAAAGCCTGTGTGATGGTGAGCATTTGTCTTTATTTTGTGTGCATGTGAATGGAAAGACGAGTCCTGTCCCAGTCTACAGATGAGCACCTGAGCCCAATTACGTGCACAAGACACCATTTCCCACACCTGTACCTCCCTGTCTTTCCTCGTCCTCTCTGCAAACAAAGCAGCTGGAATAACCAGCTTTCCTTATTTAACTCTTTTTGGCTTCGTCGCCCTCCATAGATGAAATATGTCTTTAATTCCACCAACTCTTTTCCAAATTTTTAATCCAGTACTGATTAATACAGCATGCCAATCTGAAACTAATGCTCAATTCCTGCCAAGTCAGTATTCCACACTGCATAAAAAGCATTAAAGGAGGCTAGGCATTGCTCTGCAGCTTGCTGTGGCTGAATGAATGCAACTGATAGTATCAACATGTATCGGCCCATGATTGATCTGCATAATGAGGTCAGCAGTTTGTTTAGAAGGCTAAAAAGTAAAAAATAAACATTCTTAACTATTAGAAAACCTTGTTACTGAATGCCTCACTATCCACATCATAGTAAGTAGTAAGCCTAAACAACGTTGGCTGAGATGCTCCTGTTTGTTCTAAAAGGTACGAGTGCAAATATTAATGATAGCTCTGAGCCTTAGCTAGTGTTATATTACACGACATCATAACATTGAGAACACAGCGCCCAGGGCATGTAGTTACAGTAAAAAAGTAATGTACATTAGCATAGTAATGTACTACAGCAAACGTTCAATGACCTGTTCTCTTCTCTGCATGTCCTGATGATGGTGGCTACAGAGAATCGGCTCAGTTTTGGCTGTACTCTTTGTCCTGCTTCCCTCATTGTAATCCCATGAACAAGAACATGGTCCATCACAGTTGCTTTGGATTTTTTTGCTGTTCTTGATGAAGCTCTTGCTCGTCCTCCTCGCCCTCCTCTTACTGTAAAGATACTCTATACCTCCTCTGCCTCTCAGATTGATTCCATCCATTATTGGTATCAACATCAATGCACTCTGATCTGGTTTACTGTATATACAGTATATGCTTATATATATCTTCTGTACAATTGGTGTGAATAATTTTGAGTTGTTGTGTGTAAATCGTGACAGCTGTGTTGTAGTTGTGTTTAACTTTTGCCCCCCATGTTAACCATTTTGCAACACACGTGCATCACAGTGCAGAATGTGTTTTAGTGAGTGAGAAAGTGCTCAGAGTTTAGTAAAAACAGTGGATGAGATTTGCAAATAACTACCTGAACTTGTTTAAGGTTTTGCCAAAAGTAGAATCACCACATTAACTTCATCAGATCATCCACACAGTAAAGATTATTTTTCATCATTGCTTCTCATTTAAACAGAAGCAGAGTGAAGCAGACAGCCGACAGATCGCTCCTACATGACGCTTAAAACGTCCCTTTCTCTGTGAGGCTGAAGCAGAAAGAGTTAACAGAGAAAGTTGATAACCACCTTAATGATACCTGATATCTCTAACTGGTGCTTGAGGCTTTAAAATATCTCTGATTTTAAATGTCTGACAGCCCACCACCAACATTTTAGTCTCGTCTCGTCTTGTTAGCGAAAGCAAAACATACGTGTCGTCAGAGTTTTATTATCAAAGATTTATTTTTAGCTCATCAGCGTCTCGTCTTCGTCATTAAAAAAAAATATCGTCGACAAGCATTTTTCATCGTAATGAACACTGCGCCGAAAATAAAGCATCAACGGCTGGCACTAAACTCCCGCAGCAGAAAACAGTCGACTGCAGTAATCATCCACCGGCTTGTAGGGTGTAACAGACGGGTAGCTGCTGTGTAACCTTTCCGAGCTTAACCATGCCAAACTCAAAACCCGATATAATGAAAGACAGTTTACTCCAATTCAGTCCAATTCAAAATGTCCAAACGCTTATTATCATGTACAAGTGAACCCAAATAATAAGAAGGCTTTTGTGGATTTGGGTTTCCAGTGGCTTAAATGTTTCTGGAAAGGTACCATCCTTTTTTGGCTGAGAAAACTTTTATACAATAAGGCTTATAAAAACTGTCAAAAAACTAACAGATCTCAGAAAATAGACTGCTACCAATTTGTTTTAGTTCCGTCATTTTCATCTCACATCCCCAATTTGTTAGTTGGTCTCAGCTTCCGATCCATTTGTACAGCTACAGTAGAAAAACACAGGGACAACCACACACACACATGCACACGCGCGCTCTGTCCTGTTTAACGAGCTGAGCAGCAAGTTGGCAGGATAAACGAGGCTCGACTTTATGGGGGAGATGTTTGTTTTTAGTCTAACACGTTGAACAGAGTGAGCAGGGTTGTGCTTCCCTAGTCTTCATCGTTACCTCACACTGTGCTCGTAAAATGAGACAAGTACACAAAGTGCAAGCTGCTGTACACCTTTACAGGTACATAAACTAAATACCCCTCCTTAACCTTGTCTTCTCCTGTCACTTGTACTGTAAATAACTTTAACCTCCATTGCAACAGTCTTAGCCACATTCAGCCCTTAAACCTTAAACTTAGTGTAGTCAGAGGAACCCTGCTGTTACTGAAGACTTCATGTAGCCTGCACGCTCCTTTTTCAAACCCTTATGTTAATGTTGTCAAGGTTATCCAAACATTACAGTGTATTAGTAGTTAGTACTGGACTGTATATATATTAAGCACTGGTGGGGCAGAGCCCTGAAGTCCAGCTTGCATCAGCTGTTCTAAATCAGCCGCCTAATTCCTACTTATCCTTCAAGGACTCTCACAAACATCAGTCCTGATTCGTCGGTATTTCTTAGAGCCCCTTCAAAGAGCTGTACGCGTTCCTACCAAAACTAACATTTGCATTAAATCCAAAAACAAGCATCCAACAGTTATTGGACCTGAACACACACTCATATTTGCACTTCTATGAGCAGATTGTATTTGGTAGAAAGAGTCTGCGATCTCAGCAAAGCTCCACCAAGGATCAAGGAATAATTCAGCTGGAAGCACCAAATCCCCCCGTCGTATTTGTCTAGTCAACATTAAATACAGGCTTTATATAACATAAGACAGACAAGTGCAGAGATGTACCAGTAGAAGAAGTGTTAAGTTAAGTTATTGCACTGCTGTTTGCAGGAAGATTAACAGGTCTAAACTGCCATCCAACACCAGGAAAGCTAGACTAAACTTTAAGTAAGCTTCTGTAGGTGCTGTAGATTTGAATGTTCCCTGCCAGATAATGGAAGATGCTGATGTGGTATGCACTCTACTGCAGCCAGTAAACTGATGAAGCTCGAATGCAGTTTTGGAGGAGGGGGATCAGTATATTATTGCCTTGTTCTGCCTTCATTTCCTGGTAGCGTGAGGGTTAAAATTGGTGACTCTTTGTTCATAAGACGTCCTGCTTTAGAATTAATTTCTGATCATGTCAGCCGGGCACGGAGAGTTAACCTGGAGCACACAGAAACGGGTGTAATATAATCTGCTTCATGGTCTCACTGTATATACATGTCATTATAAAGCATTGTCCATCCCTCTGCTTCGTCTTAATGCCTCGGACTGCTGGCGCGATCATTAGGCGACACTGACCACCAATATTTCACCTCGTTTGAATGCTGGTAAAAAAGCAGACGTCTCATTTGAATTGCAGCCGTCACTGCAGGCAGCGGAGCATCGGCTCCTGCAGTCGGGCCTCTTGGTGAGCGGAATGGTTACTGAAGCTTGGTATTAATGATGCAGACTTTAGTCGCATGGATGTAGATTCGTTTGCTTAATAATTGCATCAACGTCAGGGGTGGGATGTGGTTGAATTTGAGTCCTCGTGATTTTTAAATCCAAGCCTCCTTTAAGAATGAAAGGATTGATGTGATCCGCGTCTGACTTGAGGAAATGACTGACATGCATGACTAACATTGGGAGAGAAGAGCTTTAAAGGATCATTAATGAGCTTTAAATTCCAAGTTAGATGAAGGACTTGGTGTGAAAATGAAGCACACAGCAATAAGTTTCACATACAGCTCAACACATACAGTCTGTGCGCAAAGTAAACATCAGGGCTGAGGGTGGAAACGGGCCATGAGCTGTGCTAATAACATTTTTAAAGACTAATACAATCCAGATATAGTCATTAGATCAACCTCTTTCATTTTAGCAGGATCTCATTTTGTTGAATGATAGCTTTTCATAAAATCCAATTTTGCTGCTCACATTATAACTCCACTTAACCAGTGAGAGAGCTAGACTTTAAGAAGTGTTACTCTGTGCTGATTTCCTGTCATTAAGTTTAAGATGAGACTGATGCTTCCTTTCATGTACCAGAGACCAGTTTTTGACTCAAGGGAAGGTTGACTTTTTATTTATTATAAGAGTCTTTTTACCTAATGTAGTCCACTGTCACAATTTGGTTTGAACAAAAAGGGAGAGGACCCAGATGCAGACAAGGATTCATTAACCAAAGTACAAAACAATGCAAAAACAAGTGTACTTACAACGAAAGACTTACTGCGAGTCCAGGCAACAAATAATCCAAAGGGAAAATGCACAGGGAGCCACGAGGAATCTAGGAGCAGGGCTGACGAAGTAGACGAAGTATGATGAAAGGTTTCACTTGATAGATGAAGGTAGATGAAGATGAACTAGCACAGAGACAGGGAAAGACCAAGACCATTGCTGCGTTCCAGACAGCTGGGAACTCGAGAACTTCCCAGTAGAAATTTCTGACTTCCTACCTCGAGCGTTCCATTTGCACGCCAAACGTTAATACAAAGCATGGCCGGCTGTGATGAACTGATGTTTCTTTGGCAAGTCTTCAGCCAATTTCGACTTCCGAGTTGTGAATACACTGGGGAGGTGAGGGTAATCAAGCACAGGTGAGACCAATCAAGGAACAGGTGAAAACAATAAGGGCGGGGCACAGAAATAAACGAGCGGGAAAGCACACAAAGGCAGGAAGTAGAACAACAGGAGAGACAAAGTGACAAAGTAAAACAGGAAATGGATCTCTGAACACAGAATTAATTAAATGCAAAACTAAACATTAGCAACTCTCAGTTTGAATAGATACTCAAAGGTATTTTCCCCAGAAATCACACATCATCACATTCATATGTGATATGTTATCAGCTTCTGAAAAAGTACTGAGTAACTAAAACATAATGCCTAATCCACAGGCCTCCAGTGTGTGAAATGTTCATTAATTATAAACAGTAGTTCCTAAAAGCTCTTATTTTCTTAACTTTACTATGAACATGTTGGTTTTATTTCACAGGAAACTGGACCCCAGTTATTATAACAATGTCGTAAAATATAGTAGTTATAGAGTTACAAGCTCGTTGGTTAAAGGTTTACTCATTCTTGTGATGTCAGTGACTCAGAAGTCACATTATGCAACAGTTTTCACAGGCTGAGCAGGGTGCTAACTATGACTATTAAATTAATATGTATGTGTAAAAACAGTGGAGTGCTTTCTAAGGATAATACTTGTATGGATTCATGTTTTATTATCAATAAATCCCTTTAGAAAGGAAAACTGTGACAAAAAAAGATCATTATGCACATGTTGATGTGCCACAGAGCTACACTGTGGTCAAAAACCCATTTAAAACATGTAAAAGGTTGGTTATATCTAATGGATTATCTCTTTATTAATATGAATATTCACCATATAGTTATTTCCTGAAGCACCTTCATTTTCATTTTCAGCAGATATTGCTGTGCCCGAAGTCTGAAACAATATATTAAAATGTCACACATGAGGACAAAGATTAAACTTTTATTGTTCATTGATTTTATCTTGTTTCCATTTCCCTTATTAATCTATTTAATGCATTAAGAGGGCTTCTGTCTCTTACAAACCCCGAGCTGTCACAGGAAAGCACTCACTCTGAGCAGCCCAGCTGTGTGTCACTTTCACTTCTTTGTCCAACAGTGTGAAAAAGAAAATGTACCCAGCCACTTCATCCTCTCAGGACCCTTTTCAATTTACAGCATGGATTTCCCCCGGCTGTGCGGGCTGAGGTGAGACTCAGATGAAGGCTTTTGGCAAAGAACACGCCGGTGGTGATGCCGGTGTGGGTTCACAGCGAGGCCAGAGGTGGATGTATTGTGGAGTCATTTACACAGACGCAGAGCCTTGGTGTGGTCCGTTAAAGCTATACTTCACACTAAATCTATGAATCCAGGATCAATTACTCACCTCTGTGTGCTGGTGAGGCCACCGTGAAAACGTTGTTCTAATACCAACAACAGCAAATGGGGGTTTAGTTCTGGTTGTTTATAATGGACTGGAGTGGTTGTAGGAGTTTACAGAGCATAGATGTGTTGGAACAATTTGTGATAGACGACCAGAAGGGACATGAGGACTGACTGAGGTCATGGCTGTGTTTTCTGTTGGGTCCATTTAGATGAAGGTAGAGCCCAGCTGGAAATGTTGTTTCTTATCAAAATGTTGGCTACTGTTAATGTTTTCCATTTGTAATAAACAGTCTGATACATGTGTAGAAGCCAATGGTGGACTCAAATACAGGATTATTTATGCGTAAAGCACCAGAAATCATTTGTCTACAGAGAAAACATTAAAGACATCATGAATGTATAAGCTGTAGACAACAAACCGCTTGTTTTTATTTGGGAAAGATCATTGCTCTTGTTAAATATTAGCCAAGTTGAGTTGCAGTTTGCATGTTCTCCCAGTGCCTGTGTGGCTTTTCTCTGGTTACTCCAGCTTCCTATCACAGCTTCCTATCACAGTCCAAAGCAATCTCAGGACCCATCAGCTATCATCTGAGACGTTACAACCTCTGGGGACGATGGTGGACATGATCGAGCGTGTCCGGCTTAGTCCTATTAGCAACTTGAGATGCGACCGTGTGTTCAGATCAAAAGTGAAGCGAATTTCACCCCTCCAGATATGTTTCTTGGCTCATTATATCCCCCAGAGGAGCGCCTGTTCATCTGTTTCTGATAATTCTCAGGTTCACTGTAAACACTAAGCTACACAGAGGCTTCCCTCTGGCTGCCTACTGCGGCAAGAACCCCCAAAAGAACCCATTATTCTTGTGATGTACTTTAATTAGCAGGTCTTGTCTTTGCCGATGCAGATTAGTCAAACGTAAGAATGAAGCTTTATCAGGTCTGTCCTCAAGAGGAGAAGAAAACTTTTGAAATGCTCGTTTGTTGAACGGAGCTTGGATCGATCGTTTCTGATGCATTCAAGGAAATCGGGAAATCTGAACGCTGAACGGCTTTGGTGACACAGTGTCAAGCGAATTTATCTCAAGTTGAATTTTTAATCTAGACTGTCAGCTGTAGCATGCAGACGTCTATTTATAGAGATTAATAAGAAGCTAAATCATTGTTAGATGACCGCTGACCGCATTACATTCTGTCTGCTTTTGCTCTCCACATAGACTGTTTTTTCTGCATACGCCGCAACCTGCCGATACGTGATTGGTCAATATTACTCGGACAAGCGCTCTACAAATGGAAACCAGAACACGTGCCATCCCTAAAATCCCCATCCCTGCCTACATAGAGATTCAGTCCAAAGAGATGTAGCCTCAGTTAGGTGAATTAGTGACACGTTTGCTTATAGGTGTGAGTATGAGCAGGATCTGTTGTGTGTTATTGATTGACTGGCAGTTACCGTATAACTGAACCCCATCTTCTGCCTAATGTAATCTGGGATTGGCTCCAGCCCCTTGTGACCCTCGTAGGCAAGGCCGAATGGATGATGGATGGATGCATGAGACTGTCTCAAGGCTTTCAATTGAAATTAAATCACTTGTGTAGATTAGGCACGCTGCTCCTTTTGAAAGAGTCATACACAATGCTTTTCATCTGCCATGTCTTCACTAAAAAGGGCATTTTGTTTGATTGATTAAATATAATTAACACCATTACACGCTCATGATGCAACATAAAGGTGTACTTGTTGTAGTGTAGGAAAGTAGTCACTGCACGCTTCAGTGTGAAATATTTAAGTGGCGCTCAGCTCAGCTTGTGACTTTATATACAGATGTGAAGAGAGGGCGCGTTGATGTTTTTTATTGCATTATTAAGAAGCAATAAAAGTCCTCATATCACTATAACTGCCAGTCTGGAAATAGTTTAATCTAAAGCTGAATGAGAAAAAAAGAGTGTGTTTCTTCCTGCTGTCAGGGCACATGCTCTACAATTAATATTTTATTATGTAAGATTCTTAATGACAGCGCTGCAGACACTTCCCTTAACCAAAGTTACCTATTTTTATCTGTTATTTAGTGTAAATTATAATACAACAACAGACATTTAGGTTTTAACTTGTATTATCTTTTAGTTTTATTTTTAAAACAGTTGTGTTTTCTTATCATAATCCAGTCCTGCACACGGACCACCAGCCTCTCCTGCTGTGCGATCAATAAGGATTTGTAAATCAGATTTTCAGATCAGCACACAGTCACTTACCCCCCCCAACACATCCAGAGCTTCTGCTGTAGAGCTGAAGAGCTGCCTCAGAGCCAGACACAAAGCTGATCCTCTCTGCATAGGCCACTGGTGAGGATAATTGATGGCAGGTATTACTGTGCATGCAGGAATGAAACCACATTCCCCACTTCACATGGACGAGTAGTCAGAGTCTGAGACGCCGCTCGTCCCCAGAGAGGGAAAATCAGCGGCTGGGAAAACAGTTTTAACTGTCAGATACATCCATGCATATTTACTTAAATAAGTGCAAAACTGATTGTTTTAGACTCACCGATTCTGACTGTTTATCCTAACTGGTGTTTGAATGGATGATGGCTAAAACACAAAGGGTTCTTGACAGGGAATGCAGCTTCACTTGTCTGGTCAGTCTTTATTTAAATTATGTCAGTTTGTTTTGGATGAAAAATTCAACTTGAGCGCCTTTATCCGCTGAATATCAGTCCAGTGAGAGTCTTACAGAACAAACCTGAGCACATTTTGATTTCCCACAGTTTCAATAATGTCAGTTATCATTTAGCCTTTCGGCCCTCTGGTAGCTGTTTTCACTTGGATGAAGGGAGATTGAAATTCACAACAAGTATCAGCCATCAGTTTGTCCCTGAAGAAGTCTCTGTTTCACCCTTTGTTCTTCACCTGCACATTAAATTAATACATTTTATTCCAACCCCCCCTTTAATTATTCCATTGGCTGAACTTGCCTCTTCCAAGGCCGGGTACAAACACACACGCACACACACACGCACACACACACTGCAAAGCCTGTTTCAGCTGATCAGACACACTCGCTGCACTTTCCATAATGGCTTTGAACCACGTGCGAAGCTGGAAATTGAATGAATGCAGCAAGCAAGGAGAGAAATGTACAGAGAAAATAAGTAAGTATAGTATTTAAAGTAATAATCCCGAAGATTTTCATTTAATACATGACTGTTAAGTCACTATCTATCGCCGAATGAGGTAACACAATGGTGATTAAGCCTATGGCCCAGTTAGTGACGTGTTTTCCATCACCCAGCAGTGGTTGGTCTGCCAGAGAGGGTAGGCAGAGCTAAGCGACTGCTTTTCCGGTCTCTGCAAGTGTTGCGAGTAAACAGTAATCTACTTCGACTGAATAAATAAATAAAAGATCGATGACTACAGATACAACTTCAAAAATAAGTGAAAATCCAAAGAAAAAAAAACAAATTTGACGCTCAGATGAAGGCAAACAGTCTAAAAAGGAAAGCGACCGTCAGCGAGGAAAATCAAGAGTTACAACTCAAGCCAACCGTGGACGTCACACATGCGACACTGTCTGGATATCTGGGCAGTGTGCTCCTGCAATTACTGTTTATCACCATAAGTGCCGCTAAAGAGAACGAAACTGAGATCTTTAAGATTATTACTTTAAATATAATTTAGTTAAAATGTCAATTGCAGTAGGTTGTGAATAAATTTCAACACATTTGGGCTTCACACTGATATCATCATCATCATCAAATCATTTTTGGCACACAGAAGTGGCCGTGAATACAAACACAAAATAACAGAAGAAACAAAGGTGAATTAATTTTTCTCAGCGCATTATATGCATGTATTTGCATTACATAGCATTGGTGGGGGTCTGTGGTTCAGACCCCTGCATATAGCCACACACATGCACACAGGGCCTGATACCTTTAGCAAAGGCCAGTTGGCAGAATAGCTCATTAAATGCTCTGTCACTAGTCATTTATCAAACCCTGGCAGGCAGACATAATAAAGTTTCAAACACTTCTATTCCTCTCCCGTTGCTCTGTACCAATAAAATATGCATAGAGTATGGATCGACTCCAATATCTGCCCGCTCTTTCAGTCCCAGCTGTGAATGGTCCGACTGGTTGGAGAAGAAGAAGCAGAGAAAGAAGGAAACATAACGTGTAACCTGTCTGTGGTGAAACATCTCCTCTGCTGTCCTCAGGGGAGTCCCGCCCCCGCCGATAGCCTGATGCACCATTGATCAAATAACCAATAAAATTATCATGAGATCGAAGGAGGGTGTGAGTGATTGGCTTTGCTGCCCTTCCTCCTCTGACACTTTAACACTGAATGGCCTTTTGAAGTCAATAAGACAGAAGCAGACGATGCCAATGTGGCTCCCTTTCAATCACTCAGACTGCTCGACAGTCGGGCTTTAGTGGAGATGACAAATCCTAATCACGTTTTTTTTCCACCGTTCACTCCCCTCAAAAACGTCCTCTCACAGCTAAATACATGTCGAACGCACTGAACTGTTTGAGGTTAAGATAGTGAAGCAAAAAAATAATGGGCCAGCTGACTGAATGTTATGTTTTATGTGGCTTTTAATTGATTTAATAAGAGGAGTTGATTGATGACACTGGGATGATTCGAGGACGGGGTGTGACAAAGAGGGGCACGGATGTAGGGCTGAAAAAGAATGAGAAAGGACACAGCGACCCATTGGAGGATTGATTTTTTCACCCTTTTCACACTCTGTCAGTCTCTCTCCACCATCTGTGTGCAACCCCTGTCATAACTTCACATTTACCTTTCTTAAGCAACTCTTAGAATCCAGCTAAGTTTTCGCAAAGAGTGCAGTCTTTGGTAGATATTAATGCTTGCTTGGAAACACTATGAGCTTAAATGCACATTATTATTTACTGTACTTCTGTCACTACATAATGAATTTACAGTATAGTGTCAATGGGACTTGAAGCTTCTCTCCATCTCCCTTCGATGTTCATCTTTCTTCTTCTCCCTCTTTACCACATTCTTGGCCCATGTGGTCGAGACAGATGGCTCTTCATGTTTTTAAGTTAACGCTTTATATTAAGGTCCTTTTAATGAGCGTTAGTTAATAGGTAATAAGACCCTTTTAAGTCCTTATAAGATGCTTATTAACATTAAATAGATGTTAATAAGACTATATAAGTGTCATTAACAGTATCATAATCATGTTTATTGTTAGAGTATAAGACATTTTTAAGCACTTATAAGAAATCTGTAAATACAGCTTAAGAGGGTTAATGAAAGCCTTTTAAGTTTCTTATAATTGTTTATAATAGCATTACAAACTCATTCATTGGGTCTTACTCACTCACTTATTATGCCATTGTTGAGCCTTTACTAACCTTTACAGTTGCTTCATTAAGATTATAACATACTTTATTATGCAGTAATTAGCAAACAACTAAGACCTTATTAAGGTCTTATTACCTATTAATAATTCTTATTACAAGGACCTTAAAATAAACGTTAAAGGGGCTATATGTAAGATTTTACATATATTTATGAATCAAATATCATTTTTTATTGCCAATGTGTAAAGAGATAGTAGAGGAACTGATAAATTGAGACCTTCCCCAACTTCCTCCATTGGCCCTAACAATCTGTGGGCTGTTTTTTATGTAAAGCACTCGGGACGGTTTTTCTGGGAAAGAAGAGGATGTGACGTATCTGTGCATTTGCAAGTACCTCTGCCGAGAGCTCATTCTACGCCACTACAGTCAACAGTGTGCAACACGAGACATTGCAAGCTGTGAAATGGAGATGGATAATGCCCTGCCCTGCCTGGCTAATGTTAGCTAATGCCTGTGACGATTTGCTGGTTCGCCGGCCGTAATTTGCTGTTTGGTTACGAAGCACAATCCCGGAGTCATGCAGTGTATTGATGCTAGAGCTAGTTGGCTAACCTTAGCATGCTCGCTAAAGTTATGACTACCCAAATACTATCTGAGTGTGTATGTCAGTTATGTAGCTTGACACATAACTTCGCCAGCTAACATAACAAACGGTGTTGATTTTGTAAATTATGTAGCAGAACAAAGCAAATGTGTATAACTACCGATTGTTATCTATTAGCCAATATCATTGCATTACCTGCCTAGGCTAAGGTTAGCCAGCCAGCGGTAAGCTGACAACAAGCTACCGTTAGCTTGTCTGCTATTGCTGACCATTTGCCAGTTAGGCAACGTAGCAAAACACAGTCTAGTAGATAACATGAGCTAACTCACGCAGACTCCCGGGGGGTGATCTGGCTAGTAATTGAGTAATTTGCCGTTTGGTTACGAAGCACAATGCCAGATCCATGCAGTGTAGTTATGTTAGAGCTAGTTGGCCAACCTTAGCATGCTCGCTAATGTCATGACAACCAAAATACTATCCAAGTGTGTATGGCAGTGTTGTCAGTCTAGCTTGACAAGTAACTTCGCCAGCTAACATGATACTAACTTAGGTATTATGACAAACAGTGTTGATGTGTGTCTTCGGCAAAAACCCTGGATGCTCGTTCATGTGTGCGAGTGTTGGCACGAACGCAACTGCAGTTCCCTGAACGGCCGACCGTGACGCTAGGAATGAGGATTTTCTGAAAGTGACATATAGCATCTTTAACGGCCTCTCTAAATATGATAAGAAAGAGTAAGGTCTAGACCTTCTCCTTAGTGTCACTAGATAACTTTTGTTATGGTTTGGTACAATTTGAATAAAAAATGATTGACTGATAAAAGTAATTGACCTTTTCCTTCTAAAGTGTGTTTTGTTAAAGGCTTGATCTTGTGTGTATCTTTGGATTTCGCATGGTACAGGAGGCTTTGATGTCGGAACAAGGAATGCTAATCTGGCTTGACCATGTGGACTTTATTTTTATGATTTTCTATTTCCTTAAAATCTTGAACCAACAGTGTTTTGCCTTCTTAATATGCAAGTCAGGTAACTCCATTCAGAGCACATAAATTACAGGTATTAGGCTTTCAAAATGGGCTGAGAGTGAGAAATCTATTACAGTAGAGTATAAGGGACTTTCTCTGCCCAGAGTCCTGCTGTCCACTACATACCTGAAGGGGAAGTAGGTAGTGAACAGAAGTGAAACCTGATGGGACAGCCGGGTTACAGCTTGAGTTCATCAGCCAACCACGAACAGCTTAGGGCTGCAGGGACTGTCGCTGCCTCTGATGGATACTGCAGGCCTGCTCAGGCACACACCTGTGAAATGTGAAGACAGGACTGTGAACCTTTACTCCTTCCTCCAGAGGAAGGTGATAGCTGGCATCATCACACTGGCACATCAGCTGTCTGCTGTCACAAGAGGATGAATCTGGCCAACAGCTGGTCCAGAAGAGTAGAGTGAGTAACCTGCCGGAGGGCTCAGGTGCTGGTTTGTTACCAGATGCTGCAAAAATGGTGATGTCACAAAGAGATGGGCGACACTGCGTCGGGAGGAGGATTGGAAACCTTAGAAAGCAGGACTTTTTAAAAACTTTTCTGAGGAATAATATATTCTGCATGGTTACATATGAGGGGGGGCAATAACTTTCACCACGTTTTAAGAGGTTGTCCAAACAGTGTCAATGGCAAATGTAGTCAGTTAAAGTATAAAGTCGACAGTGCGCGCTGTAATGACAGAGACAGCAGAACTCCACTGCTTGCCTCGGCCTTGCTCCGCATTATTACATCAGCTGCAACTCCAGCTCAAATAAACAGAGTTGAATATCTGAGTCACCCAAAACACAGCAAAATGCATGCATGTTTGTCCATAACACCCTGTGCATTCATATTTGGGAATGCCAAGCAAAGGCCGAGGCCAAAAATCAAGGAGGAAATAGCCTGAAATATTTCAGGTTTTTGTGCCTGCAGAGCAGATTATGCTGCCAATTTAGAGACACAGAGAACATCTGCAACAAGTGTTATTAACACTAAAACGTTATGTTTGGGCTAGGACAGAAGATTGGAGTGTTCTGATCCTACTTGACCTTTGGTGTAATTCAATTCTACACCTCCATCTCTGTCTTCCTGCCTTTCACAGAAGTCTGTCTTTCTTAAACACTTGAGGATTTCAGCATCTTAACTCCAACTTTCTAAGTTTAAATAGATTCCAATGTGCTGTTTGAAATGTTACAAACATCTCCATTTGAAGTGGCAGCTATCTTAACTCTGAAACAGCAAACTCTCACTGAATCACATTGGACAGAGGAGTGCTGCCGCTCTGTTCTCTGTTGATTGAAACTTTCAGGCATGTAGCTTTTCTCTAAACACCCCAATCAGTGATTTCCCAGCAGCAGCGCTGCCTGTGACAAACAATAGAAAATCCCGCTGTGACAACCGTGATTGAGGTGAAGCCAGACAATTTCAACGCAAAGAGACCCTTCATTATCAAACACTGCTTTAAAGTGGAAAATTAATAACTCCATTGTTTTTAATATATTAACATCCCTACAGGAGTCTGACTTTTTATTATGCTTCTGCAAATCTGTTGCTGCTTTCTTGCAGGTTGTCCAAACACATACAAGTCTGGATAAGCAAAGTAGCTTGTTGCAGCTTGTGCAGATCACACACATACACTCATAATAACCCTTTTGTACTTCAAACGCTCAGTGCAATATGCCAGAAGAGGTACAATGGCGGACCCTCACACGAACACACACACCTATTCAGTGCCTCTTGACATTCACACAGTTTCTCCCAATTCCCAGTAATCTCTGCATCACCTGTGGGGTCAGACTTTAGCAAAGATGCTTTATCAGTCGATGTTCATACACGCTAGGCCACCAGGTGTGAAAGTGGGGAGTATATGGAACCGTTGCTATAAAAACCCAGGAAACTTTTCCACAAGTTCCACTTCTACAGTCTCACTGAAATATTTATTCTCAGACGTGTAATTCATCCTGCGGGGCTGCTTCGCTGGTTTTACCATTTGCACCCATCACTCTAATGTAAAGATGAGTGAAAAACTGAACCAAGAATTTATTTATAGACCCATATTAGGAAAAAACTAATCAGTTATGAGGACATTTACATTATGGCTCCGTCTGTTTTTAATGTTGTCAAAAGACCTCAATCCAGTCAGTTTCGGGGACTATTTTCCTCCCAAACAACAGTGAAAACAGTTTGTCACACGTGATGTATGTTAATTAGATTTTTGATGATCTATGTATGTGTTTGGTGCATAAATACAAGGACACATCAAAGAGCCGGGTGAGGGCTGGTTATTGTCTGTGTGGGGGAGCAGGAAGTCGCCATCATGACTAATAGGTCTCTGCTTCCAATTACAGGACCACACACACACACACACACAAGGACGCACACTAACATGTACATTATCGTCCTCTTCATAAAGACAAAGACCTAAACAGGCTTTGTGGCTAAGGTGCAGAGCAAGCACCCAGTCAGTGTATCCTTAAGTAAACCTATCACTGAGGTTACATGCGGGCTACATTACAGGAATTGCTTGTTCTCTGCAGCAGTAACAACATTATGTCAGTACAGTAATTGGTGTACAACAGGTGGTCGTGTTAACCCCTTCACTCCCCAGCCAACCTCTTTCAAGTGGATTCTTCTGTCTTTTTATCAGTAAAAAAGTGTTCTATTAAAGACTATTGAGTGACCTGGACTTCTGTGTCTGTTAGCTCACCAGAACAGTTCAGTTTCTGTTTAAAAAGTTCAGTGGTGGACCTATATTTTCAAAACATTCAGCTATATCAGATCGAAAACAGCAAAGCCTAAATGTAGTCCATTTTTTTCTTGCTAGTAGCATAGCATCGAGTCATATCTAGGCTAATACAAAGTGTAAGTTGGGTGATTTTGTGCTGTTGCCGTTGTTTCTTCCATTTTGTAAAGGGCTGGCTCCCTGCGCGCGCACTCTCCCTGCTCTGTAATTGGTGCGCACAGTCTCGTGGAGGTTTGGCTCATCGCTGCCGCGCGGCTCAGGGGCAAACTTGTGCGGTGGAAACTTTGACAAACATCGTCAAATGTCTGTCACATAGCTAAAAATATTTAAAGTAAATGCTGCCCGCGCGCTCTCCTCATGTCTGACGAGGGAGAGGAAAGCGACGGCGGCGAGAGAGGGCATGTTTCCGACTCTCCCTCCCCACCGTCTGTCTGTCTTCCCCGAGGATCTCCTTCCTCCCCGCGGCCCCTGGACCTCTTCTCCTCCGCTTCTCCGCTGCTTGGGGACACGGACCCGCCTTACCTCACCTCCCCGGAGTGTCTTCACCCGTCTCCAGAGAACCGGGACTCCTCTCACCTCTCCACGCCAAAGTTCCAGCAGAGCACCGGGGACTCCGGCTCTCCGCTCCGTTCGCGGCTGGACGTGCGGGTAGACGCGGTGTACGACCGCTACGATGACCCGTTCCCCAAGTGGAGAGGACGAGGCGCGGCGAACGCGGAGCGCTTTCAGCACCGCGGACAGAGACTCCAGCGGACTCCGGAGCTCTCGGACCAGGGGAACCACTTCTCTGATGTACACATCGACCCCGAGTTCAACTCAGAGACCAGGCAGACGTGAGTCACTTTTTTATATAAACCTGCAACTTTTACATCTCTAGTAGAGACATAATGATTAAAGTGACCAGATTCTTGGCCTTATATACAGTATAATCCATGATCGTATTAAAACACTTTAGAAAAGAGGCTGTTTAGATAAGAAATGGCACAGCTGTTCTGGGTTCAGAGAATTAAATGAAGAGCAACTAATCCACCTGGAATTTCAACAATTAGAGGCCAGTTTTGGGGGAGAGTGAAGTGGCCAGGATTTTCACTTTGCCATCTGCATTCACCTGTCAGTGCATCTACACACTGATGATTGATCCTCAGCTGTGCTTTACAGCTGCTATATGGATTACATTAAGGGGCCTGGCTGTACAGTAGATTAGATTTACTGGAAAATGACAATATATTCTGCTGTTAAGCCTCATTCTGCTAATACAACTGTGTGTGTGTGTGTGTGTGTGTGTGTGTGTGGTGTGTGTGTGAGTGTTCTGGCCAGAATGTAGTGTGTCCCATGTGATTGCATGTTTGCACAGCATATATACATGAGGAGTGAAGGGTGTGCGTGTTTGAATGAATTAGTAAATCTGGGGGTTTTCCACTACAGATCTGTCGTCCTTGTGCAGAGAGAGAGAGAGGGGGAGCATCTTGATTGGTTCTGGTGCATGAATGCACGACCAGCCGTCAACAGGGATTGTGTGTGTATGTGTGATTAGTTTGAGTACAGGAGAGACACCGGGGCTAAACCATGTGACACTGAGCCGGAGCAGACTGCAGAAATCCGCTTGTGCACTCACCACAATGTCACACTCATCACACCCATCACAAAAAATGCACAGACGCACTCATAAAGCCCTGATTGAGAAAATATCTGCAATATTACACATTTAGTGTCCTATATGACGTCACACAGTTTCCTGTACCTACTTCAGATAGGTGGGATATAAATGGTGACACTCAGAGGGTTTTCATATTGCACTGCCAGCTTAGCTGTGATCAGATTTGGAGAGATGCAGGCCTCAGTGTTGGCTCTTTGATCTTCTTGGTTCTTCTTCTGTTCTCTTTGAAACACCAGCGTTCATCTTAAAAGGCCCTCGCCTGGAAAAGAAGCATGTATGCTTTCACTGATGGTTAAATGGTTGGATGTCTTTCTATGTGTGAGTGTGTGGGTGCGTGCGTGCGTGTGAAAGACTGGGTAGGAGAGAGGGTGAACATGCCTGTTTCTCATTACCAGTGAAATATGGTGAACAACTCACCTTTGATCTTTAAAATTGGCAATTTACTGCTTGAAAGGCTGTCTATGTGTGTGTGTGTGTGTGTGTGTGTGTGTGTGTGTGTGTGTGTGTGTGTGTGTGTGTTTGATGGAGAGAGAGAGAGAGAAAGAGCTGAGAGAGAAACTCCTCTTATATATTCAGCTCACGTCTGTGCGCTGATAAAGTTCTAACTCATTAGTCACTTCTGTAAATATTCCTGCTGAGTCGAACATTCTTTTCTTGTCATTATCCTCCAAACTTGATTTCAAACCTGATTTATCCTCTTTTCTTCTTCCCTTATTCACCAGGAAATGACATAACCTACTGAACTGAACTTAGTGGTCAAACCAATAAAGGTTAGCGGTGGAAAGTGTTAAGTGGCCATTATCAGTAGCCATCGAACTATGAGGTAGTAGGCTTAGTAGACTTTTATCATCTATTATTGAGGGATAGTGGCCCATATTTACATGATGATGGTGATGCCTAGTGGCCGAGTAATTATAAAGGAGCAAAGGTGAAGAGGAACTCAGGTGATGAGGTATTAAGAGTAAAAAGGTTTGTACAGACAAGTGGTTGTGATGGAGGAAGAGGTCAAACCAAAAAAACTGTAACATTTGTAACATCCGTAATGTTTGTAATGTTTGTAACATTCATTACGTCCGTAATGTTCGTAAAGTCCATGACATTTGTAACATTTATAAAGTCCATGACATTCACACAGTTCGTAGAGTTCATAATGTTCATAACATCCCTAACACTCACAAAGTCCATGACATTTGTAAAGTTCGGAGGATTCATAATGTTCATAACATCCGTAACATTCGTAAAGTCAATGGCATTCGTAACATTTGTAGAGTCCATGACATTCCAAACGTTTGTAAAGTCCATAATTTTTATAACGTCTGTAATGTTCGGGAGTCCATAACATTTGTAACGTTCATAAAGTCCATAAAGTTCATTACATCCATTAAAATCGTGAAGTCCATAATGGTCATAGCATCGGTTATATTCATAATGTTTTTAAAGTCCATAATGGTCATAACATCTGTAACATTACTAAAGTCCATGACATTCAAAACATTTGTAAAGTACAATACATTAATAACATCCATAACATTCGTGAAGTCCATAATGTTCATAACGTCCATTATGTTCCTAAAGTCCATGTCATTTGTAAGGTTTGTAAAGTCCATAATGGTCATAACATCCGTAACATTTTTAAAGTCCGTGACATTCTTAAAATTCGTAACATGACTTCCTGTTCCTTTTAAAGTTTCTTTGAGGTTCAGTATTTTACTCCTATCCTGTTTTCCAAACCTAATGGAGCATTTTTGGTTCCTAAACGTAGATAGATAGACGATAGAGTTCATGACAGAAAAGTAAGAGAGAAGATGACAAAGATTGTACAACACTTTCATTGCAGGCTGAAGTCACTGAACACTACTTTCACAGCATTCTTGCCTTGATATCTCCACAGCATAGCTCACATTAACTCGTACTTTCTGGCGGTCAAATCAGACCTTAGTTGTATGAACGTGTTTTATTTATTCATTTAAATCGTTTTTTCTTGGCAGCTTATTCTAAAGTCTAAAAAATCTAAACTCTCCAGTGGCACCTAAACACAAGCAAACTCAAATTGTACTCATATAGTTAAAAAGCCACATTTTTGATTGCTTTGGTGGGTTTCTTTAAAGGGGCTTACTTAACATGAAACTGCTGCCAATAGAATATAATTTATATTCAGTATCAATGGTAAGAAAGACCTACAGCTTAGATAGATAAAGAAGGATTTCTGCCACACTCTGCTGTGATACTGTATAGTTGGAATCACATGTAGCAGTCGTGAAAGATATTTCCTCCCTTTCCTGACAGTTTAGTTGTTAATAGGAGCGAGGAGACTGCTCGCTTGGACGGGAGCTCTGAGTGATCTGCAGCCGCCTCTGAGCTGGATGCAGCATCGAAATGAGAGCGGGTACATTCAGTAACAGCTGAGTCTGTGCAGGGTGGAGATTAACAATTTAGTGATCGACCAAGCTGTATACACCTTAATACTTTTGCTCAGGTGTTTCTGAACCAAAGCAGGGATTAAAGGTGTGAGTCTAATTATGCCTTGCTCCACCAATGGGGGGGAAAGTCAGGTGGTTTTGGTTGCAACAAAGGTATTGTGACAAATATTTAAGAGCACTATAAGCACTGAATAATGTACAAATACAATCAGATTTACACATGCACCCTCTGCTTCACTCGCTAATTGATCTTCTTGGTCATCTTTTCTCTCTCTCTCCACACATACACACTTTCCATCCATCCATCCATATTGTATCTGCCTCCTCTTCTTTACAATTGTAAATCGGCACAGAAATGATGCAGGTAAATTCTATTTCCGATCAGCCGGAGATGGATGGAGAGGAAGATGGAGTATGAATGGAAAATGGTGATTCATTACCCGACTATGAGGTTCTCTAAGTGGGCTGCCAGCCAGAGCGTCCCCTCATTTATGAGGAATCCTCCCAGTGTTTACACATAGCGTCTGTGAGAGTGTGTGCACGTGTGTGTGTGTGCTTGTAGAGGTGCATCCTACAGCATACTGCATTATTGTGAATCATCAACATAAGCTATTGCCTTAAGTTACAAATAGCTCATATTATTATAAGCCCCTTAAAGGTGTTGGTGCATGGCTATTGTGTGTTG
The DNA here is from genome assembly GCF_022749685.1 of Semicossyphus pulcher. Classification (NCBI taxonomy): domain Eukaryota; kingdom Metazoa; phylum Chordata; class Actinopteri; order Labriformes; family Labridae; genus Semicossyphus; species Semicossyphus pulcher. The sequence continues at coordinate 19,827,861 of NW_027211693.1, forward strand.
TTGAGTCCATACTCTGGGTGCGTACTAATGTTTTGTCCACGGGTGCACCATATATCTACATTTGTATTCCTGTGTAGGTTCATCTGTGGAATAAATAAGCAGTTGTCATGTGTGTAAGAGAGAGAGAGAGAGGGGGGCACATTGCCTTCTAACATTGATTTGCAGACCAAGGCGCACACAGCTGATTGTGTAAATCGAAAAATCAGGAGCTGCAGACCTTTTATACCCTTTAAATGTACACTGAGGAACACACACTCTATCTCTGTCTCGCTCTCACACATGTGGACACACACACGCATACATATATACATACACACTCTCCCACAGTGCCTCAGTGAGCACTCTTCATCTTCTCCACATCATTAGACGTCCCCGGGGAATGTTTTTACTGTGACCAGGTTTCCATTTGCACCTTTTTCCGTCAATGTCCAGCTCTCTGCGCGTGCTAGCCACCAATGCACATACGGTACAAAGTAAGGCCTTTTTTTCTATGTTCATGGCAGCTCTTATTGTCAAAGTGGGCTGCTTGTCATTTGTGAGGTCACTGCACCAGATCAGAGAGCATAAAAGGAGAGAACATTAAATTGCTGTCTTGAAAAGAGTCTGCACATAGGTTTTCAAAGTAGGTGTGTCCACTCGATTTTAATCGTTTCAGGTCTCTAAGTGACTGGCTGATCATATTTTCTTTTGATGAATTCAATCTAAAGTCTTAATTGGTTATTGGGAGCTGGGGAGATAAACTGTTCTGGGTATTATTTTCCAACAACACCCCGACTAATTTCATTTCCTCTGCTCCTCATTCTGTCTTTCCTTCCAGCTTTGAGAAACATCAAAGCGTCTTTCTGTATGTGGGTCAGAGTGTCAGGCTGCACAGATGCAGACGTTGTTGTGGATCTTTGTGTTTGAAAAATACAATAAGAGGAGTTCAATAGTCTCAAAAAGGTGTTTTTGCAGTAACAGGAGTCATTATCTGAGGTTCTGGTCTCTATCGATTAAGATGATTTTTTCTACCCGTGCTGTCCTGCTGGGATTTGACAGTCCATCAGTGGGAATTGGAACCATTTAGGAAGACAAAATGTCACATTGAAAAGGAGGCACATGTCCATGCCTGTGCGTATGCATGTGTTGATAGATAATGACAGATTCATCACTGCTCAAAGAGCCTCTGTGGCGGACCACTGACTCAGAGTGTGAGTTTGTCATGCCAGGGCCAATTAACCTGACAGCTCCATCTCTTTCCTGCCAATCAGAGCTGTTGACCTGAGATGGCCTCGCCATGTGCTTTGACCCTGGTGGCATTTCATTGATCTGGCCGGGGACAGATGTATCACCGATGTGTTGGTAGGGCTTTCTCCGAGGTCAGGATAGAAGAATGTGTCAAGGACTGCTGATTGTGTTTGAGCAGTCCTCGTCCTCATGGAGAGAAAGTAATGACTTTGTTTGCCTTGTTATGCCATAATCAGCTTTCTGTAACTAATGATACTGTCTTTTCACTTCATCACATTTGTGTCTCCTCTTAACTGTCTCCAGGGTGGAGGCCATGCATCGCCGGCACACCACGCTGAGAGAGAAGGGGCGTCGGCAAGCAGTGCGGGGCCCGGCCTACATGTTCAATGAGCGCGGCTCGGCCCTCACTGCAGAGGAGGAGCGTTTCCTGGATGCTGCTGAATACGGGAACATTCCTGTGGTGCGCAAAATGCTGGAGGAGTCCAAAACCCTCAACTTCAACTGTGTGGACTACATGGGCCAGAATGCTTTGCAGCTTGCAGTGGGAAATGAGCACCTAGAAGTGACCGAGCTGCTTCTAAAGAAGGATGGTTTGGCGAGGATCGGGGACGGTCTGCTTCTGGCGATCTCTAAGGGTTATGTTCGCATCGTTGAAGCCATCCTCGCCCACCCTGCTTTCGGGGGAGGTCTCCGGCTGACTTTGAGCCCTCTAGAGCAGGAGATGCGTGATGACGACTTTTACGCTTACGACGAAGACGGGACGCGTTTTTCTCATGACGTCACGCCTGTCATCCTGGCCGCTCACTGCCAGGAGTACGAGATCGTCCACATCCTCCTGACGAAGGGGGCCCGCATTGAAAGGCCTCATGACTACTTCTGTAAGTGTTTAGAGTGTATGGAAAAGCAGAAGAAAGACTCGTTCAGTCACTCTCGCTCCAGGATGAATGCTTATAAGGGCCTGGCCAGTGCAGCGTACCTGGCGCTCAGCAGCGAGGACCCCGTGCTGACCGCCCTCGAGCTCAGCAACGAACTGGCAAGGCTGGCCAACATCGAGACAGAGTTCAAGGTAAGATGGTTTGATATTTTCTACCTATCTACCTATTACTTTTTTGTGTGCCAGTGTTTTTGTACTTTTTCAATCCCCTGACTTTTGTAATACCCAAAGTTTATGTGTTGGCATAGAATTGATTTGGCTGAGAGGCAAAGAGAAGAAGGCAAAAAGATTGATATTAAATTCTAAGACTTTTAAATATTAATAACTCTTACTGAAACTTTTAACCTCCACTTTGATTATAGCCCCGGCTTTCTCATGTTCTTCTTTATTTCTTTATTTTTTCATGAGTTTCAGAGCTGAATGAAAATGTGCAGATCCATCTCTGCCATGTTTCAATCTGTTCCTGCCAATGATCTAATGCAATCACTAAATTTGATCACCCCGTGCAGTCCCAGATTGTCAGCACTCATCTGAACTTCTCATTACCGATTCAATCTCTCCTCAGGCTGTGTTGAAATAAGAACCAGAGAGTGAAACACTCTAAGGTCGGATGGAAAATATGAAAGATATGATAACACTTCAGACCCTAAAATTACCTCGCTTCTGTGATAAAGCTGATGGTGGGAAAAAGCTAACATAGACAATGTGTGGTGGAGAAAATTTAGTCACTTGTCTGTGTTGTTGTTAATTATAATGGCCGGATCTACAGATTTCATAGCAGTCCCACTCCTGTTTTTCTTACCAGGAAATGAAACCTGTCAGAATGTGCTGGATTTGCCCTGAGCCAGGTTTACTGGCTCTGTTTGGGGGAAAACATGCCCGCTAACTTATGCTATGTGGCAGGTCTGGGCAGCTTTTACTATACGGGAGATGATTCCAGCTCACTGTGCCAGCTGATGTCCCCTAACAGTTGGCTTAGGATATTAAAGACAGCAACTCACTGACAAAAACTTTACTTGGAATGAAAATTATGCTATCACTAATTAACCACTAGGGCTGGGCGATGTGGTCGGAATCATTATAGCTGTAATAATAAGCATAGTTTCCTTTTTCAGTATAACAAAACTGCAAAATAATCCATAAACACTACTTAATTAAAGTCAGGACACCCTGCTGTATGCCTGATTAAAACACATACTCTACATTCAATCTGCAAAGTTCCCAAACTCATTGGCAACATTTGTTACACAACAATGGTAATCTAACCAGCGAGGTACAATACCTAAAGTCAAAATACGAGATGTATTGAATGAGCCTTTTTCAGAATTTAGCTTAGGGTCCCAAGCAGCTGTGAACATTAAATCAACTGAACTGTGTCGCAGCACTACATTCTGGTACAGTGCCTTTACCTGCGTTTTTAGAGACACACACATCTTTTTATTATCTGTTTTCAGTGTGCTAATGTTTATATCAAATTTGTGAGTAATAGAGTCTTGCTTTGTGTCTCTGCTTGGGACTTCTGTTAATAGTCCATTTGATGGATCTATTCTGCAGTGTTAGAAAAGTGCACTTTTCTCTGTATCAGCCCTTATGTTCAAAATCCAGCAGAGAGTTTGTGATTTATTGAAAATGATTTCTTTCTTTCTCAAGTCAAACAGCATGTGGACTTTAGTTCACTAGTTCATCTTCACTCTTAAAGTAACAATCTCAAACTTTTTCATGTAAATAAATGTTTGTTAGGTCACTATCTATCGCAGAATGAGGTAACACAATGGTGATTGAGCCTATGGCCCACTGATGAAAGTCTTTGTATTTGCAGTATATAGTATTATTACAGACTGGGTGTCTGTGGCGACATCTGGCAAAAAATCACAAGCGGCGCCCAGTGAGTGACGAGTTTTCCATCAGCCAGCAGTGGTTGGTCTGCCAGAGAGGGTAGGCGGAGCTAAGTGGCTGCACTTCCAGTTTCTGTAAGCGGTGCGAGGAAACGGTAATCTAGTACGGCTGATGGCTTAAACTCTTTGACCAAACTTCAAAAATAAGATGAAGCAAACAGTCTGAAAAGGAAAGTGAGGAAAATCAAGAGTTAGATCCATGACAAAGGCTGTCTGGCTAAATTGAGACATGTGCTCCTGTAATTAACGATTATCGCCAGTGGGTGGCGCTCAGTGGAACAAAAACTGAAATATTCCAGATTGTATCTTTAACTTAGTCACATGTCCATATTGTCCAAATTTTGTAGTGTCTTTTCTTTCATGATATTCTTTCTGTCTCTGTAAAGAGTTTTTATGGCAGCTATAATGCACAATACAGTGTGTTTATTACACAACTATTTAATTTTAATGAACATTTAAAGAAAATTCCAACTTCCCGGCTCAGCTCCCGTTGATTACACATTGAACCACAACCAAAGCAGAGATCATGATGGTAGAAATCATGTGAATCATCTGATAATATTACACTTTGCATTTCTCTGCTTATTTGTCTCCCTTTGTCTCTCAAGTGTTCCTGCATATTGTCCTCCGCCCTTTGTTCATTCCTGTCTGTCCTTATTCATCCATTCATCAAATTTTCTGCCACCTTCGTGTTTGTCATTCAGCCGGTCTGCTCGTCATCCTGTTCCCCGTCTGCAGACAAGTTAATGAGAAGGGCTCACCTGAGGGACCAGAGTTGTGTTGGAGCTCATCTGTCTCATTACCATCTCATTATCACCCCCCCTCCTGTCTGCTCTCTGTTTTTGACTCCCTGTCGCTCCTCCAGCATCCTATCATTAACTATCAAACAATGTTAAGACTGTGTGCCAAGAGCCTCAGATAGTCCTGTTTCAGGTGGGGAAATCAAAGGAGCAAAGTAAGAGGGAATAGATCGAGTCATGACGTCTCTGAGAATTTATGTCACATGGAAATTAATGAAACAATAGTTACTGACCTTGATGACACCTTTATGTCACCTGTAGGCCTTAAAAGATTAAGAACACAAATATATTCTTGAAAACAATAAAAGGTGTGAGCCTGTTGTCCTGATAGCGTCAGAGCTAAGCTAACAAACTGATGAGTGCTAACAAACTGTTGAGTTTGCTAGCTTACCAACTTTGTTAGCCAGGAGAGCTTAATTTTACATCATCAATAACTTCTTAGTGAACAATTTGCAATGGTAAGGAAAATGAAGTGACTAGAGAACACCAGCAAGCCTTAGCTAGCTAGTGTTAACGGTTAGCTAACCAGCTACTGCAGCTCACTGGCAGTTACCTCTGTTAACTGAGTGAACATTTTTAGTCCCTCATCACAGTATGGTTCCAGGCCACTGACACGGTCTCTCATTGTTAAAGGCCCAGTTCGATTTTCAACCTCAGTCCTGTCATGCTATTATGGGGAGCTAATGCCATTATGGCAGAAGAAAAATGCCTTTGGAGGATGCTATCCGCTTCTCCAATGGGCCCTGGAAAATCTATGTCAGACCACGTAAAATGCGTCATCTGGCCGAGGCCAGGGAGCTTGTAAACTTCCTCGATCTAGGACGCCTGCCTCCGATGTCATGTCTCGTTCAAAATCGTCAGGTTTGAAATGTAGACTGCAGACCTGAAGATTTTTTAGACGACCCACCGGTACATTCTCGTTGTATTTTGGATTCTGTCCCGCTCTGAGCCATTGCCTGCAGTGAAAACGGTAGTATTTCACTCCAGCGTCTCTCGCTGGGCCGTTCCTTTCAGAGGGAGGGGCGCAATGCACGCTGGGTGTTGTAGGAATGTAGAATGGGCGAAACTGCAAACTGTTTGTACAACTTTCTCCACAGCTATGCCGCCAATTTCAAACATTATTGCTTCTATCGATTACAGAGAACACCAGCTTTGACTGACAGTGACTTTTTCCAGGGGCAAATTGCTCCTTTAAGCTGTGTGTGCTGTGGTTTGTTAATATGCTGCAGAGTCAGACTGCTAGGAAGCTTCCATATTCACATTATCTTAATTAGAATTGTGAGCATTAGCCAGTTGTGCTTCCTGTTTGCTTCCTGTTGAAGCTAATAGGAGTGACTTTCTTGGTTAGATGTTCTTGAAAGTTTGTTTGCAAATTTAACAGCCAACACTCAACTCTCAGCAGTTGGAGATTTTAACATTAAGGCACAATATAAACATAGCTAACTATAGCGTTGTTTACTCTTGGTTAGCCTGTAGATATAAGAATAAAATCCTAGCATGTGCAGTTTAGGCAGTCCACTGTTCACTATTCGATATTTGGCACTGATCGCCAAGTTTGGTAGAATTCACTCGCCCAGAACATAAAGCATTAATACTTCTCTTTATAATGTTTTATCTATCAGCACCAAAGTGTTAGAATCGGTACTTTTCCAGCACTTCAAATCATCAACAACCTCAATTTATTTTGAGATTGATGCAACATAAGATAATAACATGCAAACATAGAAAAGTTTAAATGCTTAATGTGACCATGATAACACGCTAAATACACTCAAAGCAACACAGTGTAATATGGGGCACAACTTGTGTATCCAATTATGCTTAGAGGGAATAAAAAGTATTCACAAATACACAATGTCAAGTGCGAGCAAACACTACTCTCTCAGCCAGTGGCACACACATGCAGCCTGTCAGAGTGCAGTGATGAGAGAGCTGCTCCTGGTGCAGGTTTCATGTTTATGTGGGGACCGCTAAAGGCGTGTCAGGACCTCCCTAATGGAATAACATCTATCTTTAAACATCTTTTATTTCAAGACAGCCCATCAATTTCTCAAAAGAGCCCCTGGACACACACACAGACACACACAGACACATACAGTACACACAGATAAGACAGGGAGAGAGCGAAAGTAAAGAAAGTAAGAGGAGGAGGGTGTCCATTTAGATTTTTAGATCACATTTTACTCTCCTCTTGTGTCATGCTAATTTAAGTTAATTAAGTTTAAATAAAGAGACAGAAAGTGAATAAAGGAGGTTAACTGACGGGGGTGAATGTCCACTCAAGTGCAGAAACAAACTCTCTCTATCCCTCTCTTCTTCTCATCCCTCCATCTTACACCCTCCCCCCCTCCATGTCTGAATCTTGTCTCATGTCCCCCTCCTCAGTTCACTCATCTGTAACCGTTCTCACTCTGCTTCACACCGCTCGGTCTCCATTTTCAATCTCGCAACATTGTTCCTGTTCCTTTATCTCAGCCCTCGAGGCACAAACCACATGAACACCCTGAATTGTGATTGGATTTTTCAAACATGCTGAATGTATGTGGTGATTGTGCGCGTGGGTGATGAAATACCATTAATTAATAAAACATTGTGGTACATGTACTGCCCTGAAGCCTTGTCTTTCGCTGAACGGAGCCAGACATGAGATTGTAATTGATTTCTTATACTGAGCAGCCTGAGGTCAACATACACCCAATGCCATCTTTTACTCGATGTCCCCACAGGGCTATGAGGCTTGCTGCCACGCTTGACGCCTAGAAATTATTCTTTTTTGATGAACCAAATGAGGGCAGATTCTGAAATATGTACGTATGTATTGCAGCTGTTTGGTATTTAAGAGTGCGGACTAGAGATGGGAGGTTTGTATGCGTCACTCACAAAAGACAGTCTGGTTTTTTAGTCACTTGAGTCAGTTACCCAGAGCCTGAATCCCCCATTAACGGGGATTACATTTCATTGTGCAGCAATTCTAGACCTTTAATTTCTAATAGTAAAGCAAATAATTTCCTGGGGTTTGTGACGCTCATTTTCCCATGATTGTGGTCGGAAAAAGTGCTTTTTGTGTCCTGTTGGACCAGGAAGTTGTAGTTACACAGTTTGACCACTATGTAATATTGTCATACGGTGTGTCCGAAACCGCATACTATCATACTAATCATACTAATCATACTAACGTAGACTTGACGTAAAATTGAGTATGTCATGCGTTCCCATAAGATAGTATGCAATTTTGAGTATGCGAGAAATGCCCGGATGTATACTAGATCGGCCTGGATATTTGAGTATGTGACGGGAGCTCACTGGTTGTACTCAACCGCCCCAAAATGCATTGCGGCTATTCAGCTTCTACTATGGCGGAGATGGACCGGAGATCAGATCAGACATATGTAAACGATTAAGTCACGTGATACGGAGAAGACGGCTCTGAGTATGATGCCAACGGGATCCTAATAGTCAGGTTAGTAGGCAGTATGCAGTACATACTGTTTGAGTATGTATTAGGCAGTACATTAGTATGTGGTTTCGGACGCAGCCGCAGACTGTATAAAAAGATGGACGATATGACAGTTCCCTAAAACTGAAGCCAAAACATTTCGGGCGCCCCCTGCTGACTGGCTGCAGTATAGGTCATAAAGCCCGCCTCCTCCATGTTAACAGATGGGACATGAGTCAAACTATAAAATCAAAAAACACGTTAAATAAATGTTTCTCAAACATGGTTTCTGTCATTATAGGTAGTTCTTATCATGCTGATTAACGTTCAAGTGTTCATTTTCATGACAAGTTTAGTTCTAATTAGTTATTTGATGCTGTCAAAAGGATGATTGACAGATCTGTTGATAAATACGGCTCCTGCAGCCGATCTGTTCCAGATTAGCAGAGTGGAGGAGGATACCATCCATACCTGTGAACGTTAACCTCAGACCAACACAGAGAAGCTGTTCTGCTGTTAAACACACCAACGTGTGGGTCCTTTGCTGTTTTTTCTGTAATTTAAGTGTGTTTTGGTTAGGGGAAGTGGCTACGGTGGCATCACCCACCGATCTCTACTGCACAGCTCTGGCTCCAAATGACGAGATGGCAGCGTCTATCACAGTGGCTATTTTGGCATATCTTTCGTACAATGGGAGCAGATGGAGACATGTCGTCCATCTATACAGTCAATGAATATTGTCTAAAGCTTGGTGTTGTTCCCGGGGGCTTGAAGCACTCAACCGGTTTCTGAACTGCCAACTCGAGTTGACAGCTGAGTATCAAATCCAGTGAGTCACAACCGCTTAACCACCGAGACAAGTTCCACCCGCTCCCGGTGGGGGCTCCGGGGTGTGTTGGGAGAGCGGGTACTGATTTAGTAACAGAGTGAATGTCTGAGTGAGTGATTCAGTGAGTGATTCGTGTAACTCGAGTCAGACCTTGAATGCTTCATAATCAATACAAACTACGTACAAAATATAGTTCCGTTTTTATCACACCTGCTTAAAGCAAAATACATATGGATTTTGTGTAGGAGACCAGCGTAAAGAGTGTGATGAAAGTGCTCATTACCAACACGGTGTAATGGTATGTTTGGACACATAACAAACAGAGTGCTGAATGCATAATAAGAATCAGTCCTAAGGGACACCAAACCTGCCAGGAGCTCCAATCTGCTTATTGTTTGCTGCTCGGCCAACTGTTGAGGAGCAGAGTGAGGCGGCGAGGAGAGGGGAGGAGGTGTAAGGAGACAGAGGAGCAGAGGGTTTAAAGCTGCGACGATTAGTGAGGGAGCAGGAGGAGAGGAGGGTTTTAAGGCCTGACAGGAAATGTTAATTGTAGTGAGGTAGAAGAGATTAGCATATATTGAGCTGCCAGGGATTCAGATGTGAAAGCCAAATTTAACTTTTGCATTCGACGGTGGTGATCATAACTTTCCCCTTCAAGGTATTAATAAAGTAAAACTGCTTTCTCTTTCCAGCTCTTTGATAAAGGAGTACATGTGATCCCCTTAATGCTGAGAGATTATATTTTTATCTGCTGCCTGCAAGTTATTATTCTGTGCGTACAAGATAAAGTTGAATTATTTCAACACCGGCAGCAGACTCAGGCGGAGGAGCAGTGTGTAAAAAATAGAGAGAGCATCAAGTTTATGTGCATCACATTCACTCCAATGGAAGGGCATCCTAGAGGTCTCTGTATCGCTTCTTCTCCACTGGATAGGCACTATACATCTACCACAGGGGCATCTATTAGGGCTTCTATTTGTTAACTGTCATGTTTGAGGTTTTAAGACACAAAAGAAGAGGACTCAGTTAACAAAAACAAAAAGGCTTACTGTTCAGTGTCCAAGAAGAGCAGGTAGAAATAAACATCCATCCATCCATCCAGCCCAGCGACAGGGCAAGACAGGGGCTGCTTCTCATGTCTCTTAAATTGCATCCATGCTTCCTTCACTTGCGTCTTTCACTTGCGTCTTAGTCCCTCCCACCAGAGATGCATGGAGAGACGCGAGGAAAACAAGAGAGGAGAGAGGAAACGAGGGAATGTTTTTTAAGAGACATGAGACATCCTTTCCGATAAAGCGTCAGCTGATCACCGCTGGATCAGCTGTCAGTCTGCTTTAACAGCTGTTTGTGTCTGTACACATGTGCACTGTATTAATTCTAATAAAACACACAGTAACAGTGTTTCCTCTATGTATCCTGTTACCTGTTTAATAAACACCTGCACATGGAGAACAGGCTGCAGTCTGTGTTCCTGCTGCAGAGCCAGACGGACATTTCTTACCAGCACAATGTCTTTAAATTATTTGTTCATTATTTACATTTTTAATCACTGATAATCTGAATTAATTATTTAATAAGCCCAAATACTGTCTGTTCATGAACTATGAAAATGATTTATTCGGCTAAAAGTTTCAGGGTAAATTACATCACGCTGATCAAACCCTCGCTTATCGCTCCTCGGAACTCCCTCCTCTCTCCTCAATCCTCGCTCCTCCGAGCAGCGATAAGAGCTTTGAGGCGATCCTCAATATGGCGGCTCCGGAACTACTTCCGGTTCGAGCGAGGAGTGAGGAGCGAGGAGAAATCAAATAAGAGACTTGGGAAGCAGCCATGGACTTCATACACTGGGGAGGTGAGGCTAATCAGGCACAGGTGAGACGAATCAAGGAGCAGGTGAAAACAATCAGGGCAGGGCACACAATCGCACAAGCGGGCAAACGCAGAGGCAGGAAGTAGAGCATCACACATAAGAGAGACAAAATAAAACAGGAAATGAAAACTAAACACTAAATAAATGACTACACAAGAATACATGACACTTGCCTTGGGTCACCGGGGCGGTGTTAGCACCGACTGTTTACACAAGAATCATTCTGTTTGTGCTCTCTGTTTGCTCGACAATGCAGGCATATGTCAGGCCTTGATTTGTTACAACCTTCCTCGTGAGAATATAAATGGCATTGAGGTGACACTGTAACCCAAGGGAGCGTGTTGGTAGAAACATCAATCTTTATTAGTTGAAATAAATGCATAAAGGTTGCAGCTTACGCACGAGAGCTGCACAGCTTATGGAAGTGTGCAGCTTTCAATTTGTTTTTTTCTATTCAGTTGATTCACATTTATCGAGTTTTGAAGTCGTCTCCAAAATAAAATGCAAATCCGTTTTCCTTGAACCAGTTTTATGCAAATACCAGGAGAGTGAAAAAGGTGTGCTAAATCCATTGAATTCTTTTGTTGCTTCCCACCTAAAAGGCAATCATGTTCACTGAATGAAAGGATTAGCCCCCTCTTCCTTCTCCTATACCTTTCATCTGTTTGGTATTTTTCTCAGGCTCCCTTTTTATTTTTAGTCTTTGCTATTTGTGGTGGAGTAGTTTCCGACCAATATTTTGGATTTGATTCAAGTTTCAGGCATTTTCATTCAACTTTTTAGGTAATCTGTACATGACATTAGGTAGAAGTAAATGTTTGAAGGTGAGCATTTATTAAACAATATCCTGATGGTTAAGTGCATTCTGTTGTGCCCATTTCTGTTATTTCCGGTTGTAACTCTTGATTTTCCTCGCTGACGGTCGCTTTCCTTTTCAGACTGTTTGCCTTCATCTGAGCGTCCAATTTGTTTCTTTTTCTTTGGATTTTCACTTATTTTTAAAGTTGTATCTGTAGTCATCGATCTTTTCTTTGTTTGTTCAGCCATAGTAGATTACTGTTCACTCGCAACACGCTTAGCTTCTCACAAATGTCACTACAGACGCCCAGTCCATCATAATACTACTGCAAATGTAAAGGCTTTGATCAGTGGGCCATAGGCTCAATCACCATTGTGTTACCTCATTCTGCGATAGATAGTGACTTAACAGACATTTATTAAAATGAAAATCTTCAATATTATTACTTTAATCACTTGAATTACTTGAAATCAATATGCTTGCTATTAAGATTTTTAGACTGTGTCTATAGTCAAATATAATCTATAAAGGTAATCCTGCTCTCTGCTTTAGACTTTAGGTCAAATATGCACCCAACCGATTTTTCTGCAAAGTGGAGCTGATTTATTTCGAGTTGGAAAGGTCACGAACAAATTCACACTCAAGCGCCAAATTATAATTTCAAATGAGAATAAATGTCTGTATGCAGTTGACATTTCTCAGGTCATTAACCATAAAAATGGTGTAATGTCGAAGCTCGTACATAAACCAGCAGGCGGGAAAGGTAGAGCAGAAGTCTCAAAGCTGAACTGGGATTAGTCAAGAGGTTTTATAAAATGCACTTAAAAGACTGAAGTGACTGATTTACTCGAAGTTTCATGCTGTTAAAAGTTACATTTCTTCTCCTTCTCCATGTCTTTTCCCTCCCTACTCCACTATCTACCTCCGCCTGACTCCTGCAGAATGACTACCGCAAGCTGTCCATGCAGTGTAAGGACTTTGTGGTGGGTGTGTTGGACCTTTGTCGGAACACAGAAGAAGTGGAGGCCATACTGAACGGAGACGTGGATCAGTGCCCGCCGAGCCCCTACAACCGACCCTGCCTCAGCCGCATCAAACTGGCCATCAAGTACGAAGTCAAGAAGGTAAGACGGACAAAAAGTAGGTAATGAATAGACCGACTCAATAGTTCATGTTAAGTTTTAGTTATCTTTCACATTTTGGTAACATGACATGAAACTACACAACTATGTGTCCTGTTGAAAGAATTTGTAGGCTCCTCCTAAGCCACAGAGGACTTTATATAATCTATTACTCCCCATAACCAGTGAACTTGAAATGATGTGCCCCTTTATGTCTGGAAAATGTGAGAGACCCCACACATGACAAATAATGATAGCTGTCACAGTTTGTTCCTATAGTGTGGAGAGGGGAACGATATGACCGCACAGCACACCACACACTAACAGATTCTTTCAACAACAACCAGAGTTCAATTCTTATAACTGGAAATCTCACTGAATCTCTCGCAGTTAAACAGGACTTTAGAGGAAACAAACATGGCGGACTACGTGCAGGAAGAATTGGCAGTGGTTGCAGTTGATGTGCTTCCTTCTTCAGTCAGCTTGCTTCCCGATTTGCTATAGTTTCCTTCCACGTGACAATTCGTGATGATGATGAATTGAATAGCATTAGGGAGGATTAACATGGGACATAAGAACTTGTTTTACAGATGTGTGACCTATACGTTGGTTTGAAGCTGGTGTGTATAGGCTCTTTTATTTGTGTGTACATACAGTATGTGTGTTGTGGCCTCAGAGGGCCCTCTGTAAACAACAAACTGGCCTCGCTGTCAGGGAGCTAATCCCCGCTCAGCAAAGGTGTTCTTACAAAATGTCAAACCAAATCCCTTTTCCCCATTTCCCCCCTTTCCATACTCTCTCTGTTACACACACACACACACACGTTCCTGTTTGACCTTCATGTCCCGAATGTTCTTTAATCAGGTATTTCCCCAGTGTGTGAGCTAGTGTATGCGCAGGTTTGCGTGTGTGTGTGTGTCGGGCGGTACACAGCCTGTTTGTGTTTTCATCCGGTACAGGAGAGCGTGACCAATTCTCAGAGAGCTAATTACACAGGAAAAGATGGAGGGATGGATTACCATGGAAACCAGGTGGAGCGTGACTCCATGTAGTGCAGGAGGCTGGGTTTGTGTCATGGGTCAGTGGGCTGATAGACTGGTCACTGCTGGGAAACAATGTTAACTGTGATGAAGAGCTTATGGTTGTGTGTGGTCCAGATGAATGAGTGGACATGTACACAGTGTGCGTTCGATCGGCGGATGGGAGCAGAGTTGAGATAAATCGTCCCTGAATGTGATGACCGAGGCCGACTGGTGAAAGGAAGGAAGGATTGATGAGGTGAAACAAAGATGGCTGAGCCGGTTTGACGAGAGGCGGCCTGTTGTGAACAAAAAACAACACAACATTGTGTTTGACTGTTACACTTCCTGACCTCCTGCTGAGCATCGATTGCTCTGTTGATCGCATCCTTCCTCCAGCGGGAACAAAAACATCCATCCTCTCCTCCCTCAGCAGACTTCTCACTTATCTCTGTGGAAAGTCGTCATCAGATGCTGAGATGCTGCGACCTCGCCCCGTCTAGTAAAGCAAACACGCTCCATAATGAGTGTCAACACTCGCTGCTTCTTATTTGCTGCCTGCTTGCTTTACTAACTGCCTGCTAAATTGATTTTCTGACCTGTTTGTTGACTTTTTTCATTTAAATGCAGCCAAGAGGCTCGTGAATCAAAAATATATGTTTACACAATAGATGTTCTTTAAATAGAAAAGCAGCCTGCACACTCAGGTACTTGGGAATATGTTGAATATTAGCATAAAGAGAGGCAAAGTATGGTCTGTGTACCAGTGCAGAATGACACTATTTACACTAGTATACAGGTCTGTGATGCAAAAGCCTGTTAGCAGCATTTAATGCTTGTGTGTAAAACAGGCTCCAACATGGATTTAATACTCAGTCTGCTGTTTATCTACAGGGTTTTTTTCTGCAAAAATAATGAGCCCCAAGATAACTTTGCCTCTGCTGTCAGCCTGTTATATAAGCCACCTACTTCCTGTTTGTGACTACTGGGCCATTTCAGTGTAGCTGCCGCATATGTGGTGTCAAGATGTTTGCCCAACCTGCCGCTGCTGTAGAGACTCCACAGAACCCTCAGGGGATCAATAAAACAATCAGAAAAAAACCCCAAATGCTTATTAAAATCAGCTGAGAAAAAGCTTCCCTGAAAGTTTCCTAATGCTGCTAATTGCTCCTTTCCCTCTGTGCCGAAATCTTCTGTAATTTATTCTCAAATGGTTTCAATTTCTTGTCCCTGTCTGCTTCTCCAGTTCGTCGCCCATCCCAACTGTCAGCAGCAGCTGCTCACGATCTGGTACGAGAACCTGCCCGGTCTGAGGCAGCAGTCTGTGGGGGTGAAGTGCTGGACAGTGCTTGGAGTCACCGTAGGTCTGCCCTTCCTGGCCATCTCCTACTGGATCATGCCATGTAGCAAGGTATGAACACACACATGACCGCACACAAGTTAAAGAAACCAACTATTGGAGGGTAGTGAGTAAGTTCTTACAAGGGTACATCGGCATTAACTTACGCTGCACACCTCACCAGGGCCTAGACGGTTCTGATCAAGTATTCTGGAACAGTCCAGGTTACCAGACAGTGCGGCTTGTTCTTCCTTTCCTTATCTTAAGTCAGACACTGCTCTGTATGATTCATTGGCTGAAAGTTGACCAAAAGTTATCTGACTATGTAGCCTGCCCCAGCCAGGCAATGGTGAAGCATACTGATGTTTCCAAAAGCCTTTCTTTTTGTTGACTTTGTTTTCCATTATGTATTTTCTTCAAAAAACACCTTTTCTTCTTAAAATATAAACATTATAAACCTCATCCATACACCGTAAATATGAGCATTGATAACATTTTTAACCTTTAAGTGCACATATGAAAAGCTAGAAAGCTAGCGTTGCCGTGAATGTTAATTGGAAGCTAATATTAGCATAACCGTCAAAACGGCAATACATGTATGCATTCGCTCGCTGTTAAATCAGACTGAAGCGCAAAATATTACTGCACATATTTATAAAATATATCAACCACACAACACCTCGTTTCCGTACGGGCTAGGTGCTTAATTATCCTATTCCATGGCTTAATGTTGCAGAGCAATCTCTTTGTGGCAATATTCCTCTTCCACCAGCAGATGGCGGCAAAATAAAAGTCCCGTAAAATGAAAAAGCTTGTAGAAAGTATTTCCTCATTAACAGAGCTTTATTTACATGTATGAGTCATTTACAAGTTATTTTGTCTGAAAAATGAAAACAAAGACAACAGTGGCATTATAAGGCCAAACAGAACATAAGAACATTACCTGCTGTCACGTGCACCCCGTATGCCACAACACGTACAAACTTTCGAGTGACGAAAAAGCAGAAAAACATTACAAACAATGTGTTTAAACTTCTCGGACATTCAGACATTCTCAGAACATTGTTTAAAAAAAAAGTACCAGGGAGTCAACTGCTCAATGCTAATGAATGCTAACAGTCCCATACTATTGTTACAGAGCCTATAAGCATGCTAACATTAGCACTGCTAACATTACTGCATGCATAAGTGATACTTGATCCAAATCTACCTGGGGTGGGAATCACAGGGTAACTCACAATGTGATATGATACGATACTCGATACATGGCCCACGATAACGATTATATCACCATACAGCGATTCTGTAATAGTTGATATATTGAAGACAATCATACAACAATACATCATGATATCTGATAAACTGAAGAACACTAATGCCCCTAAAAAGGTAAAGTACAGGATTCATGTATTTATTCACTGCAATTTGTTGTCAGTTTCACAGAATTTGACACAAACTGAGATGAAACAATGTACGTGTTTTCAGTCCAACATTATCCTGCTGTCTTCTTCTTCTGCTTCTTTTATCCTGGTGTCAACTTTTTCTTCAACCAATTAATTTCCATTCCCGTTACCCTCATATATGTCATAAGCGCCACTGCGAGGAGTCCTGAAACTACGAGTCAAAATCACTGGGAAATATGTTTAAAGCGGCATTTTTTTGAAATTCAAATATCGATATTTGTCACCAGCCTAATAATAATTGTATGGCATGAGTCAGGATGCAATGTATTGCCGTATCAATTTTTTGTTCCACCCCTAAAATCTACTGTATCTTTTAAAGAGTTGTTCTGTTCCTTGCACTTGCTCAGGCACACACCTGTCCCACTCTTTCCCTCTGAAAGTCGTTACGTTTTATTCTCTGGGAATTTGAATATGTCGCCAAATATTCTAAAATTCATCCACTTGTTGTCAACATGTGTGACTGGGGACCAAGGTGTTGTGTGACCGACAGACACAATGACTGGAGTGGCTAAAAACATTACAAGTTTCCTATTGGAAGAGCACTGTGTAATCACAATTCAATTACAGGGCCCTGAGGCACTTTATCACTGGCTGTTAATACTCCATCAAGCAAATTATAATCTGTGAAGTGACAAACACACACACACAAATGCACACCGAAGCTGAGTGCAAATCTGCTCATCAACCTGGATAATCCTCTCCCTCAACATCAAGTGATGTGTGTGAGCGTGTGTGTGTATGAGTGTGTGCGTCAGACAGAGTTTGGAGGACCTTGGAGTGGGCCGTGTCAGGTGTCACTATTGAATTAATAATTTTGTTAGACTGAGAGAGAGAGCAGCGGATCTCGAGTGCTGAGAGCGTCTCCGCCGGCGAGACATGAATTCAATCATGAGACACTCTCTGCTTCTGATCTCAGTGTATGAAAACACACCTGCGTATGTTAATGTGTGCGTGAGTGTGGGTTTGTATCCGCATGTGTGCGTGTGTGTGATTACATCTGATTAATAATAAACCAACAGAAGAGCTTGTGTGTCACAGACATCTGCTGACGCCGATTAAAGAGCATGTTGTTATTACTGTTATTATCACTTTGCATACAATTTAAAGAAGCAGTTTAATACTGAAAAAAGACATTTGAGATGCTGAAAAGCAGAATTACAAAATCAAACTAATAACGGAGAAACAAAATGAATGTTTATAAAAGCCTAATGATGGTGTTACGGCTGCTCAACAGGGACAAAAAGGTAGATTAGATTAATTTGATGTCGAAATGACAAAAACAAAGCAAAGTAGAAACACATTAAAACAGACACGGGCTGATAGGGTGTAGTTTTCTCTCTTACACCTGGGGCTTATCATGCAATTTTCTTCTGCTCATCTCACCAATTGCTTATTCCTCGCTGCTCATAATATTCTGCATTTTCACGCCACCTCTTCAGATCATAATCAGAAGCCTGAAACCATATTACACTCCCTATCAGCGGGGAGAGATGAAGGAGATATTAACATTTCTGTAGCTCTGAAGCAAAGCAGTAAGTCATCAAAAAGATAAACTGTGAGGCTGATGAGGAACAGATATTTCATATTAAATGTGTCTCATTGATGGGAGAGGCTGAGAAACGATGAAAACATGCTGATAGTGGTGTGACATGAATTGAAAGGTGCAGACAAGAACACCCATCAGTCCTCCGTGATGCAGTAAAGAGATGAAACATAGAAGTAGCCTGTGATTGGCTGATCAGCTCTCCTCCTCTAGTACAAGCTTCATGCTTGAGTCAAGCAATCCCTCTGTCTCACTGTTTGAGCAGACTTACACAGCTCGGGTCAACTTGTTGCACTGTATGGGTGATGAATGAAGTAGTGATTCTTGTGTATCGGATATTTATTATCTTTAAAAATAATTTACCAGCCAGTACCAAACACACCATTCGAGACACAGTGAATAACATCAACGTTGCAGCACTGAGGGGATTAATAGCCACTCTGACCAGGACCACACTGTTGGTTCAGGTGGAGACACTAGATGAATAAGAAGTAGCAGAGGAGCCAGAAGGAGGTGGGTCATCATTCAGCGCCCGCCTCTGGAGACATGAGCCGGGGTTACAGCGAGTCAGCTCTGGGTTACATGGAGCCTCAAGAACACAACCTCGGAGCTGGATTTCCTGTCGTCAAACTGACCTCCAGCATAACCAACACTCCCCTCTGTGCTCTGAGGACACTGCTAGCTATAACAGTGACTGAACTAGCAATACAACTGATATATTCATACTAAAAAAATACATTTTTGATGTTGAAAAGCAGAGTTACAGAATTGAAAGCCCTTTTTAAATCGTTACGCCTCTGTTACTACCTCCGATGCCGGCTCAGAGGCGGAACGACTTCTCCCCACCTTTCCGCCTCCGTGCGTTTTACAAAGAAAATGAGACGTAACAGAGGCGTAACAATCCTGCCTTGAACTGGCGGTGTATAAGGGGCTAAACTCTGTTTGTACAACACAGTATATCTACTTAAACTGATCTCATCACACATTTTGCTGAATTGACACCAAACTTGCTGCACTGAATCTTTAGACCCACAAAAACAATCCAGCTTTTTGATTATAACAAACATTGAGCCCACGGTGCATCAAAGTGTTTTACTGAATTCTCATTGCTGTTTACAGATGCTGTAAATTCTTGCTACATAAACATCTGACCTTCATGAAAAACAATTGTAGATGAAGTGTATTACATTTCAGAATTGTTTCTCAAAAGCTGAATTTTTGACAGAATGTTGAATTTGAAGTATTACAGGAAAAGGACAAAGTCGTCTTTTTTATTGATAACTGAAGATTAGTTGAATTTTGCCTTTCCTGCATAAACAGCTGTTTTTAGTAAAAGCCTTAATTGTCATCAGCCTCAACAGAGAGGTCAAAGGAAGGAAAAAAGGAAGCATAACAAGGAAACGAGGAAGGAAGGAAAAACTTAAGGA
This sequence comes from Semicossyphus pulcher, assembly GCF_022749685.1. Classification (NCBI taxonomy): domain Eukaryota; kingdom Metazoa; phylum Chordata; class Actinopteri; order Labriformes; family Labridae; genus Semicossyphus; species Semicossyphus pulcher. The sequence goes on from NW_027211693.1 coordinate 19,847,563, forward strand.
AAATAACATAAAAGAATAGGAACTGTAAACTAAACAAGTAAACACAAAAACAGATCCAGAAAACAAAAGAAGAAAACGAAACAAAACAAGAAGTACACAAGGAAACAAAGGTAAAAAACTAAAGGATACAAGCAAGCACATTAAGGAAGCAAGAGAGGGACATGGAGAAAAGAAGGGGAGTAAAACATGTAAAACAAAGAGGGAAAGAAAGAAACATAAAAGAAGGGAAAATAGGGCACAATGACACAACCTACAAGAGAAGGAAACATGAAGGAGACAATGAAGCAAAACAAGGAGACAGACACATAAGAAGGAAACAAGAGGCTGACTTTAAATTTTAGATTTTTAGTGATTAGTTAATGAAATAAAATGATCTTTGTTGGTAAAGTTGCTTGTGTTTGTGTGTTTGAGTTACAGAGAGAGCAGTAAGAGGTTTGACACACTTGTTACAGTCCCTATAATCTTCTGTCATTTAAACACACAGTGGGCACACAGAGTTATCTACAGTCTGACAGAAGGTGTTTCCTCGTATAAGTCATCATTCAGAGTGGATGGCAGTCTGCACACTGTTTACGTCAGGTTTGATTCCCCCCGGTGGAAAGATGTTAGGGAATAATAGAGACGCAGCAGCTCCTCTCTGGCCTTTAGGGGTTTCCATTTCACACCAAACCTCCTTTATTTGCATGCCACTGATGCAGCAGCCAGCTTCAGCTCTCATCACCATCACACTGATAATAACACACAGCAGCCGGCCATATCTGTGATCACCATCTAGTTCGAGCTGAGGGCTTAAATGGATCAGTGCTATCAGGGTGGATAAATGAAGGATGCGGATCCATCCCAGCGGCAGGAGGAGGTTCTGCAGGGTTCAGATTAACCACATTGTTTAGTCATGTGTGTGGCATGAGGACCGCTTGGATCTGATGTGTTATCGTGCATGCAGAGAGTAGAGATGTCCTGTGGGTAGTTAATATTAAACACAGCAGGTTCAGAGAGAGGCAAATGTTGGGATCACAAAGACGTCGAGGTTGGAGGTGTGTTCGTGTGCATTTGTGTGTCTTGTGCACCAATATGCTACATCATAATGTCCCCATATGGTGCATTTCCACATATGATTGTTTGGCATTTAGGTACTATCATTATGAGGCTGTGAAAATGAACGTAATGCACTTCAGCAGCTGCTGTTTGCCTGCCATGATGGTTGTGTAGTGGTGCTTTTCTGATTTCAATCTCTTGAGTGTCAAAATCTCAGGAACGCTGCAAAATGAAAAATAATCTAGAAAGAAAAAAAGGTGTTTGTTTTGCTGCAATTTCACAATTGTTTATAGTTTTATTTTTTATAAACGCAAGAACTAACGCAAGTCAGATTATAATAACAGATTTTATGTTGGCAAACGAGTGAACAAATCATCCCACTGCACTTTCTTTTGTTTGACTGTGCAGCGTGTGACTGGTGTCTGTATAAAGAGACTTTGTCTGCTTGTTACTTTGCAGTGACAGGAAAGGTCCCCTGTGAAGTGTTTGCCCACTAATAGTGCTCTGTAGATGTCATTTAGAAGTCAGTCCCAACACCGTCCTGTCTATTACTGATCTGTAGGTGGCAGTAATGCACCAAGTGATGCAGCAAATACAGAGAAGAAAACAAAGCAGGAGTCAAAAGGACTTTCAATTATAACCTTACCTTAATTTAAACCTTACAACTTTAAAGTCGTAATTAATATCGTCATCTTAAGCTGGATGAAAGGTGTAATATCAAAGGTGATAACCCCACAGAGAAAAACTTACCCCACCTCCCTATTAACTGCAATTAACTAAAGAAAAGTTATATTTGAATCAGTCTTTTTGTCAGTTCTAGATGATGGTGATATAATCCACAGACATGCTGCTGCTTCCACTCTCAAATCCCTAGTCTATCACTCTGCTCTTAGATTCATAACCGGAGATAACCTACAACACTCATCACTGTACTCTGTATAACACAGTTCTGACACAGAGGCAAGACAAACGCTATCTATAAATCCCTTACTGGACATTTACCATCTTACATGGACTGCATTTGTATAACGCTTTTCTAGTCTTCAAACCACTCAAAGCTGCATTTACACTTTTTTAATCACACACACTGATGGTGTGAATGTGTGTGAATTCACACTTTGATGGCAAAGGCTGCCACGCAAAGTGCCCAACTGTCAATCAGTCACTCACACACCAATGGCTATGCAACCAGGAGCAATTTGGGGTACAGTGTCTTGCCCAAGGACACTTAGACATGTAGACTGAGGGAGCTGGGGATCGAACCTCCAACCTCTCGATTGACCGACTCTACCACTGAGCCACAGCCGCCCCAGCGTAACATCCACGCTGAACTGGACCACTGGAAGCTACAAAACTCGCTCTACTGACTCTCTTATGCTTCCAGTCCCACACGTTTTCTCTGAACTTGAAAAATCTGCTTTTCATTTTTCAGTTTTCAGTTGTTTTCATTGTGTCACTTTCTGCATCTGACATCATTGCAAATGAGGGAAACCTTGATGACTTTCGAGGCTTAAATAAAGGTGTGACTGAATGAATGAACATTATTTTCAGTGGACGAAACGGCTGCTTTTTTTTTTGGAAAGGCTCTGATGTGAAACTGTGAACTACCTGCTCAGCTCTAGAAGACAGACTGCAGAAGTTAACAACTAGCTGATAGCCATAGCAAAGTTCCATGGTTTTATTAGGAAGTGGTGGAGACCAAAACAGAGCTTAAAGGACACTAAATATTGCACCATACATATAGCAGTTGGCCAGAAAAACATTTAAAGGGGGATCTTATGCTAATTTCAAGCTTCACATTTCACTTTGTGATACCTGTGCAGTAGCTCAGCATAATTTACAGTTAAAATAACTATAATCATTTTTCTCACACCGGTGCTCTGTGCAGGCCCTCGAACGGCCTCTGCCCGAAACGACTCAGTCAGCTCTGTGTCTTTAAGAAACCCCGCCCATACAAGCTCGCTTTCTTCTGATTGGCCAGCTCTCCGAAGCCTGCTGCGACGTCACAAAGTACAGCATCTAGAAAAAACTGTGTGAAACCTGGCGTTTACAGCAGCCTGCAGACTGAGCTGAGAAGCCTGGGGATTACTCCAACATACTTTTACCTACAGATCTGAAACTTCACCCACGTTTAGTTTGGACATCCAACATTGTAACATTATATGTCTTAAAATGTGAAACAGCATAAAACCAACTCTTTAAATGCAAATGTAAATCCCTGTGCTCATATCTTACAAGTAGAAGATCTCCAAATCAGCTTTATAAGATGCTAACATGTCAATACTGTGTTTCCAGCTGGGTCAGATCCTGCGGAGCCCCTTCATGAAGTTCGTGGCTCACGCCGTCTCCTTCACCATCTTCTTGGGGCTGCTGGTCGTCAACGCCTCCGACCGCTTCGAGGGTGTCAAGAACCTGCCGAATGAGACCATCACAGACCACCCGCGACAGGTGTTCAGAGTAAAGACCACCCAGTTCTCCTGGACCGAGATGCTGATCATGAAGTGGGTGCTGGGTGAGTCACATGGTCCACACCTAGTGTGAAATGATGCACAGTTACCAGTTAAAATACAGTTACATGTAAGATACCAAGGTTTGAAAAGTTCAAATGCTTATTCAAAGTTCCCTTTAAAGTTTCTCCACATCACAACACAGCCTTCTTTCAAATCAAGTTCCCAGAAAGAGGCTGAACTCCCCAACTTTAATTTGAGGCAGAATTAAAGATGAATGCATGCACCACCAAACCAACCGAGTGGATGAAAGCAAAGGTATTAACAATACAACAACCCATTCCCTTTTATCCTCCAAACATCAAATACAAGTCTCCTGGTTGTACGCAGTGGAAGCAGTGGTCAGGCTGAGTCCAAACGATAAGCTGGAGGGAAATTTTTGGAGGTTGACCTGAGAGATGGTGCCGAGGAGAGATTAGAAGGTGGGATGGAGAGAAAGAGAAATGGAGGAGCGAGATGAAAGCAAAAGGAGGAGTGAAGAAGAAGAAGACATGCGTGAGGAAGCAGGAGGAAAGGCGGGGATGACGGGAAAACAAAGACAAACTCCACAGATAAATAGCCCATGGCAATATCTGTCAGAGCTCAGCTGCTTCCCATCTGCTGATGTTCCTCCTTCTTCACACACACACACACACACACACACACACACACATATAACAGCATTATGCGAGTGGTTTGTGTATGTTGGCGCACATATGCTCCTGTATTTATTTGTTTACGTATAATGGCGCCATTCTTTCCCCAGGCATGGTCATTTTTTGGCAGCAGGTGCTCGTGTGTGTTCTTCTGTGTGTGTGTGTGTGTGTGTGTGTGTGTGTGTGTGTGTGTGTGTGTGTGTGTTTGTGTGTGTAGAGCAGGGTAATTGTAATTCCAGCCCGATGCTTTGAAGGCCCAGTAATTGTTATAGAGATGATACTGATCAGGGCGCCTTTTCAGTAAGCAATTTTCTCCTTGTTTTGGCTCCAAATAGAGAATGACAGAGTGCTTGTGTAGGACGAGTGTGTCCATGTGTGTGTTTGTTTGCACCTGAGCTCTGAATGGAGGTGTTTGAGTGCTTGGGTGTAAATTAGCTCTGTTGTTGACATCTGTGTGTATGTAGATAGAGTGCCTGTGAAATCCTCTTCCTCTTGGTGCTTTTGTCTTTCCAGTGTTCCCACGATGTATTCATGTATGTGTGTCTTCCCCCAGGTATGATATGGTCCGAGTGTAAGGAGATCTGGAGCGACGGGCCCAGAGAGTACATCATGCATCTGTGGAACGTTCTGGACTTTGGCATGTTGTCCATCTTCGTGGCGTCCTTCACGGCACGCTTCATGGCGTTCCTCAAGGCGTCCAAAGCTCAGCAGTATGTGGACATGCACGTGCCTGACGAAGACCTCAGCAACGCCTCGCTGCCCGAGGAGGTCGCCTACTTCACATACGGTGAGCAAAATATGGATCCAGCTTAGTCTGCTTCCTGTTCGTCACACCCTTTTCTTCCTTATCCAATGTCTCTGATGTTCAGCCTCTTTCTGCCGCAAACTGTCTCACCTCTTATCTACCACACTACTTCCACAAAAGGACAATTTGACACCACATGATAAATGTAAACACTTCTGCACGAGGCGCTTGAATCCTTGTGCTGCTCCAGTCTCTGATAAGGTTGCAAACCGAAGGAGTATTTGTGTAAAAATGTCAAGATTATCTAAAACCCTGAGCTGGGACTCTAGAAAATGACAGCGTATTTGTCATTTGTCTTAGCATGTCGCACATATTTGTGCACACGTTCTCCTGTTTGATCTTTGGCAGCACACCTCTTTTTTTATTTACTCATAAGAACATATCAAAGAGGAAGATAACTATAATAACCTGGGAGTGTGAGGGAGTGAGTGCATTCTCCAGACAGTATATAAAAGGAGATCATTACAGCAGGGAATAAACAATTCATGCACCATGTTTATGTTTCTACCAATAAGTCAAACAAGACAGAAGCCACTTTCAATTACTGCGCAAAAGCACAAACACATGCCCACGCAGTATACGCACATGCAGAGTGTGTAAATGTATTTACTAGCAGACTCCAACAGACTCCACACCTCTTTATGGCCTACTAAGAGAACCATAGAGGCCTAAGAGAAGCCTCATCAGTGCTGTCATCTGGTGGTGTGACTCTGTCATGACACACCGGTACATGAAGAAGGAGGTGTCCTTGAGTGTTAGTTATCATCTCTGAAGGAAACCTTCAGTGTGATATACTGTACATACCTCTTAGATGTTTATAGTTTAAAATCAATTCAGTGAAATTAGTCCGTCTTTTATTACTTTTGTTTTCTTTATTAGTCGTCCTTACATAATTAATCTCTTTTTTCCCTCTAGCTCAATTATCCTCTTCGTCATCCTTCTCTTCTCCCTCGTCTTCTCCTTGGACACACTGTCCCTTTATCTTATCTCTTTCCTTTTATCAATCTCATACTCGTTTCCTTCCCTCCTCCCTCACCACTCTCCTCACCTAATGCTTCTTTTTCACTGTCCCTTCTCCTCCTTTAAAGCACACGTTCCTATAGCAGAGATTCTGCTCTTTAGGAGCATCTCTTGCAAACATTTAGATCCTCCTGTAACCAGAAGTTTGCTCCGTACATACAGAACAGCTTTGTGCAGCTGATGCCTGAGTTTAACATTGTGCCAAAGAAATGCAGATTTACTTGCATACCTGATGCCTCAGATTTTATTCAGTGTGAAAAAGTTTGTCCGTTAAAATCTGAACCAGGGACCTATTTTATTGTGCAAATGGGTAAATAATCAGTTTCCCGCAGTAGTTTTCTAGTTTTATTCAAATGACACATTAGCAGCTCACTCAGCCACTTTTTTCCTTTGTCTTCTCCAGCCAGGAACAAGTGGCGCCCCTCCGACCCCCAGATCATCTCAGAAGGCCTGTACGCCATCGCCGTGGTGCTGAGCTTCTCTCGCATCGCCTACATCCTGCCCGCCAACGAGAGCTTTGGCCCACTGCAGATCTCTCTGGGGCGCACGGTCAAAGATATCTTCAAGTTCATGGTCATCTTCATCATGGTGTTTGTGGCCTTCATGATCGGCATGTTCAACCTGTACTCGTACTACCTGGGAGCCAAGTACAATCCAGCCTTCACCACGTGAGTAATGCCCGGGCTGTGTACGCTGAATGTGGGATTAGATATTGGTTCTGTCTTAACACATGAAATTAAGTGTATTTACTGTAGCACCTTAATGTAACTCACAAGAGTAAAGACCAGAAAAACAGATCAGTTACAGATCAGTTTGAACATATGCCATCACATCTCCACGTCTGCAGACGGCCCTGCTCTGCTCATCTGATATCAGACTGTCAAGCAGAACAAGAAGTCATGTCTAAAGTATCTGATTTGGGTCCCATGAGACTATAATTGCTGGACAAAGCCGTAGAACATGGCAATCCTCAAGACAATGTGGATCAGCACGTTGTCCTTGATGAGGCGGTTTGCCGGGTTCATTAAATCCTCGGTGCTTTATCAGCGGCAGAGATCGAACTTTAATCTCCCCTCAGGCCTCGTACTGGCACTCAGGCTGTTTGCTTGTATTTAATTGAAGAATGGTGAATGCGATGGCTGTCTTAAGAAAATCTATAACAAACACAGGAGAATTATGGCCTTATCACACAGTATTAATAAAGTTGTGGTACAAAACTGGCCTGTTATTACATGTATTAATGCGCAGTAGCATAGCGGCTGTCTCCCCTTAAACACAACTAAAATAACATGAACTTTGGTGGCAAGTGACAGTGAGAGATCCCAGCATCTGATTCTGTCTGAGCTCCGTCTGAGTGTTAAAATTTAAACCCCTCATGTTTGATCAGAAATAACCTTGATTTGACGTGCAGTTAAGGATGAGGCAAAACATCTCGGCCTATTGATTTCTTAAAATCCTTTTGGTTCAGGATCAATATGGATGTGAAGGTTCTGAAGGAGCGAGAGAGAGCGGCTTTGGGAAATGTTTTGACAGAGTCTCAGAAGTTTTTGATGCCAGGCTAAACTATCTGTTAAAGTTTCTCTGAGGCATGAAGAGCTTTTCTGTCGTTTGATAAAGTGTCGGGGTGCAGTCTGGGAATTATCGAAGCACAAAACACACAGAGGAAGCGTTTGACAAAGATGTGATGGAAAGTAGCTAAATCCAGCCATCTCATCTAACTACAGCTAACTATGTTAGCATTCTTCATTCAGGACTTAATCAGACACGAACAGTGAACCCTTACAAGTCTTCTTACATACAGTGTTAATTATGGTCAGTGTACTTTTTGGTCTTTGATTTTTTCTTTTAGAAACAGAAATCAATAAACCAAAAACAAATAACTTTAATTTCAAATAAAAAAATGAAAAACAATTTTTAGTTTTTATGCTCAGAAATACAAAATACACAAAATTGAAATACCACTTAATTTTATTTTTCTCCTGTATAAAGCATAAAATAAGATAGCTAGAAAACAGCCGATTTTTCATTTTCTGAAACCAGAAGTTCTTCGTTAGTTTTATTGTTAGCAGCATCCACAGATATCTATGGCCATTTCTGGCCCAATCCCAATCTCCACCCTAAAGCCTGAGCCACACACTGTATAAAAAGATGGACGACATGACAGCTCCCTAAAAGTGTCGCCAAAACATCTCTATCGCCCCCTGCTGACTGGCTGCAGTATAGGTCATAAAGCCCGCCTCCTCCATGTTAACAGATGGGACATGAGTCAAATAAATGTTTCTCAAACATTATAGTTAGTTATTATCATTATTTATGTCCATTTTTCTGACAAGTTTATTTTTAATCATTTATTTGATGCTGTCAAAAGGATGATTGACAGCTCTGTTGACAAATACGGCTCCTGCAGCCGATCTGTTCCTGATTAGCAGAGTAGAGGAGGAACAGTGAGAGGAAACGTAGCTAACACTAAAGCTGGAGTCATACACAACACAAGAAGCTGTTCTTATGCCGGCGTGCGGTACCAGCTGATCTCTACTCTACTGCTGGCTCCAAATTACGTCACCATCACAAGATGGCAGCGCCCAGGAGAGCAGATGGAGATGCGTTGTACATCTAAATGGACTGTACTTATATAGTGCTTTTCTAGTCTTTGCGACCACTCAAAGCTGCTTTTACACTACATATCACATTCACCCATTCACACTCACATTTACACTGATGGCAGAGGCTGCTACTAAGTGCCCAACTGTCAATCAGCTATCGCATTCATATATTCATATTAATTTGGGGTTCAGTGTCTTGCCCAAGGACACTTTGACATGTAGACTGAGGGAGCTGTGGATCGAATCTCCGACCTTCTGATTGAAAGACGACCAGCTATACCACTGAGCCACAGCTGCCCTTATGGATACCGGCAAAGCTTCTGGTTTCAGAAAATGAATGTTTTTCATCTTAGTTTTCTTGCAATTAATCAATAGCTTTATAAAGGAGAAAGAACTAAACATGTTTTTCATGTATATGTTTTAATTTTAAAGAATCAAATACCCATTTGTTTTTCTTAAAGAAACAAAGACCAAAAAGTACACAGACCCTGTATGTACATCTCTTCTTTCTGTTGGCCTTGATATTTGAAAATCATCCATCTGAAAGTACAAGAGGTCGATACCACCACTCCAAACACACTTAACTTGCTAAAGTGCTGCACAAAATCATCAGTCACCTGTTTCAAATGGTCAAGTGCACATTTTACTGAAGGGCTGTGTTACAGTTACAGGCTGACCACACAAGGCTTTAAATATGTTCTTTCACTTTCAATTCTCCACGTCAGCTGTAAGTGATTCAAAGTATATTCTATCACTTTTACTTTAGGATTTATTTTACAGGTGAGTTGGTGTTTTATATATTAACCTGTCTGTAAAGAAATCAACCCGCCCGCCAGCGTTATATCATTCTAAATCTCACCGCCTCCCTCCTTCATTTCAGCCTCTCCGTGCGCTCATCCTGCCACATCGGCCGCACACAGATTGATGCTGGCTCTTGCGATGTACGTGTCTGATATTTGTAGGAAAGTTATCCATCTCGGCCTGCTGACAGAATCTCTCAGCAAGTCTGTTTATCATCATTCATCAAAGAATGAAACCCCACTCTGAGCTGTCTCCCCTGTCACATATCAGTCTTCATTTCCTCAGAGGAAGACATCTGCACGTTTAAACTGATGACATGACACAATCCAACAGAGCGGAGAGGCTTTACAAGTTGGGCTGTAATTACATTGTCAAATATGCTTCTTTTTAATAACCAGATTGGAAAAGTCACTCCAGGTGAAGTTTTTCACCTTGTACATTAAGGTGCATACTTTCTAGCTGCAGGACAGCCTGGATTAAAGGAGTGTAAAGTAACTCTGTCTTTTCGGCACGTTTGGTAATCAGTCACCAAACAGGTTTACAGGTTCTTCATATCAGTGAAGAACACATTAAGAAAGTTAGTCAGAGTGTGACTTGACTTCTTGCCCTTGGTTAATGTTGCATTAGCAGCGTTCCAAGGAGGAGAAACTGCTGCCAGATCTGCACATGAGCTTAAACCTTGTGTTGTGGACCTGTTTGCTGTGTGGAGGTAGTTTGGTCCACCACACGTTGCTTCTGTGAGGACTGTCTGGTCCACTTTTTTGATCTCAAACTAAAGAATCTAACTTGATAAGGCTTAAATGACCTGGGATTGTGTTGTTTATAGTCGTCTTGGCAACCGTACAGCGCTTGTGACTCCTGGCAGAGTTTACTGTGCCAGACTGTTTGCCTGTGCCTACACTTCTTATCTTGTTCGGCACCTGTCTGTCCACCTGCCTGCACTTGGGTCTATTTATCTACTTGTTGCAGCTGCTTTTCTCCTAAGTATGAGTGAAACTAAGTTTAGCCTTTAAACACTGTTCGTTTAGCATGAGCACGTCAGAAAAATCACTCAGATGTTTTGCTGTGATTCGGTCGTAAGCACAAGGCTGCAGTGCTGCAGATAATCACAGCAGTGCTGATATTCAGAATAACATCAAGACCTCAAGTGTGATATCGCTTTTATACAACAGTTATACAGGCGGCAAATAGTAGTAGACAGTAATAATAAACAACAGATTATTTTTCAACTAGTTCCACAACTTAACTGAAACTTGGCTTTTGTTGCCAAGCAACCCGAACATTCTCCTGCACCCTGTGTCTACAGGTTACCACAGATCAGCTGTTTTTGTACATTTATCTGTTTGTTTTAATTTATCGTTAACCAGTGACATAAGAGTCTGCTGTGTGATTCAGAGGCACCAGCTTGATTAATGTGGACACACACGGTCTGCTGTAATGTTAATTAACAGTATTCAGAACACCTGCCTGAGGCGGAGTGATGTTCTCTCTATCAGCACTCATGGAATGCCTGTCGTCCAATCAGATTACTTGGTCGGCACTAACTGTTGTATAATAAAGTACATCACACTCCTAAAGCTGATAAGCATAAGTATGGAAAGCCCGGGAGCAGTTTACACCTTTATGATCTGTTGAACATCCACCTTCCATAGAATCACTACTGATAATAGCTGTGTGATCCGAGTTGTACTGTAAAGGACCATGCCTTCCCATGCTGTCTCTCCTTCCTCCACCTCTGTGCTGTGCATGTACAGCAGCTCCTCTGCCGAGCACCGGCTCAGGAGTCTTAGAGGCTGCGAGTTCTGCTTGGCTGCCCACATGGAGCTGAAGATCCAGGCAACATGATGAGCAGGCAGACAGAGAGGGAGTTAACTGACAGAGAGGCGGACAGACGGGTAGAAAAGGGAGTCTAATGGAGTCGGAATGGACAGTCAGAAAAGATTGCGGTCACAACCCGAGAGTCAGACATAAAGGAGACTTCTCAAGGAGCAAAGGACAAGTAGAGAAAGGACCTCAGGCCGAGCAGATGGAAGTGCCTTATCATCACCATTACACACTCTTTTCCAGCATCAGGGCAGCTTTGTACGTTTTTTCCCTTTATCACTTCTCCGCTCCGCTTTAGAGATCTGCACCGAGGCTGCTTTAAGAAATCAGCAATAACACAGCTGAAAAAAAACCCCTCTGCTCTTCATTTATTATGACAAGGTTTTTTTTTTTGGAGTGTTTTTAGCAGGACAAGGTGCCTGCGTTTCTGTTCGTTAATGAGCCACGCTGGTGTTCCTCTGACAGCTTTTTAAATTGCCTCCCCTGTGGGAGCTGCTGCATAGAGATGTTTTTAATATGACAGAGACCCCTTAAATTGTGTTGTTGTCAATCTCACCACCAGGGGTCAGTGTGGCTTTAAGTCTAAACCTGGTTGTGCCATCGTCTGTACAGCGGTTGACAGCATATGCCTCGAATTGACTGGACAGAGAGACAGTAATGCATTTATTTTTGTCTATTTTTTAGCCTTATCAACACTTTTATTCAATGTTTTGTCTAAAGGTGTCTCATAGAATTCGCAGACTTTGCACTGTGATGCATTTTTCTGTCTCTTTTATGCCTGTGCTTGTTTAGTTTTCACTTAATTCAGTTTCTAGGTGTCACTGTGACATGTTTGGTATGAGTCCGGCTTGTGCTGTGCCCGATGGTGAATTCAGAAGAAATATCTCCCGTCCTTTTTTGTGCCGTCTGTCACCCAGCAGAGAGCATGTGCCTGTCTGGATGTGTGTGTGTGTGGGCTGTGAGACTTTCTGATGGGGCGTGTTTGATGGAGGGCAGAAGAAAAGGCTGGTCTGATAGCTCTGATGCAGGAAGATGAGGAGGGAGCCAGGTGGAAGTAGTAATGATACCCCAGGAGGGGCCCACTCAGGCTGTTAGGAGGAGGAGGGAGGTGAGGAGAAGAAAGGGTGGGGTGTGGTTGAGGAGTGAGGCGGACGATATCACTCTCCACACACACACATACATACATGCACAGCTGGATGAGGCTTAATGAATGCCGAGCGGTAATAGCCACACAGACCCGGTCCCCCAGAGGCGCGACGACTCAGACAGCTATGTGACTCACACACTTAAAAAAAGAAACACACCACATGCTCTTTGTGGAGTGCCCACGCAGAAGTGTGCTCAAATACACTTAAGCAGGGACACACAAACAAGGGTCACACACACATACACTTCATCCCCTGTCTTGCTGTTTATTACAGCATATGTGAGAGGTGCAAACAAACATGTATGTACGAATAAATGCACGCGCTTATCAGGATTCTGATTTGGACGGAGCTGGTGGAGCGGTGGACCTGTCTATGTTCTGGTCAGCCATGCATGACAACACTGCACAGAGAGAGCGACAGAAAGACAGACAGGGAAAGGACAGGGGAGGTAAACGTTCTGAAATAGTCAGAGGCCGGAGCTGTGCAGATTTTGGGGCAGAGTGAAAGAAAAGACACCTTTAAAAATAATGATTTTTCTCATGCATCAAACTGTTTAATTGATACTGAGTATGTGCAGCACATCCGGTACTAGCAGTGCAACAATGTAAGTCCATTGGGAAGAGGAGGGAATGAGGGATGAGAGTAGATCCACAGGGGTGAGATGCAGATGCAGAGGCTCGGCTGTTTGTTCAGGCAGAAGGTCAGTGCACTCATTCTTACCACATACCATTAGAAAAAGTGGGAGGAAGTCAGAAATAACTCCTGCAGCATGTTCACTATACAGATTTTGTCCAGGTTTGAGTGTTACGGTGGTTTATAAACCATACTGGGCCTGTGGGTTAGTTTGTTTTGCAACATGGTCCATCTTTTCACACTATCGAAACATGATTGAATTGAAAGACACAATGAGTGCAGACACAGTTTGGGACAGATTGAAAGCATATCAGATTAAAGCCAAGGACAAAGCTGTGTGATGCAATTCAAATGAAGAGGGACACAAAGAGAGAGAGAGGGAAGGGAGGCAGACAGAGACAAAAGAAGGAGTAGAGGGGATGAAAGATGGCACATGGACATGCAGGGATGAAGATGCAGTCGGGAATATGAAGTTGAAGCTCTGACGGGAGGAAGGAATCGCAAAGGGTGTGAGTTGTTGAGTGAAGGAAAGAGTTATAGCAGGGTGGTGAGACTGGGGTCCCGGTGTGTGAGAGAGAAAGAGATAAGTGAGGTAGTGTCGGGCTGAGAAAAGAGCAAAGAGAGACGTTATTAGCTCTGCAGGTGAGACAGAGGTGTCGTGTTCAGCCTTTACCAGCCAAGCGCATCTTTCTGTCAGAATGAGGAGAGGAGACATAACTACAATTAAGGTGGGACAGACGGAGAGAAGAGAGAGACGGATATAAGAAAATGCAACCATGCAGTGTAACCAGTTTGGGCTTCTAAATGTCACTGCTCGGATCAATATGTTCAGATCTTGTGCCTATATTCAATACGTTCTGATCAATTCTTTCATTATAATACCAAATGATATTAAGCATTTTCAAGAGCCGGGACAGCACCCCACATATGGTCATGGAAACACTTCAATACTGATCTGTAAGTCATTACATGTAGAATTAGTTCACTACAGGTGGTTAATAATTGGCTGTTTGTTAAGCTCCGCCCTCCTGAGTTTAAGTTTCTTTCTGTCAATCTTTCTAAAACACAATGTATGTCAAACTTTGGTGAGTATGAGTTTGAATTATTTTTATAAACTGAGGGATTAAGTGATTAAGTGTTCCTCTATGGGATGTGAAAACTCCCCCTATTCTTAGGAGAAATACACTATTTAAAAAAAACATTGGATTAGCTGGAAAAGGCATCGACTGTTTTTCTGAGCTCATGAAAAGTTTACTTTGAGAGAGACTTGGTTCTCAAAGGATAGCCAAGCTCACAACATAAAATCATCATATAGAATATGATTCTTTGTTGTAGATTAAACTACCCGGCATTATATAACAAGGTTAAAATCAGCCCAACCTTAAACCACAATCAATTTAAAATATTCATAAATTCAGCGGTAATATTACTCCAGTGGATTTTACTTTAGATTGTTGAGGTACATTTGCTGATAACAACCACACACTTAATTAAGGTTTAAATGCAGGTTGAAGACGAGGTTTAGACAAGATAGACAAAGGTTTCACCAAGATAGATAAATGTTTTAAAAAGGTAGACGAAGGTTTCACAAAGATAGACGAAGGTTTTGATAAGATAGACGAAGGTTTAAAGAAGATAGACGAAGGTTTCACCAAGATAGATGAAGGTTTTAAAAAGGTAGACGAAGGTTTCACAAAGATAGACGAAGGTTTTGAGAAGATAGACGAAGGTTTCACCAAGATAGATGAAGGTTTTAAAAAGGTAGACGAAGGTTTCACAAAGATAGACGAAGGTTTCACCAAGATAGACGAAGGTTTCACCAAGATAGACGAAGGTTTCGAGAATATAGACAAAGGTTTCACCAAGATAGACAAAGGTTTTGAGAAGATAGACGAAGGTTTCACCAAGATAGATGAAGGTTTCGAGAAGATAGATGAAGGTTTCAAGAAGGTAGACAAAGGTTTCACCAAGATAGACAAAGGTTTTAAAAAGGTAGACGAAGTTTTCACCAAGATAGACAAGGGTTTCGAGAAGATAGGCAAAGTTTTCGAGAAGATAGACGAAGGTTTCACCAAGATAGACGAAGGTTTTAAAAAGGTAGACGAAGGCTTCACCAAGATAGACAAAGGTTTTAAAAAGGTAGACGAAGGTTTCACCAAGATAGACAAAGGTTTTAAAAAGGTAGACGAAGGTTTCACCAAGATAGACAAAGGTTTTGAGAAGATAGACGAAGGTTTCGCAAAGATAGACAAAGGTTTTGAGAAGATAGACGAAGGTTTCACCAAGATAGACGAAGGTTTCACCAAGATAGACGAAGGTTTCGAGAAGATAGACAAAGGTTTCACCAAGATAGACAAAGGTTTTGAGAAGATAGACGAAGGTTTCACCAAGATAGATGAAGGTTTCGAGAAGATAGATGAAGGTTTCAAGAAGGTAGACAAAGGTTTCACCAAGATAGACAAAGGTTTTGAGAAGATAGACGAAGGTTTCACCAAGATAGATGAAGGTTTCGAGAAGATAGATGAAGGTTTCAAGAAGGTAGACAAAGGTTTCACCAAGATAGACAAAGGTTTTAAAAAGGTAGACGAAGGTTTCACCAAGATAGACAAAGGTTTTGAGAAGATAGACGAAGGTTTCGCAAAGATAGACAAAGGTTTTGAGAAGATAGACGAAGGTTTCACCAAGATAGACGAAGGTTTCACCAAGATAGACGAAGGTTTCGAGAAGATAGACAAAGGTTTCACCAAGATAGACAAAGGTTTTGAGAAGATAGACGAAGGTTTCACCAAGATAGATGAAGGTTTCGAGAAGATAGATGAAGGTTTCAAGAAGGTAGACAAAGGTTTCACCATGATAGACAAAGGTTTTAAAAAGGTAGACGAAGGTTTCACCAAGATAGACAAGGGTTTCGAGAAGATAGGCAAAGTTTTCGAGAAGATAGACGAAGGTTTCACCAAGATAGACGAAGGTTTTAAAAAGGTAGACGAAGGCTTCACCAAGATAGACAAAGGTTTTAAAAAGGTAGACGAAGGTTTCACCAAGATAGACAAAGGTTTTAAAAAGGTAGACGAAGGTTTCACCAAGATAGACAAAGGTTTTGAGAAGATAGACGAAGGTTTCACAAAGATAGATGAAAGTTTCGAGAAGATAGACGAAGGTTTCACCAAGATAGATGAAAGTTTCGAGAACATAGACAAAGTCTGTTTAATAGAAAATGAAAAGTCATGATTTAAATATCACACAAAACAGGAGCCAAAAAGAGTCCAAAATCCTTGTTTTGTGCTGCGTAAGCTAAAAGATGAATAAAAATAGAGAAAGTGATGAGCAGAAAACAGACAGCGAGGGAGCAGCAAATTAAAACAATGTTGTGAGCTTGATTTCCCATCAAAACACAGTTAATAGCTCGTCTTGCTGCGTTGTATTCCCCGCTTAATAAGATTTCCCTCCCACCATACCTGAAAACACTCAAATAAAACTGCCTCCTTCTGCACTGCTCTCTACCTGCTTCATTTAGCATTCCACTGTCTGTCAACACACACACACACACACACACACACATCAGGTTTTGTTCTGTTCCCCTTTTTTCCTCCTCTTTTGCTTTTTGTTTCTCTGTCAAACACACACACACGCACAAACACAGGCACACACACCTTAAGGCACAGGCAGGCAGGGGAGCATCTCGTGGGAGCAACATTCACTCATTCATTAAAAGCCATGGTGGGAAAGGCCCTGGTGTCACCATGGTGACAGCTTATTTGGTGCGATAGAAAGTTAAACTCAATTTAATATTAAAGATGTTTCGTCTTTATTTGTCTGTCTGTCTGACTACTTGTCTGTCTGTAGGAGAGATGAAGTAAGGAAAGCAAAGGAAAGGAAAGTAGAAAAAAGTAAAGAAGAGGAAAGGAGATGAAATGAGAGGAAAGAAAAGGAGAGGAAAGGTAAGGAAAGGAATAGAGAGGAGAGGAGATTAAATGAAATGAGAGGACAGGAAATGAGAGGAAATGAAAGGATATAGGAAAGGATAGGAACGGAAAGGAGAGGTAAGGAAATGATGGGAAAAGAGAGGAGAGTAAAGGAAAGGAAAAGAGCATAGAGGAAAGGTGAGGAGAGTAGAGGAAAGGATAGGAGATTAAATGAAATGAGAGGCAAGGAAAGGAAAGAAGAGGACAGTAGATGAAATGAGAGGAGGGCCAAGGAAAGGATAGGAAAGGAAAGGAGTGTAGTAAAAAGGAGAGGAGAATAGAGGAGAGGAAAGGAGAGGAAAAGAAAGGAAAGGACCAGAAAGGAGAGAAAAGGAAACCCATGGAGGAGGAGAAATGTAATATCTTGCTAATGACTGAAGGGCAGGAGGGGGAGTGAGGGAGCAGAAGGCCGGGTGCAGCCGTTCACACGGTCTACATTTGCATCCACATTTACATTCGATGTGAGAATATTTCTGCAGATTAAACAAAGAAGAGAAATATATACGAGAGGAGCAAAATAATGAAAGAAAGAAAGAAGGATAAATCAGGAGAATAGATTGAGTGACAGAAATAGCTAAAAGCTGTTGGGATGAAAGATGGAAGCAGCGTCAGGGAGGGGGAGGGAGGGTGATGGGGTGAGAGATATAAACCAGTGGCAATAGGACTATAATGAGAAAACGGGTGAGAGAGAAACGGACAGGAAAGAGAGGCAGGGGTGAGCGAGAGAGAGGAGCTGAGACAACGACAGTAACAAACAGAAAGCGAGAGAGTCGCAGAGAGAGTGTGAGAGCATGTCTCTGGGGGGGGGGGGGGTTGATTTGGGCCTGTGGGTGATTGGGTTTGGACTGCTCCCGCCGAGCCGAGGTGACTCACCCGTCTCCCACACACAGACGCACACTATGATGTATGTGGAAGGAGTGTTTGTGTGGTAACAAAGTTAGTTCTTTTCTGTCAGAGTCCTGCAGGGCTAAGTGTGTGTGTGTGTGAGAGAGAGAAGCCTTCATGTTGCGTGCAGCCTATTGGGAGCTGCCACTCTTAATAACAGATAATAACACACTGTCCATCTCTGTCTCCAGATGCCCGCTGTCCCTGCTGATTCACTGCCTGCTGTACGACGCACTTATAAAACACACAAAGACTTTGAAATGAAATCATCTCATTCATCTCGTGGTTAAAAATACTCCATTATCCAGAGCATCTCATTTATCTCTGCAGCAGTGGATTGCATAATACACGCATGACCTGCACCTGGGCTGACATTAGCAAAAGACACATTGAAATTTATCAATGTTGTTGATCTCGGGGGATGCATTTTAGGTTCTTCATAATTACACTTCCTGCCTGAGAGGCTCCTCAATCAGGTTTAAGTGAATTAAATCAGCAGAAAACAGGGCAGGCAAAACAAATGAGGATGCATAACAGCACTCTGCCTGTGTATAAATATTACCCAGAATGCAAGAGGACCCTCCACTTTTACTTCGATCCATAAGCGTTCTACGGCTGTGAGTTTACTTCTTGGAAGTTGTTTAATAATGAAATAATGTGCCTGGGCGAACATATGAACAATGCATATAAATAGTGCTCTTTGTGGCTCTAATTGTGTGTGTGTGTATTCGTCCCTGCCAGTGTCTGCTTTAATGGCACATTAACGCAGCCTGGAACAAAGCCCTTCATCATTATCTACACTCACATTTTTGGGAACATGAAATTCTATATCGAGCGAGCGCTTCACACGGGTGGGAAGGAGAGCTGGAAGACAGGATAATTTGATTAAAAAGATAATGAGGATATAACATAATCGAGAGCAGATAATTGTCCCCTTTTTTATGTTTGGTTTCATATTTCAAAAGCCACTGGAAAGCATTCTTATCTTGTAAAGAGAGGCTCCAGATAAGCCATGAGACATTATTGAAAGACAGGCGGATGAAAATAACCGTTTTTTCAAGGCAAGTCCGCCCAAAATCACCTTCCTCGGCTCTCCTGATTGCACGAAAAAGCCGGGCGGACGCGTGTGATGTGAATAGTGAGTGAGAAGATGGTGTTGTTGATAACAGCCCTCGGTTGCAGCAATAGTCTGTCTGACGTCGAGGCAACACAAAGACAAAACGCTCTTTATTCTACTATTAATGCTCGTCAGTGTGTTTCTGTTTACTCGTGTCACTGTGATGTGGACACTTATTCTCGAAGCAGTTATCAACCAGCTCGATGATGTGTTGCGGCCGGTTCAGATGTCATTCTGGTTCAGAGAAAGATTCTTTTATGGTTACAAGTTGTTCCTCTGGTCAGACGTAGCTTAATATTGCTAGTAGCCTCGATTTGAAACACAATTATGTTGGATCGTTTGACTAAATCAGTGCCTAGCTGCACATAATTGTGCATAACAGTGCATTAATCAGTGCTTCTCGAGATAAGACGATGTATTTGTTATGTTACGTGATCTTTCCTTGCTTTGGGAAACTGCTTAGTATGTTTACTTTAGGGGAGGTCAGAGGTCAGGGGCTTGTAGGGATTAGAAGAAGGGTGAGTTAGTACCTGGAGATTTGAGTGTTATTTTTCCTCATGTGTTTCGCAGGTCGCACTAACATGATCTGCGTGTACCAGCTGGAAGTAAAGCCATAAATATTCATCTATATGGTGCATAGAGATAATAACCTCCTCATGTGTATTCTGTTAACAACAAGTCTGTTAACTTGTATGTTTGATGTATCATTAGAGTTACAAGAATGCAAACACTAACAAGCACATCAAATGTCTACAGGCTAGCGCGACGATGAACAGTGTAACAAGCACCGACTCTGGTACATGAACAAACCTGACCAGGCCTGAATCCCCCGGGTGCTCCCGTCGGTCTCGTACATTATGTACTGGAAGTTTCGAGAACAGCCAGTCTGTTCGAGAACAAGCATCAGCAGTGTTCGAGTCAGGTCGAGAGGAGTGTACGGATTTGTTGTAATGAACTGTCTCAACGGCGAGTGCAGACAGCTACAGTAAGCCCAGAGGGGAGAAATGTGGATCCGTCAGTCACCACCTGCACTGCTTAAAGGAAGATAAACTTTTTTAACACTCGAGCAAGTTTGGAACACCGGCCGAGGGTGTAATGCAGCAACTTATACTTTATCTGTGCGGTATAAAAGCAGAGGGGACAGATTTTGTCATGGCTGTTTTTTGAGTGCAAGCGTGTGGCTATTTCCTCGAGGCAGCATGTAAATCCACAATCATCAACAGAGAATAATTATTTGTTCATTTTAAGCCTGGCTGTAAAAAAACCTGCTAACCACACAGACCTTGAGTATGCAAATTCCAATTTTGGCAGAAGCCCATTACTCATAGTAAGACACTAAGTGAGATAAAACATTTTTCTGGCCTTTAAGGCTACAAGGTTTCAGTCTGTTGTGCTTTTAAATTAGTGCCTGATAGATTTATAGTGGCACTCATTCATGTGACAATTTTTAGCATGTAAACATGTTCACGATGCACTCAGGGTCTGTACACAGCTTTCATACACAAGTGATATACATGGAGGTTAGCGGGGATCGTACGTGTAACGACAGATCTGTCATGTTGTGAGCAGGTTGTCAATACATGTTAACATGGAGAAATCACAAATATGGGATGTCTTTTCCATGTGACAGCATGTTTGAAGAAGGAGAAACCACCTATTCAGAGATTAAAAACTATATATATATACTTTGTAAGAACCATTAATCATGCTGTTAGATAGACACCCGAAGGCCATATGGTAAAAGGAGTCATTGGGGAGTGTTTCCAGTGAAGGAGGTCGTTCTACTCTAAATTAAATAAAGACAGTAAATGTAGCTCTACCTGCTAGGAGCATTCAGTTTGTTACGTTTCCTTGAAAGCAACATATTTTTCTAGGAAATGTGTTGCAAAAAAAGCAGAGCAGATTCTTGGAAGTTTTGCAGCTCAGTCAGAAATAGATAGCACACATGGAGACCTGGTGCTAAAGGTTAAACACTGTGTTTAGGATTCCTTCTGAACGGTTCAAGCTGTGGAGTCTGTTTCATGTGTGTGAGAAAGAGAGGCGGAGGAGGGGAGGATCCGTGCCTGTGTGTGTCTGTCTCTGTCTTTTTATGTACATGAGAGTGTTTTCCTCTCTTTGCCTTCACCTACCATACATCTTTGAAAGACCTTAAGTTAGAAGACGCCTTCGGCTCCAAAACCAGGAGGCTTCAGATCTTCTCCTTCCTTCTTCAGCCCCTCCAGCACTCCAAGCCGGCGGCTCCCCTTCCCCACTGAGCCCCCCTCTGTCATATCCAGCCCCTGCACACTTACCGCTCATGGAATATTTAACGACAGACATGCACCTGAATGTCAATGTGCACGCTCGTGGTCAGTGTCAGAGAGTGATCCCTCAGGCTGGACCTCAAAAAGCACACCACATGTTTTATTGAAGCAGCATTAGAGTGGTTGATTTCATGAACGTCAGGGTGAAAGGAAAGTAGTTCCTGCCCTTTAAGAACGCAACGCCTATGTCGTTTCTTTCTTTCTTCTTTCGTCTTAAAGAGGGGGTTTTATGCTGTCTCACATATTAAAGGGGACATATTTTAGTTATGCAATCAATTTCCTCTCCTTCCTCCTGAACGAACAAGCCGTTTTGCCATTCAAAGGTTAGACCTTAGCCATGATTGTCGGACAGTAATTGGAGTGACCGCGTAGCCATGTGGGATCGCACACGTTGGGGAGTGGGCGCACTGCACTGTCACTCCAAAGTTGTAGAAAACATGGCTGCTCTAGGATCGGTTATTCGACCTTATATGTACGAGCCAGAATCACCTAGAGGTATCGGAATGGTCAGGCAAAATCTTGACAAAGACTTGACTACAAGCTAGTGCAAGAAGGCAGCCTGAGATGAATGATGATTGGTCGATTTCAGCGAAAGCAAGGTTCTACATAGAAACCTACAGCTGTTCTGAACAACCCATTTTAGAGGCGACCTTTTTAAAAATGTAATTCTTGAAAAACACGGAACTATGCAGTTTTCACTTTTTCACTGTGAACAATAAACACTCAAAAATGTGAAACACATGCAAAATATGTTCAGTTCAGATCTGTAGGTAGAAGTATGTTGGAGTAATCCCCAGGCTTCTGAGCTCAGTCTGCAGGCTGCTGTGAACGCCAGGTTTCACACAGTTTTTTCTACACGCTGCACTTAGTGATGTCACAAAGTGCAGCCTCAGCAGGCTTCAGAGAGCTGGCCAATCAGAAGAAAGTGGGCTTGTAGGGGCGGAGTTTCTTAAAGGGACAGAGTTGAGCAGAGGCTGTATGAGAGCCAGAGTTTTTTTTACTGTTAATTATGCTAAGCTACGTCACAGGTATCACAGAGTGAAATGTGAAGCTTGAAATTAGCATAATACCCCCCTTTAATGTTTCTTTTCTGTTTATTCAATGAACAGTCTCACAAATTTAACTCATTTAAAGTTAACCGAAGAAAGGAAGTTTGACCACCAGACGTTTTTGGAAATGTCGAATAAGTTTAATCAAACTTAAATTTTATCAGCATCATTTCTAGATACGACCATGGCACTCTAAGAAATGTGCCACTTACACCTTAATTGTAATTTATGAAGGGAAAAAACTAACTTTAATTGTCTTTCCATTAAATGCAGCGATGTTTTAGCATTTATTTTGTGTGAAGGTCAAGACAGGACAAGGCTATAGACTTAATGGACTTATTTTCTTATAAGCCAGACGATGTCACAAACTCTGCAGTAGTCTAACATGTTTTAATGTATGTGTATGTTTAGTGCAGTATGTGTGAGACTTAAGGTATGTGTTTTTATGTGTGTGTGAGACAGATAAAAGGGACACTGTGCTCAAATTGGACATGACTCATCAGGCATTTCATCAGTGCCACCTCATAAACCCCACAGCATTAAAGCACATGTTCCATGTATTAGCTGTTGTTCTGTTTGCTGACTGCCACATCCTCTCTCTCTCTCTCTCTCTCCTCGCAGGGTGGAGGAGAGTTTTAAGACCCTCTTCTGGTCCATCTTCGGGCTGTCTGAAGTGATCTCAGTGGTGCTCAAGTATGACCACAAGTTCATCGAGAACATCGGCTACGTGCTGTACGGGGTCTATAACGTCACAATGGTGGTGGTCCTTCTCAACATGCTCATCGCCATGATCAACAGCTCGTACCAGGAGATAGAGGTACAGAAATGAGATGCAACGCAGAGAGGGGCTCATATTGTCAACAAGTCAATAAGGATCATTGTTTGATCCCCTCTGTGGCTGCGGGGGGATTAGAGGAGGACTCGAAAATACCAAGAGCTACACACAATCGATACAGAGACAACAAACAAAAACACAGAATTAAAAATAAAAGCATGAGTCACATTGGAAAGATGTCACAAAAATGAGATATGAATGAAAATACGGCTGTTAAAAAAAGCAGTGCAATAGGGATTTGATGTTTTTTCTGCACCTGCTACATGCGAGTGTCAAGACAAAATGACCACTGCTAAGAATGTGTGGATAGAGGATGCAATGTTTAAATAATAGTAACAGAGTGAAAGCCAATGAAACACATGTTGTTCTCTGTCTGTGTCTGTGTCTCTGCAGGAGGACGCTGATGTGGAGTGGAAGTTTGCCCGCGCTAAGCTGTGGCTCTCCTACTTTGACGAGGGTCGCACCCTGCCCGCCCCCTATAACCTCGTCCCCAGTCCAAAGTCCTTCTACTACCTGGTCCTCCGCATCAAGTCGTGCCTGATTCTCCTCTGCAAGTCCAACAGCCGTCGCCATAACAACGAGCTGGAGCTGGGCATGCTCAACTCGCAGGCTAAGGTCGGTGTCAGGAATTATTTGATCCCTAAAATCATGACAAATTCCAGACAAACTAAAGGATGTGTTTTATACAGTCCAGTATGAGACAGGGGGCAGCTAATGGGCTGACATTGTTTTTGACACTGTGCTCAATTTATGATTTTGAAAACCCAGCTGCAGGAGCCGCCATCTTTCTGAAGTGCACTGAATCAAACACATTTTGCAGGAACTGAAGCCAATAATTACAAGCTGATTACTGACAACATGCAGATTGTTTTTCATGCCTCCCATTCAGCATCTCTTTGTCAGACAACAGGAAAATATTATTATGAGGTGAAAGTTTACACAGCAAGTTAGAGCAATTTGAAATAGTTGGATTCATTTCAAATCTGCTCTCTTTGCTGTCGTGCAATTTATGTTTTTAAAAGACCATTTTGCTGTAATGGCCAACATACTTATTACCAGGAGTTTACCTCCATCCAGGTTTTCCGCTTTAACCCGTCTTAACCAGATGCATCCACAACAATCTGCAATGACCAGTATGTATAGGCATGTTTGAGTCATTGCTAAAAATGACATATATTAAATATAATGTGCTCACGTGGCCTTAAAGGGGCAGTTCTGATTTTTTTAAGTGGCCTGTGTAGGAATACAGAACCTTTGTAGGGTGAAAAACATAGATCAGAAGAAACGGCTGTCTGACAGCAGGGTGAAGCGTTAAAATATTCAAAATATAGTGCACACATGAACTGATATTGATATTTTTTAAGGTGGGACTTTTATATAAGTGGCTAAAGTATCTTTGGCTCCAAACCAAGCGGCAACCTCCGGTGTTGAAAAATGAAGCCAATGTGGAAGTTTAAAAAACTGCAATTCCTCGAGTGGCCACTTGAGGCTCCAGAAACCAGGAAATAACATTACAGCAGATGTGAAAATGATTTTCAGAGCAGAAATAAACATGTTTACAGCCTGGTACAAAAAACGGTTTTGTTATAAATAGCTCATCTTATTGTTCAAGATAACTGTACGGGGGGTGAATTTTTATATAACACACCCATTACATTTTTTCAAACCGGTAGGGGCAGTTTACTAGAGTGACAGGTGGATAGTGCTGGCTGTCTGCTAGACGTCAACAAAGACACACAGCCACACAGTAAACCAACATGGTAGCTTCCATATTTCAGCATCATTTACACAGTTGAGAAACCAGTGGCTGGCGTTAAGGTGGTTACGTCCATTATTTATACAGCCTATGCTCCAAACCCAGTGCTTAGCTTTTGTGTCGCTTCTCCAGCCAGCTTCTCCAAACAGGGGCCTGAGGGTGCTGACCCCCTTCTGCTGTAGACAATACTCTGACTATTGATAAGTACCTCATACAACCCCATGTCAAAAAGTCTGAACTAACCCTTTAAGGTTCAGACCCAGGATGCACATGAAAATCCCACTACAGCCTGAAATGCTTCAGCCTCATTCATTTCCACACTATTTCCCTCTCGAGGATTGTCCATCTAAATAAAGTCACTGTAATGAAAAGAAAGTCGTGCGTGAACAAAATAGCATAGGCCATTTAACACACATTCAATCGCTGTGCTGGTTGTTGTCCGCGAGCATTTCCTCCGTCTGACTCCTCAGCTCAAACGGCTCACCTCGCCTCACAGCTCAGCTCAGCTATTAGTCAGGCCGCCGGATCTGCCTGCGTCTGCTCAAATGCCTGGGCAGGTTTTGGATGGGGACAAGATGGGTTACACCCTGCTGCCTCCGTGAGCTCCTAAAGTTCGGTGCAGCTCTGACAGTTTAACCGCAGAGCCGAGCAGGTGCAGGGAGCGATCGATACAAGAGCTTACACCCGAGCACGAGGCAGCGCCGAGAATGTCAAGTGAGATTTAGAGAAGACAGCGAGGTCTCTCTGAATCAGTTATTTCCACCTTTCTGTCTTTAGGTCCATGTTTTTTTCATGTCGACTGTCTGAGGAGTGTTTCACTAATTGTGTTTAAAGCAGCACATGTTCATAAAAGATATCGAGTCAGTGTGACGGCCTGGATTGAACATGTGGAGCAGGAGAAGACTGAGCCTCTGGTTATATATTTATTATTGAACGTTCGTATGTAGGTCCGATAAAAGAGTAAAAAGTTTGTGTTTGTTCTTTAAGTGTTTGTGCTCTGTGTGTGTGTGTATACAGTAATTGAGGTTCCTTTCCTTTGGTGAAAATATCTTTCATATATTCACAGTAATGAGGACAATTAATTTCTCGCCAGAAGCAAACAAATCGAAAATCACTAAGCGAAGGAAGCGTAGCAGGTTATTGATGGAGAACAAGTCACAGAGTACAAAACAAAGAGTTTAGAAAACCTCTGCTCATAGAACAAAGTGTTCCTCACATTCACATGAAGCTGAAACAGAAGTTTCAGTTCTTCTAGTTTTGTGCGTGAGTGAATAAAACGATCATTCTGTGCCATAAAAAAAGAACATTTTGTTCTTTCAAAGAACACTCGATGAGTCTGAAAGTGGTTATAAAATCAGTGAGAGCAGATATGAGTGTAATGCTTAATGGTCTATTGTATGAAATTGAACTCCTCGGTTTATAAATGTTATAAATTCAACATATTTATATTCTGTGGTAGTATTGGCTGCTGCATGTAGTTCAGTCATGTTTCTGTTATGATGTATTGCATTTTAGGATGAATCTGCAACATCGATCCAACACTCCCTAAAATATAAAAAAGATGTGATTTTTTAGAGCTTTAAACTTTAAAGCTCCTGTGAGGAGTTTTTTTGTTGGTTATGAAACAGACTGAAATTAATTCAAAGTACTCTATATGAGCTACAAAAGCAAACCAGACCATCAGCAACAAGATTGATGATTTCTATGTAGTTATTTTTAATGCCTGGAACAGTTGGCGGTGGGTAGGTGTCAGATGAAGCGATTAACTGCACGCTGCCTTTGTTTACATTTTCCAGGGCAAACATTTAAATTGTGTGATACATATGACTGTTAAAGAAAGCAGGATGAAAAATCACCTAAAGTAATAATCTTGAAGATTTTCATGTAAATAAATGTTAATAAATGTGTTAAGTCACTATCGCTGAAAGAGGTAACTCAATGGTGACTGAGCCTATGGCCCACTGATGAAAGCCTTTGCATTTACAGTATATAGTATTATTATGGACTGGGTGTCTGGTGCGACTTGCGTGGAAAAAATCACAAGCGGCGCCCAGTTAGTGACGCTTTTTTCATCATCCAGCAGTGGTTGGTCTGCCAGAGAGGGTTTCTGCAAGTGTTGCGAGTAAACAGTAATCTACTATGGCTGAACAAACAAAGAAAAGATCGATGACTACAGATACAACTTCAAAAATAAGTGAAAATCCAAAGAAAAAGAAACAAATTTGACGCTCAGATGAAGACAAACTCTAAAAAGGAAAGCAACCGTCAGCGAGGAAACAACCAGAGCCAACAGTGGACGTCACACATGCAACACTATCTGGATACCTGGGAAGTGTGCCCCTGCAATTACCGTTTATCACCATCAGTGCCGCCAAAGAGAACAAAACTGAGATCTTAGAGATTAACACTTTAAAGTGAGTGATACATATGACAATTAAAGAAAGAAGGGTGAGATTTTTTTGTTGAAAAACACCACTTTAAGCATGTACAGGACAAAATCAGTGATAAGAAGTACGGCTTTGTCCACAGGGGGCGCCAAAATCAACACATACCAAAAGCTCCTCCTTTAAAAGGAGTTTGAACATTTTGTGAGTTATTTTTCAGAACTAGCAAAAATGTTATTCATTGATAAACCTTTATATTATTCTGCCATCATGTTGCGGTAACTCCAGGCCTCTGCATTCTGAGTGCTTATAGAGTAGCAGCTAGTTGTGTGTGTCCACACATAAGTTAAAACTCTTTTTGACACAGCGGCGCTGAACTGACACACAAGCTGCAAAGCAAGGTCGTGGACGAGGAAGGCATCTAGAAGTCACTTATCAGAGATTCACTCGGGCCAAGTGAGGCTGTGAATTCTCTTTGAACACACGTGTGAGAACTAGATACACAAACACTACTCCCTGCTCTTCATTGTTGTTTTATTTTGGCGGTGTGTTGCCTGCTTCAATTATAGAACACCACTCAACCCTGAAATGTGACATTAACATCGAACTGCTGTTTTGTATCTCACTGTCGCAACAGGATGAACGCTTCAGGGCTTATCCACGCCCGGGCGAGGAGTTCATCCCCAAGAAATCTAGAAAACACCCGACCAGATACCAGGTAAGTCCCGAGAAGGATGAGAATGGGAAAGAAGAGGAACAAAATGAGTGATGGAGAGAGAAAAGAGGAGAGGTATGGTGGCAGAGAGTCAGAACAGCAGGAGGGTGATAAAAGATTTTATGTAGAGAGAGGGAGAGAGAAAATGAGAGGGATGGGAAAGGTAAAGGGAGGTTTGGAGATGAGATAAGAAATCAGAGGGGGGTATTTAACAGAAAGTGCATCAATTGAAAGAAAGGCAATATTTCACATGGAGGAGGAAGAGGAAGTGAGCTAATTGAGAGACATCCACACTGAGGAGGGAGGACATGCTCCTCACCTTTGCACTGAAGGAAATCTAACCTAATTTTTCTTCCTGCTTCCTGGTTTCATTTTTTAACATTCAGCACACAAATACACCACACCTCTCACTCCAAGCATCGACCTGTCACTCTATTAGACGTTTGTCTGGGTGCTGACAGGTATCGACCCGTATCAAGATTGCCTACATGCAAAGATTGACTGCCTGAGCCTCGGCTGTGTCTGCAGGTCGTCCCTGTTGGCTGCGGATCAATACTCAACACTGGACGCACACACTGTAGGGACAAAAAGTAATTAGAGAAGGAGAAGTTTGCTCACTTGAGACGTGCACCACTTGTTGTCACCTCACCTCGTCACCTTCTTTCCATTTAATCTCCGTCTTTCCTCTCCTTCTCGTAGAAGATCATGAAGCGCCTGATTAAGCGCTACGTGCTGAAGGCTCAAGTGGACAGAGAGAATGACGAAGTCAACGAAGGTAAAAAAAAACAGTCCTTTTCATTTTGCCCACTCTCATTGTGTCAGTTTCTGTGCAGAATATGTGAGTGTGTTGACTGTGCTTAGACACAATGGGGCTGTATGGTGTCCTTTACTCACACGTGTCTACTGCTGAACGGTTCTGTGGCCTTGTACATCAGTGTCTTACCTGCATCTGTCTGTATGTGCTCACATGGCCTGACTCATGTGTCTGTGTGTGTCCACGTTGCAGGCGAGCTGAAGGAGATCAAGCAGGACATCTCCAGCCTGCGCTACGAGCTCCTGGAGGAGAAGTCGCAGGCGGCCGGAGAGCTGGCTCTGCTCATCCAACAACTGGGCGACAAGTTTGGCAAGAACACCATGAGGCACTGACGGGACTCACGAGGAGGAGAAGGAGGGAGGAAGATGTGAAAGGGAAGAAAGGGCGAAAGCAGGAGGAGGGGGGGAGCAGGGTCAGGGTGGAGAAAGAGGGAGGAGGAATGTGGGAAGACTGCAAGTGAGCGTGAGGTCAAAAGGTCAGAGGTGAACTGGGGTTTGTGTTGACGGCTTAATGCTAATTAAAGGCAACATCTTCAGGGAGAGAGAGACAGGAGAGGAAGACAGGCTCGCAGGCCGGGTGGGAGACAGAAGGGGACAAATGAGGAGGAAAACACAAGCAGAATGAGATATGATGAAGAGGCACCACGGGGCAGAGGACTGAAGGGCCCTCATATCCGCTGCCAGGAGACATCGGTGGAGGAGAGGGAGGGGAGGACGCAGAGGGAGAGGGGGAAGAAAGGCTGACTTTGCGTCTCTGTGCTCACTTTGTCAGGAGAAACATGGTGACGCCTGCGGAGATACTGTGCACCCCTTTACACAGCAGGCTATCTAATTAATGCACATCCATCCACGATGCACAACTTCTGATAAGGAGTCTGATGATTCAGGAAAAAGCGGAAAACAAGTCATTAAAGCTCACTCGAAAATGACACATTATCCTCTCAGTGTATTGTTGGTTTATGTACAGTATGTCTTTGTCACACAGTGTGCTGCCGGTGAAGCTGTAGGATTATAAACACACAAAGTTTCACATGAGGTGTTGTGCATATTTGAACAAGCCCAGAAACATTACAAATAAGATCCAGATAACCTTTGTGGATATTTTCCTCTTCATTCAGCACAAACGCTTTTTCTGAAACAACAACTTGGAAGCGACGCTCCCTCAAGGATTTGTGTTTACAGCTGGGAAATGCAGGGGGTCGGTGCTTCGGAGGAGAACATGGAGGCAGGGAAAAAAAGCGCTCCTCTGTCTGATTGCTTTGGGGCAAACAGACGTTTGTGAGATGAGAAAATGTGAGAGTTATTTTAGGCTGTTTGAACAACAGAGCAATCATTCTGCTATTAACGCCGGGATTCTCCTGCGGAAGCTGTGCGGAGTCATTTTATGGTTTTGTTTTTCGTTGGGAGATTTATTTGACAATCTGCGGCACCAGCTAAACGCCTGTGTTTGACTTCACTTACATGGGGGTGTTTGGAGCAACATACTATATACAGATGTAGATATAGCTAGAGTAGAGACTGTCCTTCATGTAGCAGCAGATTCTGCAACAAAAACTGGCCGTTCACTCATCACCTATAATATCTAGATCCTCTCACATCATTATATTTCTACTTAGAAAGCTTCATTACTTTGTCCGAAAATGTCTCATATTTCATCTTAAAACGTCATAAATGTGCCAGCTTTTGTGTTTTTAATCAAATGAATGGATTTAATTGGCTCAGATAATTACAATACATCATACAATCCCTTTCCTCCCCGTGCAAAACCGATCAGATCCGATCCAAAATATAAAATCATCAGGATTATTATTCTGTTATTGTGTGGATGCTATCACATGTCATTAGCTCTGTGGGTAACAGTCGCGAGGATTAACGCATTTAGAGGGCTGTCATTACATGACTCAGTTCTTGTTATGTGAGCAGATCCATTACAGGAAATGTGTGAGGACTTATATTCACAATAAATGTAACTATATTTCAATCTTTACAGGTCGTTTTTAAAGCTTTAAGGTGGACAGCTGAAGTCACGAGCAGGTGCAGCGGGCCCAAGCACACTTTTAAAGTTTATAATCAGATTTTAATCGGCTTTAATGGTTCAACTTTTGTTGCAGACACACAATTTTAATGTTTAAATTAGTAGTGCTTTTAAACTTATGTCTCTGTTTATTTGTACTGTGTGTGTGTGTGTGTGTCAGAGAGTGAAAGAGCAGCTAACCATCGTCTGTGTGCAGACCCGAGTGGGATTAAAGACTCACACCTCCTGAAAGACTAAATTACCTGAAATACTGTATTTTTAACTTGTACGCAAGAGATATTGATTAAAGCAGAATCTTGTACTGTATATTGTCATATTTTTGATCCTTGAATTAAAGAGAGTGACCTCTATACTGGCTGCTTCATTGTTGGAGTGCTCGGTGTGTTTGCTGATGAACTTTATGGGTCTAAATATTCAGTGTTTGTCCACATCAGCGGCCAGCGGTCAAATCCAAACATGTGGCTTCACACACACACGCACACACACACACACACACACACACACACACACACACACACACACACACACGTGTGTGCGCATTCAGAACAAATGCTCTTTAAACAAACATTTGAGCAGCTGGTAGAAGCTGCATTAAATAATACACATCCATGGTGCTGCAGTCACATTCAAACATACACAGAGAACCTCCTCTTTATTTGAAGTTACTGTATTTATATTTTACTGTATTTACAAGAGGCCTGACTCAGACCTGTTTTTAAGCTATTCAAACAGATCTTTTTGCCAACATGAAGCTTTTACAACTTAAAACGTTTACAGAAACTAGCGCCTTTAAGGCACCATAACTATCAAAACACAGAATACATGCTTTAAAAAGTCACATGCAAAACTCAACCTGCTGGATCAACAAGGACGTTCCTGCGTCATTTTTTCTACTCTAACCTGCATCCTAAATTTAGCACTGTTTGCCCAATTTAACATTTAATATAACAGTAGATAGGAATAGATAAAATAAATCACATATAATGTATATACAGCTGTTTGACTAGTAGGAGTAAGTGACAAGTTAAAACATATTATTATGTAATATACAGTATGTGCTATCAATAATTATATATTTATACATTTATAATAATGTAATAATGTATAGTTCAGCGGTAATGAATTGGGATTTGCAGGGGGCAGCATGATGTTGTAGTAGTTAGCACTGTCACTTTAAGAAGGATTAGAATCCTGGTGTAGCTGGCAGTGTGTGGAACACGCATGTTCTCTCTCTTTGCATTTTTTCTTCCACAGTCCAAAGACCGTGACTCTAAAATTGCCTGTAGGCGTGAATGTGAAAGTCACTGTCTGTGATTAACTGGCGACATGTCCAGGGTGTACGCTGTCTCTCCCCCCAATGATCCTGAACAGGATAAGCTGCACAGGTAATGGATGCAAGACCACAACATTAACTTTTCTCAACACTTGATGTAAATGCAAAAGATCGAAAACAACTAGAATGTTTCAAACTTTTAAAGAGTAGAAGTCAACACAGATTGTTAGAGACTATATTTTTAAGACCACGCAGAGCGAGAAAGCAGCCATGAGGCTTGTTGTACAGTGAAATCACAGCTCTGCTGGTTGCTGCCTCCAGAAATAACAAGGCTCAAAACTATGGAATGGAAACCAAAACTTGCTAATACAAACTGCACTTAACTCCACCAAAATAACAGTTCTGGGTTTGCTATGTTAGCAGGTACCCCAGCATAACATTGCACCCCAAACTGGAGCCCAAACTAACCCTGACATGCCCCCCACCACTTCCAAAGCAGATGTGCACCCCTCCTGTTTACTTCAGGAGCAAACCCTTAAAAACAGTCCATTCAGTCAAGACCAATTCCTGTTTGTGTGTGTGTGCAGCTGAGTCATGCACCTGTGTGTGATTACCACGCTAACACTCTGCGTGTCAGACACATCCTGAAAGCAGCACTGTAAACACTCTGATCCAGTGTATGTCTAGATGTTAAATAGACCCCAGTTACTTCAGACATACATCCGCCACTTTCTCTGCACTGTCTCAGGCTGTCACTGACAGACTTCATTTACAGCCTGCCATGACAACAGGCCTATACTAACCCTGCAAAGTCATAGGTAAAGTTACCTTATATGGTCATGTAGGTTTTCCAGTGTTGTTGCCTTTTTAATGTTTAAATCCATACACTGAAGGCCCGGTGTGACAGCTGCAGGTTAGTATTTCTCATATACATACTTTTGACATCATGCTTTATATGATACTCACATGAAATGCAGCTTTTCAAAATAAGAATGAGTGGTTTTTGTATTCTGGGTTAATGATTCAGCTCATAAGGTTTGCCCTGAGGCGTATTTTTAGATTTAATGTTGAGGGCGTTGAGATGTAAAACTGTACAACAATCCTAATTACATGCCTGGGTGCACTCAGACGAGCATCGTTTCCTCCACGTGTTGTTGAGTCTGCTTTATAACCTTTCCCTCTCTCTGCTTCCTGTTCTCTCTCCCATAACTCATCGCTGCTTTATATACGCAGGCCAATAAAGCAGAGACACCAAAACACTGTCTGAGAAGAGAAAGGACTTAAATCACTGAATTCCTTCAGTGCTCTCTGTCTGACTTCTGAGTTTTTAGGCCGTTGCTCAAAAACACTCTTTCGATGTTTGTGTATATGTGTGTTATAATGATGTGGTAAAATGTCCTTAAAGTACGTGTTCATGCTTGGTTGACCAGTGAGCAAACTTTAGCCCGTGTGCTCGCAAAGAAAACCTTGAAGTCTTCTGTTTGTGTGTGTGCGTGAATGTGTGTGTGTGTGTTCAGCTGAAACCCCCTCTCTGGTGTAATTTGTCCCAGAGGCCCAAGGCATGGAAGTGTTTCCCTCCTCTCCTCCTCTTCATCCTCCCTCTCCCTCCATGTCCTTGCCTCCTCCATCTGTCTTTCTCTGTTCCTGCCTCTCCTCGCCGAGCGGGGAGCGATGTGACCTCCTGCCTCTGAAAGACAGGGATTCCAGGGATTTGGAGGAGAGATTAGACTCCCGCCTACTGCCTGGAAGCCCCCTCAGGAGACAAACTTAGCAGCAGGCGCACATATAAAAAGAATATGCTTGCTTCTTGTATAAACACACTCGTATACACCAGCCTGGTGTATTATTAGAGACTTTACAACACACATATGTGGGCTCAAACAGCCTCTTATTGAGGTGTGAACACTTGAAATATGCACGCACACACTCAGTCAATCTGCTCACATTTAAACAGTGATGCTAACTTGTTTGAACACAAGCAAACAAACGCGTACACTCACATATTAATAGAGGCATTAACACAGGAGAAGTCCTTTTGTGGCACCGTCTCTCATAGATGCACGTGTGTCATTCATCACTCCTCACACACACACTCTCATCATCAATCACCTCCTTAAGCCACCTCAGCCTCTCATCACAGGATCTCATTAGAAGACATCCATCTGAAGAGGCCCTAATCAGGACGAACCTCTTACACAAACCGATGGACTATTGTAGAGCACAAAGCTGCCACAGTCTTACATTACAGACATTTATCTCTAATAATACAACCTTTATTACAGTCATAAGGGCTTCACACACTTCTTTGATGTGACAGCCTGTTGTAAGAAATCACAAATCCATAGTGCTGAGACTTTTTTTTCAGAGACCCCATCATTGGTGAAACGCCAATATCTAATTTCTGAAGCAGCCAGAGGTCTGATGGATCGGACGAGGAGTGGGCTATCAGAAGAAAAGACTCGTCGAGTGTTTACCAATTCTTCAAAGCTACGGCACGCAGGTCGGCGATGGATGGAGGGATTGATATGACAACTCTCTGACAGGCCCTCCAGGTGGCTCAGGCGGCCCTTGAGGCCGTGCTGAAGAATGACACTAGCATGAGTTCAAGTGGAGCGTGCGAAAGTGCACGCACACACAAGATAAATGTGTCAGGTGTCCAGGCATCTATCTCTTCCCCCCCGAAATCATCATCATTCGATCATCGCTGTCAGAAAATAAAGACATTGCTGTATTCCCAAAGATTTCATAGAGGTTCAGAGCACTACATTCTGTACATTTTGCAGAACAGGCCATGAAACTGGATTATTAGGGAGCTTAGTTCTTGGTGTATAAGGTGGTGATGTATATAATCTAATCGCCTTTGAAGGTACGCTTGCCAGATTCGGGCGAACACCAGTAGGATGCATTTCCTCCCAGGGATTTGGGATTTATGGTTTACTCTGCTTACAAATTCTCCTATAGTGTGAAAAACCTCTTCAGTGACTCTCTTCCCCCATAAACTACATCTTCAGAAGTCAGCATGTCTATTCTAAAGGTTAACACGAAGTATTAAGAGTTACCGCAGCATGAAGCCTAGTTCCAGTCTCAAATGGCTGAAAAACGCTTCATCAACAGACTGAATTAATCTAACAGAGAACTATTCAGACGGATGCCGAATCTCAATCTCTTAACATTGTAACCATAGTGATGGATAGTGAGCATTATGCCAGGAGTGCTTAATTATGTCGCATTATGCAACAGTTAGTTCTGGCCAAGTATCCTGATTGGACAAGAGGCTGATCCATGAGTGCTGATATAACGTACAACAGCACTGAGACTCTTAACTGTATGTATCAGTCCACTACAGGTGTTCTCAACTATGTTATACAACAAACAGCCTTTGTCTTGAATAATGAAGCTGGTACCTCGAACTAACAACCAAAGCAACTGTCAACACACTCTGATTTCACTGGTTATATCATACATGGAATTTATGGAGTTCCAGGAGTTCAGAAATGTGTATGTATGCTTGCAACAGTCCTGTTCCAGTCATGTTGTGGGACTAGTTGTGTTGGAGGTGTCAAATTAATGATTAAATAAGACAAAAATAATCAATCTGTCATGGTTATTCATACACCAGTTAGTTCTGACCAAGTAATCTGATTGGATAAGAGGCATTCCATGAGTGCTAATATAGAGCATAACATCACTGGGACTTTTCGCTCTGTGTATCACTCCGCCTCAGCCATGTGTTCTGAATACTGTTCATTAATGTTACAGCAGACCGTGTACGTCGACCTTAGAATCACACAGCAGACTCATATTTCACTGGTTGATGAATGTACAGATGAATGTACATGATTAAAAAACAGCTGGTCTGTAGTAACCTGTACACACAGAGGGCAGGAGAATGTTTGGGTTGCTTGGCAACAGATGTTGTGGAAGTAGTTGATACGGTGGAGCAAAAAATAATCTGTTGTTGACTGTTACTGTTTACTACTATTTGCCGTTTGTATAACTGTTGTATAAAAGCAATATCACACTCGAGGTCGTGGTGTTGTACTGAATATCAGCACGGCTGTGATTCACAGCCACAGTCCAGCTTGAGTGTGTTATATCCTAATAATAGCATAGTGGGTAGAAAATTACTTTTTTTTCACAACTGAGTATCATCATCCTCACGTTCTGTCATCACAGCTTTCTGACAGAACATTTGTCACCTTCATCATCTTCTTCCATTTAACAGCATACTGCTCATTGCAACAGCGCTATCACCATCGTCATCCTCAGTGTTAGTTTCACATCCACTCCTGAATCCTTATCGCGCTCTAACTGACAGCAGTGAATAATGGATGTTGGACACTGTAGCGTTTCCTGGATTGCAGACAGACGGTCTTTAAAGAGTGTGTGTGAGTGTGAGAGGAGAATGACTGAGACACGGAGAGGAAGTGATGTTTATTACAATCCCGGCGCTGCTGCTCGTCATATACAGCAACATTTCCCCTCAGTTTATTTATGTACCTACAACATAGTTTCCCTTTTATGGGCTAGCCATAGCTGTCGCACCAGCATCCATCTTCTGACTCACTTTCTTTCCTTTTCTTCTGTTCTGGGTTCTGTTTTTTTTACCTTCACTCTCTCCATCACTCACCTTCCTGTTTTCTGTTTGTGTCTCCATCTCTTTTTAATCTGCTTCTGTTGGTCTCTGCTATTACTCTCACTTTCTGTTTGTCTTGTTAATCTTTTTTTAATCTTTTTTCTTCACACGTCTGTTTGGCTCTTTCTGTCATAAGTTTTGTCTGAATCACAGGAGGCCGTGACCTCAGCGACCCTGGAAACTGGACTTTTCTTATTAGCTGTTTCCGTCTGTTTTCCTCTGCCTTCCTCTGTCCTCATCCACACTGCGAGCACAACACACACATACTCATGAGGGATCAGAGATTATGACTTACAGGGTACACTGCTTCTGTTATTTCCCACTTGATTTGTTTAGTTTCCCTCCTCCTCCTCGTCTCCCTCCCTACACCTCCTCCTGCCCTCCCTCTTCATCCATTTCTTCATGTTTTGAGTGTCTCGGGCTTCTCGGATGCGTCTCTGCTCTACTGCATGGCTACCCACCCCGCACTCAGACAAGCACCCACTTACATGGGACTCTCCCCCTCCCTTCCTTCCCTCCCAAACCCCCCTTCACTGATCCTGAACACAAGCCCCCTGAAATGATTCACATTTGAAATGCAGATGAAAAAGAAGGTGAGAGAAAAGCTTGCTGAGTCTCAGCATCTTTGCTCCTCTCTTGTTGTTTGTTTTCTGTCCTCAAGTTCCCACTTTGGAACTCCCCGTTGGCCCTCCAAAGCTTTGTTTGCTTTAACGCTGAGAGGCCACTTGACCTGCACTGAGATCTGAGCCAACGCTGTGCGAATGGGAAAATAAAATGTGTTTTTGATTCTGTTCTTCAATAAATAAAGTGTGAATACAAATTTTAACTGGAAAAATGTGTCAAAGTTGCAAAAAACATGAACTTATCAGTAAAACTATGTTAATCTTTTTCAGTTTTTCTACAGTTTCACCTTAGTCTTTAATTAAACATGAATTTACTGGGCTGCTCGGTGGTGCAGTGGTTAGCACAGTCGCCTCACAGCTAGAAGGTTCCTAGTTCGAACTCCGGCTCGGACGACGTGGGCCTTTCTGTGTGGAGTTTGTTTGTTCTCTCCGGGTACTCCGACTTCCTCCCACAGTCCAAAGACATGCTCGTTAGGTTCATTGGTGGCTCTAAAATAGTTGAGTGTGACTGTGAAAGGTCGCCGTCTCTATGTGTCAGCCCTGTGATTGACCAGTCCAGGGTGTACCCCGCCTCTCGCCCAAAGACAGCTGGGATAGGCTCCAGCCCACCCGTGACCCTGAACAGGATAAGCAGTATAGATAATGGATGGAATATTGCGCACATCTGCAGAGTCAAATACATTCTGGCCTCATAGAATATGACTGTAATGAAAGTAATCTGCATATTTCTGTGTGTACAGTTTCAAACGTAGTGTTAGTTTAGAGTGTGTGTGTGTGTCAGTGGTTACATGACAGCTGCTGCTCATTTCGAGTATCCGTTTGTCATTTTTCCGTCGAGAGTCAGTAAATGCCTCTCCTTTTATTCCTCCCTGAGATGAAGAGCAGCATTTGGTGTTCTGGCGAGATAAACGAGTGACTAATTGTAGAGCGTCTGATTTCTGGCAATGGGGGCGTTTGATGCGCTGGCAGGGAGAAATCCTATTTTGCCGCCTGATTTTTTTCAGTGGAGGTTAAAGAGGAGATGGTTCAAAGAAAATGAAGACAATCACATAAAATTAGAGAGGGGGGACATTTTTGTGTCACACTTTCTGTTTGTTTGAGATTCTTGTTGGAAATCAGACACACAGAGAGAAAGGAATGTATTGACGTAAGAGATAAAGGAGTCCGAGCTGCCTGTGCTGCCATTAGTGATCATATTGTCTGTGCTGTGTGTGGCTTGTGTGAGCTTGTGTAGGAGTGTGTTTGAGTGTGAGAGCATGTGTTCTCTCCTTTCCTGTCTGCCTCTGTTTATCTAAGTGTGTGGCAGTGTGTGTGTACACGGCTGCTTGTGGTTTATACATGTCAAACCTCTCCTGTGAGTGTGTTTGTGTATGTGCACAAGCAGGAGCGTGCACCTCAGTGTCTCATAATCCCTCTCCCTGTGGCCTCAGCGCGCTGCAGTCTGAAGAGTGTGTCGGACAGCATCAATGTTATCAGATGTGTGTCTTTGCGCGTGCGTCTGTCCTTGCGAGCTCGAGCAGAATGTTTCATTGTTTGGACTTTTTGATCATGAATGATTCTGCAGCTCTGGTCGCATTGTTTCCACGAGCCGGTGTGACAGTGCAGCAGTGAAAGGCAGAGATGGATGGACTGCACAGCCAGAGTATTTGGGCGGCTGTTGGACTCCTGCCTGTACGGAGAATGACTCCACTGCTCTGTGGAGCTCCTGCTGAGGAACGCAGCACAACAATATGAGTCTTTCATGAAGCAAAAATAAACTAAATTCAGACTGGAGTAATTTTGTCTCACAGGAATTAGGAGCTGAGGATAGCAGTGACGTGGGGGCGGATTGGCACCTCCTTTGTTTGTGCTTTTTACTTCCACTCGACATGACGTAATTTAGAGTGACTGAAACTTAATGAAGTAAAGAGGCAGGGGGGCTCTAAGAGAAGCTTTTTACAACTTTGATGCTTCCCCTCCTGGAAATAAAGGGAAATCAGAGTCATAAAACTACAACCCCTGAGAAGACCCAATTCTCCAGTTAGCTGACAGTGCAGAGTGGTGCTTATTATGTGTGTTTCATCAGCGTGTGTGCGCGTGAAATTAGGGAAAAAGAGAGTCGTGTGGCTGCGGTGTGTAGGCTACACATACATAATCCCCGTTGACTTGCATGTCCTGCCATTTGCTTCGCTTATGTCTCATCAGCAGGAAAATTAAGCTTCTTGAAGCATGTCTCTTTTTTTTAAAATCTCAAAAAACATAATTAACTCAGAGAAAAAGGAGGAAAGAAAGAAAACACATCCTAATACGTTACTTTTCTGGTTTCTCTCAATGTTGAGCGCCCGGTGCTTCAAGGATGACTTGTTTTTTTCTCTCTCCTTTTTTTAATGGATTAACAGGATTAAGACACAGAAGGAGGTGGCAAAAGGCGTGTGGAGGGAAAAGGAGAGAAGATGAAGACATGAAGAGAATTGGGAGAAACAGGCCGCACGTGAGAGACACGGAAGAGAGGGAAAGACGACTCAAAAAGTAGAACACAAAAGAAGAAAAAGGCAAAAATAGCCAGTGATGTTTGGAGTCTGTGTGTGTGAATGATTGACACACAGGAAGGAAACCTGAATAGAAAACAGCCATTGACTTGTTTGACACAATACATGACAGTGTTGATGCTGCTGGTTACGACCCTTAATGAAGTCAATGCCGGAGCAGAATTGCAATTCATCATTCATAATCAAAATTCCATTGCTAGGGGTTACAGCTAATGAGCAAAGCCTGATAACTCGCACAATTTTTCACAGAGCAAGACACCAGTCAACATCTTTGTCCCGGTACAAAGAGGCATCACACCCATCCCTTCTTTTTCCTTTTACGCCACCTGATTGTGGTGCGTAAGGTCGCAGAGTTCTGCTCATCACCAGTTGAAGGCAGTCACACAGATTTTGGCAAACTGGATTTCCTTGGTGTGTCTTCTGATTCGCCTCTGAGCTGGTCTTGCGTGCGTGTCGGAGTGCAACATCCAAAAAGCAATAATAAACAGTAATCTCCTTGACCGTCACGTTTACTGCCGTCCCTGCAGGTATGTAAACAAGGCTTTAGGCTGACTCAGATTTCCCCTGAGACATGCACACTCCACCAAACTCTGTTAAACTTTTACCCTCTTTTTTTAAGCTGATGCGACACACCAGGACTAGCTAGTCCCTCAAACCTTTTATTGTCTGTTTGTGTTTGTGCATGCAGCATCAAAGTCATTGTTCCAATTCGGGGGTGGTTTACTGTATTTTTGCTGCAGTGTGTGTGAGTGTGTCCCTCTGCCCTTGCTCTGTACGCCTGCCAGCCTCTCTATTGTGACAGAACAGGTGCAGATGAATATGAAACAGATCGGCAGAGCTTAAAGGGTCCGGCCCCTTTGTATGCACGCTCATGACTGAACCATCATGTAAGAGCAAACCAGCTTCCCATCTCCATCTTTAGCACCTTCTCTTTATTGTCGAGCACCCAATGTCAAACCTATTTCACAGAGAGCAAACACTTTAATGTTGGACACACACAAATCAGGCGGTGTGGGGGGCTTTAAGTCCTTCCTTAAGGGAACGCTCAGATATCCAGCAGTAAGACTCGCTCAGACAGACAGTGGCCTACATGGTTGACTTTTTGTAAAATGTATCACCCCCTGTGAGTTCTGACACACACTCACCAATCTCACACCCCTTCCTGTTCTCTCCTCACCCCAGTGTGACACATTCCCCACACTGACCCCGAAACGGCTCTGAATCTGTCCCTCCTCCTCACTTTAAGATGGATAGATAGATAGATAGATAGATAGACAGATAGATGGGACTCTCTCTTGTGACTCTCTCCTTACAGTGACGTGCCTCCAGCACCCTCCTTCCCCTCTCTTGATCTGCTACTCTCTCTCTCTCTCTCTCTCTCTCTCTGTCCCTCTCTCTTCATGTTCCTCTCTCTCTCCTTTGCTCTGTGATACGCACGCAACCCAGGACACAGATGGGAAGCTGTTCCAAGACCCGGGGTGCTGCTGCGTTTTGTCCTCCATTAATCCCGCCTTTCGTCTCATTTTAGTCACACTGGATCGATAGTCCCAAGCGGCCAGGCTGCTGGTAGCTAGTATCCAGCACGTATCGACCCTCCACCGGATAAAAGAACCAGCTAAGCTGCGCCCTGTACGCACAAGGAGAGGCGATCCTGCTTAACTGCGCACCACGACGCACAAGAAGACGTGTGCCGTTGAACTTCACCACCTATTACTGACCCTTTCGGATATCGCTACACTAGAATACAGTTACGCAGTTTGTGCTGAGCCCCATGTGGGGCAGGGAGATTTGGATTTAAACGTCAACAAGTGGAATTGTGTTCTTTAACTGTGACTCTGCTCTGCGCTGACACATGTGTTTGACCAGGTGGGTTTAATGTGACAGGAGACGCGGTGTTAACATCAGCCACATATGGTCTGTGGGCGCAGATTGGAGACTACCGACCCACCGCTGCTGCACAGCGCGTCCTCGGCGGGGCAGGAGCGGACAGAGCCGGGGACGCCAAGGAATGCGGAGCCGGGATTTTGTCTTTTTCAGCTCACCTGCGGAACCCTTCGCAGCGCACACCAAAGTGAGTAATTCCTTTAACTGAGGTCCTACGTGTCTGTAACTATAGTTCTGAATCTATAGTTTGATCTTAACAGTGACTCCAGCCTACGTGTTTTCATGATCACTGAGGGCATCATGTGACCTGATTGGCACAGACAGTGCAGATTATCTGTGTCACTGAGGAGTTCATCCGTGACCTTGTCACACGGTGTTTTGGATGTTGAACATTCCTATCATTCACCGGTGCAGTTACACCCAGACTAAGCAGACACGGGGTCATTAGGC
This sequence comes from Semicossyphus pulcher, assembly GCF_022749685.1. Taxonomy (NCBI): domain Eukaryota; kingdom Metazoa; phylum Chordata; class Actinopteri; order Labriformes; family Labridae; genus Semicossyphus; species Semicossyphus pulcher. The sequence goes on from NW_027211693.1 coordinate 19,889,822, forward strand.
TACATAACCTTCTCCGTGTTCTTTTTTAACCCTACAGCCGCTCCACGCAGCCGGTGAGCCCGCTGTGCGCCATGCTGAGGCAGATCCTCCTCAACTCCACCGACACCGCAGACTTCGACCTGGTGCTGATGGCCCAGTCCTCCACGCACGCCCCCGCCTCCCTGAACGCCTCCCACGGCGGTTCGGTGAGCGTGGCCGCCCTTCTGAGACCCACCACGGGGCGGGGGGGAGGTGGGCTCCGGGAGGGCGAGCTCCACAAACCGGACCTGATCACCTACATAGTCATGTGCCTGCTGCTCTTCCTGTTAGTGCTGCTAATTGTGTTCTTCATCAACTGTCAGCTCCGGAACTCTTTCTTCGCCTCCATGCCATATGACAGGTCGCTGAGAGAGGCCCGGACGTCCTACAAGTAGGCTGGACCACCAGGACTAATGTCTGGGACTCTTTAATGAGATTCCTGTGGTGGGTTTCAGGACTAACTGATCTCCAATGAACTGCTGCTGCTGCGCGTACTGGACACAAGAAGCTGTTACCTATGAGTTGTAGACACTTTGGAAAGCCTAAATAACCTGGAACAGAACACGATCAGTCTGGGTCCCAAACAAGACAAATGTGGCCATTGTTTTCTATTCATCCACACCCCTCTCCCCAAAAGATAGCACTTCATCCACGGGGTCCGCTTGATTGGTGTGTTTGGGCCTACTGCAATGTATAAAGAAAACAGTATAACTCCTGGTGACTAATATATTTTATGTGAACCCCCCCTGTAGTCCCCGCCCTGCACCATGGAAATAAATGCATTCCTCTACAGTAACTCCCAAGCTTGTATTAATAGTACAGATTCAACCGGAAGCCTGCGGTTTGGGTCTAACTTCACAATACTTAACACTAAGAGGAATCTGTTTTTCTTTCAAATGAAACCCGAGTCAGAGCCTACAGTGATTTGTATATAAAATACTTTGTATGACTGTAATTTGTCTTGTGAAAAGATGCAACACACCCTCTTGTCCATTGTGAAGTGATGATTAAATGACAGACTGTGGGCTTATATCGTCACATAAAGATATTCAAATGTACTCTCAAGTCTTTTTATCTATCCACCTGTCTATGAATGGCGATGCTGCAGCTGCTGATGTCAACTGTTCATCATTTAATACGCGCCGTACCGGTGTTTTTACGACTGCCATGGGGCCGGGAGCCTTATCCTGCACTTCCACTTTTAATTAACCTCTCCCCCACAATTTACAGCGCCAATATCCCGGAGAATGAAGACTTGAGGCTGAAGTTTATGACGAGTCCTGTGCGATAAACCAAACTGTTGTCGGTTCCAGTGCCACCGGTTATGCGCAAATCCTCTCCAATCTTGTTGTTGGAAAACATCTCTCACATACCGAGACAGATAGATGAGCCTATCTTTGTAATCCCTTTGTGTGTGCGTGAGTAGTGTGCGCACAGGTTTGTGCATGGCAGGGGGAGTGGAGTCAAAGCATTCTGTGAACATTCATTCAGTAACTCCTGAATGTTACATTACAGTGAGTTGTCTTTGGTGCGCAATCCAAAATACTTACAGGATCTGGGGAGCGTCACACCTGCCTGGAGTGTTGGAAATATTATGATTATAGGCCTAATATTCTTTTCCCCACAACATTTGTGAATGAATCCGTAAAGAGAACAATATACAGTTATACAGGCTTTTATTGGTACTTGACCTTTTGCCTATAGTCTGGTGACACGGCAGCGCGTGCCACCGCTTGGTGGCGCCCTATGTCTGAGTATTTGTTTGCACAGTGTGACTACCGTACACAATGGCATAATGCCAAAGCCACACATGTTGTAACATCACCTACTGAAGTCTTCAAGAAACGCCCGAACAAGACAGACACCGGAAATAATCAGAATCTCTGTTTTTAAAAAAAAAGATAGCCTATATTAAACGCAGTTAATACATTCCATCTTATTATAATGCCACATGCAGCTGATGAAATAATAGGGGAATAAAGAATATAGCTACTTAAAATTGCCCAGGAAAGCCCGATTAATTTACTGCACATCTGTTAAACTTCTAAGCTATTTCCCGTGTCAACCAAACCTCAGTGTAAAGAATACTGTTTTACTGATTGAATTTCTGGCTTAATGACTTCATAGTAGGCTACAATACTTACCAAAAGTTGTCATACTTTCCAAGATGTTGTGTCACTATTCAGATGAACTGGACTGTGCTGCCTGCTGCTGGTGGGTTATTCTACTACACTGCTTATTTGACTACAGTTTACTATCTGAGTCCTTCCCCTTTACTTGGAATGTAGATGCTGAATTGTGACACAGTGCACATTGTGACAACATTCTCTGTTTAGTTCGAAACACACGTCACAAACAGCGGGTCTATGCAAGCACAAGCACAATTTTCTATAGTAATCAACAGTCTCTCATTTTCCGACTATACCTGTTTGTCTTCCGTGAAGCTGTGCTTACCACAGCTCTGTGCAGTCATGTCAGAAGCGTTGGTTAAATCCTCTCAGGTGTAGCTGCAGAGCTCGCGTAGGCTCCTCCCCAACCAGCTCTGACCGGACTGTCAGAAGAACAGGAAGACTTTTCTGTCGCATAGCTTTCCCCCGCTGTCATTCAGGGGTTAAAAAGTTAACGAAAACTTGTTGCAGTCATGGAAACTAATTTGGGAGACACAGCCAGACAAAGTCATCCCTAACACCATCTCGTCATCCGTGTTGTTGTCGCCGAAAACAGCTCGTGGGAGACGGAAGAGCGGACTTTTTTTTTCCTTAACGGGACTTTACCTACTGTAGCCTGACAGGCTAGCCTAGCTAAAGCTAACGTTAGCACAGTTAGTACCGCATACTTTTAGGACTTAATATTCACATTTTTCAAGCTTCGGTTCCTGTTACTCTTGGATACTGGTAGACTAAAGTCCTCATTTGTATTTTTATAAACGCAACAGGTTGTTTTGGTGCTATTCGTCTCAAGGACTTGGGGTTGTACTTTGAATTTCCCTCCTTCAGGAGAAACAGACAGGCGAGGGACTCGCTCCTGTTAGTTGGCTCTCTACCAAATCATTAGCAACACTGTGCTAATTGTGGCTAGTTAGCCACAGCACTAGCATAGGCCGAAGGGAATAAACATTTGTTTCCTTAGCAAGTTAAGAAACATAGTCTGAGTAGAGTTTCTTTGTTTGTGGGGAGTTTACCGCCACACAGGTTTATTTTGACACCTAACTCAACGAAACGGATTAATTTATAACTATGGATCCCTCCACGGGGAGCTCTGCCTCAGCTGCTGGTCCCAAGAAGGACAAGAAAGCAAAGAAGAACTATGAGGATGGAGATGGGAAGAAGAAATTTGTGAGTATCCCGCAGGCTTTATAACTTGTTGTACTTTTATGATGACGTTTGGGTGCTAGGCTTCAAAAACGTTGCACGTAACTTCACTGATGGTTACAGTTTATTCCTCTCTTGTTTCAAGTGAAGCTACAAAGTTACAAACTGCCACTATACCTGTAATTACTTTCACCCCCCTGAGGCTGTGCTCCAGCTGTCTATGGAGCTTGACATGTTAGCCTGCAGGATTCATGATTCAGGTCAAACTTAGTGTCAACATATGAGGAAGTAGCTGGCTCTCCAGATTACAGTTACAGAAACGTTAAACCTGAACTTCTGCAGCCCTGAATGAGATATTGCCACACTTAAACCATTAACTAAGATGATTTATTAATTTTTTATAGGATAATCTGAAGAGCATAGTGGGTTTTTTTTACAGAGAGGACTGCATGCATTTTAAACACTATATAAAATTAAAACAGTAATAGAATTGTGTCAAATAGATTACCTCACTTTCTATGGTAAGGTGTGGCATTGATGACACATTGGATTTTCTCAAGGTGACTTGGTTGCGATGACATCATGTGGTGTCTACCTGGCTGTGTCACGGGAGTGATTCAGTGAGGGGGCTTTGGGAGCAGAGCTGTAAGAATCACCCATAGTGATGCTTGTCATCAGCCAGTAAAAGCTGTTGTGTAACTTAACCCCTTGGCCATGTCTAGCAACAGGTGAAAACTGATATTGGCCACACAGACAAACGGTAACCATAGAGGATGCTCAGGAGACACATCTGGGCACCGAGTAAACAATTCCTCCACAGAATGCACACTTTTTGTAGAGTTTCAAGCCCTTTAATGGTACCACTCTGAAGCGCCATTGTTTTTTTTGTCCTGCTGACAGGAATGAACACAAACTGTTATTTCTCAACCACATACAAAGCTCTCTATTCAAGATGTTTTCATGACTTTTTTTATGTAGATATTACCGCCTAAGCATGAGCCAGACAGTATTTATGCCAAGAAGAAGTGGTAGTAGGTTGAAGTTGGTCTTTGTAGGCATTAGAGCTGCAACGATTAGTCAATTAATCAGTTAGTTGATTTAAATAAAGTCAATTACCTACTATTTTTATTATTGATTCAACCTTTCAGTCATTTTTAAAGCAAAAATGCCAAACATTTGGCTGTTTCCTGCCTTTCTTTGTCATTTAAATTTGCAATTTGCAAGACATAGCTTTGGACTCGTGGATTTTGATGTTGACATTTTATAAACTAAATGAGTAGTTGATTTATTGTAAAAATAATCTGCATATTAATTGATAATAAAAATCATTACTTGCACCCCTTACGCCGGGGACACACCGGATGAGGAAGCGCTGCGAAGCGCCGCTCAACGAAAATCGCGCGCAAGCCGGAGCACTTCTGTTCACACCAGACGCGCATTTCTCCGCACCGGTCGACAAGCGCCTCTGCTCCTCAGCTGTCGTTTACTCACATTTGGAGCTGTTTTTCCATCATGCTCTCGTGTTTTGACACCCCGCCCCCACCCCCTATAGCCAGCACACTTTGTGTCTCTCTCTTTCTTGTGTGTGTGTGTCTGTGTGTCTGTGTGTGCGTGCGTGTATCTTCATCTCTCTCGCGCTCTGTTTAGATACTGACAAATATATGAAAGCACACAAATATAACATCGCATTTGTCAATCGCGGTGTTCAATTTTGAAAATTGATCGTATTCTCTCGTTGTTTCATGTGTGACTTCCTGCCAGGATTGACGCGATCGCAAGGTGACTGCGGCGCGTCTAGTGTGAATGACGCAATCGGTTAACATGGGCGCCGAAAGGAAACGCGTAACGCCGGGGACACACCGGACGTGGAAGCGCCGCGAAGCGGAGCCAGTTTCGCAGTGCCTCCTCGTCCGGTGTGTCCCCGGCCTTATAGGCATGGTTTTGATGTAAGAAAAAAACTGGCACCATGCAACACTAGCATGCAAGACCCAGTGTGCAATGAAGTGATTAGCTGTCAGAACTCATCAGTACTGTAAATGTATGCTCTTAATATTTTGGAAAGAGAGAGAGCGCAAGATTGATTATATAAAGAGAGTATTGTTATAAGTGGGATATTATTACAGAATCTGCACAGGTTAAGGTAGGGCTAAAAGCAAAAATGAGTCATAAATAGAAACCAATTGTGCAATTTCCTCAGATTACACTAAACACACAAGTGTTTGAGCTTCGGTGCATTTCTGTGTGTGCAGCTAAGACTGAGGTATGCCCTTGACTTCATTACACCAGTAACTGATATATGAACCCTCCTGGCAGAATTTATCTGACAGCATGGTCAGAGTTCAGAGAAAGGTTAATGCCTGAAGAATTATTTGTTGTGGTGTACTTGATCTATAGTGTGACATTGTCTCTTTCAACTATCTTGTCCGTGGCATTGACTTATCTATGATTTCATCACTCTCCCCTTTCACCTCATTCAGACATACCGGTGTTGATAACATGATGTGATGTTTACCACTAATGACGTGTGTGTGGAGTCAAGTCAGCTAATGACATTTGGTATTCCAACCTAAACACATTCTTGTGAGAAAGTCTCTCCATTGTGTCTTTAGGACTGAATGAAGCAGTGTCTCTTTTTGTATCATTTTTAAGACAATGTCTCCTGATTGTGGTGTATTTTTGTTTTCTTTTTTACTCAGAATATTGTTGGAATAAATCTACCAGATTGCCACATCAACAGGGTTTCTCATATAGACAAATACCATTGAATTAATGAGATATAGACATTTTGGATATTAACTTAATAAGCATCTTTATATTCAAATGTTCCCTTGCCCCAACAACAACATGTAACGACTGCAGCTCAAACTCCTGCTGGCTATAAGCATGTGTATACGCCTGAACATGTGTGTGAGTCTTTGTGTGTGTCTCAGTTCACACACTGGCTGTGTTTTTTGTGCATGTAACCAGTAGTTATGTCACACAGGAATGCTTAAAATGATATTTGTTGGGCTCAAAGGTACCTCTGTGGTGTTTGTCTGAAGTAGGTCATTTTAGCTGTGCTCCCTGAGGTGCTATTTGTGTTCTTCAGGCCAAAAGAGAAAAGATCAGCATCCATAAACGCTGTTGACATAAACAAGCTGGCTCGAACCCAGCAGGCAGGCAGCGTGGATTAGCCAGGGATCACTGCCTTGGACAGCTGTTTAGGATACAAGGTGAATTGTAGATCACAGATTCTGGCTCTGGGACATGTTGAGCTTGGCAGGTTATCTGCTTTTTAGGTGGAAGGTTTTCTGAATTTACTCAAGTAGACGTTGCATTTTTTTACACAGCCTGATTGGTTTGAGGCAGACCAGAATCAAATATTTGGATATTGATTGAATTGTTTTGAAGATCCATGCGTTTATCTCAGATTATCTCTTATTTGTTATTACTGATATTCCTTAGTCACTTCAATAATTCAATTCTTTTTTTAGATTTGAAGCTGTGTCACGGAACGGATTGCACAACGTAGAATTGTGCTCTAACAGGGTCGGGAGGGTTGAAAATAACTTTCAGTACTTTTGTAATGCGCGGATGCCACTTTAAATTAATAGCGGTAATTCTGCGCATTTAAATGTACTTTGTCTGTTATTCACACTTCTTCACACTCAAACTTCAAGTAAACTGACATAAACTTATTCCAGTGTGGGGCTTGTGTTTTTTGTTTTGGCCATAGCCACAGTCACAAACTGTTTTTCAGTAGTAGCAAAAGTTGATGACAGGTTAGCTAACATTTTTAACTGGAATTCTGTGCAGCTAATGTTAGCAGTTGATCTTACCTGTAAGTGTTTCTTTAAATTAGATGTTGAGTCCTTGGATAGTGACAGCATAACTTGAACTGTAATGTGATGTTGCTCCCATGTCAACAGTTCAGTGGAAGCTTGTTTTTTTTTTCACCGCAGGCCATGGCTTTTACACTGCCAGTTCAAGGCAGGATTATTACGCCTCTGTTACGTTGAAAAAGCACAGAGGCGGAATGGTGGGGCGAAGTCGTTCCGTCTCTTAGCCAGCATCAGAGGTAGTAACAGAGGCGAAACGGCGTCTGTGTAAACAGCAGAGCCGGCAGGGCGGTACAGCGCCGTGCGTGTGTATTAGAAGCATGCGCTTTTTGTTTACACCTTGCGCACGTTTTGCTTTCACAATACTGAAACGCTGTAAAAACACACACTTGGTGGCTTTACGCTGGAGTTGCTAGGTCCAATGTAAAATGGCAAAGGCTGCATGACGGCGGAGCTTTGTTACGGCGCTGAGGTGGAACCGCAGTGTAAAAAGGGCTATAGACTGTTGATGGCAACTTTGAGGAGCAGTGTTGTGAGACGTGTGTCGCTAAGTGTTGTAAAGTGCTCGCGCAGGTGCATGGTATTATCAGGGACGGTCAGACAGATGGTTTAGAAATGAAATGCCAGATGTTATAGAGCATCTTTGGTATTATATCAGCTTCATTTTAAAATGTATTTTCAAGAGTATGTTACATGTAACTTATTTTGTTGCTTTCATCATTTTAACAAATGTTCAGATGTACATTAAACCTTTGAAGGCCAACTCCTTGTAGTTGATGCCAAACAGGAGAGCCCTAAAGCAAGTGCTCACATTTTGCTTTTATGTTGAATATTCTTTGAAAATATGTTGCTCATGCAAGCAACCTCAACCTAGCAGTTTATTACTTTTGTTCTATTAATAAATAATTATTATATCATCAACATTAATGTGACATTTATGATAATAATTTTATGATGTGGTTGAATGATTGATATTTCTCATTGAAAGTCTGAACAATAGCAAAGAGAAGTGAACCTTCCTTCAAGCATGAAGTCTTGTGCTTGCGTGAGACTTTGTGCAGCATGCATTGCACCTACTTCCTGGGGGAACCACCTCAGCAAATGCCTAATTTGAGATAACGCGATGAATTAAGCCAGTCAGGCCATGACTCTTCAGACGCAGAGTCTGACTCAAGCAGTCTGAGTCAAGTACAGTAGGTAATAATTTGCTTTCGTGTACAGCTGTTCTCTTGTGCTCTTTTTTTATGCATGTCTGTTCTATTCCCTCAACACACACACACCTAGGCACACACAGACACTGCTTCCTGTTCTCTTCATCTCAGGGGAAGAGGAGCATGCTGTGAGCTGAAGAATAGGGTGACTGAGTGCCAGCGTGAAACTGGAGTGGTTAATGGACTGCTAGTGGCAGGGGCCTCTTGGCTCACAGTGAACGGGAGTATTTCAGAGAGCAAGGCTATGCAAGGAAAAGCAAGTGAGCCGTCAGTGAGCGGGGACTGTTGGAGAGAGAGAGATAGAGACAAATTGAGCGAGAGAGAAGAAAAGAGTGTTTGACAGAAAGCAAAAGAATGAGTGGGAAAGAAGCCAGAAAAGAGAAAAGCAGATAAGGAGATTAAGGAAGGCTGAGAATGTCATTAAGTGGGGGCGAAGTCAATGATATAATAAGTTACAGGTGGTGAGATGAGTTCGGAAAACTGAAATGACTGAGTCGGTTCTGAAACCGCATCTCCACTGCTTGTTTGCATGTTGTACCTGTTGTCACAGCCCAAGTCACTGATCTAAACAGCAGGTGGTGTTTATTAGCTATCGAGGATAAACCTCTTGGTGTGACGTAACTGATGAGGACAGAAGTGCAACAAGAGTGAAAGCAGAGGGCACTTTTGTCATTGTGATCCGTTTGGATCTAACCTGTAAATTGTAAACCTAATGAGACATAATAAGTCAACATGCACAGACTTTTGAATGCTTTGGAATCAATTTCAGGCAGCGATTTTATATTCCCAGCCTACAGCAGTTATAATTCACCCTAAAATTATACCAATATCCTTTCCAGACACAAGTAATGAGATGGAATAAAAACTTTTGGAAAAGTCTGGAATAATCTGTCATGGCTGAGCGTAATGATTTAAATGCACAGTGCTCTCTGCTTGCTCAGTGCTTACTGTCCTTTACAGTTCAAAAAGTAACAGCTGTTGGCTCAGCTGAGGGCTGTGTTTGGGTTTGCTGAAGCCTGTTCTGACTGGATGTGAGTGCTACGTTGTGTAATAAAAGTGCTGGTGACCAATTTGTCGGGGCAGGCACACGGAGGAATGCAGAGTCACTAAAATACCACATTGTGAATGGATTCTTACCTTCACCTGGCTGGTTGTTCGGTTCAGATGTTGTTGTTTTTAATCGTACACTTCAAATGAACATGTCTTGTGATTATAATTTAGAAAGTGCGCTGATGTCTTTATACTTTTGACAGATCTCCCAGATAAGATAAGTTATCAGTGGATTCATGTAATGGTTGTGCACATAGCGTGTTGCATCAGGCAGCAAAGTCTCCGTACTGTCAGTGTTTATCTCTCCACCTTTGGCGGACTAGGCAAAAAATTCAGCCCAATAGGGTTGCGATCGCTCCTGTATTTTTGGCACTGTAATTGCACATTTACAACTGTGAAGACTGTATGGTACATTAACAACTCTACCTCCCTGTAATGTTTGTTTATATTTAAGATATATGTTAGATTTACTTGAGTAGGTTTACTTTTCAGATATATTTATATTTAGTTATATGTTAGTTTATATTTTAGATTAATATAGCTGAGGTTATTACTTATTATTGCTGTTAGAATTCCTGGATGTGTATATTCCTTCCTCTAGTTTTAGGGTTATTTTTACTGTCTATTTATTTTCTCCTGTGCTGTATTCGCTTTGATAACTTGCTGCTGTGACGCCACAATTTCCCAGTTTGGGATCAATAAAGTACACCAAGCCACCCAATCTATCCTTCCATCCATCCATCCGTGAACAACCTTTATAAAGAATAAAATACATCTCCACACACTGTGAATGAGATGAGCAGGAGGTGATCCATGCATAGTTTATCAGTTATCACGCCGCTCGGGGAGGAGACAGACGTTAGGAGAGGAGCAGATAAGACACACATATGTGTGTGTTTTGTTGCTCTTTACCTGAACAAATAACGTTGCGATCTGTCCGTATTTACACCCACAGTTAAGTATAAGTATAAACATCGTCTCAACACGCTGTCATATGCCCATATGCTGTGTAGTTCATATATTTCACAAACACAGAGCTGTAGAGCGGCAACAGGCTTGATGATCAAGTTTTCATATCACGTCCAGTGATGCAAAGCCACGTTTGCCAGACCAGCGGATTCAGCCTGATCTGCGGTGTCCCTTTGGAGTAGTGGCCCGCAGCTGGCAAGTCCATTTTTTTCTCCCACAATCCCCCATCTGGCATTTGCCAGAGTTGCCAGTCCGAGCCTGCCCTCCACCCACCACACACGTAAACAGAGAATCACAGAATGTGACAAAATGATTACTTATTTTTATGAAGATAAAGTTAAACAGTTTTTAAACATTTAATGAAAAAAAGAAGAAAAGATAGGTTGGTATACCGGTTTCAATACCGTCACCGGTGTCACGATTTTGCAATACGTCATTACTGGGATAAACACACTTTTTAGTTTCCGTACACACACACGAGGGAGATTCACTTCCCCCAACGCTAATGACCCACGTAACACTTATAGCAGTGTTTCTCACACATAGAAAAACAGGAAAAGTCCATCTGATATCACATTAGTGCTGCTTTTTATGACAGCACAGAGTGAACTGACCGCTGACCGCATTCAGAGTCTGTGTGTCCCCTTCCTGTAAACTGTAACCATGTCGCTGCAGGATGATCTGGCTCTGTGTATTCCCGTTATCAGCGGCACCTTTTCCCTGTGCATGTTAACACTGTGGCTACATAAACAGAGTGTGTGTGCTGACAGAAAGTAGGAGACGGTAAGCTTTTTTTTTGTCAGCCCATAGAGCGCTCACAACCCTGAAACGCTGAGCCTCAGCTAATGACTACGGTTTTCTGTGGCCACCAAATATAACATCTTGGTAGTTATTAATAGTAATGTCACTCTGCTGTTTTTTCATTTATTGCAGTGTCACAGTTAGGAAGATTGTGTTTAGTTGCAGTGCACTGCCGTTTCTGTCTGTTTTTTCTGGAAGCTTAGATTTGGCCAACCGAGATTGTACTCTTGGGGCTTGTTGGCCTGTTGGGCCAGTATGACAAATTAAAAACGTCAATCCCTGTTTTCATTTACCAAGAAACGTGGCAGATTAATCAACGGTGAAATTAGTCATTAGTTTAAACCAAACAATGTTTTGTGCTCTCCTGACACAAACTGACTGACAGTCTAAAAGATGTTGCTTTTCTGTTTTGTGCCACCATGGCAACAAAGAACAGAGTCACAGAGTTGATGTTGCTCTCTCATGTCCAAACCACTGACGCCATTATGCATGTTAAGGAGGAAAGTTATTTTTTACAGATTAAACTCTTGTGTATTATTTTGACATTGCTGTGCAAATGATGATGTTATGCACTGTAATGGCGCGGCATGACAATGACTGACTCTTGTAGGTGGGGTAAGAGAAGAGTCAGGCCAGACGACAGCCAATTTTAAAGTCGGAGGAAAAAAAAGTTAGTGTCACAACTCTCCCTTGTCCTTGTCACATGGTGCGGTTAACTGCGGTGTGACTTTGTTTTTGTGCATTCATAATGTGGTTTGCTTAGAGGTGTCTCCACACTGCCACAAATATGGTGTGAAACAGTGAGGAAACAGTTCTGTCTCTGCATGTCATTCTTTGTCATGCTTAATTTCACTCAGTCAGAGAAGAACAAATGCTTGCGTGTATATGCTGCCTGGAGCTAGTGAATATTTACCACAGTCAGTGTTACCTGCCCTGATGTTTGTCCATGGCTTTCACTTGGTGTAAAGTCTGTTTAGTTCAATTGAACAAGCCAGCCCAGACTTTTGTGTTTCACTTGTTTCACTCTCATGTTACTTAAAATAAACTGCCTCCTCTGTGCACAGCTGAGATTCTATAGAGACAGTGAAATGTGTCTTTTAGTGTTTGTCTGTTCTTCAGTAAAAAATGAAGCAACATGCAAATTTTGTGTTCAAACTACTCCGACCTCCTATATGATGACTGTTAGTGTTCACACGCTCATTTTGTCAAGTGTTAAACTCACTTCTCCTTCTCCTCTTTCTAGTTGCACATGCTCTTCTCTTTCTAGTTGCACACACACACACACGTACACATACACGCACTTAGATATGACAGTGTTTCCACCATTTGTTTTTTATTTCTCAAATACTGAGGGCCGTGTCAGGAAGTTGTGCAAAAATAGCGAACAGGATGCTTCCTTGTTTGTGCCTATTAATATTTACCCTTATCTCTCGCCATTCTGCCTTTCCATCCATTGTGCAAGGCGGCACCAGTGGACCAGTAAATATGTTTACATACATTCACAAAGCCCAGTCTTAAATCGTTGAAGGCCTGGATGTCTTAGAGGCCTGGATAATGGTAAAATATAGAGCAGGTTAAAGCAAAGCGACAAGTTTGAACCATTCCAGACTGGAGGCGGATCACAGCAAATTGTGTTTTTCTGAGGAAATCAAGACATTGTTTCTGCTGTTTTTTTTGTAAAGCTTTTTGCACCACAAATTATCCACCTTCAACGCAGTAGGGTACTGGAAACCATGTGGCCAGTCTGTTGGGAGAGGTAACAGTGGGATATATGTGACCCCTCTTCAATGAAAACTAGTTTTACTAGTTTAGTTTTAGTTTAACAACAAGAGAACCAGGGAATGTTGTCGGGCACACACAGACTAGCTGATTGTCTTGTCCCAACACTGCTTTAGAAACAGATTTGCGACTGCCACTGGCTGGACTCACTATAGTATATATATAGTGTAACTATTTTATAATGGCCACACATGCAGCAGAGTTTGCTTGTGATTTTTAACACATCATAAATAAACCTCCTTCTCTGGTGCACGTAAAAGAGAGAACTGGTTGAGTTGAGCTGAGCTGGCTGAGATATAGCGCTTCAGCTTCAGCCTCAGCCGTCGGATGGTCGAATAGCTTCCTAGCTCCCTCCCCCCATACCTTTCTACGGGTGGATTAGGGGGGCTATAACCTTGTTATCTTATGAGATTGCCCACTGCATTGACAAATAGCAGACGGACAGAGTAGAGAAGTCAGCTATTCAGATCGAAAGCTCTCTGAAGTGTGATGGAGGAATTTAGTCATTTTAGGTGCACCTAAAAATTGTTAATTTATTCCCAGCCCTGTTAAGATTCATCCTTTCGCTTTCAGTTGTTTTACGATTTAATAATTATGTTACAAAATATTAGTTTTTAAACATATTTTTGTACAATAACGCCAAGATGTGTTTTGGTCAAAATTAATCCCCTTTTTCAGCGACCTTTCCCGTGAGTTTAGTCACCATTTTTGCTATTTCTACTGAGAAATAGAAATAGTAGTAATAGTATTAATAGTGGTCAAGACAACAAATGCATAGTGATACAATAAATTATGATAATGATAAAGAATGTTGTCACACTATCTTTGTCTCACATCTACCACAATCTGTACTGCAGTCTTTTACTCTTACATGGAAAAGGTCATAAAGAGTGAGGCCTTTTGTGTCAATCTTTGTAGGTCAGCCAGCGAGTCAGGGACAGAGGGCGGTGTTGTGGAGTATGTCTATATGACCTAGTACTCTCTCTGCCTTCTTTAACAACTACAGTTTGCTTGTAAGCAGCTTGCTGGATAGACAGGCCTGGAGACTGATCCTCAAAGATATGAATGCTCTTGAAGCTGTGTGTCACCTGTGGTGTGTATGGGGGGCTTAGGAAGCATTACAGTGTCAGTCCTCCTCTATGACTCTCCTCAGTCTCCCCTTGACAGATTACAGCTAATCTCAGACTGCTACGTGCATCTCAACACCGTGACTGTCAACAGCACGGGCCTACGTGCTACTCACACAGCTGCATGAATGGAGGACAGGAGTCTATGCCTGTTACTAAGACTGGAGCAAGACGTTAAACCGTTCAAGGTTGTGGAAGAAATCGAGCTGTCAGACACACATGTGCACCCTGCTGCGTCTTGGCGAGGAGTGTAGGAAACTAAGCTTAACCTGAAGTCTGTCATTACTTCACATTATAATTGCTATGTGAGCTGAGGTAGAGCAGAGGCTTGAGATATCCGTGGCGAAGTAACATTCACATGGAAGTTACAGACAATTTAAATCATTTGAAATGCAAATTAATCCCAAATGAAGCTCAGTAATATTTGAGGTTCTCTCAGTTTTTTTTAATAAAAAAGTTTCTCAACATATCTTTATAACACTTCGTTAATAACCCACTTACAAAATTGTCATGGGGAAATGCTGTGGGGCATGATAGGCAATACGGATAGAATAAATGAATAGGTTAAACATGTAAAAACAATTGTATTTAATATTGTCATGATAAGGCCTTTCAGTATTGAATTTAATTAATAAAGTATTGAATTTAGTTTGCAAACGTCTTTATGTATTTCTTGTCCTTTTGAAGGATTGATTGAACATCAATAGGTCATAAAAAAGTCAAGTGTGGGGGGCAGATGGGTCTTTAATTGCAACACCTCTCTGTTTTTTCCCTCCCTGAATGCTTCTGCTCTGTTGACACTCGACATCAACTTGCCCTGAAACTCACGCCTTCGATTTCTTTCATCTCTGATATGGTTTTCACAGCAGCAGAGATGCCACTCAGTTAGCAATGTTCACAATGTTTCTGTTGTCTATGTGGGGTAAAGATATTTATAATATCTTTTCCATTCCCCTGCTAGCTGTGACTGTTACTCTGCATTTCAACTAATTATTACAATGAAGAGTCAAACACAACACTCTATCTCTTTTTACTGCAAATCTGCACTGGGATTAGCGACAGTAAAATAGTGTTTTACATCATGATGTTGAACTTGGCATCGGTCCATGGATCACACTGTGTTGAACAGTGGGGAGTGATCTGTACAGAACACAAACCAACTATGATCTGTTGCACCACTAATAATTTGACCAAGTTCTTTGGTACTTTAGGTACTATTGTTGTAAATGAATAGCGATTGTAACGTTCTCCTGAAAATATCAAAGTATCAATACTTGGACAACCCTGTGTACAGGTAGTTAGTTTGTTATTACCCTCTCTTTTACAGACTTTTATTTAGCTTTGAGTTAATGGCTATTAGCTTCTGCCTAAGTTCATATTTAGGTACACAGAAGCAGCCAGAGCAACACCAACACACATGAAGAAAACGTTACTGTGCACTCCTCCTCAGATCTGTCCAGTTATTTTTTAGACAGTTCTCATCAGTTACAGTTGTTCTGATGGTGGGCCATAGGAACAAACATGCCTCTGTCTCTGTTGATGGAGAAGAAGCAGTCATCAGTAGGAGCAGTCAATGATGCATGCATATCAGCTGAGTCCTTCTGTGCTAGTACAGTGAACTGAGTATGTGAGGGCATGAGGGAGGTAATGAGAATTTGTGTGTGGGTGACATTTACGGTTATTGTGTTAATATGGAGGTGAAAGTGGGAGCTTTGTATAGGCCTATGTGCGCGAGGGATGTTTCTGCAAAGCGTGCTGAAGGATGCTCCACTGCTTGTTAGTGAACAATGTGTGTAGGTGAAAGAGTTAAACTGTGCTGTTGCCGCCTCATTAGGCTACATCTACGACTCTAGTCTTCAGGATACAACCGCTACTTAAATAACTCTGAAGGCCTTGCACGCCAGCATAATTTTTTTAATCAGTACTGAAATGACTCTACGTAGTTCAAAGTAAGCTGTGGTCTGTGAAGCGTGCATTGAGGCAAAACAGCTTGCAGAGGTAGTTTGTTTGAAGGGGTCACATCATCAGGCTGGATGACAGCGTTTGCAATGAGCAAATTAAGTACTAGTAGAGCTCAAGCAGAAATGTCACTCTCAGTAAAAGATGGTTATGGCATATCTGCATTAAATTTTACAAAGTCTAATAATCTTGATATTTGTACCACTGTTGACTCATGTAGATACGCTGCAGATAAAGCAACTAAAAGGAGTTTTCCTTTTGCTTCAAGCAGCAAAGAAAGTTGCAGCATGCGTTTCAGTTAATGTGCCTCGCTTTGCAGAGACGATCTTCAGAGGTACTATTGCCAATGATGGTACATGGAGATGTAAATGCTTAAAAGTAATAATCTCGAAGATTTTCATGTAAATAAAAGTCACTATCTATCGCCGAATGAGGTAACACAATGGTGATTGAGCCTATAGCCCACTGATGAAAGTCTTTGCATTTGCAGTATATAGTATTATTTTGGGCCGGGTGTCTGTGGCGACATTTGTGGTAAAAAAATCACAAGCAGCGCCCAGTTAGTGACGCATTTTCCATCACCCAGCAGTGGTTGGTCTGCCAGAGAGGGTCTCTGCAAGTGTCGCGAGTAAACAGTAATCTACTGTGGCTGAACAAACCAAGAAAAGATCGATGACTACAGATACAAAAAAGAAGTGTGCTCCAGCAATTACCGGTTATCGCCATAAGGTGCTGCCAAAAAGAACAAAACTGAAAACTTCGAGATTATATCTTTAAACAGTATATTGTTCATCTGAAGAATTTTATGATTTGAATCTGATTGGGCTGCTCCTGGTAAAAAAATCTCATGAATAAAGAAGACTAAGTGTCATTCTGAGACTAGAAACTATTATTGATAATGTGCGAGTCTTCTCAAATGATTATTAAAATAATACTTTCACGGGGCAGCCCTCGATCAGTTCATCTATGTTAATGGAAATTATTCCAGCTCATATTTCATTGTATTTCATAATATTAATTTACATTAGCCTATCTCCGAGCCACTTTCTATTGGTTTGTTTACAGTTTCACACTACTTCAAACAATTTGACCACATAGAAATACGTGCACGACAACTGTCAAAGAACTGCCCACCCCCTCCATGTAATTAAATTGCTGTAAGCGTTGCTGATTTAAATCTACTTCCTTTAACTGTTCCTGTGAAACCCATTGGTAAAATCCTACTACTCCAAATTATAGGCTTAGTCTTAGAATTGTGCTGTTCAATCTCCCTCCCCCTTTGTTCCTTAAAACAGCTTTGTACGGTTGTTGGTGTGTATAATGTCTTCTTTGTCCTTATATTTGGTCTTTTGTGCATTTGTATTTGTTCCACCAATCCCTTGGTTTTCCTACAAGCAGCCAATTTGGGACTTTATTTTGATTACATTTGAATATTTAAAGCTTGTTCTGTCAAGTTCTTGGAAAACAGACAGTGACAGTGACCTCCCTTGTATTTAGTAGAGTTTGGTGGGGGGTGGTTGGGTTTTGTGTCTTCATTAACAACAGTAGACCAAGGACAAGGAGCAGTCATGCAGCTAACATGCCCCACTTGGACTGACATACACCCATAATCTCCCTCACACATAGACAGTACCCTCAGATGCACCTTAAGTCAGTGGGTCAGTGAGGCATGTAGGAGCATTAAAAAGTGTAGCATAGAGACGAGCTGAGGGGAAAGAAATGGAAGATGTCCAATACAGTGTGGAGTAATGGAGAGGAGACATTGACCTCAGACATTGACAGACATCACCGCCAGACAGCCTTGGTAATATTCCTGTTTTGGGGATTATTCATTCTTCCTCTTGTCTCTTTTTGTCAGTATTTGAGTTTCCCCTTGACACATGAAAGGTTAGTTCAAACTTCCACACAATCTATGATGGGCTATTCTAAAACAATCTTCCCCTGCTTTTTTGTTACAAGGCTAATATGAGCATTTGTGATAAATCAAAAAATGTCCCTTTTTTCCCCAAGATATTTGGTTAACGGAATTGAAAGTAAAAGTTTGACTTGGTCCTAATCCATAAAGCCTTAGAAAGCAAACTGTTTCGTGTGTGTGCAACACGTTGGGGTTGTTGGTAATTTCCTGCTTGGGCTAAATCCAAAGGAAACTTGTCAACTGCCTGTGGGTGTGCCGACCCAAGTGCTGCTGCTTCCTCTTGTGTGAGCTCATACGTACACTAAGTAGCCATGGCAACCTGGTAAGCAATAATAACTCGGTGTGGTTACAACATGACGCATGCATACACCCCCCTCACAAACAAGAAGTCCAACATTTTACTGTATCTCCAAACTTTGTTTTTCTCTAACTTCATGTCCAGAGGTTTCCAAATATACAATATACGTCTCTCATCAAAACATACACAGTGAGAATAATATGAATACACCCACACTTCCATTACCCAACATCTCCACCCTGTTTTCCCTCACTGCCATACTCATCACACCCCTATCCCTGACCTCTTCTCCTCTCCCCCACCCAACTCTGTCTCCCATGCTCTCATGCTGTATCAAAATTCAGAAATGTGGCAAACCCAATACCACATTACAAATAAGAGAACACAGGCAGAAATATGAGTGCAGTAACCCCTCATTCATCTAACAGACAGGTCATTTGTTTTCTCTCCATTCCTAAAAATATCCTGAAAACTCACAAGACAAACGTGAATACAGTGGTAGACTATCGCTTCATGTGTTATGCATTTAATAAAGGTTTTAGTAAAATCTATATTTATTAAGATTCATAATTAAATGTGTTTCTATCAAATTGAAACTTTTTGACTTTTTTGCATTTTCTCTGTACAAAGGTTTCCGGCAAATCCTCTTATGTCTAAGTGTACATGGTTAGACCAAAGAAAGACCAAGTGAAACAGCAGTCAAGGGCGGCACATAATCATAACCTTTAAAATGTGGTCAGTTACAGGCGGGGCTGGACAGTAGTTCTTACTCTCTAGTACCAGATAAGTGAAACATCCTGACCAAACCATAATATAAAAATCCTGCTAACTTTAAGGTCTCCAGTCCATTCATTTTAAAACTGTTGATTACAAAGGCCCTCTCCAAGAGCTTCACTGCTTAGAGCATAATGTACCATCAGATGGCTATAATCATATTTTGATAAGAAAATTTGATGGTTGATCTCAATTCAGTGTGCTGGCATCGCAATGCATTTTAGAATTTAGAGGTAAAGGGCCTCATGTAATACTCCTGTAAGTTGATACTACAAAACTGTGCTTTAAAGGGATTTAGTTTAGAGAGTACTGTGCATTAAGTATTGTACGATGTGGTCTTTCTGAAGTAAAGCCTAATTAAGTAAGTTGCTAGGGATGCCATGGTGGGGAAATTTCCCCACTGCTTAATAAACTGGGGACAGCACCAGTGTTACCGATTACACCGGACATAAAAAAAACCAAAAAACTAATTGATGGCGCTCAATACCTGTAGAGCTCTTGCTGTGATCTTCCACCAAATAGGCACTTTTGCCTTCGAAACTAAATTCTCTACCATCGTTTTGTCTTTTGCCTATTCTCTCATCACATTAAAATTGACAATGTTCGGACATCTGCTGCTACTGTCTGTGCTGTGAATCTGCGCTGCTGCTGCGATGGAGCAGATAGTGTAGTTTCTAATTGTATTAAGAATACACACAGTTATTTTATTTGCTCAGCTTGGGAGCTGTGCTGATACATGAAAATGAAATCTATTGGTTTTATTTCATACGCCCAAAAAACCGTGTAACACTAGTAACACTGACTACCGTGGCAAGCGTAGTTAAGCTTAATGTATAGAGCACTTTTTAAACACAAAAGCAATCACTGACCTCCCCCACACTGATTCATTGAAAACTGGGGCCTGTTTCCCCGCATTATTCTGTGATATGGAACTTAATCAGTTTTGGTTTGTGATGATCAACATAGATATATTTGTGCACATAAAGATACTGATGTTCTGGCAGTCTCCTGGGTGCTCTAGAAACAGGGGAAATTGTTAAGCTTTAATAAAAAACCCTGACACATGGGTGCTCTCATGAGGAAGATAATACAGGATACAAGACTGACAGAATTAAGTACTATTCACTTAATTTGTCAATGTAGCCCTAAGACAAATACAATATGTGTCAAGTCCGTATCACATTTGCATAAAGTGTCGGAGAAATCAGATTTTCCCTGTAGTGGTGCCCGATCATTCCCCTAGTGTACATTAATTTTGAATGACACTGTGGGGGCTTCACTTATTCACCTGTTGAAGTCTAAACTCTGCTTTCCGCCTGTATGCAGTTACTAAGTTTTCTTTTTTACTCTAATTTACATAATCTTTCTCCTCACTCTCAGGACCCAATACTTTTAATATGTATGCACAGATACGCACACAGAGAAAAATCAGCTCCAGCTTGTGACTGGCTCATTATGTCACTGTCAGAAGCCACATCTGCTTCTGCTGATTTTGCATTCTCGTCAGCTGCATGCTGTAAGAGACAGACCGCCACACAGAGAGACCTTTACCTGTCCTACTTATTTTTGCTACTTTCTTCAATTCTGTGCAATTACGCTCTGTTTGGTACACTTGTATGTTCTGTGTGTGTGTCAGTGCATGTGTGTGGTTTGTCTAAAGGGCCCTGCAGATTGAGCGTAGCAGGGTCTATGTCCTGCATAGAAAATTACTAAGCAGCAATCAGTGCTTCACTCTTGATTTTTACATTGTGTAAATATCCATCTAAAACCGTGCAGTTTGATGTTTTTTCAGTTAACCCTTTACATATTAGCCCTTATTAGAATATAGTTACACATAACTTATAGTATGAACATGCATCTCACAACTTAAGCAATTACGTTTTGGGAAACTCACTGCTTAGCTGCTGGTTTTTGTTAAGAAAAATAAAGGAAAACTTACCATTCAGTTAAATAAAGCAAACAGTCCCAGTCCCATTTTGATGCCAAAATAGCCCCTGTGATAGGTGCTGCCATCTTGTGATGGTGACGTCATATGGAGCCAGAGACTGCGCAGTAGAGATCGGCGAGTGAAGCGGCCGTAGCCACTTCTGTTAACCCAAACACATTAATTTACCGAAAAACGGCAAGGATCCCGCACACCGGCATGTTTAACAGCAGAATAGCTTCTCTGTGTTGGTCTGAGGTTAACGTTCACAGGTATGGAAACTTCAATGACTGTAGTGATTGTTTTAGTTAAGTTTCCACTCGCGGATTGTCCTCCGCTCTGCTCACCCGGAACTGATTGGCTGCAGGAGCCGACTTTGTCAAAAGAGCTGTCAATCATCATTTTGACAGCATCAACTTGTCAGAAAAATGAACACAATGAACTACCTATAATGACATAAACCATGTTTGAGAAAGAATGAGCCAGTCAGCAGGGGGCGCCCGAAATGTTTTGGCTTCAGTTTCAGGGAGCTGTCATGTCGTCCATCTTTTTATACAGTCTATGGATGAAACACCTTTTCTATTAGGCAATCAGATTACTGTATCATAAAGTACCTCTGGGCACTTCACCCTAACAGAAAAAACACTCCTGAACACAGGTGGAGGGAGTTTTATTAATTAGAAAACTTTTATGCATTTGCTCTCAAAAATGTCACCAAGAATAAAAAAAAATCCCATCACATTTTCCAAGATCCTATCTCCTCAGATTGTATGTTTGTCCAACCAATAGTCCATTGTTGGCAGTTTTGCTTGAAAGGTTGGACAAAATTGAGAAAACTGTCTGTAACTTTCACTGTAACAAAATGGTAGTATGTATTTAAAACTGAACATAAGTGATACAGCCTACAGGCTGTGTGCTATGACCTATTTTCCCCACTCATCATTCACCAGTATGTTGGTATGCTGCCTCACAGGATACTCAGTTCTTTTTGACAATTTCGATAATATCACTTTGTCATGCTAAGTTGCTGTAGCAGGCACGCCCATGCTGCATGCATGGGCGTGCCTGCTACAGCAACACATGTTCACGTTTGTATTATACTTCTATAGATAGTAGCATGCACAAATAAGGCTCTGGAATAAATCTAAATTAATACATGATCATACATGTACTTATTTTACAATTCAATGCAATGATTCCAAGCAGAGTGTCATTCAAAGCTCACAATTAGACAATAAAGCTTGTTTATTTAAAATAAATGTTGTTTGATGTAAGCTTAACATTGGAAAACAATTAACTGTGCTAAACAACATTATGGGACTCTTAATTTTGCAATGATTGCCATATTCTCATTAAAGACCCCCGCCAGTGAAAATCAAGTGTTTAACTTTGTAAACATCTTTATGTGGTGTTCTTCATTTGCTACAAGACATATCAGGGATAACACAAGCAGTCATCTCCATGGCTGGGCCGGTCTGCTTTTAAACTGCAGTGTACCAAGGACAGGCTGAATAACACGTTTTCAGATCGGCAGAGACATCACAAAACTAAGGAGGCAATCCCGTTCATGGACGGGGTGACGCTATGCATATCACTATGTGCAACCTATAGCAACCACTTCGACGGTTGCCACTAAGCGATGGCAGGGACGTGTTTTGTTTTCGGCTGTAATTTTACGAAAGGAGAAATGTAGTGCATAGTGGGCGGGGACTATGATAATATTCCTGTATTGATTCGGGAATTTATAATAAGGGAGAAGGAGGAGATGCCTTGGGAGGATTTTTACAAGGTAATTAAACTTATTTTTGCAGAAAAAACATATCAGAGCATTTTCTATGTCTTAAAACATGACTGGAGCTGGTCTTTAATATTGTGGTATTAAATTCAGCTATATCTCCCATCTGTGAATAACACGTCAGTACTTGGATCAAAGTGGGCATTGGCTCATCTGTCTAATGGAGTCCTTGGTACTCAGAGCAGTCCTGAAAGTTGTTCTGAAGCAGCTCATTGTTGCTTTAATGGTTCGTCTCAGACAGAAAGACAGTTCTGTAAGGCCTATTAGACCCCCTCACAGACAGTCCTGGCTCACACTCTGAGGCTTACTTTGTCTATGAGTGCATTTTTTCTTTACTTTACTTGTGGGATAAAAAGCAGAACTTTACACTCAAGGTTTGTGAAATTCAAGCATGCTTTTTGTCTCTTCCTCTTCTCTCTCTATCACTGATGCCTTCTTCCTGACACTCATATTTAGTTTTCCGTGCGATTACCCAGAATTCACTGTGCCTACTGTCAGCGCTTTATTTCCGTTCTGTGGGCAGGATAGCACCACAACATTTGTGTCTGTTTTCTGCCCCTGTGCTTGTGTGTGTGTGTGCATGGGTTGAGGGTCTGTTATTAATGGCAGCTGTGTAAGCGGAAACATCTCTTGTTGACTGCTCTCCCCATGGTCACAGTGCTTTCTTTTAAACCCCTTTTCTACCTGCTACAGAAAAAGGCCTATTAACCTGTCCAGCTGTGACACATGCAGTAAAGGGACAGCCCACCTTATTGTAGGCGTACAGAAAATCCTTGAAAAGGGCACAGGAAGTCTTACTTACTACACTTAGATGTTTACAAAATCTAGTATATGTTTGAGGCTATAGTTTGGCAAAGCTAACTCTTTACATCGTACATCTAAAGACAGCTGTAATGGAGTTTTAGCTTTACTCTGGGTAGAGTGTTTCTGATATCAGCTCAGTGAAAATCAACTGGTTCCAGGTTAATTAACTTCAGACAATGACGAACAACAATGGTGTGGTGCTAGCAGTTTGTCAAAGTGTTCGCACTACTGTCAGAAGGGGTTCTCAGAATCAGCCAAAGTCCAGGTATTTGAAGCGGTATGGGGAATAACGCTAAAACAAAGAACCAGCTTTGCTATAAGTTTCCCCTGTTCCTTGCCAAGTGAAAGCAGCAGGCCTGGTGACTAAGACAATGAAACAAAATGGAAAGTAATTAGAACAAAAGTGGATCGCACTATAGTGTTTATTCATTTATTTTCAGTTTCCATTTCTAAAGGAAAAATTCATACCTAATACCGTTACCCGTCTGACACTATCCCTCTTTAATATGTTCTAATCAAAGGCATTGAAGAGGCTGTGTTTTTGGCATTGTTTCTTTAAAGTGACCTAACCTACCTTTTCTCTTTAAGCCTAATCACGTATTTAATATTTGATGTGGTGTACTTTTCTGCATGAAAAAGCCTTTAGAGCCTTTACATTGTCTTGTCAGACTTGTCTGACTGGTGAATATGCGATTGGTGAATCCCCGAGGACTTTACAAGACTTTAATTTAGAGCTCGGAGGCAATGAAGGAGTGGAAGATTGAGGGGTAATGAAAAAGAGACAAATCCACTGTCAAAGGCAAAAATAAGCAGAACTTTTGCTATAATTTCAAACAAGAGAATAGGAAGTCCAAGGTAGAAAAGATGTACTAGGCTTGAAAAGATGTTTCTCTCATTGTTAGTCCATACATTTTACTAGTAAGATGAACCACAAGGAAGAGCACAATTTTATTTGTGAAAGGTTTTCCCCTGCATGTGCCAGTGTCTAAAAAAAGTGTGCAGTTGTGGTTCTGTCAGTGGTTGTTTACATATACAATATGATATCGACAGCCTCCTGCTTATACGAACCTTTTGCAACCTTTCTTTGACAATAAAATGATATTAATTTATTTGTGGATGAATGTGGTGTGTAATACTTAATCTAAATACATTGACTGAATCTAAACTAACTGGCTAAACTAACAAGTGACTATGGTGTGTCATAGAGGCTGCATTTAGAACGTAGTAGCCGATACATGACGCAAAGAAGCTGAAAATGAGCAAAAAAACTTTTTTTAGATACTTCTGAGTCGGGCTGGGCGATATGGTCAGAATCCTATATCACGATATATCATGCTCTCTGGTAATTTAACAAATAATTAGTCGACATGAAATAAGCACATGGTAAAGCCCTATTTTTGGATAATCCTGTGTGCATTAAATACTTGACAAATAAAACGTGCTGAGTTTCTGTTTTTCACTTGGGATGAGTCTTTTCCTGCACGTTAATGTCCATGTTAATAAACAGCGCTTCCCTCTATGGTTCGCTCCAGGTTCACCCCCACGTGCAGGCATTAGAACTTTAAGCGTTGTCAAAATGACGTTAAAATTGCCTTAAAGCAGTTCAGCCGCTGGTTTTGTGACATGACGATCGAGACGATATAGAAAAACATACAGTAGACATCTTTATATTGTTTTAATGATATATATTGTCATATTACCCAGCCCTACACCTAAGCTTAATCCAAAAGGCATCTGGACTTGGTTAAAGTTCTTGAAGAGGTTTCACCTCTCATCCGAAAGGCTTCTTCAGCTCTAAACTTTTTTTAAGATACTTTTTCATGTTTTTATTTACATAGTTTTTTTTTTTTTTAGAAAGACAACGTGTAAATAATTTTTTTTTTAAAGTATTTGTCTGTGCTACAGTTGCTTTATAGGCATGTATTTCCTGTTTTCCCTTCAGTTTCACTGATATTTTGAGAATGCTGAATACTCTGAGACTTGTCTTTATGCTAACCTAAACATCAAGAGGCGACTGACACTGTACTCCAGCTTTAGCTAAAAACAGGAGAAAGGGGCACATCTGTTAATAGCGCTGCATTAGTCGGTGTTCCTTAAATAAGAGCACCTAAAGAAGACCCTGTTCTGTGTGGAATACAGTGACCCTTTGACCCGTAGACCCCTGCAGCAGAGAGCACCCCAAATGTTACATGCTATTAGATGTCAGAACACCAAGGTAGGGGGGTTATGGCAAGACTGATCCTTCCCATGACTTGGGGGTTGTTGACACAGCAAAGCATTTGTCTGTCTACATGTAAAATAGTGTGTCTTTAAATTTGAATTGTAGGCAAATTTCTAAACAGGAACAAAATGTCGACATCTTCCCGCTGTAACAAGTCTTGTTTTTCACGTTTTTCACTTCTTCTCTGTGATATTCAGTTTGGATTTGAGACATTATGATGTTGCATGTGTACTCTAAAGATCTTATCAGGGCATGTGTTGGTCCTGTCTGAAAGTGAATCTGCTGTCAAATGAGTTTCTGCACATTGCACATTGCACATTATTGGACATAGCCTGACACCTTGTGGCCAAGACATGCATGTGCATCTCTAATATGATGCTGTCACTACCTTCCCCAGTAGGTGCATTAACTTCCCTCTCCCTTGGACTGTTCTTTGTGTTGACTAAATATTACTTCCTTTCAGCTGTGTGGAAAACCTCAACGTAGACTTTTAATGTTCGAGTTCTCTGTAGTATAAATTTAGATACTAATGTGTTGCTGTTGAATTTAGTTAATTTCTAGTGTTTCCCTCTGTTCTGCTATGAATCACTCATGAAATCTGAAGAGTTTTCATGATCCGTTTCCTGTCTGAAATGATTCCTGTGTAATTGATCCTTTCTCCTTCTCTCCCTCCACCTGCCTCCTTTCTTGTCACTGTTTCCCCCTGTCATCTGCTTCATGTGTCCCACCCCCTCTGCACCATTATTTCCCTTTCATTCATTCATTCACCCTTTACAGAAACTCAAACGGCTGATCCCTGACGAGGTAGGTTTCGCTTGCCACCATCACCTGCGTGCTTGACTTGTCCATCTGCCACTGAGGTGTTTGATAAACAAACTCACCATCATGCCTTTAAGGCCATGTCACCGTGTGTCCTAAAAACCTAATACACCATAACACAAGTGTTTATATGTATGTTTGTGCTGCACTTATGTTGGATGTGCATGCTCTGAAGATGCGCTCTGACCGTGTGAAATGCTTTGCACACTGTGACGCCTTGCAAAAAGGAGGATGCCAGATTCACACATATTGACAGTTTATTATTCATGAATCATCACTGGGGTTCACTGTGTCAATATGTGTTGATGTTGCATGTATCCAAAGTTTTCCAGTGTTTTTCATTTAGCTATAAATGAGAAACACTTTGAGAACATGTTGGCAGTTTATCACACAAAGTCATTAAAACCAGAGGGAAGGAAATCCCCCATTGTTTGTTGAAATTGGGTCTCGTGTTCTGCGCCTGCCAGTGTTTACTGCATGTCGACTTTGTGTGGCAATGTTTGTCTGCAAAACCTCTAATCCCTAATCATCGTCTCACATTGTTAAAAGTTTCTACTGTTGTAGAAAATGTAATATCCCAAAACTTAATGAGAAACAGCCCTTGGGTGTGTTATAATTGTTAATTTATTTGGAATTGCTGTTAGGGAAGGAAACTGTGAGCTGATTAGGGGTTGCTGTCTGTTTTGTGGTCTTACATTGTTAGTTGCACTTTTTTCTCTCTGAACTCTTTAATCTGACATGTGTCATGTTGTGTGCTTTTCCAGTTGGAGCGTTTCACCAGCATGAGGATGAAAAAGGATAAGGAGAAGCCCGGCAATATGCAGGGTCAGAGACACTCCTCTGCTGCCAGCTATGAGATCAGTGCTCAGGGTGCGATGCTGCACGATCACCCCGATGAGTACGTCCTGGAGCTCTTCGAACAGATGATGGTAAGAAAGACAGTAAAAGTGTAAAAAACATGATCTATTCCTTTTTAACAGCTGTGAAAATCTTGTGCTTTGTATATTCCACTCACAGTACTTATTTATTCACTGATTAAAGGCCCTGTTTTCATGTAGGATTACCCCAAAATATGTTTAAAGATGAAGAAAAATATTAGTTATAAAAGAGGAAATATACTTTCTGTGTTTGCTCCATATAGATTTTCTTTGACATAAAATGTAAATTACTACCTTGCAGCACAAAGGACAAAGACAAATATACCACAGTGTTTGAATTATTGGAAGTGTTGTGTGTAATGTAGCATTATCATAATAAATCTGCTCTAGTGCTGTCAAAATTGGCCAAAAATGACGTTCGATTATTCCTTCTAAAAAAACACATGGGTTTGAACTATTAGAATATCTCATTTTGCGCCACCACATGTCCACAAGAGGGCACACAAATACAACGAGGGACAAACTTACTAGCAAAGACAGATTAAACATAAACATACATCAACATAGGCTTCCTGTTTGCAAAATAAACAGATAAAATAATTTGGTTACGGTTGAACGGACATTCAGCGCCCCGAGCGAGCTGTGCTGTGACAGGTATATTTATTTAAACATAAACATGTCTTTAAAAAAAATCAACATACCTCTACCTGTCTGTTATGCTGGGGGCGAGAATCTGTCTCTCTCCGGCCGAGATGTCATTACCCACACGCCACCCGGTTGTTGTATTAGCTTGTTTCAGCTAGCCTAAAGCTAATTATTGAAGTATCATAGTATAAAGTGACATCGTGTGCGTTCAAAGATCCGTAACCAAGAGAGTGTGCACAAGGACATACAAGAACATGCTAGAGCTCGCGAGACAGCCGCGGTAGTGCTGATTTTTTGCTCATCGAATATACTTCTAACCCATAATGCAATTCTTCACATTTATAAATACAGTCTTCCATTGTAGTATGTATTTTCAGTTTAATGGTTGCTTGAGTTTACAGATTGTTCATCACGCTCTGTCCTTGTCTCAGAGTACTTCTTGTATAACCCTCCATCATAACTCTTTCTCTTGCCTCTTATCTCCTCCTCCCTCTCCAGGTGGATATGAACCTGAATGAGGAGAAGCAGCGGCCTCTGCGGGCAAAGGACATTATGATCAAGCGAGAGATGGTGTCTCAGTACCTCCACACATCTAAAGCTGTCAGTACTAGAATATTAATCACTAACACGGTCTGCTTAAGAGAGTGCTATTGGTTCTGACTAGTTCATGTTACAAATCTTTTGCCATATTTTTTGCCATATGGTAAACACAGTGTTTGAATACTTTGTGCATCTCTTGTTAAGTTTGAATGAAGCCTTGGACAGTTTTGGACAAATCTGTGTGTTAATGACCAGAGTGTTCCCTAACTTCTGTAAGACTGTTGTTATTATGAATTATACAAATGTATTCACTGGTGAAATGTAGAGTCAATGAAATATAAAAAAATCATTGGTAGGAGCAGCGCCTCTTCTATTAGTTGGGTAAATGATGTTTCAGAGGCAGCAGGTGTAGTATAATTAAATATTGTGCAAGGGAATAGCTCAAAGGACCTACATAACCAAGCACAGATGGCTGCCAGCACAGTTCATTTAACTGTGAAATAATCCAATTACGAGAAAATCCTACCCATAGTACCCTTTAATTTTATAAATCAAAATTTTAAATTAGGCTTGACTGTTGCGCTCGCTGCTCTGCTGCTGTGATTTCATGTGGAAATAATATCAATTATAACCTGTAAGAAGACAAATATAAATGCAGAACACGGGCTGATTTTGTGTTTTTGTGTTCCCACTGTGTATGTTTGCGCTTGTTGATTAGGGCCAAGACCAGAAGGAGAGCTCCAGATCAGCCATGATGTACATCCAGGAGCTGAAGTCAGAATACAGAGACACACAGCTGCTGAGCTGCCTGGAGTCTCTGCGAGTCTCCCTCAATAACAACCCTGTCAGGTAATACATGCCTGTACTTGTATACAGATTCATACAGAGCCGGAGAACATAAAACAATGAACAGATAAACACAGGAATGGCTTTAAATGTTTCAAATGACTTTGTGCTAACTTTTTAACAAATTACTTATCTTTAAAAATCACCCTGGAGCGACACAAAGCTCAGGCCCTTTTCTGAACACTTGCATTGTCTACATGTGCAAAGGTGATCCACCTAAGCACTTACTGCTTCTATTAAATCCTGATTGAAAGGAACCTTATTCTCATTCAGTCCATCACAAAGGTAATCTCAGTTTAACTACCTGTGTAATTTCCATCCATTATCTATACCGCTTGTCGTGTTCGGGGGCATGGGGGGTAGCTGAAGCCTTTCCCAGCTGTCTACCTGTGTAAATTGACTTCTGGAATAATTGGCTTGAAAACACGATCATTTAAATGTATCGCACACTCGTCAATTGATTAACTGTGGAATAAATTATTTTTCCTATTCATTTTTAAATTTGCCCTTAATTTACTGAGGTAGAGATATACTTTTACTTTGACAGCATATGGGTATTTGTTGTTGATCATTTCCAAAAGGGTTTTTTATTAAATGCCTTAAATTCAATTAACAAAAGATTATCTTTTTTTTTAATAGGGCCAGTATTGTTGTTTACATCGGGTAATGGATTGTGCTTTTTATGTAAGGTGGGCAAAATGATTAGCTACAGCATTAGCCACATATACAAATTAGGAAGTGTTTATTGGCATATCATTAGACCTAACAACACAGAGAGTTATTATTATTTAAACTTTAATGAAGACTGTTATTATGACTTAAAAGAAAAACAAGAAACACATGAAAACAACCAGGTTTTCAACGAGTGTATATCCCTTTTCTGTAAACTTAAAGACTTATCAAGAAGACAAAAGAAAACAATGAAACTGAAATGGGTAAATGTATATTTTTCATGTTTTTCATGGCTTTGGGAAAAGCCAAAAGGAAATCGTGTTTAGTAAAGTGTGAACTGTCTAAAGCAAACTGTATTTATCGTGTTTTTTGTCACTTTCAGTTGGGTGCAGAACTTTGGAAATGAGGGGCTAGCCCTGCTGCTCAGTCTGCTGCGACGACTTCAGGAGGACAAAGACGAGTACCCGTAAGACACCTAAATTATATGTATATGTAGTATAGACATTTGTACTTTTAAGCATTGTATTTATGATGTCTTTATTCTCTTTCAAGAATGAATGGAGTGAAATGTCAACACGAGATCATTCGCTGTCTAAAAGCCTTTATGAACAACAAGGTAAGACAATTCTGTTTCTTCAGTTGCATGAAAATATGGTATGTTTTTTTGATACAACTGCTCTAAGTATTAGAGTATTTATCATCACATTCAACAATTTTCTCATCACAGAGTATTGATATGGTAGTAACTATGAGAGAAAAAAAACTATGGTACCTTATACCCTGAAGTAATACAGACATTAGTTCAGATTGACTACGATCAGAATTGGAAAATGTAAAACTGAAACATAATTTTGGAACAGAGAAAACTGTGCATCAGGCTGGTCAATACAAATATTCTTCAAAATAAAGTTTAAGTTAATTCGAAAGCATGTATTTACAAATATTTACAAAACAATAGATATGTTTTGGATTTAGTGTAATCAATGTCAATATTAGAACCCTTTAAAAATGTCCATTATCGATGGTACCTGGAACCAGACAGACTCATTCTCCTGTCGTAAACACTAAACTTTAGACCATGAAAGCCCTGTGTTTGCCCTGCTGAAGAAAAGAAACCCTGAAAGACTTTATCTTATTCTGCTCTCTCTCTTTCTCTCTCTTTCAGTATGGCCTGAAATCCATGCTGGAGTCCGTTGAGGGAATTCCTCTGCTGGTCAGAGCCATTAACCCGAAGGTGCCACATATGATGGTGGATGCTGTCAAGCTGCTCTCTGCCATCTCAATTTTGGAACATCCTGAGAACCTGTAAGCTTCTGTAAAATGTGAACACCATGTCATTTAATATATTGAACACACAGAAATGATGAACTGAACAGCCAGTGTTCCCCACGGTTTAAGTCTGGAACAGTAGTGGTATTATACAAAGTTACAGTTTTCAACTGCTCTAGCCTTTGTTTGTAATGACGAGCAATCTAACATTGAGATCAATCTTTTCTTTTTGAGGTGTATTTTAGGATTCAATAACAGTGGTTGAATACAGAAACATAATAACTGTCTGTTTTTGCAGTCATGAGCGTGTTTTGGAGGCCATCACAGAGGAGGCAGAGAAAAGGGACATTGAGAGGTTTCAGCCTCTCCTTACTGGCATGAACAATCACAACATTGCTCTCAAGGTAAACATGCTTAAAGTGGTCTATATGAGTTATATTAATTAATTAATAAACCCCCATGTGTATTTTTGTGTTCCAAATAAGACATACCCCATTGCAGCATTGTAAAGACTTACTCACCTTGTTTTGTGACATCATCTATCCTGTTAGTTAAAATAGTGAAGCTGACTTGATGACTTGTTTTTGACAGGGTGGCTGCATGCAGCTGATCAATGCCTTGATCAGCCGGGGAGAAGAGTTGGATTTCAGGATCCATATTCGTTCTGAACTACTTAGATTGGGACTCAGAGAACAGCTGAAGGTACAAAAATATGTCTTTTGATCTTCTCCTAAAGTGAATATCCAATGACAACAACAACAACAACGTCTCCTTCATTCTCGATGCCTGCGTCTTGCTGACTGGCTGACACAAAATCATATGCTGTAAAAACATTCTCTCACAGTCAATGTTTGTCACACTCTACACCTTGCCTTTTCTTCCCTCCGCCTGCATCCCATCGCTC
This sequence comes from Semicossyphus pulcher, assembly GCF_022749685.1. Lineage (NCBI taxonomy): Eukaryota > Metazoa > Chordata > Actinopteri > Labriformes > Labridae > Semicossyphus > Semicossyphus pulcher. The sequence goes on from NW_027211693.1 coordinate 19,922,169, forward strand.
TCCCTGCAGGAGGTGCGGGTGATAGAAAACGAAGAGCTGAGGGTGCAACTCACGGTGTTTGATGAGCAGGCTGAAGATGACTCTGAGGACCTCAAAGCGCGTCTTGATGACATCCGAATTGAGATGGAATATCCTTCCACTGTGCGAAATTGTCCCTCTGTAGGAGCTGCCAGGTGTTCGTTTTGACCTTGAAAAACTATAAACCTGTTTACTACAATACTTGGCTTACTTGTGGTTTCACCTTTACATCACTTTGAAAGTTAGATGACGGGGAGAATTCATCTTGTAAGAACATGAATGATCAAGATAAACAGTATGTAGTATCAAATTCATTTAAACCTAATTGAAATGAGCCTGTTGTCTGCACAAAGTCAGATTATTCCTTTCTTCATCTTACAAACAGCCTGACTACTTCTTTCCAAGACAGATCCAACATTCATATTTTCATAACTTCTAAGCAGGATGTGCTGATGTCATGCTGTAGATTTGTTGTGACCCTCATCAAATACTTGACTTCAAAAGCCAGAATCTCATTTAAACAGTGGTACAAGTGCGCCTGAAATTAAAGGCTTTATTCTATGCAAATGTATTCTATCTACCCAAATGTCTTAATGATTTTTCCGTTATCTGACAAAGATACATATTTTAAGGGAATGATGCAGAGGACGCTGTTTTATCTTTATGGCAAAACATGCCCGGTTTTGACCTAATGTGAAAGCAAAGGTAGATAGATATTGATAAGAATTATAATAAAAGAAAAAGGAAAATCACCTTTACTTTAACTTTTAGAAACACCTTAAAAAGGACTTCCACCCACTGCTGTAGTTCTTGCTGCTTTTGCCATGCAGTTATAATATTCAACACCAGGTGTCTCCCAGGAGCCGACAACAGTCTGCCTCAATCGGCCTTTCCTATTGCAACACGTTCTGCTGCCTGCACACAGCACAAAACATCACATTTATTTTGACAACAAACATTATATGTGATAGAACTGGTTGTGTTAGTTATATAAGACATGCTCAGATTCCATCAAACTGTCCCTATCGAACAACATTATCTGATACAGATAAGGTCTGTGTCTGACTTGTATTTAACATTATGTTTGTAGCGCACAAATGGCAGCGTTCAGTGGGCTGCTCCAAGCCTCCAGATTATAGAGATTATTGTATGCAGTACTTAATGTGTGTGAAACTGTCCTATTCATTGTTTTAATTGAACCTTAACTGCCTTTGCTTCACTGATGTGCGCGAGGTGTTTGAGATCCTTGTCAACACCGTGAAGGACTCCAAGGCTGAAAGCAACTTCCTGTCCCTGATGCAGCACCTGCTGCTGATCCGTAATGATTACTTGGCCAGGTAGGACATGATGTACACACTCATACATGTTGACACTCTTACACACACTCCTTTTTAAGCATGTACCGTATTACAGAGTATCTGCTGATATAACATTGGTGATAGAAGAGGTGATCCATGGATTGTCTTTTAAAGGTTAAAAATAGAGTTTAAAGATTTATTAAAATATGACATGATTTTGTCAATTTAATGCCACATTATGTACATAGAGGAAGACCTTATGCAACTATAACTGGCAGTTTTTCTCTGCAGTCCATTTGCAGTCTTATCAAAAAATTCTAAAATAACCAAAACAAAAAATGTTAGATGTAGAAGTTTCTTCATTTCCTTCAATTACCCCTCTGCCTCCACTTCTCTCTCTCCTCTCCTCTCCTCCGCCTTTTCTCCATTTGCTGTTTTGTTTTTCAGAGTGCCGTTGAAAGCCTGAGAAATTAATACATGCAAAGAAATCCAATTCCATTTTAATAGAAATCACTTCTTATCACCAGAAATATGCTAATGTCTCTCCCTGTGTCTCCCAAAGCCCTCGGGGGGTTTTAGCTAGAAACACAGAGAAGAGAGGAGAACTGGATGATTGAATGACAAGACGGGGCTGGAATAACGTTAAAGACCAGCCATAGCGTCCAGCATCTACACATGCATGTCCTCTTACACAAAACAGAGGCTTTACTTTGTAATCAGAACTCAGGCAAAGTCACAAAGTCATCAGCAGGCAGTCACACATAGAGGTGAGCTGTTGGTCCAGGGTCACATTGATGGTATCAGACAGGCAGGAAATTGTGATTTATTTTTAACACTGTTTGGGAAATAAATTGTGAGGATGGAAGATGAGTCTTTTACCTCCCCTCTTTCATCCCTCCGTCTTCCCTGTCCATCTCTCACCATCTAGATTAGCCAGTGGAACTAAATAGAGGTGGACACAGGAAGTGAGGGTGGGAGCGAGAGACGTGGTCTCAGAAAATACCGCTTTATAATTATAGAGATGGAAAGAAAAGGGAGGCGGGGGCGAGACAATGATGAAGAAGGAATTGTGAGTGGAGGTAAATTGCTAGGTAGATGATGAGAGAATGAAGCAGGGACGTACAGGAAGTGGAAGGCTTGAGTTAGAGTTTGTGTGGGAATAAATGAAAGCATACCTGCTGCTGTGATCGCACTATGCTTCAGTGTTAATAATAGACGGAAATTTACTAGAATACACTAATGCTTGGAATGGCTGACTTAAGGTCATGCACATACCATGCATGCACAAGACAGTGTGGGCCATATTAGATGTTTATTTTAAAAAACACCTTCTCCTACTAAACTTAACGTCTAAATTGAATGTGTTCGGACTCCTGAAGAATATCATATTTAGGGTTAAGCCTTTTTTTATTTCTGTTTCACTTCTCCAGAACGACACTAGATGTCTCTCTCGCTCCACGGATAAATCTAAGCTTTAAGGAAAAAAAACAACTTGAAGGATAGTGAAGGAGTGGGAAAAGTGTTAGACAAAGGCGGAGTGACTAAGAGAGGCAGGGAAGGGAAGGAGACAGAATAAATAAAGTATTGAGTTTGTGACTCTGGCAGCATCTAATGGGGTCAGCGAATAAGACACCTCCAAAATTGAGTGTCTGTGTAAAGCTGCCTTGATCAGACACGGGCGCTGGACGTGCACCAACACACTCTCACTCTCACAGTTGCACACAATCAATCTTAGTGACAAGAAACTCAAACTGTCATGCTCACACAGACAGCCAATCTCAGCTGCAGACAAAGTGACAAAGCATGTGTGCTCACACATTCGTCTGAACAAATGAACCTGCTTGTTCCGTGTCAGTCTGATTCTCTGCTCACACCAGATTTCCTCTTAAGGCAGACTACACTGATACTGTAAAAGGAATACACCTGTCATAACATCATCGTAGACGCAACATGCAGAGTATGTTGTAGAGAGTCAGATATTCTCCATTGATGCCCACCTTTTATTTCTCTGTCTTTCTCCTCATCCACCTCTGTGTAAATCTGTCACCCCCCCCTCCTGCAGGCCTCAGTACTACAAGTTGATCGACGAGTGTATCGCACAGATCGTGCTTCACAGGAATGGAGCGGACCCTGACTTCAAGTGCCGTAACCTCAGCCTCAACATTGAGAGCTTGATAGGTGAGTGTTTCGACCTGAACGCAGACATGAACAAGTCTCCTGCTTCTCTCTTAAAGTGATGCCTTTTAGTGGATCACCCTGCAACCTTAAAGCCTGCCATAAAGGCATTTTAAACTTTATTCTTGCACTTTCTCAGACATTAAAGACCAAGTTATCACTTAATGCGGATGGACCAGGAAGTACTGTGTTGGTTAAAACATTCAACCAGACTTTTTTGGCCTATGCTTGTGCTGTGTTGCTGTCAATTACAATATCCAGATATTAAACCTTCATTTAGTCCTATTCCATGTCACATTGTCTATCTACATTGTTGACAAATGTGTTGCAGCACAGACACACCACAGGGTGGAGCCAGAGAGATAGTGTGTTTCAGAGTGGGCTGAACTGAGCTACAGGTTTTACAGACATGCAGGATAAAAGCTCAAACCAAGCACTCCTCTCTAATTCACTATAAATTACATGACATTTCTTTGTCCTCTTCCAATGTTTGATCCCTGACATACAAAAACAGATTGGTTAGACTGTGGTTTTCAGGACCTGATAGTGGTAATTGCTCTATATAAGTCGGCAGTGCCGAGGTACAATTGTCTGCAAACCCCCCTATGTTTAGAGGATGGGTTCACAGTTTTGCAGGTCCATTTCAAAGCAGAAAGAAAGAAGGAAGTAACCTATAGTGCTCCATTTGTGCCAAAGTACATTCCAATCCAAAGTTAATCTGAAGCTATTATGGTGCTCCTGCAGTCGGAGTTAAAATCCAGTGAGTACCTTGTGAAGTTTCTGGCTCTTCATTGAAAAAGTTCCCTCCTCTCCTCCTGGCTGAGCAGCAGAGGATGCATAGTAATGCAGTGTCGGGGGAAACAGCGGGAATTCTCAAAAGACTGAAACTGAAACTCCTGAATTAATTTTTGCACAGGACTGTAGATTTTGTCCCCAGAATGTTGAATTGGAAGTGCATGAGGGACGGGTCTTTTGATGGCCAGTATTAAAGGGAAGGCTGATTAAAGGAATCAGAAGCTGTTTTAACGTCCATACGGGTAACCTGAGCGTATGAGCACGACACAGCTATCCAGGTGTAGCACATACTTCTGTAAAGGGATAAAAGCAGATACATGATGGCCACTAATCCACTGTCTAAGTGCTGAACTTTTTGCTGGTATATGTGCATGTGAAATTGTGGCCCTGAGTGACAGCTCTAAATGTTGACTAGGAAACACCTGCTGAGTGTAGTGAAATAAACCAGAGCAGAATGGAGGTGCAGGCCATGTCTCAAGAGTTCAATATTCCTTTATGGCAGGTCTCCGTTGCTCACCGCAGGAGGCTCTAATTGCACTGCTTCTAAATGCGTCCTGACACACACACACACATACAGGCTGGCTGGCCTCCTTTAAGGCTGCCAGAGTTATTATCGGTGGAAAGCAGCCCAATTCTGCCCTGCATGCATTATTTAGTGTTTTTCTTTGAACTCTGAAATTCAGCACAGTTTTTTCCCCCCATATTCTGGCTCCCTTAGTGCTCTCTATTCCAAGTTTGTCCCATTTAGCCTAGCCACCATGACAGAAGAGCCCCCCCTCCCTCCCTCCATTACACATCCAATAACCATGTGAACTCGTACACAAATGCACACTCTGAAATTGTATGTGTGTTGGCATATTATAGTGAGGTTCTTTCATCTGGCAAATCCTTCTTTTTCACAGAATAGATTTCTCATTTTCCCCTGCCTCTCTGTCTGTAAGAAATCTTTCAGAGTTTTTCCTTCTCACTCAACTGAAGGCTCAAACTTTCCCTTCACAATCAGTCTAAATCAGTCTCTCTGAATTAATGTAATTTCTTCACTTTCTAATTTAGCTTTTCACAGCTCCTCTATCTCTGCTATCTATCTGTTTGATCCCTCTCCTGGGCATCGTGATTAGCTGTCTTTGATCCAGTGACTTTTTGGCATTCATCTTCATGTTAATTAGCTCTTTTATTGCACATGCTCGGCAAGCCCTTGGGCACTGAACCACCTGTAGACCCTGCAATTATTCTGTAAAAGTACCCTGTTGGTCAGCCTGTGTCCTCTCCACCCTCTCCTCTGCCAAGCAGAACCTCTGATAATGGATTTTCCCCCAACTGTTATATGGTCTTTCTTTTAGTTTTGCAGTCTGTCAGAAAAAGAGGCGAATATAAAAATGTGAAAAATAGTGGTATGAGAGAAATGACTCTACTACCACCTCTCTCTCATACACACGGTCAGATAAAGGTGTATGTACTGGAGGCTTAAATTAGAAGCAGCATGAAACAGATAGAATCCTATGATAATGAGATGCCTCCACAATCATCTCACGGATCTTGACTTTGACTGGTGCGATAAGGGAAGGACAGGGACACACGTAAGACACTTGCTCTGTGTGTAAGCGTCTGCTTGTGAATGCACGCAGCATGTGCCAGACGCCAGACTGAAGGGTGCAATGTCTTCTCGACCAGATGTGTGCAGGTGCGTTGTCTGAAACCGTTATCTTATTCACCTCCTTTTTTTTCCTCTTTTCCTTTCCCCTGTCCGTTTCGGTTTGTCCACAGACAACATGGTGGACCAGACCAAGGTGGAAACGAGCGAGGCGAAGGCAAATGAGCTGGAGAAGAAGGTGAAATGCACAAGTTCACGCCCGCAAACACACAGACACACACATCTTGTCAACCCAGAAATAACACAAGCTACAATAACATAGACACAAAAGTAAATCATACGTAGTTAAAGGCAACATTACACACACATCAGGATGTTCCGCGCATCCACCTTCTGGCTGACATGAGACGACAAATGAGGAAAAGCAAGGAACACGGGGTGACTAAGAGAATGAGCACACATGTCTGACAGCCAGCCGGCAGACAAATACTCTTAAAGGGAAGTAAAAAAACACACAACTCACACACACACACATTCACACAAGGGGATAAATGCTTTGATTGCGGTGTGCTGCTACCCTGATGCTTCTGTCCTGGTGACAGGATAATTGCAAAGAGGGAGCTGAAACTAGCCTTCATTCAGGCACCCATAAAGACACACACACGCGCTCTCACATTGGATCATATCCACTGAAGGCACGCACATTCACACACGCATACATTACAAACACACTTGGATTAATTCTCGTTGACCACACACACCCGCCATAGCGCTGGCTGTGTATGATGGGGTAATTGCAGGCAGTCCCTCTGGCAGGAATTAGGGATGAGGCTGTCAGGACGCTGACAGCGAGAGTAACGGATCTGCTGTCTGCAAATTAAACAGCAATGTGTGTCTGTGCGTTCGTGGATACATCTGTTTAAATACTCTTCGTCCTGTTTGTCAAGTGTCCCGCAAGAAAAATCCTTGAAAATATATGAAAGCGAGAAAATTAAAATCGCTGTTTCTCTGCCACTTCTTTTAATGGACGTGAAGGCCTTAAAATGGAAGTGAGAGAGCGCTCATACAAGTGCACTGAAGCATCCTAACTCAATAATTGACACTAATTTCCAGTGTAAATTATACAATGAAACGGAAAGCACTCGACTGAAGGAAAAGGCTTCTACAGGTCTTACAGATACGGTAACTGCCGCAGCATCGGGAGGGAGACTAAAAGCTTGTGAATGCAAACACACTTCAGGTGTTTTTAAGGTTTATGTCTGATATTTACCGGATGCTCTTAATGCTTTACTTCCCCTCTATCATCCTATTAAATGAAATTGTTCTTAAAATGATTTAGCATTTCTTCAACCTTAATCCTTTAGTAGTAATTCTGATCACTTCTCTAATCTCACACTGTTTCCTGAGGTCAAGCTATTCTTATAGTCATCAGTGACGGTACATTATTGTTTGTTTTACAGGTTGATGTGGCTGTCACTGGTGCTACTGCATAAATAAAAGCTTCATAAATACTGTAAATAAATACCGTATAGTAACTTTTTACTGCACCTCTCTGTGGCCCTCTACATGTGTTTTTAGCTGAATGCAGAGTTGACAGCACGCCACGAGCTGCAGGTGGAGCTGAAGAAACTGGAGGGCGACTACGAGCACAAGCTGCAGGACCTGAGCCAAGAGAAGGAACAGCTGGCAACTTCTAAGCTGGACCGAGAAAAGGAGAACCAGGGACTGCAGCAGCAGCTAAGCACTCTGCAGCAGCAGGTACACACAAACCTTACCTGTCTATGTGGGGCTTAATTCAAATAACTCTAATTTATATCGAAGCTACTTGCGTTTATAGTCAGTTTTATTTGACAGTAGAGTATTGAGCTAATAAGATAAATGACAATCTTTGAGTTAATGTCTGAAGTCATTGAATAAAAGTGAGTTAAACTCAGTTTGACACTTCCAGAAGTCTTTGTGGCAAGTTCACCAGCTCAAACAGACTTTATGTAGTATCTCTATCATTGCTTCATGCTGTTGTCAGTATAAAAGTAGTCAAACCGAATCTGTAGAGTCAGATAACTGAAGTATTGTTTAATGTCTTGGAAACCCATGAAACACAGAACTGAAACTTTTGCTAAAGCTGCACAAAGTAAAACATTTTTAAGGCTAAGAGGAAAACAATCATTCAAAAGTCTGAGCACCAAGAAGTTGTCCAACATCTCTACACACCCACACAAACACAGAAGCCCCCTGGCCTTAAATGATTTGGCTAACTACTAGCATGGCATGAAAAGAGGGAAAGAACTGAAAGGATATTGTGAGAAGAAGCCAAATCCTTTAGAGATTAAGAAACTCACTCAAAACAGGGAAAGTGGGGAATAGGAGAATAAAGAGTCACTAAAGAAAGAAGGAGAAAGGGAAAGGATGGCTGAAATTATTAAGGCTAAGATGTACGTGCAGGGTTTTTAGTGTGTGTGTGTGTGTGTGTGTGTGTGTGTGTGTGTGTGTGTGTGTGTGTGTGTGTGTGTGTGTGTGTGTGTGTGTGTGTGTGTGTGTGTGTGTGTGTTTGTTTGTTTGTTTGTTTGTTTGTGTGTGTGTGCGTGTGTGTGTGTGTGTACACTCATGCATTAGGAAGGCAAAGTTGAGGATTGTTTAGCTGTCAGTGTCCTGCTGCCACACCAGCTGGACTCTGCCTCACAGTGACAACCCAACTCACAAGCACACCAAGCGACCCAGAACAGTCTGCCTCTGTGCATGTGTGCTCATAACCACATGAAGACGTGGCTGTTTTCTGCGTGTGTTTGCGTGTGTGTGTGTGTGTGTGTGTCTGTCAGTAAAAGAACACAGCTTCCAAAATGAGCTTCATCCAAAGTGGCTGATGCCAGCAGAGTCATCTTCTCACCGTGCAAGAGCCAAAACACACACACACACACAAACATGCATATGCACGCACAGTTGTCCAACGCATCAACAGCATTAGCAGCCAGGCATCTAACAAGCTTCTCATACTAAGATGGCTCACTTTCTCTGTGTTTGAGGCACTGCCCATCTAAGATTTCTTCACATGTAGAGATCTCTCACTGTCCCTCCGTGTGATGCCGTGCCCAACTCTTCATCTGCTGCCTCGCTAAGAAAGCCTGCCTCAGAGGCCCTTTATGTCTGCTACTCTTCATAGTCCGAGGAAACTACAAAAACAATTTGTTACGCCGCGTACACACCCTCTTCCCCACATAGACATGCACTCTTTATGGAACACATATAGTTAATGCACTTCTCTGTACTATACTTCTTAACTACCGTTTATATCACATATTGTATATTCACATTCAAGACCCAGCCTGCTTTCACTGCCTAATATTATCTGCTCACTTTAATTAATTGGACACTTTAATGAATTGGACAGTTTTCTCAAGAACTGTTGCCTTACTGATGTAAATACTCAAATAACTGTTTCAGTGTTGGAATGAAAGATTGATTTCAACACCGCTGCTAATTAAGAAGTTTGTCCTCCTCTTTTAAAACTTTTCTTTTGAATTGGGCTTAACCCCCCCCCCCCACACACACACACACATACACACACACACACACACACACACACACACACACACACACACACACACACACACACACACACACACACACATGCCGTGTACTGCATTTTTCCTCCATCTCTCCCAAAGCTCAATCCTGCCCAGGCTTTAATCCCGTTCTATGTCACTCTTCCCGTCTTTTGTTCTGCTGTTTTCTCTCAAATTTAATCACTCTGTTGGCACTGCTACTCATCTGAACGGGGGCAAATACAAACAGTCACTTTAAGGAATATAAAACATCAATATACAGTCATGACGTGCAAGTATGATAAGTTACTGTACATGGTTTGTAAACATAAAGAGGTTAATGGATATTTGTCTTTATTTCCTGCAGATTGAAAAGCTGTCTAAAGACCTGGAAGAGGCCAAGACTAAAGTTGTCACAGTCACTGTGCCTGTGCCAACACCCGGTTTGCCCCCTCCGCCACCTGCCCCTCCTCTCCCCGGCCAGAATGCAGGTATGCCCCCTCCACCCCCACCTCCACCTCCGCCCCCTCCCCTACCAGGCATGCCTGTCCCCCCGCCCGCTCCCCCGTTACCGGGTCACGCCTGTATTCCTCCTCCTCCTCCACCACCTCCTTTACCAGGCATGCCTTGCCCTCCACCTCCCCCGCCCTTGCCTGGCATGCCGCCACTTCCTCCACCCTTACCTGGGATGGGACCACCACCACCTCCACCACTACCTGGGGCTCCTGGTATCCCTCCACCACCGCCACCGTTTGGCATGGGGGGCTGGGTCGCTCCTGCACCACCTCCACTGCCTTTCGGGCTTAAGCCTAAGAAGGAGTACAAGCCCGAGGTCCAGCTGAAGAGAGCCAACTGGAGAAAGGTCAGTCTCAGGATAAATGTTCAATAAATACTTTTTATCTGTTGTAAAAAATATTGTGTATAAAAAAAATCACATTTATGCCCTACATTCTTTAATGTAGCATACGTGAAAGGGTGGGATGATCGCAGATGTGTCGTCCGTTGCTGTTGACTGACGGTCATGGACCATTACAATCGCAATATTAATCCCCCGCCTGACTTGGGCTGCACTATATTTGAGAAAATGTGCAATGCAAAACAGCAATATGCAATCTGCAATATATTTTTCGTTATGAAAATGTGGGAAATTATGACCAGATAAAAGCAATGTTGTTTTTATGCATATATATATACAATAAACAATCATAAGGTGCTTTTCGACAGCAGAAACTTTCCCCAGGAAATATGAACCTTTTAAGGAACTCGTGCGTTTCAGGAACCAGGGTCTAAATTTAGTTCCAGGGTAATTGATTGACCCCCGAAAAGTCGCTGCTCGGTAGGTAGTACTTTCCAAAGGTCCAGGAACTTTCAGGGCGGGGCCTGCGGTGCGGATCGTTTCTGATCGATCGAGTACTTGCAGCGTTTTATTTCACCCGCCATGTTTAAAAGACTGCAGCTGCAAGCTCACTGTTATCATCATGCTTCAAGATTGTTTACCGTGCTTTGAGATGGAGTCAGAGAATAAAGTCTGACAGATGGCCCAACAATGAGGTGAGCATCCATGCAGGAATTGGATATGGCTACCCGCAACGAGAAAGTGTACGCCAAGATATCTCTATGGTTGTCTGAGCTCAACATTGTCCACACCGCCAAACAAGTCAGTAATGCAGAGTGTCCGAGAAAAGCTGAAGAAGCTGAAACAGGACTACAAAAAAATAAAGGACCACAACATTTTTTCACAGCTTTTATTGCTTCTTCATACGTCATTGGCGTGATTTGCATAATCTTCACGGGACTTTAGGATGCTGTGGAAACGCAGACAACAATGGGTCACAAGAACCATTTAGTTCCTTGAAGAGAATTTCCTGGAACTAAAAGTAACTTTATGAAACAGTAGCTCACTGTCCCGCAACCTGCAGCTCCTCATTATCACATAAACCTAATGTTAAAACATATAGGGATTGTATCCTGATAATAAAGTTTGTATATATTTAACTTAAACAACAGTCCAGTTTGAAAAAGCTCTGCGTGTGCTTCTGTGTGCAACAGTTTGAGAGAAAGCTGAGCTGGAGCTTTAACTGTGGGATTCTGACCTGCAGTGACTTGCACACACGCGTGTATCTCATGACTATGTGCTTCATGTTCTCCTCCCTCTCATCTGTGATGGTTAAAACATCAAAACGGCCCTCTGTCTTTCTTTAGCCTAAAGCTACTGTTTAATGGCTTCAGCAGACTTCATCAGCATTTAGCTTCCCTCTCTCTCTCCCTCACGCTCTCGCTCTATCTCCCTCTCTTTCCGGCTGGTGAGGGTGTTTGACGAGGATGTCACAGAAATTGCTTTTTAATAAGCCTTCTTCTTTTAACTGCGCCACTGAAAGATAATTAAATTGCTGCTAGAAAGGACAGTATTCTTTTGTAATTTAAATTAACTTTTTTTTCCGGCTTGGTCTCGTCCTCCTCTTTGCGTGCTCTCTTGCTTTCTTTCGTGCTCCTTCAGCTCATCCCCGTATCACATTTCCCTTCCCTTTTTCTCTGTCTTCTCCGTCCTACATCCCCATCCCTGAGGCTTTGTCCATAATGAAAGGCCTGATATCTGTAAATTTACTACCACTGCTTTCTCGCTCGCTCTCTCTGTTTCACTTTCTCTCTGGCGTATTTCCCTTTGATGAGAACACTCAGAAAGTGAAGGAAAAACATACAAAGTAAATTGTGACCAGAATAAAGAGAGACAAAGGGAGGGATACAGAAAGAGCTCCTGAGAAAGAGTGAGGAAAGAAAAAGCTCCGTATTCCTTTGCGTTTCTGTTTGTGAAGCTCAAGACGCTTTGTGGTTGAAACTGCGTGTGAAGATTAGAGAAAATTATTACTTGTTTCCTCCTCTCCCTTTCCTCTTTGTGCCCTCCTTCCTTTCTTCACCCTCCTCATCTCCCTCTACTATCAAACCCCTGCCTCTATTTTTTGCAGCCCTTTTGTTCTGTTGACATCTTTATTGGCATATCTTATCGTTTGCCACGTGCACAGATGATGATAGATAATATGGTCATTTATCAGATACATTACATCTCCCTTTTCTTCTTTTTGTCACCCTCTCTTTATCTGTACATCCTGGCATTTCCTTCTCTCAGATTGGACCCGAGGACCTCTCTGAGAACAGCTTCTGGACCCAGGCAAAGGAGGGCAAATTTGAAAACAACGAGCTCTTTGCCAAACTCACACTGGCCTTCTCCTCGCAGACAAAGAGTGAGTGTGTGCCCTGCGTCTTTTACTTATCATGTTGAGTTTCGCAGTAATGAGCAATGTCTCTGTTTCTCCCCTCGCTCCCTGACTCCACGTCTATTTCAATCCTCCTGCTCTGCTTCCATCAGCCACCAAAGGTAAGAATATCACGCACACACCTCCATTAAGTTCTTTGTCACACATCTTCTCCAGCCTTTCTCACCCTTCCCGTCCTCTGCTTGGAGGACACGCTGCGCATTTACATTATTCAGCAACTCCGTGTCAAAACAGCATCTCACACGAGTTCATGAATAAACCACCCACACCTGTGTTTGTGTATGTGTTCATCTTCTCAATGTGCCCATGACTTGTTGTGCAGAGACCAGGGTGAGACGAATTGGGACTTGGGGACGGAAAGAGAGATGGACAAAGGGAGGAGGGTAGAGGGAGGGATAAGGAGAAGGTCACTGATGTCCTTTGACTAGCCACCTGCTGTCCTGGCACAAAGCGCTGACACACGGCCCTACGCTCACACACGCACACCTGTCCACTCCTATCACCTTGTCCCAGTGTCACCGAGCCTTCTGCTCTAACTCCTCCATATTCATTTCATAACCAGGACACCAGGAAATCACAGACAGACAGTGTGTGTGGGTGTGTGTATAATTCCATCTGACCTTCAGATTCAGTCTCAGTACACACACACACACACACACACACACACACACACACACACACACACACACACACACACACACACACACACAGTCCTGCTCATGTCATATCCATAAACAGAAGTGCGCATGCACACATGGCTGACATTTAACTGACATCAACAGCTAGCATCACTGTTGGCAGCTGTCCCATCTGCATTCACCTGTATGGCAAGTCCTAACGTCCGCCTGTCACTCCTTGATTTGACCCCCTCCCCCACACTCTCGGCCCGTGCACCCACGCTGCAACTTTTTATTGGCTGAGACAGCCGCCTGTTCCGGTTGATGTCTAATAACCTTTTCTGAGAGCTGAGTATGAAGACACCCTGGCCTTTTCATAGCCCCATACCTGTCTGTTTGTCTGCCTGTGTGTGTGTGTGCGAGAGACACACAGAGAGAGATAGAGACCAGAGATCAGGTACCAGGGACCAGTGGCCTGTTCTACTAAGTACGATGAAAACACCAAGTATCTATTGTTTATCTGGCTTTCGGTCAGGCCATGAGCATGATCACTTAAAGGGGCGGTTTGCAGAGCAATCACAAACACAAACAAGTCTACTGGTAGCAGAGCGGCATACCTTGGAGCTTTAGAGCAAAGTACAATAATTGAAGTGAATATTTGCGAGGTCAAACGGTATAATGGAGCAATACAAAGCGGTAACAAGGCTTTCTTTAGTACCTTTAAGTACAGCAGGTACAAGCCTTTCAGTCTCGGTTGTAGGGTGACATCAGTAATATCAGTATCTATATCAGTCTCTGAACACTCTTGCCCTCCTCCCTCTCCCGATCTGCTTGCTGGGCTTGGAGACAAAGGGATCAAGAGAACTGATTGGACAGTAGGCGGTACTCTTCCACAGGTTGAGCTCTTATCCTGAACATGACCTGCTCTGGAGCAGGTTAGGTGTGTAGTAAGTTACCATGGCAATGTACCCCGCTAAGAAGTGAATCACCTTGACGAGAGTTAGTTGTGTTACCTCGCCAAACGCTGCTTCCTGCTCAGACCTCTGAGCAGAGCATTGAGCTGTTATCAGGCATCTTTTGAAAGTATGCATGTGGCTAATCTACACATAGATTATTAGGACTGAACCTTCACCCCACGTCCTTCCTTCTCTTTCTAAACACACCGCTCAAGGCCTAATATATTCTCCTCCTGACCTTTCTCTCCTCCTCCTTATCCCTCACCTCTGGGAGCTTCTCTCTTCCTCGTCCTCCTCTTCCTTCTCTTTGCCTCCTGTTCCTCGTTACCCAGCAAAAGCAGACCAACACCACACCGAGCCACATCTGACCCTTCCTGACCTTTCTTCCTCCTCTCCGTCAGCTGCCCAGCAGCGCAGCTGGGTTGGCATGCACACACACACACACACACACATACATACACACCCACACAGAAAACAGTGGTGCAGGGTGGTAATGTGCTCAGGGCAGGGTCAGGGGTGACCTCTGAGCCTCGGTGGAAGAGCAGAGAGCTGATGGTGGGAGACACGCCCTCTGGCTGTACATGGCCGTATCCTTTGCTCTTTTCTATGTAGTTATTTCTATTTTCAGTCTGTGTATCTTTAACTGTGTATGTAGCTGTATCTCTTCTCTCCTGAAAACAGGGTCAACATGTCAGTTAAGGTCAGGCCAGTTATCCTTCATGCTTCTGTTTCCAGCAGCTGCTGAGCAAGTCAGAATCAAACTAGTCGTCTCCTGAAACAATCCTGAAGCAGAGATGATAATGAAAACCTTTATGTTTGCATCTTTAGTGTTTGTATTTGGGATTCTGTTATTTTAACATACATTTTGTAAGTAATGCCTCTTATCTAATTTAACCCTGATCTACTGAACACATCAGACACACGACACACATGCAGACCTTCTCTCTGCAGGATGAAACTGTTGTTTTCTTCAGTTGTTGCGAGTTCAGGCAAGAATGTAAGAAATCCAGCCTCCTATTGGATAAAAGTTCCACCTCACTTCATTTATTCCAGTCGAGCCTTCCTTACCTCTCGACTTTTGACCTTTTTCTTCTAAGCTACTTAACTTGCCTTGCTAACAACCATCCCAGCCAAGGCCATCGTTAGTAGAGCTGTGCTGCTGAACATCTTGTTTACCAGGACGGACATACAAAACTGAGCGATCAACATGGGAAATGAGACATTTTATAGTCAGTCGATAAAAAGAGCAAGGTTTTGCTTACTGAGCATGCAAGCTCTCAAGGTTTTCACAAGGTGCACCACCTCTGGGAGCTGTTTGGGTATACTCTCCCAGACTCGCTCGCAGGCTTCCTGCTGGCTCTCTCTCTGTGATTGATGTTGATAAACTATATTTCTGTATTGCACGCCGCGAGGTTAAAGGTACACTTCAGTGCTGTCTTTGTTTTATCTTGGCACCGGTTTTAGGAAAGAAAATATGTGATGATATATTCTTAATAAGACTGCCTGCTGCTTTTTGTTATCTTCCTGAGGTTTTGAATGAGCTTGAACTGATGCCAGTCTGAGATAATAGCAAGCTGTTACTCCGTACATCTGTACAGTTTGATGGGGTATAAAATTCTATTTAAAACTCCATACAGAGCATTATAAAAATGTATTAGCTTATATCCAGCAGTACTTATAGTGGGGACATCATGCTGTTATCTTCTTTCCTGTTAAAGTGACTGCACACTGCACAGACAATGCCCAGCTCACCTCAACATTCTAAAGTTGGCCAGCTCCACACTGCCCAGACGTCAGCTGACAGGACAGACTTTTGTTTTTGTTAAACTCAAGTGAGTGCTTAAAGGACAGGTAGTTAACCAACATTAGAAGAAGAAAGTCGTGTGGACTGATGTTCCGCACTCGAGTATAGGCTAGTTGTCAAGGGAACGCTGTCTCAGAATGTTGCGGTTTGTTGGGAAAAGGCACCTTTAAGGTGGCTGCACACTGCCCAGACCAGGGGTCTCTAGCCTTCATTCATCTGAGAGCTACTAAGTGGCCAAGAGCTACTTGCATTACATCGCTGTAATTGCTGGTGGCGCCCCATGTTGATTCTTTTGTCGACTGAAAAGTTGACCTTCACATTCATGAATAAAAACTTGCTTTCCAGCTCCTGTAATAGTATGTTTTCTGCTTTTTCTTGGCGTGGCCACCTTTACTGTCCTTCATAAATCTGGCTAAACAGGCTAACAGCACCAAACTCCTCACTTTAGCTCAACTAGCGTACAGCATAACTGACCCGACCTGTCGATGGAGGTTGCTGCAACATTGCTGTGATTGGTTAGGTTCAGACGTTGACAAACTTGCCAGGAGCGTCACCGTTTTTTATTGACAGCTGATATTGTATTGGATTGGGTGGGACATCTGTGTATGTGACTGAATTGAAGTGGGAAGAGGCTTTGAAGGTGCATTGGGCATTGTCTGTGCAGTGTGCAGTCACCATTAGACATCATCCAACTGTTTTGCTTTGCTTATAAGGAAAATGATACGACGATTTGCAATCATGTAGAGCCAAGTTATTTATATAAGCAACTATGTCTAACTGTAATGTAGTTAGTATTGTGTATTGGGTTTCAGGCAGTAAGCTTATCCCCTCATTCTTCCTTAAGCTGCTCCTTTCATGTCTCACTTGTGACGGGCTTGTGTCTGTTTTGTGCTTTTCAGTATTTGCTTTCCTCCATCGTTCTTATAAAAGTAATACAAGTAGGTGAGAGACTTCAAACAGGGTTCATTTTTATGCACATGTAGCTAACTTTCTTAAAGGGCAGGAGGACAGTGACAAGGCTAGAATTTTTACACTGTTCATCCAACATGGGAATATATATCCTGAACTGTCCTTTTCTTACTTTTTCATCCGTGTTTGATAGCAGGTGCCTTTTGAAGTCGGCACCTCAGATAGCCCAATTAGCAACAGAACGAGAGAGAGAGTAAGAAAAGGAATGAGGAGGAGGAGGAGGAGGAGGAGGAGGAGGAGGAGGAGGAGGAGGAGGAGGTTGGGAAAAAAGAACTGAGAGCAGAGGGAGAGGCTGGGCTTGGGGGAGCGGTGGTGATTAATTTGATTCGGGAGAGAAAAGGAGAGAAAAGGGCCAGGAGCATATATGATTATTAATCCTCATAATGTGAGGATCATTTTCATATCCCAATTCTCCAGCCTTACACTCTCTCCTCCTCCGTGTCTCAGTCTCTGTCGCTGTGCTTCTGTGATCTGCTGTAGTACGACAACGACCCAATTTCTCGTTTTCGGTGGAGATCCCCAACCATCCCAAGAAGGCACTTTTTGATGCCTCGCACTGTATATCGCTGCACACCTCCACATGCAGCAGCACCTTCATGTATCACACTGCTTCCTGTAAAGCAGAGGCAATATTTAGCAGATAGAGTTCGTGTTTGTCGGCGCGAGGGTGCCTGTGCATGCTGGTGTATGTGCTCGAGAGAGAGAGAGTGGGTGGTTGAGCTCAGCCACATTTACAAACCAATTATAATAAGCCTTTTGATCTCCCTGTGTTCTGAAGAAATCAATTTCCCTCTCTGTAGGTATGTGTGTCTGTGCATGTACGTGCGTTTGTGTCGAGTTTCCTCTTCTGTCTGTTCAATACACTTTTCAATTTAATGAGCCACCAATCAGCAGGAGAGTGTTTGTAAGTGCGTGCCTCTCTCGGGTTGCAGGCCAATCAGTTAAAGGGATGAGATGAGATATGTAATATATTAGCGATGAAAGGCCAAACGCATGGACAATTAGGATGTAGTGTTGTTGTTAAGGTCGTTCCAACTTCTGATAAACGGAGTTCACAACATGCGGTGGCTTGTTTTTGTAGCAGTTCGCTGGTTCAAGGTCATTGTCACCCACAGAGGTAGTCGTGGTGCTGTTTTGTTTATGTTTGTAACCAGACTGATGCAGGACTGTTCCAAAAAATGTCAGCTGCGTGATTATGTGATGTATTGTCGCTGGAAATGTACCCCTCGGCCGTTCATGAGGCGCACTTCACAAGACGATACATCATGTGGGAAAGTAATGCAGCTTAGTGTCTCTTCTGATTCTGCTGCTGCAGTCACTGCTCCACGTTTGACAGGCCTGATAAATTACTCGCGAGTTATTGTTGAAAATGACCACAGGTGAGAAAGCCAAAGACCCTGTTTCACCCCAACAGTCAGATTTCTCATTTCTTACCCCCCTCTGTCTCCTCCTCCACCTCCTCCTCCTTCTCCTCATCATCATCCCAGTTTCATAACCCCCCCCACCTCCCCCATAACCAACTTCTAGAAGATGTTTGTTTATCACTGTTGGATCCCTCTAGGTCACAGCCAAGAAACATTTGTGCGCGTGTGTTTGTGCATGCTTGTGTTGTGTGTGCGATATTGTGTATAATTAGGCAGCGTTTTAGATAACAGTTTATGAAGACTCCGAGCTGCAGTCTCCCGAGACTCTTTAAAAACTGTACTAATAAAGCACTTAGATGACTAAATGAGGAATGGGCACACGGTATTAAGCCATAGGAGTGTTTGTGCGCGCTTCTGCGATTGTGCTAAATTAGTATTGGCTTTGAGAAGCTTGTGTGTGTAATGCGTTTTAACTTCTCTGTGTGTGTATCTCTGCGTGTATGTTTGTACTTGTGTAACCCACGGTAACAGGCCTTGTTAATAAATCATGCAGCGCTCAGGCTGGGGATGCAGAAAGAGAGGCAGGTTAATGCAAGGGTCACTAATGCTGTAGAAAAATATCCCTCTATTCTTTTCCTCTATTCTCTCTTATTGGTTCCATTTCTGGATGCAGCCTCTTCTGCACTTATACCTCTAATCCCTGTTTTTTCTCGCCACCTTTTTGCATACGCTAAATGACCACAGGATTGGATGACAGTAAGTACCTATAGGCCGTATATAGACATGTAGTCTTTATAACCTGTACATGAAAGATTTGATGTTTATAGGATGTGTGTTTGTTTATGTGCACCGCTGCTTAAGTTTAAACCCAAACTATACCTTTTAAGCCTGTAACAGTGGCGGTGCATTAGGTTGGCTTTGCTCGCTCTCTAAGCCTCGCCGTGTATTCTCAGCGCGGCAATAGCAAGCGTCCCCTCATTCACCATCTCTTTATGGTTGAGGAACAGCCGCAAAATACTGCTCATTCATCAGGCCTTATCAGGTTCAAACACATCTGTGTGCGCTCGCGTTGGCTCTCGCTGCCAACCGCGACAGCTCACTCGCATGCACAGGCAGAGGCATGTGCTAATGCATACACATGTAAACCGGCGAACACACAAACACACACTTACACGCTTTTGTCCCACTCATTCTCTTCATTCCATCCCTCTCTCCGTGCCTCCCTCGTTATATCTCTCTCTCCGCTGTTTTACATGCAAATGAGCTAAGTGTACTCATGCCGGAGCATTACCGCTGTGTGTGCCTAATCTCCTTGCTGCCTTTTCTCTTTCCTGGAGATTATCCTGTTTTTCAACGGAGTAGGCCTTCCTCGCTTCACTCGGCTCCTCTCCCAAACAGCCCGCCAGTCGGTCAGACAGCCAGCCAGCCAGCCAGCCAGTGTTCCTCATTTCTCATCCTAACGCCATTACCATTTAAATGTTCGCAGTGATATGACAGCTGAGCAGGGATTGAGGGAGCCTGTGTGTGTGTGTGTGTGTGTGTGTGTGCGTGTATATACCTTTTGTAATCTTGGTGAGTGTGTGTGTGTGTGTGTGTTTAATTGAGGGATTGGCTGATAAGCTCAAAAGCTTGTTATGGATGCTAAGTGTCCCCACTGTTCATGATTCTGTCTTTCTACACTCAGAGGGGCAAAAACATGAAAAGTGAAGGAAGGATGTAGGAATGAAGGGATATATGTATGCACACCTACACTCCTTCCACCCACTCCTCTTTCCTGTTGTGCTCCTCTTGGTCACAGCAGCATACTCTTTTTTTTTCCTCCCCCTCTCTTCTTCTGTTTTTCTTACATGTGTGCCTTGTGTGTGTGCCATCTTACATGTGTGCGTCTGTTCCTGAGCTGTCAAAGTGTTGGTGAAGGTAGAGGAGGTGCTTTCATTTTGGCAAGGGAGTCATACTGAGGTTGAATCTATGATTAGAAAGCATGCTAATCATGAGAATAGAGGCAGATAAGGAGAGAGTCAGAGTGCAGAGCTGATTGACTCTGCCGCCCGCCAGCAACCGCATCTCTGTTTATTTTTTTGCAACATTAGCTACCTATCCCTGAGGGCATTACACGCACACACACACGAGAAACTTAGCCCACTTTGATGTCACTGATAGCATACATAAAAAATGGAGCCGTAAAGAGCAACAACTTCAAAGATGGAGTTGACAAGATAGGAGCATTAACCCCCATCTCCCTCCCTACTTCTCCTCTCTCCTGATTTCCTCATCTCTCTTCTCTTATCTCCGCCCGATGAAGGGATTCTTATGAAAAGAGACAATGAACGAGGGACGGAATCAGAAAAATGACGGAGGGACTGCTGATGGTGGAGGTTGAAGATAAAGCGAGCTGTAAAATGAGAAAAGGAAAGATGGATGGCAGCGACAGAGGCGTCTGAAAGTGTCCTTTAAAGTCCAGAGCTCCTATCTCGGTGGAATTGTTTAACGGTAGCCTGGAGCTGCTGCTGATGTGGTGTTAGCTGGCTAGTGAGTTATTAGGGTGCTATTAGACTCTCGTCCCCATTATGCTGATGGTGCAGACCGTGTCTTCGGGGGTCCTCGCACAATCACACATATTAAAACGATCAATTTCACCCAAACTTTGCACACACTTGTTCCAACTTTCTTAAGGTGCACATTATGTTGTTTACTTCCAGATGTGTGTGTGTGCGCGTTGTAACCTGTTCAGCTTTCATTGCTGCTGATGCAACGTGTCCCCTGGTCTTTAGCTGTGCCGGCTGTGTGTAATGTGGGTAACCCAGTGGCATTTACACCAGAAACCGATGGTATTTACAAGGCTTGCTGGACCAGGCCATGCTCCACTTTCTGACCTTAATCTGCTACCAGTAACCGTGTGACAGAGTCTGTGTGTGTGCGTGTGTGTGGACTTTGTTTATGTGTCATGGCACAAGAGCTCAGATTTGTATGCATAATATATGTCAGAACAATAACGCTATGCTACCTGCTCATTTACAGTTGTTCTGCTCCTGTGTGTTTGTGCTCATACAGTAGCTGCCTGTTTGTGTGTGTGTGTATTTGCATGCTCGAGCTCCATTACTCAGTATCTGCATATGTCGTGTTCTGTGAGACGTGGGTTCTGCTTCGCCCTGCAGGCACCTTAATTTTTCACCATGCTGTGTGCTACACTACACTGCAAGCATGAAAGTGTACGTCGTCTACACCGCCTCCATCCCACTCTTCCTCCCTCTCTCTCGCTATTCATCTTACTCCCCCATCCTCATACTCTCCCACCACAACCACCACCCACCCCTTGCCACACACACACACTCGCACGCCTAATCAAAGCAAGGAGCTCTCTAGATTAGCACTTGAGAAAACTCCCTAAAGACATTCCTTCATTTTGACCATTTTCAGGTACTCTCTCTTTCCTCCCCCTCACCTCCTCCCTCCTAGCTTTGAATTTTTAACCTCCCCACTGAATAAGAGATGTGGCCGTCCTCGTGGGGAAAGGGAAAGTTGGAGGGAGGGCGAGTAATGAAGGGAGGGAGAAGGCGGCGGAGGCAGAAGGGAAAAGGTTGTCCCTAAACATGCTTTCACATTTATCCCCTAAAAACTCCACTCTGTATGCTCAATAATGCATGGCCAGCTCTCACTCCCCACCCCCCCACCCCCCTCATTCCCCTTCTTCCTTCATCTCCTTCATCTTCCTCTTGTCGGTTCCCCGAGCGCTCATCACTCCACCCAGCAGATTAACTACAGGGTGAAACTGAGACTGGCAAAGCAGGGTGAGGGTAGCAGGGCATCAGGGACTAACAGTAAAAGAAAGTGTGAGAGGGAGAGAAAGCAGATGAGTAATTTGTCATCGTGTGAATGGAGTTACTGCTTTAAGTATTGATCTGAGTCAGCGAGCTTTGGAGTTGTACCATTTCAGAGAGGCTGCTGAGCTTGACTGGGCCTGAAAATTGGAGTTCGACTTCAGCCAAAACCCAAAGAATTGTATCTCAGCTTGAACAAAGCTTGTGGAGTGACTAAACCCCAATGAATTCTCTAATAATCTCTAAGCTTGTTTTCGTCCACTTTCAGGGACAGAACCACCCGGCCTAACCTCAAATCCGTCTGTCCCTGCGGGGGAAATATCACTGTTGACACAATAAGACGACTGTGTGCGCTCTGACTGACTTCACTTCAACTGTGTTAGAATTACACTCTCCATCCTGCTACAGTACATGGTAGCTGTGAGTCCCATGTCTTCATACATACTGTCTCTTTTGTTTTGTATGTAGTGTACATTGAAGTGCTTTGTCTGCTGTAACTGTTACACTTCAGATGTGCAGCGCACAGAGCGAACCTTTCAGGACTTGTTGTGCATGCACCTGGCATCGGCAGCCTCTCCTGTGTGTTTGGGTGAATGAAGTGGTGCACCAGAGACTTCTAAAGATCTCTCCAAGATTTTTTTTTTTTGTTTTAAAGTCTGTTCTGGAAAGTTTTTGAAGAAGCCAGAGAGTTCTCTGCTTTCAAAGTTTCATGTTGGTTTTGCTCTGAAGGCTTTTCCCTTCTCACTGGTTTCTTTGTTTCTCCCCTCAAAGAAGAGAGCAGTTAAATACTGCATAAACAACACACCATAACAGCATCGCAGATAACACTTATCATAATAAAATAAAAAATCTGAAAGGCTCAACGTGATGTCTCTTCATAATGAAAGGTTACTTCCCATTACATTTAAATCCCACATTGTTTTTGGCGGTTAACTTTTAAAGCTTTGCATGTAGAACTACAAACACGCTGCTTTGCCTTTCTTCCACACTGGGTAGCACTTCATGCAGATCTCAGCGAGAAAGTTCCTATAAACATAGTGTGTTTGTTGGCTCTCGAGGTAGTTGGCCAACCCAAGAAAGATAAAAGTCTGCCGCCTCTGAAGGAAAAGTGCAAATTTCTGGGAGCTGGATTTATGATAACAAGAATGCTGCTTGATTGAAGCCAGTTAAAGGAAACAAACATGAGGGCCGCTGCATTGTTTGCCAGGAAATACCAACAAAAAATTGATAGGTGCTGATAACTGCTGCAAATCTGCTCTATGAAAGTCAAAACTGCTTTGAAACCCACAAGGTCAGAATTAGTTAAAAAGGCAGGTTTTGTACATACAAAAATTGGCTGCTCATTAGTCGAAACACTCTTTTCCTCGATAGCATGAATGTGACTTTCCAAAACCTGCAGGTACTACTTTGAAAAAAAAAAGCAGAGATTATTGTCAAAGATACAGATGGATGGAGACTAATCTTGGTTCAGTAGACGTGAAGACGGATGGCGTTATTGAGGGGTGGAGTGAAGGAGAGAGGCACAGAATGAATGAGGCTCGGAGAAGGACGAATGGAGGTAGGAGTGATCTGTGTACGATTGAAGAGAGCACCGAGGGAGGGAATGACAAACGATCAAAAGGTGAAGAGACGTGACGCGACGAGAGTGATTGAGGAGACGGAGATTGAGGTGGGGTAAAATGAGGGAACTTGGGTACGTTAGCTGTGAGAACATGCGAGTGAGAAAAGGTGAAATGAGAGTTCAGGTGTTCAGAGTGCTGCACTGCTGGCTGCCCTGACGGCTGCAGCAGAGACGGGACAGAAAGGCGGCCTGATGAACACGTGTGCTCTGCAGACTGGATGGACGGAGACCTTTTCATCTCTCTCTTCTTCCTTGTGCTGTCCTGTCTCTCCGCTCTCCCTCTCTGACGATCGGAACACATCACAGCAAGCATTTTAATGCCTCACTCCTCTGACTATGTTTGGCTCTGCACTGAATCTCTCCACTTCCCTTCCCTTTTTCTCTGCTTTGGAACGGGTTATTCAGGGCTTGGTACTTAACTGTACACGGTTAGCGGTCAGTCAGCACACACACACAGTATGCCACTGGGTCTCCTTAGAGATTGTCTGCTTAATACTGCATAGCACTTAGAGGCATCAACAAGCCCTGTGGTGCTCCACTGAGGTGTAGAACGCATGAAAGCATGCTAATACCCCCCAACTCACTCCTTGTATCCCTTTGTGACCCCCCCTCTATCCATCCATCCATCCATCCATCACTCTTCTTCCCCTTTCTGCTCCCCTTGTCTCCTCTGTAGTCGGCTTTGTTTAATATGCACAGAGGACTCAAAGCTGCAAACAGTAACACACAATACAATATGTTACACATTATTAATTTACACTGCAGTCTGAGTGCAGGAAGTTCTTCTCAAGACAATACCAAACTCTTCTGTTCAAAGTTCAAAGAATATATAGCTGGGTCATTCTTTGCATTTTCTTGCAGTCTCTCTCGTCTCATTATGATGATCTAACGTGAAAGTCCTGTAAATTGCCTTCCAATACCGTCTTTGCTGACCCTACCTGCATGAATTACAGTAAAATGAATGGTTGAACCATTGAAGTAGCTCATTGTTTCAGGCTGATGGTAATCTCTATTAACTACATAGAAATATAGAATCTGTAGGCAGGAAGTGGATTTAAGGAACCTCAAGTGTTCTGGTTTCTGTTTGTAGTACGCTTGTAGTGCGAGTAGTATTGACCAATCACGTATCAGCAGGCTGCGGCTTATGCAGGAAGAACAGTCCGTGTGGAGAGCAAAAGCTCTGTAACGACATCCCGGCTCCCATCAGCGTCATCTGACAACGATTTAGCTCCTGATTAATCTCTATAAACAAACATCTGCGGCAAGTTCAGCTAACAATCTGTTCTAGATCAAAAACTCAACATGAGATAAATTCCCTTGAGGCTGCATCACAAAAGCCGCTCGGATTTCCTGACTTCCTCGAATGCACCAGAAATGATCGATCTGACCTCCGTTCAACAAACGAGCATTTTAAACGTTTTCTTCTCCTCTTGAGGACAGACCTGACAAAGCTTCACTTTTACTTTTTACTAACTGCATCATGATGTTGAAATTTCAGCAAACTTAAGACCCATTAATTAAAGTAAATCACAAGAAAAACTGTTTATTTTTCTGTAAACAACGCAGCACGTGGAACAGGAAGTCTTGACTGGAAGTCGTTAATGCTAACTGCTGTCTACATGGCCGGCATGTTCACCGTTGTCCCTAGAGGCTATGTTGTCGTCAGACCATAGCCGATTGGATCTGAGATTATGCTGATGGTGATAGAGTGGGTTATTGTATGTTTAAGCAAAACATTTGGCACATTAGAGTTGAGGTAAATGACATTATCACATAATGATACGTGTTAAAGCTTTTATGAATATGAGGCGTGTTCTTGCTTATTTGAGAGAACAAACATTTTCTCTGGTGTAGACTTCTTGCACAATGTCTGTATCTTTACAACCGTGCCTGTTCTGACAGAAAGGTTCAGAATACAGTAAAATTATAAAAAGTTTAATTTGTTTTTTTTTTCTTTTTAAGAGTGATAGCTGTAGTTCAAAGTCGACTGTGGAAAACAGTACAAAGTGTTGGGAGAGAGAGCGTGACCAAGGTGCTTTGCCAGTTTCAAACTCCACACCGTTTTGTAGTTTTAAAGAGTTTGTCTCAGCATGCTGTTACATCTATACATAATACTGTAGAGCTCATGACATAAGTTATATATAGATGTTATACTGTGCTGTTAGCAGAGTTAGCACATTTATACAACAGGTGCAAACACAGCTTGTGTTTTAAACTGTATACATTCACTATTCATCTGGATTTGGTTATGACATTACGGTACACAACAGAGTCTGGTCTTAGTAGTTTATAGTTTTTTTTAAAGGGCAGTAAAAAAGAACAGAATGAACAGATACGGAGGCTGTTTTGGTATAAAACACGCTGTTCAGCTCGTCTGCAGAGAACAATAGAAGATAAAAATGAATCCATTACTGTTGCTGTCTGTGGAGCACTCAGACTGCAGTGTAATGCAGAACACATCACATGGGACAGTTTGTGTGGCAGCTTTCAAACCAGGACAAGTGTGTGTGTGTCAGGGGACCTGTGTCTGTTATGTGAGTAAGCACATATCCCCCACGAGCCCTCACTTAAAATGTGTAAAGTAATGCCGAGACTCGCCACAATAATTCATAAGCGTTTCAAGAACTGTGGTCTGGGGACTTCTTGAGCGTTTGTGTTTGTGTGTACGAGAGACACAGAGTGTGTGTGAGAGAGCGTACGTGAATGTGTATGTGTGCGTTTGTGTCACGGGGGACCGCAGACACTGTCAGCTTCATTTCCCAACATCATGTAAGCGAGGACAGGCCGGCCTTGTGAGACCTCAAGCTGAAAAACAGTGAAGTGACACACACACACACACACACACACAAACAGGCACACACAGAGGCATCAGGGCAGAGGGTGGAATCCTGGCCTTGTCATGCTCCGCGCCGTAATCCAGTTTAGAAGGATTAATTAGGAATTAAGGAGTGTAATGTTATCGGAGCGTGATCCGTTCTCATGCGCGCACACCCGTGCACATACACATATCTCACTCTCTTTCACTGTGTGTGTATATAGGGCAAGGATTATTCTAAACTAAGAACGAAAAGTAATGTTTTATAATTTTTCTGACTTTGTCACTTTCCCGTTCAGTTTTTACTCTCTCTCTCTCTCTGCCCTCACTCCCTCCTTCTCTCACTGCCTTACTTATTTATCCTCGTGTTACTTATTACCTTCTCCTACAATGCATCCATCCTTACACTCTTTCTCACCTTTAACTTCCTTCCCTCCGTATTTTCTAGGAACATCCATAAAATGACTTGCCCTTGTTTTCCACTACTCCTCTCTGCTTTCAGTGCCACCATTATATCGTCTTTTAAGGTCCTGTGTAGGCTTTCATTCAGTGCTTTCATCCTTCCAGGCTAGCTTTGTCAGAGCGAGAGAGAGAGAGCTTTCTATATCTCTCCTACCCTTTCAAGAAGGCTACGGCATTCAGGTGTGTCTCACTGGGTGTCCATTTTGTGTCTGGCTTCCCATTTTTTTTATAGTTTCCTTTATTTCTCTGCTGAATAGTGCGACTGGAGAGCAGCACGACTTACAATTGCTTGACTCAAGTCTCGGCCCCTTTGCTGTGCAGAACAGCTCTGCTTTCAGACGGGAGTTGAGTGGCTTACCTTTGTCCTTGAGACGATGCTTTCAGTCTTCCTGCTCTTTTCGCTCCTCCAACCATGTAGCTGCTCATTTGTGGATGCGTGTGCAGGGCCGTGCTCTGTTTGTGTGTTATGTTGCACAATGATTTTAAAGGTGGATTGATAGATGAGAGGCAATAAAAAAGCGGGAGGATGGAGAGATGTGCAATCAGGTTGTTTATGTCGGCAGTGGTGTTTCCTGGACTTTAATTGTGTGTGTGTGTCTGCCTCCTCCAGTGAGGTGTGTGTTGATATTTCCTTAGGCAGACAGTAATGATATTGTTTTTATTAATGCCTGATTAAAGTTTTAGCATGTGGCTGCTAAAGGCTCTTAGTGCTTTCCTAACACTGCCCGAGCTGTCAGCCCTCTAAACGCACAAACACAAAACGCTGCTCCTCTAACTTTCATCATGTCAGTTTTCCCGTAATGAGCAACAAGCATCGAATCAAAACAACATCTCATCCTGTGGCTCTGACCACTGTGCTCACCGTTATCCATCCATTTCTCTCCCTTTGTCTCCTTTCTTTAGCCGTCTTCTCTCTCTCCCCATTTTCTTCCCCCCCTCTCTCTCGTGTTCCCTCTGGCACTATTGGCAGCACTCTGTCTCTGTCAGTTGTGTGTGAGATAGCCTTCACGCCATTGACTTGGAGGAGATAGGCTTTTGGATGCCTCAGCCCCCGGTCAACTGGTTGCTTAACTATTTCCTTCCCAACCGATAAGAAGATAATAAGAAGACACTTTTTCTTGTCACTCAGATATGAAAATGAATGAACACTTAATGAGGCAGAACCGCAGTGTAAAAAAGGCTTATGACACCTGATGAATCCAACAGTGAATTTCATGAACTCTCATTTCTAAATGTGTTTATGTATTTGTTTATTGGTAATATAAGTGAACGGGTCTGAATTAATGTATTCATTGCGTTGTTGAAAATTCAAACCCAGACGCACAAAAGAGGAAGCATGATGGAGGGACAGAGGAGGAGGGAAGTTTCTGTCCGAGTCATGAATGCATTACACTGGATTAGGGCTGCAAATAACCAGTATTTTATAAGTCAACACGTCATTGATTATTGAAACAGTTAGTCGACTCCTTGCATAATTAATTGCACAACGATTTAATGTCTCTTATTTAGCTATCATCTTTTCTTTTAAGAGGTTCTTTGAAGCATGTACAAACTACCAATAAAGATAAATATGAGTTCTTTATTCAAAAATATGTCTTTGCAGCTGATTTGCCTGCTACTGATGCAAAAGAGAAATATAAAGAGGCAGAAAAAGAGATGAGAAGGAGATGAAAATGTGTGTTCTAGGGGAAAGGTTTGACAGTGAGGCTGTAACTTTGGACTGTTAAGTTGAATGTCAGCAGTTGTTTAAAAGAGAGATGCATCAGGTTCTATCTATAGCTTTACAGTGTTATATTAATGTTAAAAGACAATACAACTCCATCTATAGCTAGCTGAGTAGCTAATTATCTTATTTGTGCGAGTCTGCATCATCCGCAAGTCCAGCGTGCCTTCTCTTCAAATCCTCCCGCATTACCAACGTGCTCCTGTGATCAGCAAGGTCCGCTTACAAATCCTGCAGGTGATCCTTTTCTCTGCAGTGTTGAGGATGAAACGCTCCCAGACTTTACAAGTGTTAGGGCACGATGGTGTTGCATCAGCCGCTGCTGTTTTGCTATGTTATGATTACTTGTCGCTTCTTGGTCGCTGTTTTGTGTGCATTACTCTGAGCAAAGATAGTAAGGATGTGAAATCACCTGTCAGTAAAACTCCGTTATGTAAAACGTATTTAATGTCCGCACACAGCAAAAACATGCGTGATGACGTAACTGACAAATTATAGGAAGTTTTAGGAAGTTAATTTTCCTCCTACAGCAAACAGTAAACATTGGTATATAATCTTGGTATACTGTCAACATACAGGAGTCTGTTTGGCCATCTGATGCGCCTGATGTTCACTATTTACTCTACTGTTTACATCTGTTTTTTTGAGCCTGTTTGACTTTTGTTTACCTGTCTAACGTATTGAGTTGATAACATACGCTCACCTTATGAGTCTGGAAGAAAAGGGAAAGCTGCTCTCAAACCAGGAGCTGTTACAGGAAATGTTTTGATCCTTTTAATGTGAAAAATAAACTCCAAACGAGGGTTAAAAGGCTAAAACATTCAAACACAAACATATGGATCCTGAAGTATCAGTTGCTGCAGTTTATGTCTTATGAAAATGAAAATCTAACAGAAATAAATGAAATACACTTGTTAAATTTTTTATTCATAACAACACTGCATATTCATTCTTAACATTTTGACATCTGAACTGCTTTGATGTGTTAGTTGTATCGTTAGTATCCGAGGTTCAGTGTTATGAATCCTTGGCTGCTAACACTGGTTGTAGCTGTTGGTTTGAATTTTTAGATTGTGTGTCTGTTTGTGTGAGAGAGAGAGAGAGAGAGAGAGAGAAGAGAGAGTAACAAGGCCAGCTCTGCCTCCAGGCTGTTTGGCCCCAAACTCTCATCAGCCTGCTGGTGCTGAAACAGAGAACCTTCTGCCCCTTGCCACTGTACAACCGCACACACAGACACACACGTGCACAAAACATAGAGCACTCATAAAGAAACCACAATCAAAGTTTGTGACTAAATCATGTCCCCCATCTCTCTCCGTCATCCTTACTCGTTCTATCAGTGCATCCCATCTTCTTTTATCCACCTCCCTAATCTGTCTGTGCTCATATCAGACGCTTTCTCTTCCCGTATCTTCCCTTTGAGACGAGCTCTCTTTTCTTACTCCTCCACTCCCTTCATCCTTATCTTGTTTCCTCGCACCCACATACATCCACAAGCCTTAGTTTACTTTAAAATCTTTCTTGTCCCCTCTCCCCGCGTTTCCATCTCCTCCTCTCTGTGTCTCCACTCCTTTCTACCCCCTCCTCGTCTCTCCCCTCTCCTTTCCATGTCTCTTCTCAGCGGTGGTTTTAATGCATTATGAAAATGGACTGGGGCTATGAAAGCGAAACAGGACAAGTTTGGCTGTTTAATGTGACTCCTTTCACTCCTCATCTGCCTCATTGGCAGCCGGCGTTTGTGTGTACGTGTGTGTGTGTTTGTGTGAAGTTGTGCTTTTTGTGAGCATATTGATATGCATGTGCACGTCCACATGCACAATCTGTGGCTGCTTTTATTTGCTGTTAACACTCGATGTGACCAACACATCAGCTGGTCTTCACTCATGTAGAGACTCGTTCCTGCTCTTTAACATGGACTTCCAGCACTCTTAACGCACACATGCATGCACACTCTTTGGGCACGCATTAAACTGCATGAATAATAGAATAGAGCAGGCAGACAGCGTGGAACACATGTTTTCCCCGAGACGTGTGTTAATGGAAAAGAGTGTTAAGGCATGCATAGAAGCATGGAGGGAGCTGGGAATGGGTGTTTATGAGACAGAGGATAAGTTCCACCCTACAGGGTGGTGTGACCTGGATGTAATTCTCCCCATTTCCATCTCTTCCTCTTTCTACCAACCTCTCCTTCGCTCCCTCCTCTCCTCCTGCTTTGTTAATTTGTGTGAAGTTTAAAGCTCTTCATCTCTGGAGAGAGACAGGGAGATCATCCTGTGGAGAGATGGAGGCAGATGAGCTGATTAGATGGATAGAGATGAAGAGTGGGAGGAATACAACTGATAAAAGAGAGGGGGAGAATTAATATGACGGAGGATTGAAACTGAGGCCAACTGGTGACAGTACAGCAACTGTTGGGTCTCCGGTGTGTGCTGTTTGACTTTTATATGAAGGTGTGGGTGCGACGAGGTCATCGAGCCACTTCATACCTAAATGTCAACGTACAGAATTTAAACAGACTCGATGAGGCCGGTTGTGTTTGAGCCAGTAGTTTAATGAACTTTACTGTGCTACTTGAGAGAACAGTAGCATTGATTTAAAATAGCCTCAGTCTTTTCTTGTCGTTTCTTTTTTCCCCTTCCCAGACTCCCCCTCTCTGCCTCTCTGCCACCTCCTCTCTTGCTTGCTCTTTCTCTCTGATGTTGCATAGCGTGTGTGCGTGTGTGTGTGTGTGTGTGTGTGCGAGGCTGGCGTTGGATATTCTGAGCGCGGGCAGTGTATGTGTGTGCATCAGGGTTTAATTGCGGTGTGCATAGAAACGAGTGTAATTAGCCAGCGCTCGCTTCCCTGCCGCCCGGCTAACAACCAGCATCCCCTCTGCGCTTGCTCTTTCTCTCTCTGCCTTTCTTCTTTGTCTCCCTCCCTCTCTCTCTTGTCTCATGCCTGTTGCCACAACGACAAGCCCCACTCCGCCATTGTTCCCCGCTGTTCTCCAAGAACAAAGGAGGAGGCTATTAGCTCCCTGAGAGAGGAGTGGTGGAAATGGAGGAGAGGGATAGAGAAGGAGAGAAGGGATTGCTGTGAGGGTGGGATGATGAGATGAGAGTGTGAGAGAGATTTTGCGAACAAGTGAGGGAAGGAGAGAGACGGGCATGGAGGAAGTGAACACAGAGACAAAGAGACGGAGTAATAGAGCAAGAGTTTGGGAGATTTACACCGAGGAGGAGAAAGTAGAGAAAGAAGAGGGGAACAAGACTTAGTGAGAATTAGAGGAGGAGAGACAGATTAGAGGAGGAGAGAGGCTTGTGGGGCAGCAGAAAGAGCTCTTTTCTTCCTTCTTCTGGGGCGAAAAGTGAGATTGAACAAGTTATTTAATTTGATACAGCAAAACCTACTTAGCCTCACTGCACAGAGTTTCATCCCATCTACCTTTTCTCTCAATAATCTCTCTCTCGTTCCCTCCCGCTTCCTCTTTCTGCCCTTTCTCAGTCCATTACAACCACGATATGAGTCTCTGTGTGTCGGCGTGTGCGCACGCAAGTGTACACGTATACACTTTGTACTTTTCATGGACTTCTAGCTTGTGTGTCCTTGCTGTGAGTACGTGTATGTGTGCGCTCCGTGTGAGGGTCATTAGCAGCGAGTGTAGGCGGGTAATGCGCTGTCTGCGATGCCGGCCATCTGAATGTTAACAGATTGTAACACAGGACAGAAAGTGAATTTGGTTTCCCAAGGAAAATGGAGCAAATTACACTTTTATAGCTCTCTGCCACTATCCTTTGCTCCTGCCATTACTCACTGGGTGCAGCGAGAGAGAGAGGGATGAGGGGAGGGAGAGGATGGAGAACAAGTGATTGGGAAGATGTCCTTACAGAGGAGGACAGTGGAGGTGCGATGGTGAAGCTGGTTTACGGGGGGAAACAGGGACGATTTTTAAGGGGGTGATAACCTCTATCTCTTTTTGACCTTCTTACAGAGATACAGCTCAGGGATGAATCCCGCTATTATCCCAGAGAGAGTTTAGATAATTGTCAAGATTGCCACCCGGAGCTGAATTTTGCAATACCATGCACATTTAGTGCTAAAAGTATAATCCGAATGTGAACATGTCTGGAACAGTTCTCATATTTGGAGGAGGATATCTAGCTGTTCCTCTGATTGACAGCTGTTATTTTAAAGTAGGTAGTGTAATATGTCATTACAGGTACAAGGGAAATGTGAGCGGTTTCTAATGGTGATCTAATGAGACGCACTGCCATGTTATTTAAATGTATCCCAAACTATAGTCTCTTACAATGGTGTTTAATGAAGCACATTCACTGCATGTATCAGTGACCTCAGGCTATGTCTACACGTAGACGTGTTTTTCTCTCCTTCGTTTCCATAAAAACCCCGTCCACACAAGCACGGTTATAAAAAAAAATCCCTGTCCCAAACGAAACACAAAAACACAACAGAAAGGCTGTCATGAGAATGCCACACCAACAGGTGGCGATATAACCCGGTCATGCAAAGACAAAAGAAAATTGTGGCTCATCAAAAGTCTGAAAAAATCTATTGCCAGAAGACTACCTGGCGGGCTGCAATGGTGCTACGATGATATATCAATGTAGTGGACAAGTAACTGTACATATCTGTGTAAACATGTAGAAAGTCCTGTTAAGCATCACTGTTTTTGTCACATCTGTCATTTTGCAAAGAATGTCGCCTCATTTGTGACGGCTCACAAAGGAGATAACGGCGCACAGCCTGAAACCACGAGCCAAAAACGCCGTTTACCCCGATTACACGTCTCCGTGGAAACGGAGTTTCTAAAAGTCTTCACCCTGGCAGGAGTTTTACAAAAGATCTGTTTTCAGAGACAAAGCTACGTTTTGAAAAACACCTGTGTACGTGTAGACATGACCTTAGTCAAAGCTTAAACTTCAACATTTCCTCCTGGCTAGAGTTAAGTTTCCCAAGCATCTGTATGTAGACCCAATAAAACTAGTGGCCGTCCTCAAATATTATATTACAATTATTTTTTTAATGAGTTGTTTTTGTTTTCAACAAAATCTCTGAATTAGTCTTTTTATCTTCAGTAATAACATTTCCCATCAAGAAATAAACATACTTTGTGTTTATTTGCCCTCTGGGATTGATGATGTGTTGTGAAGCAAACACTTTAAGAATGCAAATACAAATTAAACAATAAACCACATGTTTGCAAAACAGATAAGAATCACTCTTCTTCACATTTACTCATAAACATCCAGTGAGAATTATTCTGCTTTTTATTTTGGAGTAAACAAAGCATTCCTCAAGCTCTTCAGTTTCAGTAATGTGACACACACACACAAAAAAAGTGGTTAAAAAGTGAGAAAAAGTGATTGAATAAGAGTGACTCCTGAGATCTCCTCTGAGCTGTGATTGTGGGTTCAAAGTCGTCCTAAGAAACTGTTGACTACACGGAAACGAGCTCTCGAGGTTCTCCTTTCCAAAACAGCAAAATTAACCATCAAAAATCATCGTGACATTAAAAAGTTTGATTGTGACAGCTACACATGTTTGTCCACCTCCCCTCATAATGACACATTACTGTTAGATAATCACTAATGATGACTGGCAGCCTGTAAATGATGCAGACAGATTTACACTGTGGCAGATAGAGCTAACATTAGCCTCAAAGTCTGACAGGAGAAGCTGTTCACTGCTCTGCTTAGTATTTTCACTGCGACAGTCTGACCACTGTGTATTATCCACCACCTGCTGACCTGACTATTACCTAAATAGCTGCTATTAACCTTTACAAAATGACATGACAAAGTCTATGAGACCGCTTATCTGTTGCAATAAACCCTCTGCTGCTGTTTTTAAACTTTCAGCAGAGTCGGTTTAGCGATTGATAACGCATACTTTCTTCTTTTTGGGAGTTCTAAGAAAAAGACAGCTGGACTAAAACTTCATGTTGTGCTGGAATCTGTGAGTTTTACTTTTAGATAACACCGTCTCTCCCCCGTTGACCTTAGGTTAACTTAAACGAACTGTTTTACTCATTAAAGCTTGATTTCCTCTTAAGATTCACATCGCTCATGATCACCTTAACACAACGCATATATTATCTAATTCACTGCTGACTTGTGCGTGGCTTTTGACACTGTTAATGTTTAAATTTTAACGCCTGCGGCCAAAGTTCATTCACTTTGATCACACAATTAAAGAATAGCTTAGAACAGACATATTCAACTTTTTTAAGTGTTAATGGTGGGTTGATATTCATGTCAACTTTTTCCAGTAGGTTTGCTTTTCTATTCCTGCCATTTGTGGACTCCTTTTGAGCACTGTGAACTTATTGTCATGTTCAAGAACCCAGTTTGAGATGATTGACATGGCGTGTTATCCTGCTGCAAGTAGCCATCAGAGGCTGTGAGGTTTAAACGATGCTCACTTACTACTACGTACTAAGGGGGCCCAAAGTGTGCCAAGAAAATATCCCCCACACCATTACACCACCGCCAGCAGCAGCAGCAGCAGCCTGAACCGTTGATACAAGGCAGGATGGATCCATGCTTTCATGTTGTTTACAACAAATTCTGACCCAACCATCTGAATGTTGCAGCAGATTTGAGACTCATCAGATTTGGAAACGTTTTTCCAATCTTCTTTGGGCCAATTTTGGTGAGCCCGAGCGGATTTTTTTGAAGCAATGTTGCCTTAAATTGAAATTTTTAGCTTCTTGTTTATTGCTCTACATCAGACTAAGACTGAAGAAGTACTGAACAGCTAAAGAGGAACGCTAAGAGCATTGTGATAGACAGTCAGGATCCTCTCTCACCATCAAGTCGTAGTGAAGCAACATGGGAGGGAGAACGAGATGGCTTTTGATTTGGGAATTAAAGCAAAGCTTTGCTGGAGTGAAACAGCAGTCAAGGTTGGCTCAAGGGCAACATTTCCCAGCCAGGCAGTGAAGTTGTTAGTGTACAAGCGCACACATTTCCGCACACACGTATACACCATCATGTGAGGATTCACCCGCCTGACCTGGCGGCTCTGTTTCCCTCCAGTGGGAGATGGGGAATATCTTTCCTGGCGATGTGTTGCTTCTAAGCATCAGAAAGATTGTATTCCTTCCTCGTGGAGGGAGCCGTGATGGGGAAGTGTCTCCATCACTCCAACCCCACCTGTCTCCTTCTGAATGTTTCTCTCCTCCTCCTTTCCTCTCCTCCCTCGTCTCTCTGTCCTCTCTCTCTCTCTCTCTCCCCCTCCATCTGCTACCCTCCCTGAGCTGACATTTGCTGTCAGGCAGCCTTATTATTTTGTTCTTCACATTTCTGATTAGGATTCTGTCGTTTCCTCTCTTTCTCACTGTCTTTGTCCCTCTCCCTGTTATTGTCTCGCTCGTCTTCCTCGTGCCCTTCCCCACAAACATCTCAGTCCAACGATGTTTCCTTTCCTGCTCCTTCTCTCCCTTTTTTTTGTTCTTTTTTTTTTGCCGCATTCAATTCAGCATAATATTATTCAGTCCATCTCCCAATATCCCATCTCCTATTACACCTCTCTCATCTCTCACGCTGTCTGTGCCTCACTATGTGTTTTTAAAGGTCAGTTTTCCTATTTTTTCTCTTTCTCCCTCCCTCTTTTTTTCCCTGTTCTCTCCATAAAGTTCTTGCTGCAGTCTGTCCCAAGGACTCTCTGTCTCTGGCTTTTAATTATACTCTGTGGGCCCTCTACCCTGTCCCTGTAGAAACAAGCGCACATGCTGGTCTGAGCACCCACCCACATGCACGGCTGTAGAGCAGAGTAAACAAACACACGCACAATTGTCCAGCTGTTATTTCACGGAGGCTGCATGTTCTCTTTTCTACTCCGAGTGTGTTGGAACTCATCGCTAAATAATCATTGAATCACATGAATTAAAAGGCCCTGAAAGTGGAGATTCGGTCCATGCTGTGGTCCAATAAAGAAGCAGGAGTTCATCATGCAACTGGACAGCAAAGGAGACAGGAGAGGGTTGTCATGGTGATAAAAATCCCTCGAGGGTATATTTCCCCCCACCTCGTTCTCTCCACAAGTCTGCACCCCGTACACTGCCTCTGTTTTTCTTTCCCTCTCTCATTGCATCTCTCTGTCTTTGTCTTCCCATCCCTCTTCCTCCTCTGCCTGTCACAGTCTGCTGTTTGCTTCTTTGTCTTCACCTCACTCTCAGGCGCTTCCGCTTTCTCTTAATGTCTCCTTTTGTTCCCATCTTTCTTCTTGTTTCTCTCTCTCTCTCTCTCTCTCTCTGTCTCGCTCTCTCCCTTTTCTTCTGTCCCTGTGGTCCTCACCTCTTGTCCGGCCGTCGAGGGAGGGAGAGGCAGAGGAGGGAAAGGGAATGCTAATTTTGCTACCACAGCGACTGAGTGCAGAAAGAGAGAGAGAGACTGAAAATGTCACTCGTCTGAGGAAATGAGATGGCTATTGCACTCTGTGTGTGTGAGTGTGCGTGTGTGTGTGTGTGTGTGTCTGCATGGATCTTACCAGAAAAGATCAGGATGACAGTCTGAGTGACATTTCGTGTATTTTTCCTCCGCTTTGCCTCGCCTCCTGCCAAGTAAATGATATATATGTATATATAGGTGTGTGTTTGTGTGAGCAGGGGGCAAATGCTAATGTATGTATGTTTGTGTGTACACATTTGTGGGTTTTTGTTGTTCTTGGCTCTTTGTTTTTAAAGTCAATAATCTGTCTCCCTCACTTCTCCGTCATCCCTCCTCTCGCTCTCTTCACCCCTCACTCATGTCGGAAATGTAATCACGTTCTGGGGGCTGCAGCGATGGAAAGAGGGGGATCATGGCGGGAGGGGGAGAGAAAAGAAAGACTTTGAAAAGAACGTGGGGAAGAGGAAGAAAAAGGCATTTGTATGTGTACCCAATTACCACTCCAGCCAGCCCAAAGTCACCTTCGAAGAGAGCGGACGCACGCGCTCTCAAAATAGCTGCTTCCATCCCGCCTCCTCTGTGTGTGTGTGTGTGCGTGTGTGTGTATGTGTATGTGTGTTGCTTACAGTGGTGATGAGGTAGACTGAATAATGTAATGGCCTTCCTGTCGTCCGTCAGCTCAGGGCTTATTACGTGTGTGTCGTCCCTGTGTGTGTAATTGTAGCTGTGTGTGTGAATGAATGTGAATGAATGTGTGTGTGTGTGTGTGTGTGCGTGTGTGTCTGATTGCACTGGCTGATTGAGTCCTAGCCCCGCAGATTTCAACCCAGGTCCTCAGCCTCTGATTAGGTGTTGTGATGTGTGAAAGAGGAGGAAATCATCTGCGTGTGTGTTTGTGTGTGTGTGTGTGTGTGTGTGTGTGTGCGTGTGTGTGTGTGTGTGTGTGTGTGTGTGTGTGTGGGTGTGGGTGTGGGTGTGGGTGTGTGTGTGTGTGTGTGTGTGTGTGTGTGTGCGTGTGTGTGTGTGTTCCCTTGTTCTGTCTTTGTGAGGCAGAGTTTGAGCTCTAAACGTGAGGATGCTACTGCAAAGTGAGGTCATCACATAAAGGGCTAAGGTTCGAGTCAGGTCTTGATCAGTGTGTGGTAGGGATGCACGATACTATCGGCACGTTATCGGTATCTGCAGATAATGGCATACTGCCTGCGCAAAGTTATCAACAATATACACATAAAGACTTAAAGTCACAGAAACGCGAGCCAATGACACAAGTCAAACAACTTTCCCAACTCTTTACTAGCTAACAGTTAGCTCACATTCTTGTCATTTTACCGGAATTAACAACGTCAAACACGCCGAAAATACACTCGCGGCCACAGCCGACACTAACAGAGTAACATAAACATCAGTGCAAAACTAACTTACATATTCATGGACGCACACACAATAAAAAGAGTCCGTCTGCGATCACTGATGTCGCCATATTAGGTGCAGTAAACAAGTCCGGACACGTCTCCCTCACTGCCTTGTTTCGGGGGGATGCTGCATTTAGGTGCGCTCAGAAAAGTGAGCCATCAGACATGTGACCTTTTGTACAGCGCCTCTTCCGTCAAGCGTGAAGAATGGTGCAAGGTGTCTGCGGTATGGCAGTTTTTGGCCACTACAATAAGAGGCATGACATTGATTCCACTACAGGGGAGACTTGATGTTCTCTGCCATTAGGTGGAAAAAAACGTGCCTAATATATCGAAATCGGCAAAAAGGGTCGGAAAATATCGGCAAAAAATCCAGTATGGTGCATCCCTAGTGTGCGGTTAACTTAAGCGCTTGAGCCTATAGACAATGCAGGTCCTTACGAGTAAAGCACTGCAAACGTCTGTGTGTGAGTGTCCTTGTTAACTGTGGCCTCGTTCCGCCTTGCTTCTTAATTAAGAGACCATAGGCCTCCCAGCACTGCCTGCTATCCCACACTCCACTGGGGCAGAAAAGGACAGGAACAGAAAGAAAGAGAGAGAGTCGGAGAGAGAGCAGAGAAAAATGAAACAGCTATGCATCAAAAACTACTGAACAGAGAAGATTGATAGATTTATAAAGGAGAGGGAGGGAAACTGAAAGCTTGTGAGGGAGTGAGAATCCAGAGCTGATGAGAGAGAAAGTAATAGAAAGTGTGGAAATGTGGATTTAGAAAGAGGTAGAGTGTGGCCTGATAGAAAGTAAGGCCCATACATATTCTCCATTTCCCCAGCTGAATCGATGCCACTCATTTCCACCGCCGCGCATGCATCAGACGTGTGCGTACGTGTGCGGTTTTCAAGCGGTAATCTGTTCCATCTTATTCTTTACTTTCCATCTGTATGGGATCTTTCGCTCCGTCGCTCCCCATCCCTCGCTATCACATCTAACTCACTCCTCGGAAATGTGTGCGGTTTTGTGTATGTGTGCGTATCTGCGGTTAGGTACATGCCTGTACATCCTCGTGTGCCTGCCCGGCTATCTCGCTCCCTCTCTTGTCAGTGTGATGGGAGTGGTGAGATAGTGGGTTAAATTTTAATGGTGCTGCCATCTCTCAGTAGCTCCTGAAAGAAGGCCAATGCAGACTGACACACTCACTGAGCCGTGAGAAGAGACAAGACAGAGAGAGGAGCAATAGCTCGCAAGACATACACACACACATGCTAGGTCACTGGTGCACAGTGCAAACAACAGGTAGGGCAGAGAGACAGCTACACAGGCTTTTGTTTCCATATTCCAGGGGGTGCTTTATTGACTTACTGTCAAACCTTTAAGGCAAATTCTGCTGTTTTACAGCTTGTTCTTTTGTCCTACTTTAGCTAAAATATTTAAAACATATATCCATTGTAGGGTTTGTGGATACCAGTGCTTCTCTGTTTAAACAACAAAAGCAGAACAAACCACATCCAGGTCAGCCTGCAGAGTGAACGTGGAAGAAGCTCCGCAGGGCACGAGATTATCCCCACATTACATTCATTTTGCCGCCTTTGTCCGACAATATGCTCGCAATATGAATGCGTCAGCAGTGAATCCTTAAAACATTGATTCCCTTCCTGAATCTGCCACTCTCGCATCAATCATTTTTAGTTACAGAAGACCCAGAAAATGTCTCCACACACAGCCCCCCCTAGGAATGCGTCGAGCGAGCTCAGAGGCTGGTCTCCGGTTGGCATTGTGTGTGCACGAATCTGTGAACTCAATCACACAACAACACACGCTCACACTGTCGCTAACACAAACTGGTGCCAGTCTCTTAGCCACATTGTGTGTTGTTCCTTGATTGTTTTCATTTGCCCAGCCGCACATAGCTGTCTGATTGGCAACACGTCCCCTGATGGCTCACTAAGCGCATGGTGGGATTAGGTGTGTACTTTTTTTGTTTGTGTCTTTGTGTGCATGCATGTGTGTCCTTTTGTCTATCCCCAACTACAGCCAATTCCCCGGAGAGGCCAGCAGACAGATGTTCTAGGAGAGGATTTGCACGTCTGTCTCCCTGTTTAAATATTTCTCCCTCTTGTTTAGTTTATTTGAGGGAGGGGGGGAGGTTGTGGGGTAAAAGTGATTTCACAAACTAGAAAGCCTGCAGCACCCCAATGGATCTTTGATGAGACAGACTTTTCCCCAGGTTCCCACGCAAAGGTGGAGGTTGCCAGATCATGGTTGTCGTCCCCCTCCAGCTACTTAGTTTGACTATGATCCAGTGTTATTGATGTATTTCAAACACCTGCAGTAGTTTTCCCAAAGCATCTGCAACAAAGAGAGAGGCTCACATACACAAATGGAAAGCAGTGTTCGCCGTGTGCT
Organism: Semicossyphus pulcher; assembly: GCF_022749685.1. Taxonomy (NCBI): domain Eukaryota; kingdom Metazoa; phylum Chordata; class Actinopteri; order Labriformes; family Labridae; genus Semicossyphus; species Semicossyphus pulcher. Next base: position 19,963,212 of record NW_027211693.1, read on the forward strand.
CTGCAGTATGGATCGCAGGCTGCCTGTAAATATAACACTGAATTCTAGTTATATGAGTTTGTATGTATATAGAGATAATTGTGTGTCTGTCTGGTGTGTTAATCATCATAATTGAGGCAAAGTCTTTCTAAAATCGGGCTCTCATCCCCCCCTTTCTTTCTTCTTACTCTGTTGACCGTATCGCATCTTTCTTCTCATCCTTATCTCTCATCCTTTTTTGCTCCACAATGCTGCCTCCCGTCGCAATTGCTCCACTTTGTTACTCATCGCCTTTATCTCTCCTCCAGCACCGCTCTCCACATCCTTCTCTTTTTTTTCCTCTCCTCTCTCGTTTCCTTGGCTTGGTCGTATTAACATGTTGGCTGCAAAAAAAACAGTGACAAGCACAAGAAAACAGACCAATTTTTTTTTGCCTCTAGTCAGACACACTTTCTTAAGTCTGTGCGTGTGTGTGCGTGCGTGTGTGTTTGTGTCCTGCGAGCGATGGCTGACATTAAAGAAGGCAAAACTCCCTCCTCCTCTCCAGCCCTCTCATTGGCTCTGGGCCGTGCTCAAGGGGTAATTAGACCTAGCAAAACTGGCCCTAGTCCTCCTCTTTGCCACATACTGAATGTGTGTTTGTGTATACATATGCGTGTGTGTATGTGCTGCTTTTGCATGTGTGCCAATCTTTCCACCATGCGGTCAAGTCACAATTGCTAATCAGGCCTGCGAGTCTTGCCTGAAGAGACCAAGAAAAGGAAAAGGAGGGGGGGAGAGAGAGAGAGCTGGGGAGGGAGGGGGGAAATGAGTGAGTGCTTTCCTTTGTCCTCATCACTGAAGCAGAGATAAAGACGAGTGAAGGGATGGATGGTTGGAGCTGAGAGGACAGAGACTGAGGGATTAACAGCGGATGAGTGTGTGCTCCATCCCTGCGACGAGCTTTTAACTGTCCTCCATGGCATGACACCGTGTAGACCTCCATTTTTCTCTGTCCTCCTTTCATCTATTTTGCTTTGCATAAGTCAGAACTGCTTGTATTCATAAAGTGCCTCTCTATCACTTACTCATGCTCTTTCTTTGCACTCTCCCTTTTCCTTGCTCCTTCTTGCTCCCACTCGCTCTCTGTCTGCTATCTTTCCATAAAGTAATAATGAATATTTGAGGGCTGACAGGAGCGCCGTACCTAATCCTTTTTGCCCAGAGCAAAGTGTGCCTCATGGGGTGCATGTGTGTTACAGTTCATCTAACTTTTTAATTGAGATGGAAACCCAATTTCTAAGTTTTCATTTCTACCTCTGTGCTCATGTAAATGAGACTTTCTGCATGCTTGTGAATGTGTCACAGAGACGGTCAGGGTGGACAGCACGCTTGACAAGCAGGGAAATGTCAGGACATTTTTCAGGCAGCTGGCATTACATAAAAAGAGAGCACCATTCAGCTGTGTGACCTGAGCCCCCGCCCCTGTTGAGGGAATGTACAAACTGTATTCCCTTCATAGGAATGAGGATGTATCGCGTTATTAGGCGTCTTAATTGCTGCTCTGATTGGCTATATTCAGATACAGGGAGAGAGATTGTCAGACCTTCACAGATAACTCATCTCATCCAGCACACGCACACACGCATACACACACATGTACGTTAAGTATGTAAATCTCTGCAAATGTCACTGCTCGCCATCTTCAGCAGGAGGAACAAGGATCAGGGTTGATTGATACCAAACATAACAGCCAGTGACTGCTTAATGATGCACGATACCTCGCATAGGTTTTCAACCAAACTGGACTTTTCCACATTTCATCAGGTTACAATCGCAAATTAAAATGGATTTATTGGGCTTGTAAGTAATTGAAAAACACAAAATAGTCCATAATTTTGAAGTGGGGTTGAACGTTGGATGTCGACCTGTTTGCAGTTTAATCTCAACATAAATACACCTCTTTGTGAAGGTTTGTTTGAGACCATTACTGAACAAACAGAATAATGAGGACCAAGGAGCTCAGCAAACAGAAGCTGTGGAGAAGTACAGAGCAAATGTTAAGATACCGAAAATACTCTTGAGTTTTGTATATGTGAAGGAGCACCAATAAACCCATCTTGGGGGAAAGAGTATGGCACAACAGCTAATCTCCCAAGAGAAGGCTGCTAACCTAAACAAGAGATAAGAGCTCCACAGCTCAGGTGTTAACATCTGTACACAGTACCACTATCAGAAGTCCACTCCACAAGCCTGGACTTTATATCACAGAAGCGAAAGACAGTCGATGCTGAAAGAATGCTGTTCAGAGTCCAGTTTGGAGTTGACCGTGTGGGAGGAACAGCGAACATTTTGAAGGAGGTACTCTGATCAGATGAGACAAAACTTGAACTTTTAAGCACTGGTGCAAAAATACTGTGCAGCACACACAGCGGCAGCAGCATCATACTGTGGAGAGGCTTTTCATCAGCAGTGACTGGGGAAGTGAGGATTGAGGTCGAGATCGATGGAGCCAAATACAGGGCAATTCTTGTAGAAATCCTTTTTCTGTCTGCAAAGAAAAGGACTTGAGAGCGGGGCGGAGGTCCTCCTTCCATCAGGACAATGACTGTAAGCACACAGCCAGACAGCCAGAGCTACTCTGACACGGTTTAAGGCAAAGAATGTTAATGTCTTAAGGTCCAGTCAAAGCCCAGACCTCAATCCTGTAGAGAGTCTGTGGCGAGACCTGAAAATTGCTGTTTACAGACGCTCTCCATCCTGTCACACTGAGCCTGAGCTATTTTGCCAAGAAAAAAGGGCAAAAAGTGCAACTTTCAAAGCTGGTAGAACCCCAAAAACGTACTGCTGCACTGGCTCGAGGGAGGATGTTTACTTGTGCATCCAACAGATGTCAGATTTTTTGTCTTAACTATTGTTTGCGGCACACTTAGAAGTATTTTGCAGCAGCAAAGCATGTTATGTCAATCAAATGACAAAAGCTGAATAAAATCGATTTAAATTCCAGGTTGAATCCCTGCAAGATGTACAAAAGTCCAAAGGGGGTGAATACTAATGCAAAGCACTGTAATTCACTCTCCTCCCCGTAGAGGGAGCACTGCTGTGAAGGCCAGTGCAGCGTCAAGGACACTCACACTGTGAATAACAAACACCAAAGCAGCACACAGACTACCAGAGTACCACAGGAAAAAGTACTTATACCCAGTGAGTCACTCAGTTAGGTGCTCACGCACACACACAGATGCGCAGACACACACTCACACACAGCTGGTTTGTGAGTTTGAACATTGAACCTGTGTGTTTCTCTGTTGTCTCCATGTACCCCATTAAAGGCTCAGGTGTTGTGGCTGCCTCAAGGTCACTCCCTCATCGTCTGTGTCCTTTAAACTAACTTCTCTCTATCTCTCCCTCTTTTATTTGCTCATCGTCTCAGGTTTTCACACCTTTATTTGCTCTCTCCTCTTTTGATTTGATTTCCTTTTCTCCTTTACACTCTGTAGCTCGATCTCACTCCCTCTATCTCTCCTCCTTGTAATTAGCCAGTGTAATTGCTGTAGTAAATCTTTTCTGCTGTCCCAAGGAGACTGGCTGATATAGGACTGATTTAATAAGCACACCGTAGCAGCTCACCTCTCCTTGCGCTCGTGTGTGTGTATGTGTGTATGTGTGTGTGTGTGTGTGTGTGTGTGTGTGTGTGTGTGTGTGTGTGTGTGTGTGTGTGTGTGCGTGCGGTGGGGGGTGTCTGTCGGTGTCCTCTGTTATTTGCTATGGGGATTTATGGGCTGTTTGTGTGGTTTCAGCAAGTGCGAATTCAAGTTCAAGGTAATGCTGTGTCGGTGTGTCGACTGTAGTGCACCTTATCAGTAATGCAGGCAGCATACTCTGTGTGAGTGTGTGTGTGTGTGTGTCTCATCAGTGATGCCGTTACATGCCTTGTGTGCGTCATCGCTGAAGACCTTCATGGCCAGAAGAGCAGGGAGAGGTCAGAATGGCCCTGAGAGAACAACACTGACACACACACACTCACACAGACCCACTGTTACCGCACACCCAACACTTCCACACACTCTTTCCACCTCTGCCTGTCTCCCCCTTTTTGTCTCCCCCTACTCTCTCACATATACACACAGTTAATCAGTTCGTTCTTTCCTTTGTTCTCTATCTCTGTCATTCACATATCCAACGTGGATGAGATGGACTGTGAAGGTAATAAACAGTGTATCCAGGTGTAGGAGTTTAACATCTAGCGGCAGTACACTAGAGTCACCAGTGGAGGGCACTGTGACTCCACGGATAAACAGCAACCTCCATGAAGGACCCACACTTTGTGCCCCCTGTAGTCAACACATTTAGATAAATTACAGAGAAATACTTTTTAATTAGAGCTCATGTGACAATATATCAGTGTTATTTTATGTCGTGAGTTTAAGGCACATGTAGAGCAGTTGCCTTTATTATGAGTTAGTTTGGGGTAGATTGTTGTGTATGTATGTATTATTCAAAATCCTCATAAAATACTATAAATTACATGTTATAACAAGACTAGATGGACCTTTAATCAGTGATCAGGAATACATGCTGCCAAAATTTTATGACAAACGTTTTCTTATAATTTAGTCAAATAATAGTTATGCATGTTATTATACTTGTAATTGTACATTATGTGTGACCTTTAAGTACACAAATTATGTTTAAATCAATCTAACAAATATGTTCCTGCAGCTTTTAGAATAAATATAACTTGGTTAAAGACCTTTATAATGAATATTAAATTTTAAAAGAGTAGTGCTCTTCTGTTGTTATTGCAAGTGTCAGTTGAAGCCAGCAGGCTATATATAATAAACAGATGATACATTTCTGTAGTTTATATTCTAGATATTTTCAGCCCTATATTTAGTGTATTTTTATGTTTCTAAACATAAACATAAACAAACATAGTGTGATAATATCCAACTTTAAATCTGTACAGAAAATAAAACCTGCAGTTACAGTCTTCATGCACCAGGGGAGCGCAAGTGAGCACCATCTAAGCCCCTCCCTCAAGCCCTCCCCCGGCATCCTGGCCCTCCCACATCCTGCCCCCGTCCCCCCTCCTCACTGCCCCACCCTGCCATCTGGTCCTTTTCACACAATCACAGACACACACACACACAGTCAGGAATTTTTTTTTTTTCCCTCCCCGTTTCCTTTCACAGTGAAAAACAGGATGAAGGGGCTCTTTCAGACTCCAGGTTACCGTGGAAACCCCCTTATTCTTCTTCTGTCAAACTTGCTTACATTGTAACACACACACGCGCACACTCACACACACACTTATAAAGAGAGTGACAGAATGTTGGACATTTAAAGTTTAAAGGGACCAAGGCTACAGCTGTCCTTCTGTCTGCCATAGTTTGGGCCTTCTGTTTACTTTAGACAAAGGACTTTATGCCCCCTCCCTCTCCCTCTCTTCTTTGTCTCATTCCCTCTTTAGGATTAATACTTGAGCATTCATAAAGAAAACTTTCTTAAACTTAAAGCATGAGACGTCTTTATTAAGTTCCCCTGAAAAGTCTTGTTGATGTTGAAACTTGGCAGAAGATGTGTTTGTGTTTCTGTGTGGTTCTTTCTCTTGAGCAACCCTCTGCGCTTTTTCCAAAGTGCTGCTCTGTGTTTAGTTATTGATGTTGAAACTAGAAACCCTTTCCTCCGTTCCAGTGAAGACCGTCTCCAGCCCTGGAATGCTGAATGGAAAAACTTAGTTAGAAGTTATATAAAGTTAATATTGTGCCTTTCTCCTCTCTTGCCACCAGAGGGCCAAAGAAAAACACTTTGGGGGCTCTGATATACAATGGAGCACATCATATGAAAGCTTTTAGTGGGTTAAAAATAAACTGCTGCGCTCCACAAGCAGGGAGTGGTGATGAGTGGATGAATAGACCGCATGAAAAGGCATGAGGAGAGATAGAAAAGAAAAGAGGCTTTGCTTTCTGGGCTTGAACTATTTTCTGAGTTCAGTACTTTTCCTTCTCTTTGTTTGTCTCTTTGTGCTTCAACTTTCTTTTTCCTTCTTTCTGCCTGTTTCCAATTATTTTTCCTTCTCTCAGCTCGGCTACCCATCACCTTCTCCAGCACACATTTTCTCCTTTTAAGGAGTGAGGGAACGATAGACCAAGGGAATAGGAGAGGAGAGGGGGGGTGAAGGACACGCTCAGGTCTGCTGACTGATAAACAGACTCCTCTTTGTGCAGTGAGAGACAGACAGACACGCACACATGCACACACTCGGTTACATATTGACTGAGACCTCTGCATGACTTGGCTCCTCAGGATTCTGTGCCCCCCTCCTTTCGCCTCCTCTCCTCCTCCATCTCTCTGTTTTTTTCTCACTTTACACTTAATTAAAAACAGAAATGGACAAATATAGTTTTTCTGTCGTGACACACACATACGTGTTTGCATGCGCACACACACACACAGACATAACACCCCCCCCCCCCCCTTTTTTTTCATCAGCTCTCAGTGCCAGGCAGCTGTTGGGGAGACGAGGGGGAGGTGTTCCAGGAAAAGAGACGTGTGTGTGTGTGTGTGTGTGTGTGTGTGTGTGTGTGTGTGTGTGTGTGTGTGTGTGTGTGTGTGTGTGTGTGTGTGTGTGTGTGTGTGTGTGTGTGTGTGTGTGTGTGTGGTGGTAGGGCTGGTAGTGATTTGTTTCCACAAAAGAAGCCTTCTTTGTGCGAGCGTATAACAAAAAGGCAGCTGGGATGATAAAACATGTGGATGTTAAGATGTCAGCGCTCCACAAGTGTGTGTGTACGTATATGCGTGCCTGCGTGCGTTATTGTGTGTGTGTCACACATGTTTTCTGCCTCTGTCATCTCCTCTCCTCCCCCACAATGACTAAGTGCAACATACTGCAGCGCTCCATAGCCGCCACTAGAGGTGCCATTGCCTCACAAATAAAGAGGGCTCAGCATGTGGAGACCACGGAGCAGCCATTTTACAATCTCCACACCAGACCCCATTTTATGAATCAGCCATGATGTCAACACAGCTCGGCCTGATTCTATTGGCTGGAGCGCAGCTGGCACTGTAGCTGTTACAGCACGGATGCACACACGCAGACACATGCTCCGTCTCCCGGCTCTCCATCCCTCTAAGATACACACACAGGCACACACTGACCTAGTGACATGGAGCTTTAACTAGGTTACTAGTCCTGTCCCAGACTAACAGGATTGTCCTGCCTTGAGATTATATACAGCACAGATTAGGCGATCATCTGTGCCTATCTGCATGTGCATTCTTCGCAGGGTTTAAGCTTTCACTTTAAGTAATAATAGCTCTTTATTTCTCTCTGTTTAAAGGTATCATCTCTCTTATTCTCCTCATGCCTCTGAATACATGAATCATTTCGTCCCGGCGTCTGTGTTGGTGCCTCACTCCCAACATGTTTATTTGTAGATTCTTGTCACTTCCTCCCCTTTCAGCTGCGACTTGCTGTTTTTCAGATATTCATGTTGTTTCCTGTCAGATGTCCTGATGGATTTTCCTACCCTATGTGTGTGTAATGCTCCACTTCCTGCTATGGTTTCCTGCTCTCAGAGGGGACCATGGCTGAAGTGTTGGGCACACAATAGTGTTGTTGATTCATGGTAGTGATACACACAGCTGATGATACTGATCTTACACAAATTACAGGCGAACAGTCGAAGTAAAGAGCTGAAACAGATGTAAAGTTTGAACAGAAATGATGGTGGATCCTGAGAGAGGACTCACCACGCTGAGTGAAACAATGGGACTTATTGAGGCCACAGCGCTCTGACTGACTGACTGTTTTGTGTGTATGTGTACGTTCTGAATGAATGAGATGAGGAGCTCATTAAGAGGCCCGGACTCGTTAACAGACTGTCAGACTGATTGGCCTCTTGCATAGAGACAAAGCGCTGTTTGACTGGACATATGGAGGGATGGAGAGACGGATGAGTGAGTTGTTATGCTGAAGAGGCTGCCTGTGTCTGTGCGGAGAAGACTTACAGTGTTGCTGTTTGAATGAACTTGAATGTGGACTGATTGTGGTAAACACGGTGGAATAACTGCGAGCAAGAAATGAGGGAACATGTGCAGCACAGAAAGCAGGGGTTCTGTTCACCTATGATAGATAATAAATATTTGTAGCACTTTTCATCACACAGTGGTAGATCTGTTAAAACATAATCCAGGTATAATTTACAGTTCTATTCGTCCTTATTTCCGTGTCTGTTGTTGTGAAATACCTAATTTTAGCTCCTGATGTCACCACATGACATCATCAGCAGGCGGTGGAAACAGCTGGGCTGCTCAGCACAGAGGGGCTGATTTGTATTGTTTCTGTGTGTGTCAGACAGACAGTGATAAAGAAGGACAGCGTACTATTACTGTACATGCTGTACCGGCTGTTTCCAGACACTGACTCGTTTCCTGTTACAGCGGGGTCTTTACGAAGATAAGATAAGGACGAGGCCGCACAGAGAGAGTACGATATAGCCTGAATCGGGATAAAGAAAGAGGCTATTGAGATGCTCCAGTGTTTATCAAACTTAAAGCTGTACAAGATGTACTAAGTGATGATAAACGGTGTCGGGATCAGTGCTTGTTTGCTCTTTACTGGATGAACAGTAATTGTTGTGACTTTGAGATGTACTCAAAGGCCTTTTCCAAGACAAGACAGTCATTTCAATTATAAATGACTTTCCATTATTACATTTTTCATGGATGGAAAAAAACATGTCGTATGACCATGTTAAGTTCCTTCGACGCAACGCAGCCTCTAGAACAGACCACTGTCTGTCCCCTGAACCTCTAAAAGGCCTTCTGATTATAAACACATGACACATCTACACAGAACATCCACAGCTGTAATGGGTGGCTGTGGCTCAATTGTAGAGTCTGGTGTCTCTCAATCGGAAGGTTGGGGGTTCGATCCCTGACTGCTACATGTCGAAGTGTCCTTGGGTGAGACACTGAACCCCAAATTGCTCCCGGTGGCATAGCCATGGGTGTGAATGGGCATAGATCTGATTGGAGACTGGCACTTAAACCTTTGCCACCAGTGTGTGGATGTGTGTGTGCTTGTTGGTCTTTCACTCCTAATTCTAGACAAGTGAACATTCACCACCACACACTGACACGACCTTACAGTCAAAGGTTGACCTTGTCAGAACAAGTTAAAGTGTTTCCATCAACTGTGTGTGTGTGATAAGTGTACTGTACATGTGTGAGTAAGCTCACGGCTAACTTTAAATGCCTCGCAGCGAACAAACGTCCAACCATATTTACCAGGCCCGCACACAGCACGGACATCTTTCCCCCAGTGTTACAGTCATTTCATCACAGTTCAGTCTCACCTGAGGGCACTGATGCGGCAATCCTCACACCTCCGTGACACCATACATTTGGAAGAGGGTGAACAAGTGAAGGCCATGCCAAGTCTGTCCGCCTTTATAGTCATCACACAGGCCCTCTGTCCATCCCTCTCTTCTGCTTCTCTAATTTACAGAACAATTTATTGCTCTCCTCCTTTCCAGTATTATTTCTATTGTCAGCATGACCAATTTCCCTTTCTTCATTTCTCCCTCCAGCCAAGAAGGAGCAGGAGGGTGGAGACGACAAGAAGCAGGGGCAGAAGAAGAAGGTGAAGGAGCTGAAGGTTCTCGATGGCAAAATTGCACAGAACCTCTGTAAGTCTTCAAACGTCTGATACCCTCATAAAAGTGGCAAATGTATTCAGTGTGCACCTTCATTGAAATAAGAGGTTTGAATCAGTTTGGTAAAGTACTGTTTATTGTTTTTGCCCATACAGCCATTTTTCTGGGATCGTTTCGACTCCCTTATGAAGAGATCAAAAATGCCGTCCTGGAGGTTAATGAGAAGATCCTCACAGAGTCCATGGTTCAGGTACACAGCTCACATCTGTTATACAGATATTTAAGATTGTACACACATTGAATTTTACATGCTGGCTGAAAGTGCACACTGGTTACTCTTGAAACTGGGATAACCCACAGAAACGTTGATCAATCTGTGTTTGGTGTAGTGTCCATGTCCAGCTCAAGGAGTAGTTTGTATATCTTCCTCCTGTTGCTGTGTAGAACCTGGTCAAACAGCTGCCAGGACCAGATCAGCTGAGTTCCCTGGGAGAGATGAAGGATGAATACGATGATTTGGCTGAGTCCGAGCAGTTTGGAGTCGTGGTGAGGAAACACACACACGCACATACATGAAACAGAGTCAGAAGAGATGATCTTGTTTTTGTAAAGTCTGAAATCCCGCCTGACTTGGAGATGACTAACCACAATCAAAGCGAGGAAGGCAGTGTAACGGTGGATGAGGCACAGAAAAAGTTGAACTACTGAAATAGAGTCAAACCATAGTCGATATATTAGACCCAGAAAATCCTCTGGCTGTTAAACACAAGCTGCTTTGTTCAGCAGTGGAAGATGTGAGTAATAGATAAAGTGCCCTTCATTCTCTCACACACACACACACACACACACACACATCTATGTGGCAACGAACATACTACAAATGGGTCTCAAATCCCCCCACCCACCCTCTTTTCACCCCCCAGATGTCCAGCGTAAAGAAGCTGACGCCAAGGCTTCAGGCCATCGTGTTCAAGCTGCAGTTTGAGGAGCAGCTGAACAACATCAAGCCAGATGTGGTGTCGGTGACGGCAGCCTGCGAGGAGCTCAGGAAGAGCCAGACCTTCTCCAAGCTGCTGGAGATCATCCTCCTCGTGGGAAACTATATGAACGCTGGCTCCCGCAATGGAAAGGCATTCGGCTTCTCCATATCATACCTGTGCAAGGTAAAATGATGTGTTAACATAGTACAGACACACAAACTATAATAACAAACGTAAGGCCTTTAGTCTGGCCTGTTGTGTACCTCTTCAAGGTAAAGAGTAGATATGCCGACATTTGTTTAATTTGTATGAAACGTGGGTCCTTCAGCAGTTAACAGACGCCCTCCTGCAGTGACAGAAAACACTAAGGCCTGGCCCACACTAAAAGAATTTTAAAATCTTAATGGATGTTGAAAATGTAATAGACCCCACACATGACAACAAATGATGATAGATTTAACAGTTTTGTTCCTATAGTGCATGGAGAGCAACTACATGACCCAAACAGCACACCACACACACAGATTCCATTCATGAACAACCAGCATCCTGACCATCTCACAAAACTCTCGCAGTCACACAAGACGATGGCAGGAAGAATTGGAAATGATTAAGCTTAATTAAACTTTGTTTACTTTTGTCTGAAGGGGGAAATTGGGCCCAAAATCGGCCCTGGTTATCTTGTAGTGTGTACCTCGCTTCACTGCCCATGTTTGTGGCTTACATCTGAAAATTTCATTCAACACAAATTACATAAATCTGTTCGTACGTCATATTTTTTTACCTTTTAAACACTTGAGCGACGAGCCTTTAATTACAAACATATGTACATAAACATACCATGCAAATGTTTTCCCTCATGCTTTGTCAATATTAGCTTTAGGTAAGCCGCATGTTTAACACATTACAGATTCCCTTATTGGTCCTTAATCAGACAGTGATGCTACAGAGTTATTTCTAAACTGTATTTAAATTTTTTTAATGTGGGAAAAAAAGCGGCATGGACAAAATGTCTTTCTTACGACACCGTACTGTTACTGCCCACGCACATGGAAAGTGTGAATCACTGCCAGCTCATGCAGCCATTAAATAACTATTGATTGACTGCCTTCACTGTCCTCTTTTTAAATCAATTCTTCTTTCAATCAGCTGCGTGACACCAAATCAGCTGACCTGAAGCAGACGCTGCTCCATTTCCTGGCTGATGTGTGCCAGGAGCAGTATCCTGAAGTCATGAGCTTTGCAGACGAGCTCATCCACGTGGAGAAGGCCAGCAGAGGTACACAGGACAACAAACTGATCTCTATACATCTCCATCACTATGAAGAGTCTTTGTAAACCCCTGGTTAAACATTACATGAATCATCTTCACACAGGCTGCTGTCATTGTTATAATTATGTATTATCAAGTGTATGCTCTGCATCATTAATGCCTGCTGTGTCCAACTCAGTTTCTGCAGAGACCCTTCAGAAGAACCTGGAGCTGATGGGCCGTCAGATCAAGAACCTGGAAAAAGATCTGGAAACGTTCCCTCCTCCACAAAATGACAAGGACCTGTTTGTGGAGAAGATGTCTATATCCTCTTTACTCAGTTACATATTTCATACTATAAAAACTCAGCAATTCCCGAAACATTGTGTGTTTTAATACAAATGCAAGCGTTTTTTATACATTTAAAATAAAGAGGTGCTGCTTCTATTTTCCTTAACACCATGTCTCCACAGTTTTGTGGGTACCGCCCATGAACAGTATGAGAAGCTGGATCTGCTGCATAAGAATATGGAGAAGCAATTTAACGATCTGGGAGAGTACTTTGTCTTTGACCCGAAGAAAATATCGGTGGAGGAATTCTTCGGCGACCTCAACACCTTCAAAAACATGTTCCAGGTGTGTTTTTGTTCACGGGAATGAGCTCATGTCTGATCTGTTTCAAACGGGCGCAGGTGTGGTTGCAGTCTAACTGACCACTCCAAAGTAGATAAAGATGAAAGACAAATGTCAAACCAGGAGGCTGTACACCTGCTTCTGTTGACACAATAATGAAATGGATGGCTCCATTATATTGTAACTTTATACATCAACTGTAATTGTGCCGTTAGGGTGGGTCCCCCCGGGTGGTAACTTGTTTAACCAGTTACTGTGGATAACTGCCATCCACTGGTTTTAAACTTCTGTTTATTTACACACACTTCCATCACATCCTTTATACACCTGTCTCTTTGAACTCCCTTTTTTTAAATTAAGATATCCTCATCAAATACTCACACTCATTTTTTTCTTCACCCACCAGCAAGCAGTAAAGGAGAATCAGAAGAGGAAGGAGTCTGAAGAGAAGATCAAGAGGGCCAAGCTCGCCAGGGAAAAGGCCGAGAAGGAGAAGGAGGAGAAACTGAAGAAGAACCAGCTCCTTGACATCAACGCAGGTCAATATTGCCGGGTCATATCTGTGTGATTGAAAGAGAGGGAGACACACGCACCTCTCAGTTTGTATTTCCCTCTGATTCCAGTTGGGGGCAGTCAGAGTCCACGCTTCTGTGGTGTTTGTGGGTGTGTTTCTGTGTGTGTGTGTGTGTGTGTGTGTGTGTGTGTGTGTGTGAAAGAGCAACCCATCAGCATTTATAGAGCAGAGTTAATCTAATGCTGATGACCTGTGTTTGCAAGTAACAATAAGCTGCACAGAAAGTGAGGACGAGGATGCAAACAAGGAGCCTCTGGACCTCCTTTCACTCCTCGGGTGAGCGGGGGGATTTAGATGCATAAAAGGGAACTGAAAGACTTCCTAAATCTCTTTATCACCAAAAACACATTTCCACTCTGCTATGAGATGCTGTTATACTCATAAAAATTCCAGCAGCATATTGTCCCGTGTAACGCACACATAAACACACACACAGTCTCACTCTCTCATCCTCGTGTACACACATTAAACTCAAATCCTGCCTTGCAGACACACATTTATGCACAGGCACTTTTTCCCCCCTCTCTCAGACTGTGACCTAGTTTCAGTGCATTCCTCCTCTCTGTGGCTCGACTTCTCCTGGGACTCCACAGTTCCACTTGCTGTCAAACGGCAGCTACAGCCCCAGCTCACGCGGTTGATTTGTATATATGTGTGCTTTAAAGTTGCTGTGAATGTTTCTGTTTTGCTTTGGCTATGTTTTTGAGAGCCAAAGTGTTTCTGCACTCTGTGTGTGTCTGTTTTGTGAAACCTCTCTTACAAAAAGTCTTTCTGGCCTTTCTGCTCCTGCTCTATGTTCCAGCTGGCTTCTCCTTTCCTCTCTTTCATGCTTTTGTTCCATCACTCCATCTTCTCTTCCCCCTTCCCTCCCCCTGTGTCTGCCGTTCATTTAAAGGGCACTTAAAGACGCAGCGAGCACTGAGCTGGATCTTTTCTCTCCATGTTAAAACTATGGAGCAGACATTGTGGTAGAAAAATAAGGTCAAATTTCATGTTCAGCCTCTAGAGGCATGCACCAATGGAACATAATAGTGCTTGAAAGGTGTGTGTGTTCATGTGTGTGTGTGCATTAATGCGTTGGAGATCATTTACATACAGGTGGCATATTTGACTGCCCCTGTAGCCCAGAGTCATTCAACACCCCCCTATTTAAATTCATGTCTGGCGTACACACACCTGGTATTTGTTCTGTATTTGTTTATAACGCTCATCCAGGATTCAACAAAGGTTTTTTTTATGAGCTTCACTTCTCCACTCTTTCTTGTTCCCTTTTTCCGTGTGAATCTCCCACCATGTACTCAAATATCCTCACTATCTCATGAATGCTCCTCTCCTATCTAAACATAATACCCCGTTTGTTGGTTTAACCAGTGAAGGTCAGTGTGTGTTTGCAGTTTATGGCCTTGTCGTTCCTCTGTGAGTCAGACAGACAGACGCTGCCTTATTGGAGCCTCACATGTGCCTCCCATGTGATGCTAGTTACTGTTAACAACAGATTCTTTTGAGTTTATAAGATCAATATTTATTTCATCTTTTGAATATCTAATAATGAAGTGCATTCACTGGCTTTATTAGTCTCTCATGAAACATGGATGTTTAATATTTTTGGCATTTTAATCAGACCTATCCTTTACTATTATTTGACACAGTATGCTCTCTGCTACTGTCTCTAATGCTGTCTCTGGACACATGCCAGACTTCTCCAACACCAGCTTGTTCTTATTTCTACAGCTAGGTGTCAGTACCGTCTGTAAAAGGTCGTTGAAGGCTGTGCTCTTATACGTGTGTTAAAGGGTGTGTGCCTGTGTGGGTGTGTTAGCCACACAGATGCCGGTATGGGAACGGCCACTAGGAGTGCTCGTGCTCCACACAGAAAAGCAAGACTCTGAGCAGAGTGGGGGAAGGGAAGAAGGAAGCAGGAGAGTAGGACAGCAGATGCTCTCTCTGGGATTAGACTTGTGTTGTTGTCTCTTAGAAAATGGGGTTAGAGGAGGAGAGGAGGAAAGCAAGAGGGTGAGCGGGGGATGAGCCTAGAAGAGCATGATCATGGCACTTTAGCAAAACAGAAAATAGTGTCTTCAGCCTTCTTGAACACTTTTTTTTCTAATAGCCTCTTATTTTCCCCCTTTCTCCATGTTTCTGTCTTTGGTTAATGTGACTCCTCTTTTCTCTGCAAATGCCTCCCTTCATATCCTCATCTGTTGTTGTGTGAACATCCATTAGGGGTGCTATTGCTCCACATAAGATGCGGCCCTCTGTGTGGATGTGTGCATGTCTGTGTATGCGTGTCAGTGTGTGTGCATCCAAAGAGACATCTTTAAGAGCTAACACTCTGATGCTATTACACAAATTAATCCGTCTTATGTTCTTACTTGCTACCTTGCTGTTTGGATCGCGCCTGTAGTTGTGTGTATGTGCAGCGTGTGTGCATGCTGTTGCTGCTCCCAGTGCATGCCATTGTCGGACTGATTTTGCCACCATGGGTTTTGAGGCCATCACATTATTGATTGTCAATAATGACGCCATGAATCAGATAACAAGAGCACATGCTGAAGTGATTGAACCAAACAAGTGCGTTATTCACCCCATTACTAATCGCTAACAAACAAACATTGTTCGTTTCCCTTTGATAAACAAGACTCACAGATAGCTTCAGGCTGCGCTCCCACAAAGAAGCCATAGAGCTGTTTTTATAAGGCGCGACAGTACACTGTCCCAAACATGTTGGAGCCTTAATTGCAGTTCACTCGGTCAACAATAAGCCTGTTCTCTACACAGCAAAGTCACTGTTTGGTTTCTTTATTGCCTCCAGTACATATTCACAAATAGGTTTGTGTGTCTGTTCTTCCACCGGTGGTTTAAGCCAACCATGTGATTAGTGTGAGTGGAAATGTGCCAGATGTGTTTCCCCGGAAGGAGACAAACATGGCCTACATCATCCTCATGTCTCTGTGCAGTTCCAGCACATGGACATCGAGGGGTGTATGTGAGCCGTGAAAAGGCTGCGGAGTGTGTGAGGGAGACTTTCTCTGACGTGACAGGCGAGACCACGGGCCATCTGCTTCATGGCTTACTGCAGGATTAGATATTGTGTGTGTGTGTGTGTGTGTTTGGGGGTTGGGGAGGTGAAGACATAAACCTTTAACCCACAACCTCACTGCCCCTTTTTTAGCCCCCTGTGTCTCTTTTCAGGTTCAAATAGAAATAATTAGAAGCATCTGCCTGAGCGCTGAGCTGTGCCACTGCCCACAATTATGACAACACACATACACACACACACTTGTACACAGAGCCCCCCTCACACTTAGTTTTGCCCACCTTCTGTGATTTAAGCCCACCGCTCACTGAGTCTGTGCAGACAATGTGGATGTAAACAAACCCCAGTAGGCATGTACACACACAGGGACCAGGTTCCTTTCCAGTTTCCAACACCCTTTACATCTAAACCACAGTTACTCATTAATTCTTCAGTATTTTAATGTTTCTGAGGGCTCACGTTGGGTCTCAGTGGGCGTGTCTCTCCAATAAGGTTGTGTGTTTGTGTTCATAGAGGTTATATCTCCCTTAAAGTGCGATGTGTAGCCCTAGCAGGGACAGTAGCTAAACTAGGTCACCGCCTATCTGGGTTAATGTAGCTAATTTGCTAACGTGGCCATGTGGCTGGTAAATAGCCTCCCTGCCCACGTGTGTGTTGGCGTGTCTGAGAGAAGCAGAGATAGGTATAGGGTTTAGAAAAACCACCAATCACTCCCATGTTGTTGGGAAGGAAAATGAGTGCATGCTTCAGTGTCGTATTGATTTAAAATAACATGGTGTGTGCGTGTGTTTGTGTGTGAGACAAAAATAAAACTTAAACTGAAAAGTTAAATTCCCATGTTTGTTCTTGCACTGTAATAATAATGTTTTGATGCTGTGTGTTTACAGAGGGTGATGAAACTGGTATCATGGACGGCCTGTTGGAGGCCCTGCAGTCCGGAGCTGCTTTCAGGAGAAAGAGAGGACCTCGGCAAGCAGGTAGAGCAGTTAATCATCACACAACATGCAGATGTTTCAAAGTGTCATGTCCTACTTGATTTACAGATTTGCTGGTATGCACACTGCACCGAAACACATGTAACATACGAGCCTCATCGGTTCCATCTCTCTCTTCCTCTCCGTCTCCATGTTTCTGTCAACAAAAACACAACAGATTTGTTTGTGTTCCCCGGGCTCGCTTCCATCTGTTGCTCAGAGACTGTGGGCTGTGTTAGTGTTCTCTGGCTCCGGGTTACAGGGGGGCAAAGCCAATTCCACCAATGGCTGGCACAACAACAAAAGAAGAGGGAGGGGTGCAAAGGGTGGGTGTGGGCAGAAGGATAGTTTAGAGAACAACTGGTGAGGGTGTGGCTGTGGGATAGGAAAATATAAGAGGGAAATGAATGTAGCGCTGAAGAGGTCAAACCAGAGTGTGGGTAGAAAGTTCAAGGAAGTGAGATCAGCGAGTGGGCAACAGGCGAAACATATTTAAACAACTGGGAAGAGTGTGAGGAAAATACAAGCCATTAAAGTCCCCCTCTGGTCATAAATGTGTTTATGTTCACTTGTAAGTTTGTTCCTCACTGCACAGAATGATGTAAGCGCATGACATAACAACTGGTTGGAGAGCCAATCCAAATGCGGCTTACACAAGTGTGAAAATGTGGACTCGCACACTGAGAATTGAAAATAATGCCAATGTGTGCAAATAATGTCAGAATTCAATCAATTTAGAATCATTTTTCCATTTTATCTCGGATCAAACAACTGAATTACTGTTTGTCAATACTGTACCAGCCAAAAAACCCTGACCTGTATGTGAGGACATACTCCTGAGCACTGCAGCCTGTATTGATCTCCATTCAGGCCATGTTGTTCAGCCTGTAAGCTCACAGAGACAGGCAGGTAATCAGGTTAGCTACAGTGCTCGCTGCTGTGTGTAGCACAACACAATCCACTTTAATTCCTTTATTGGAGAGTTTTTTTCCCTCCTCTTTTTTGGGATTTTAGCACATTTCGTGGATGGTAAGGCATTGTAGGAACATGTAAACGAAAATGAGGCAATGTGACTTGCTGGAACAGCGTCTCTGTAACATGATACCTGGTTTTGGGAAACTTGTGTGTAAGTATGTGAGTGGGAAAGTGTCCAATGCCCGTTAACAGAGAGAGAGAGAGAGAGAGGGAGCCTGTGTGTGTTTGTTCACATGCACTCATGTGTGGGTGAGTATTCACACATAAGAGAGGCCCGGGAAGAGTGTGTGCAACCCAATACCTCCGTCAATAGAAGCCAGATGTGAAGCGGTGCTCCAGAGTGGAATAGCTCAGAGCCAGAGGGTAGACTGCACTCCTTCCCGCTCCTCTTTCTTTCTATGATTCTTTAAATCACTGAATGCACTTATACAGCCTTGTTACTCTCATCTGCATAGCAATGAGACGGGTCGTGACAAGTGGTCCTCTGTGGTCCACTAAGTCACACAGAGAATAACTCTTTCAGCACAAACACCTCAGGCCTATCGCGACTGAACTGACTGAGACAACAGTGAAGGGAGGAAATGGAGGAAGAGGCGAGAGCGGGGAAGAGAGCGCTGTATGAGAAGAAATGGGGCCCACTTCAGGGCTTAGTCAGTCACCCATAATACTGTGTGGCCACCTCACACTCCCAACAGGAAATACCTTAACATGTGTGTTTAAGAGTGAGCAAAAGGAAGAGAGTGACTCTCTACTTACACACGACTGTGGTGGGACAGAGAGGGAAAATATAAGTGGCTGCATGTAACACATATCTGCTCGGTGCCTCCTCCCCGTCTCCTCTTTTCTCCCGTTTTCTGTTGCCAAAGTTCAGTTTCTTTTTTCCAATCTCAGCTTTGTTAGGATATTTATTTTCTCTTTGATTAAAGTGTTGCTCCTCTTTAGTCACCCACTGTTCTTCCTTATACCCAGGAAGAGCCTTTGGATTGTCACCCACATAACATGCGTGCGTGTCAATGTGTGAGTGTGCAGACATATTTGACTGGTCTGTCGAGTCAGAGGTCTTAATTTAGTGGAGCTGAAGTAGGAGGAGGCACATCCTGACTCTGGCTCAACTGATATATATCCGGCACCACTGGGGCCACAGGCAGCAGATCAGCAGGATAAAAACACTCCTCTCTCCAGCACTGCGTCTGACTGTTCAGAGACTTTGATTTGATTTGAGGAAAGATGAGACTGAGTTTGTTTTTCTGCCTGTTTGATGAACACAACACAACATGAAGGGAGCGCAGCTGGAGGAAAAGTCATTAATTTTCTTTCTGATCTGAATGTGATTCAGTGGAAAAGTTTGTTGTTGTGTTCAAGCAGAGGTCATAAAAGTGTCATCATTCTGGTCGGATGTTTGCTCAACCTTCCTTCCCTCGCCATTGTGTGATGTAATGCCATGCCATTAGTCCACAGGTCAGTTAAACCAGTTATTCATCCCACCACATTTTAATTACGCTTCTATACAAATTAGTTTACGCTTGTTTTCAACTCTTGTGTTTGGTGGTATCTGTAGAGATCAGATGCCATGTGGTGAGTCTGGAAAGACAAAACAAAAGTTGATCCACTGGAATGATGAACAAAGGAGTGGATTTAGAGTCATGGCTGAATTAAGTCATACATTAAAACAGTTATCCAAACATTATCACCATCCATCCATCCATCCATCCATCCATTATCTATACCGCTTATCCTGTTGAGGGTCGTGGGGGGGCTGGAGCCTATCCCAGCTGTCATTTGTCATTGCTGTCACTCTCTGCCCTATATTTCATCTGGTTAAGTTTTACTGCTGTTAAAGTGTAAATAGTTAAGAAGATGCTGTATAAATAACTTAGGTAGATTTGTCAGATAGCTGTAACTAATCTCTTTCAACTCAATCCTCTTCCTAACTGACTGATATGTCAGTTAATATTTTTACAATACTAAAAGAAGTGTCCCTCTGATACAGTCAAAGATCATAATGTTTACCCAGCTTTAGGTCAAGTTTTGTTATTGATCCCTAAAACCCAGAGATGGGCACAAGTAACTTTTTGCATGTCCAAGTCAAGTATGTTTTAGTTTTAATAACTACTAATAAAAAATACTCACAGGAAAGAGGTAGAGACGCTCCAGTGTGACTGCTCAGCACTGTTGAAATATTGTTTTTATGGTTGTTCTTTACAGGCTAATATATACTAACATCAAAAACTGTGGTGCTTTGAAAACACTGGGTCTGTCTGAGGGACACCATTTAAAGAGACCAATAATGTATTCTATTTAGAGCATAAGATCGGCCTTGTGGTGCATAATGGAAACACCCTGACCAGTTGACTGTATCCATCCAATATCCATAAACATGATTAAACCTCTGTATCTTATTCAAATGAGTCTGCAGCAGGCGTTTACTCGTTTATGGTGAGTTTGCAAGCTGCAAGGCAACCTGAGGTTACATCATAAAAACAAAATAAATGAAAAGTTTCAGTCTTTCAGTTCAACATTCTCAGGGTAGCTTATTGTGTCAGCAGCTTGTCGTTTAATTGGTCTTAGTGTTTTATTGTGTTGTTTTTATGGCTTTTATGTTTGGTTGCGCAGCACTTTGGTCAGCTATTGTTGTTTTTAAATGTGCTTTACAAATAAATTTAGATTGCATTGGGTCTATACATAATGCGACACAATAGAGACCTGAAACATACAATACAGGTAAAAAGACACTGTCATTTAAAACTCACAACGGACAAGTATTATGAAGTCTACAGCCCCTCATTGCAAACACACTCGCGTCATTATCGTCTAACACTGTTCATTTTGTTAACACTTCCACTCCCATGGCAGATGTGGTGTTTAATGATTTACATGACTTATCTAGTCTTGCAGTCAAAAGTTATCCTAGCCAAAATTTGCTTTAGCATGACTCCCTGAAAAGCCATAATAAATGTAGCAGTCAAACATGTTCACTATGATTGTCTTAGTTTTGTCTCACAAACATAGAATACAACAAGTGACTTATTTCACTCAGTTAACAAATCTGTTTTCCCTTTTATAGTGTAAGCTGCTGCCCTCTGATCATATCACACTGATGACAGTTTCACAGATGAACAGTTACATTTTAAACAACACCGTGTGAGTTCTAAATGCTCATATAAAACCGCACACAATAGTTTCAGAGCTAGTGATCATTATTGTACATGTCGGGGTCCTCATTACGTGAAGTGTGTCCCTCCTCTCCCCTCCTCTCCTCTCCTCACAGCTGGGGTGACTGCAAACGTCACCAACTCTGTGTTAAAGAACTACTGAGGGCCTATTGAGTGTGTTGTCATGCTCATTGTGTCACAGCGGTGTGACTGAATGGAGGGCCACGAGGCTGCAGAGGCTGTATACCCCCTGACCTTTGACCTGCACCTCAGCTCACTGTGTGTGTGTGTTTGTGCTGGTTGTGTAGAACGATCAGACTGCATGGTTTGCCCTCAGCTGTCTGCCGACCGTCTGTCTGCACCCCCCCTTCAAACACAGACAAAACGCACACACCAGATGCTTGCATGCCAATACAAAGACACACATGGATGTTTGCATACCAATGCATGCACCTAAACAGACATGTCACGATCCAGAGCACAGACGGCCTTGCATACTCTTTCTATCATTATCACTCTGGCTATTTGCTTTAGATAGCAAGTTTAGCTCCTCTTGTATGAATACAGACTGAAGCTAGGCTACATTAGGCTAATTTGTATGTGTTTAAAGCAATTAAAGGGCACTTGTGTGTAGAGGAATGACGTGCCTAAGCACTCTCTATAGACCCATCTGCTGGGTCATGACCCTTTTTCAGAGCAACCAATCACAGTAGCAACTAGTAGACAAAGGACCAATCACAACACAGAGACTGAGATAAAGAGGATAGCAACAATAGAGGCACACGCTGCCTCTGCAGACGGTCTGCTCCGACAAAGGAAGAAAGAAGCCCCCTACAAAGATGTGTGCCTACAGATGTTCACACACACAGCAGAGATCATTCAGACCAATAGGAGAGCTCTCATCAATCAATCCTTTACTGCAGCAGTGGTGATGTCACATGCATACATAACACACTGACACAATACAAGCCAACAGGCCTCGCATACGCACCAGTTGATTCAGTTCAGGGGCATATAAAGCATGCCAGCACATCAATATTACCCCTCAGACACAAGCCACTGGTGGTGCTGCATGACGTCACTCGTTCCCACAGTCCTCCAGTGCACAGCAGCAGTGTGTCTCACAGTGCGGCCTGAAGAGGGCGATATAAGTCCCTGCTAAGATGGAGGCACTGATGGAGGTTCAGCCTGCATCTGCGGTATCACCATCATGCTAGTTGTGGCATGGTTACCATGCTGTCATGTGACCGCGGCTTTACTGCAGCTGCTGTACTTTCAGTGAACCAGGAGCATAAAGATGGCTGCTTCCTCTTCAGCCACTGGCATCACAGCATGCACTTTATGTTCATTAAGTTGGGAGGGGGGCATTGTCTTTGACCAGAGAAGAGGTGGGTGTTCTCCTAACAAAGCCACTGAGCTCGCTGCCCCACATTTGCATGTCTGCAAATTCTCCCCTCACTCTTCTCACACACACACTGTACAACAACGCGTTCCTTCCGTCATCAGTCCATCATTATCGAGTCTCCTGGAGTGTAATGTGTTACAGATGATCTTTGTTCCTCTGATCGCCCCTCAGTGTGCAAACACTCATTCAATCTCGCTCTCTCCCGGCGGTAAACAGACCTAAAAACAGCCTTTGTTGTGAGTCTCGACGTCTCGTTTCCTACTGCTGCGCACGCCAGGCTTCGTGCCAAGTGCATGGATCATTTGGACAAAATCTCAGCTAGTTTCCTGATACGACACACATGCTGAGAGAGAGTTTCCAAAGTTTGTAGTGCCACGTGTTAAAGGGCTAATCCGGTGTTTTTTTTCCACCGAACTTCAACGAAGTTTAGAGGCTTGGAAAAGATGGATTAAAAAGCGGGTCAAATTGAAGCAGCAGAGGTCGGGGTATCCTGACTTTTAGTCCCTAGTGGTGATCAAGTTCCAAAAACATCTAATATAATCATTCAGGTTATTTTCTCAGGCAGCTTCTCCAGAGAAACCAGAGCGGTTAACAAGTATAGACGTAAGCAGTTCCCCTCCCAATGAAAGATAAGTGTAGCGCCCCTTTCAGTAGATACATTTCAATCTTACAGGTCGGGACAAGAAATGATCTGTAATTTCAGTCGCATCTGAAAGCAGTGAGCTGCAAAATCATTCCACTTTATTTAAACTTTGAGCTTTAAACTACCACAAAGAAAACCTTTGAAGGATGATTGTCCCAAACAGATGCTTTGTTTACTCCTGACCAAGTAAGGCTAACCCAGCTGTTCTAGAAACCTCTCCTATTTTAGACATGCTGAAGTTTTAGGTTATGGACTTACAATTTTTTCCAGTCTCTTCAAGGGGTTTGTTCACAACAACAAGAAAGTGTCACGCATAGCCTTATATAGCCTTGTGTTTTATTTGTTATATAGTCTTTGTCATTATAAACTAACTTGATAAGGTCATGTGACCCCCTCTCTCCGGAGGCTGTTAGAATTGTAGGTCTATTGAAATGAAGAGAAAACCTTCCCTGCACATTTTCCTCTCATTACTTTAATCTGCAGGTTTCTGTCTAAACTCATCATTTTCCCATGCTGCCTTGCAACGCAACATCCCTCTGATCCTGACTCTTATCCCCCTCGCTCTTCCTCCTCTCTGCCTCCTCTCTCAAGAGGGAGAGGAGGAGGATCAGAGACGAGAGGAGCTGGGTTGACAGCTTTTGAAGAGCTTTTCTCTGAGGGCTGTTTTTTTTTAGGACACAGTACACACACACACACACACACACACACACTCCTTTTCCCAGTTTTGGGGTCATTTGCATAATTTCTAATTAGTAAGTTTATGAGTGCGGCAGGGTTTGGAAAGGGACGGAAATAGAAATGGAGCATGAGTGTGAGATGAGACTGCACATGCACTGGTGTTTATAAGAGATGCAGAGTGATCTGTGTGCTTCTCCAAGAGTGTGAGGTGATAATGTGACACCCCAGCTGTCTGCGCTGATCAGCCCAGCTGAGGCTCAAATGTGAAGAAGACAAGTGAACTGTGAACGTGACTAAACCTCCACATCTCCTCTCTCTCCCCAGACTCTATTGTGTCTTTATCACAGCTAGTTCTGGAGACCTGCTCGGTAACTCGTGTGTTTTTCTGTGTGTGTTTTTGTGCTACATTAGAACCATGTGTCAAATGTTGGTTTGTTTGTGTTACCATGGTTCATTTGCATGTTTGTTGCATCATCTTGTTGTCTCATCAGCAGCACAGGAACACATGACGTGAATGTTTTTGATAACAATGTGTCCTGCACTGATGCTAACATTTCATTTATCGCCTCTGTTGCTTGAGAATTGAAGAGTTGTGAGCGTACACCAGGAATAAGATAAGAGCAAACACACAAACACAATCTCCCACTGACCTATATAATTCAAAATGGCCGCTGCTGCACAGCTGTCCTCCCACACAGGAGAGAGAAGAGTGGTAAAGGATAGAGAGAAAAAGGCTGCTGCTGCTGGTGTGTGTGGGAGGAGGATGTGAAGAAAAACCAGAGTAAGCAGGTAGAAGAAAAAGAACGACAGCATCCTCGGGGCACAATCTGTCACACTCGCTCTGTTTCTCTCTCTCTGTCCCTTTGCTTCTCTTATCTTCTCCTCTCTGCAGCCGCTATTTTCTCCCTGATCTATTTCACTACTCGCCTTCGTCATTCCTTACATTCCTCCTCTCGCTCCGTCTCTCCATCCACGTTGGTCTCATTTTCATTCATCCCTGCCTCTTTGATCTTCCCACAGCATGAATCATCCTGCTCTTCATGGCGTCTCACCCTCAGCCCTACCCCTTCCTCCCCCTCCTTGTTTTAACACCCTCGCCCTCACCGTCTCCTTCCTCCATCTTCTTCCTTTAAAACGTCTCTCATAACTCTTCCCTCTCCTCTTTATTTCTTCCACTCCGTCAGGATCATGTGGAGTCTAATCTGACATTAGCAGTGAGTTGCTCCACATATGACAGTAATCCGCACACATTGACAGGTGTTTGTGTTTTTGTGCATCATGGTAATGCATGTGTGTATGTTTGAAAGCAAAGGGTTCAACACAGAGTATGGTGTCCTCAGAGGCACATACTTGTCTCAGGCATCAGTGTGTTAACTAATTGAAGTGATCGTCTCTGTTCATTCGCAGTGAGCGTACCTGGCTGCTGATGTGGTGTCGTACGGCTAACTGACAGTTTAATCTCTTCTTGCACATGAATCAGATATTTGGCTTCATGGCATGCACTGACATATCTGTGTGCTCCTGTTGTGATATAAACACATGTATTTGTTTACGTCACTAACTCATTGTCTCTTTCTTTCTCAGCCAACCAGCGACGAGCTGGTCATGCAGTGACCAACATCCTGGCCAAAGAGCTGATGCAGGAAGACACCCCTTCATCCAGCAAAGTGCCCATCAAGAAGAAAAAAACGGAGGAGAAGGAGGAGCCGAAACTAGAAGGAGCAGAGTCGTTAGAAGAGTTACTGGAGGCTGCTCCGACTCGGTCCAATTAAAAAGAGAGAGAGAGACGTTTTTTTTACTCACTGAGTCAGTGATATCAAAATGCAGATGTGTTTCGTAGCCATTCCAGCAGCCAATGTCAATCTGAGATTAGCTTACTGCAAAAAGGCCCGTGTTTCTCTGAAGCTTGTCTTAACAGGACTATCTTTTAGGCTAACAGCGACTGTGTCTGCCGGGACGACAGGGGGGAGCAGAGGATGTGGGCGGGGCTCACACCTTGGCCACAAACCCCCTGGACGTCCCTCGTCTATCTTTGGATCTTCGCCAATGTCATAAAGATTTCATTCTTCAGCATGTGCACATATCTGTTTCTCTGTATTTCTTTATCACCTGTCGTTCATAAAGGGCATCTTCAGCGATTCCAAAGACTTCCTCAGGCGGGATCCACACGCGGCTGTTTCCCACACTGAGGGTGGGGGTGTCTGGATATTTGGCACATCCTGCAGGTGCTTCAGAGTTTTCTCTGGATGTTCCAGCCAAGACCACTTTGCGCTTTTTCACATTGTTATTTTTTAACCTCTGAAACATATTGCTTTGTAATTGTCTCATATACTGTATGGTTGTTTATCATTTTGTTGTATTATGGGGAACAAAAAGTGCCAACTTATAGAAACCCAGTCTTGTCATTTCAGTCCCAGGTTAGTGCAGTCACGTGTGTTGATGGTGTGTTGCACAGTGCGACCACAGTCACCTGGGTGTTTTTGTTGTTTTACTGAGAAGGGATTGATTCACTGGTGTGCATGCATCTGTTAGATATCCTATAAAAAGGGGAGGATTTACATAAACGTGTTAAAGCTTTGTTACCACATGTGCCCACAGCAGTTATATGAAGAAAACCTGCTAACAAACATGATCATTCCCATAAACCTGAGAGGGAAGTGGCGTCGGAGAGGAGGAGGAGGAGGAGGAAGTGCCTCCTCAGACAGTTGGACCAAAAAGGGTTATTAAAGGGTGTCTCCACACAGAGCCTGAGCAGTTTACATGCCTGTGTTTATGTGCATGAGAATATCTGAGTGTGTGAACTAAGCTGCCTATATTTAGTGTCGACTTCCCGCATGTGTGTGTTTCTATGTGCGTGTAGTGTGCGTGCGTGTTGCCATCTGTAATTACTGAACGGTACCGACCATGCTGTCATAAATGCTAGGTTTCATAAACAGCTCTGTGGTCTTTCTGCTGAGGATACAGCACACTGGAAAACTGCCCAAAAACTGCTGAGACAAGTACATGTGTGTGCGCGTTCGGTTGCCTGTGTATGCGTGTGTCTGTTCCCTCCCACTGAACTGCAACAGTAGCTGCTGAATGTCTGGCCTCACTCTTATTTGTATTCAGCAGACATGTTGTCATGATGTTGTGGTGTATTGTCTGACAGCAGCTCCATGCAATATTTATTCCTATGCAAACACGATTCTGTAGCCAGCCTCAGGACGAGAAGATTCACCTGCTGACTAGATCAGTGCGTCATAATGCCTGTGCCGAGTGTAAGGCATCACCTGCTTTTCTCAACAACACCAGCGTTTGTATGACATCCTCCATAAACACTTGGACACGGAGGAGCTGGCTCTGAAACAACATAAGAGCGAGCGAGTGTAGAAATCCTTGTTCTGAGTGTTTGAGCTTCATTTGAATCCAGTTACACTGAGAATAATTAGGTGCAAAGATGTCACAACCTGCTCTGAAGCACAGAATATGCTGTCGCTGCATATAACCAGGGACACGCCCTCTGATCTCTGTCTGCTGTGCTCTGATTGTACCAGATACTGCGACGTGGAAATATTTAAAAACCATACGAGAACATCACTGGAACATTTGTCTAATTTGAGTCATTCCTTTTGTTCATTTATTTTTTTAAGAGATTGTTTTCTATGTGTATTTTTACGGTTGATTATTTTAATGTAATTTTCAATTCTTTTGAATGGACACATTTTCTTTCTTTCTCCAGAGATTGCTCTTTATAAACATCCAATGCACACGGTTATTCTGTCTGCCACACAGAACTATTAAAGATGTCTTAAGTAACTTAAAGATGTCTGCCTCCTTCTTCTTTAAAGTTGTGTGTGTGCACGCTATCTGTTGGTGTGTTAATGTGATAAGTGTGTGATTCTGTGTTCCTGTATCTTCCTTCCTTCTGAAGCACATTTCTCCATACGTCTCCTCCCCCTCTCTCTCTCTCATGTAAACACACTTTTGCAGTTAAATACCAGATAGTTCCTGCACTCTGTGAAACTATAATTTTATTGCCAAAAGACGGCGGAAGAATGAATAAACAGCGGGGCGAGTTATTTTTACAGACACATTCCAGGATTTTCCACAGCTCCAGGATTTCCAGAGATGTTTTCCAACATTCAACATGATCCCGCACATCGAACACAGGAAAACACTTCAGCTGCTTTTTCATGATTTGTGCCCCTGCTCTATATTTGCACTAACCCTTGTGTCATTTATATTTCTGTCTTCCTGCAAATTTTATCACGAACATCTGAAGTGGAAGAGCAAAACTTCAAACCACAGGAAAAACATGCTGGCCTTGTTTTCAGGTTGACGGTTTTTTCAGCACAAAACTTAATTCAGCCTAAATTATAAAATGGTTAATGCCAAAGTATTTCCTGTTCAGTCAGACGCAGCACATCTGTCCACCATCTGAATATCACCCACATCATCAGCTTGTATCTCCATGTCTTCTCTTGCATATTAAACGATGATAAGTCCAGCTTCTGCTCGGCTCCCTGTCGTGGTCAGTCTGTCCTGCTGGGTCGTTCCACTTACATAAAGTTCCTCCGGCCTCAGCTCTGTTCTCTAAGGTGAGTTGAATCCTTCCACATCTCTTAAATCTTTCACATTTGAACATCAGGATCTTCTCTCCATCTGCAGCTCGTTCACGCTGAAACCTCTGCATCTGTTTTTTATTCTAATCGGAAAGAGAAAAGCATCAATCATGCCCTGTAGTCTCTGGTGGTGCTGTTAAGTTCAATCCAGCTGAAAAGTGAACTAAACTTTACTCTCCTGTGTGCAGGTCAGTGAAGGTGATAAACTTCACCCTCAGTTAGAGTCATGTAAACTATTTATTGGCCAGTGAAAGTCTCCTGGGAAAGCAGACGGGAGTTTATGGATAATATGACTCTTCAAATTTCATGAACAAGCCACAGTTTTTGCATCACGCCTGCAATCTTTCTAATGAGCTGTCAAATGTTCAAACATACTTCTAGTGCACAAAATCTGCCTCCCCCTCATTTTTACTGGAGCCTGTAGTCGTGTCATCTCGTCTCTGACGTCACAGGGAGTTAGAGAACATAATGAGTTCTGTTTTTGGAAGTCATGTCTGTCAGGAGAATAAGGAATCTATTTCCCAGCAGCTCTCCTGTGCTCTGTGAGCCCGAGCTGCTGCTGCCTCTCTCTCTGCTCATTAACGGCCCTGTTAATTCAACCAGAAGCCCTGACTTCCTTTCATCATTTACGAGCGTTGTTGGAGCTCACACACATGCAGGCCATGAGGCAGTATAACTCTGGCCTGAGAAAAGAGAAGAAGCTGAATCAAAATGTCTCATCGTTTCTTTGTATTCGTGCGTGTCACTCTGTCTCTTTGAAGACACAAATAGACGG
This sequence comes from Semicossyphus pulcher, assembly GCF_022749685.1. Lineage (NCBI taxonomy): Eukaryota > Metazoa > Chordata > Actinopteri > Labriformes > Labridae > Semicossyphus > Semicossyphus pulcher. Next base: position 19,992,511 of record NW_027211693.1, read on the forward strand.
ACGTCCTCCGGCATCTGCTCCCAATCAAAGGAGAACTACAGCATGGCGAGTGGCTCTTTGCTTTCACTGCTTTTTTGTGCGTGTTCCTTAGGCTATGACATCCACATGCACAGGGTTACGTCCTTGTTACTCATGTTGTGGAACTGAGAAAGTCCTCATAAAGTCTAAAAGTACAACTGTACAACTTGTATCACTGATACCAAATATTGGTAAAACTTTAAATGACAAAATCAGTGATCCTGAATCACATTTCATTCATACCCCCGTATGTGGTTTTACCCCTTAATCATTAGCATAAAAATCTCAAAGATTTTCATTTAAATAAATGTCTGTTGAGTCACTATCTTTTGCTGCATGAGGTAACACAATGGTGATTGAGCCTACCGCCCACTGATGAAAGCCTTTGTATTTGCAGTATATAGTATTATTACGGACTGGGTGCCTGTGGCAACATCACAAGCGACGCCCAGTTAGTGACGCGTTCTCCATCACCCAGCAGTGGTTGGTCTGCCAGAGAAGGTAGGCGGAGCTAAGCGGCTGCTTTTCCGGTCTCTGCAAATGTTGCGAGTAAACAGTAATCTACTATGCCAAAGAAAAAGAAACAAATTCGACGCTCTGATGAAGCAAACAGTCTGAAAGGGAAAGCGACCGTCAGCGAGGAAAACCGCGGACGTCTGGTTAAATTGGGACGTGTACTCCCGTAATTACCGTTTATCGCCACTAGGTGCCGCCAAGGAGAACATAACAACTCTTCGAGATTGAAATTGTGGCTGGACTGAGAAATATAAAATACCATCGAGTTGGCCCACATTCACAGGTAATTCTTGCATGTAGCATTAATTATTAATTGTTTAGCTTCTGCCACTTGTGCTTCTTTCCTGACTACAAACACACACTGCCTTATTCCTGCAATAGACGATTGTGCACATTTTGATTGTTATTAACTAAGGGTTCATTTGCTTCTCAATGAAGTACCTGTGCATGAATGAAGGAATTGTTTGTGTAAGATAATGAGATCAGGATGAGGCTTTAAAAGTGCAAAGTAACAAAAAGCTTCAAACAAGTGATGATTCACACAGAACAAAGACCTCTGTAAGAGGTCTGCGTAATCAGGAGAGAGCTTCTGTGAGTACAAGAGTTTGTAACAAGGACGGAGACGAGGAGAGCTGCTTTAAAAAGAATTAATGAATATTCTCAGCAAATGAGCTCCAGACCTGTTCACACCAACACCCGTGTGTGCTCTGGACTTACTTTGTTAATCCATAGTCTGTGTTGAGTTTGTTTGGCACATTTGCATGCTTGAGCAGATGCAGCCTTCAGGTGTGATCTCATGTGGGTGTGTCTGAATGTGTGCTTCTTATCTGCGACAGTGTTGACACAGCACACGTGTCTGTATAAACATGTGAGCACATCCTGGTCATGTCAGCCACCTGGGGCTGTGAGAGGACTGAAGGCAAACTGTGTGTTTGACTTTCAGTTTGAAGTTTCATTGCACCGAAGAGTTCATATCAAATGTGAAAGTAAGGCCAGACGACGCTGTATGTGGTGGAATAGAGAGAGAGAGGTGTGACTTTGAAGTCATTGACTGTTCTTAGATATCTATTAAAGGTCACACTCATTTATTAAGGCCAACCCCTCCTTTTACTCACCCATGATTCCTCCTAAACCATGTTATTGTGCTTATTGTGCTTCAACAGGACCATATTGTGTCACAAGATTCATCACACATTCACATATTAATGGCAATTTTCAAGTCTCACAGCAGCTAAAATGATTGTTTATACTCCTTTCCCTCCAAAAATGTGCGTGTTGTTTTTCAGACCTGGGAAGACCTGCTTATAGATGCCGATTGTCTCTTTTCCCATGGCCAGTGAAGTATACTCCTGTCAGTCTCTTTTCTGCTGCATCACCAAAACAGGGTTAGCAAACGGTGAAGCTGTTACGGTGGTTAGGTCTTTATTGTATCTATTAGTCATTTAGTCAGTTTATCAAAGTCGGTGCTGAAAAAGACAGGCGGAATTTGTAGCTGAGATGACAAGGAGTCACAGAAGTTACCGACGGAGCATAGCATAGTGCCGGAAAGGGGGCGGAGTGTGTCGAAGATTAGTGTGTTGACACAGGTTTTTTGTTCCCATCATTTCCGATCGGAGCCGAGGCGATAATTACCCGGGTCTACTGCTGAGTCATTCTACCCGGGTCTGAACGCTGATTGTAACCTTCCCATCAAGCAAAAAAGCCGGGTCTTTGCGGGACTTGACCAGTGGGAAAGTGGCTTAAGTGAGCAGTGAATCACAGTCATCGACCAAAAATCCCTGTTGGTGCTCACTGGGCTATTTTCTTTCTTCAGACGCTCATCATTTTTACAAGAATGTTACGATTTGATGATTAAAGCACGATGTACAGGAGACATCCTGTATATTAAATTTTATTTTTGAAGAAGTTCTATGGGAGCTCACACTGGGATACACCTGTGTGCATTAAAACTTTGGATTCATTGAAATGTAATCCACCTCCATTTTTCCTGGTTGTACATCTGTCCACATGTCTGTCGCTCCAGTTCCTATGATCCTGATATCCTAGAAACACCAGGAGGGAATTTCTTCACGTCCTCGGCGACCGGTATATAAATGTACTTTGGGTAAAGTTTCACAAAGCGTCAGAAATAGAAGACACTTAGGTTGTGGTTGACTTTAAGTAAACTTGTATTGTTGTGGGTTTACTGTGGCTGAGGTCCTGTCAGTGATAGAAGATGGATTGTGTTGGGATCTTTAATGATCTCTCATTACTATGAGTCTCAGGTCCTCCTGATTCCCAGACTCCCTCAGTCTCTTGTTGTGACATTCTGAGGAGTCAGGAAGAGATTTGTATGCCTGTGTGTGCGTGTGGGTGTGCGTGTGTGCGTGTGTGTTCTGAGCTTGAAGGGGGTCTGCTGCAGAAAAGGAGTCTGAACAAAGAAAGGGGGCAGTATAATTGGCTTCAGCGCTGCCAGACGACACAATGACACGGCCATTGATAGTGGAATGAGTTCCCGGGAGCAGTGGACCAATGGCAGAGCAGGAGCCTGTTTTTCACAGCCTCTGATTGGCTGGCCGGGGGAGGCTGTCGGTCTCCAGGTAGCAAAGTGAACCTAGGAGCATATCTGCCACCCCTATGTCTCCTGGAGGAGGGAGGGAGGGAGGGTGTGTGTGGAAGAGGAGATGTGACCTCATCTGTGGATGGAGGAAAACAATAGATGCTACCATCATAGAATCTCTTATATCCTGTATGTTTCCTCTTCACTGCTGTTTCCTCCTCTCTTTTCTCTTTGCCCTGACCCAGAAGTCTTTTCTGTGTGCTTTTCTCTGGCTGCCTCTATCGTCCACTCTGCCAGGGCCCTGAAATAAATGTGTTTCATTTGTCTTTAACTTGGCTGAACACTCCTCTGCTTCTCTCTCTTTCCCTCAGTCTCCAACCCGAGAACTGTGGATTAAAGCTGCTTCATTTGTTTAGATTGGCCATCTCTCAACTTTCCTGCTGTTTCAGGAGAGAAATACACTCTGCTGTGGCATTTAAACTCCACACAAACAGGGTTTGAGGGACTTCTGAAGAATGCGGAAAAAGGGGCTTTAACTAATGTAGAAAGATGGTGTGTGTTTGTGTGTGCGCCTATTTGTGTGCTTATTTGCATCCTTTTGAATCGGCCTCCACAGAGCACATAAATTCACACGCCTGCGTCTCAACGTGTGTGTCCCCTGCGTCGGTCATCATATCTTCATTTTATCCCCTTGATCAGATTTCTCGGCTGCTTGTAAAACACTCATCATGTGACACACAGTTAGCAGCCAATTAACACGGGCCATCGAGTGTCAACCGATTGGCTGTGCCATCACACCGCTGAGTGACATCTCCATCATCACAGAGCTGTCCGTGTCGCCCTGAGGCTCCGGGGTGCACGGATAAAAACACTGTCTGTCTCATGCAGAGCTCTGTGCCTGTCTGTTAAGCTGCCTAATATATGATTCTGTTTCTCCTGCTGCCTGCTCGTGAACATTTAGTTTCTTCTTGTTTTTCTGTCTCTTATTTTTTCTGCCCTTTTTGTCGCCTGTTTGCGTCTCATTTGTGTGTTAATGTGGAAGAAAAGCATGCACCACACTGCTGAGAAAATAGTCAGCATGTCCTGTGTATCACTGTGAACTTATGTGACTGGCATCATGTTATAAAACAGGCCTTGGTGTGTGTGTGTGTGTGTGTGTGTGTCTGTGCGCGTCAGAGCTGAAGACGTCCAACAGAAAGAGACATCTTAAGTATTAAATCCTATTAAAGAGCAGATGGGCTTTTGTAGAGTTGTTTATTATGTGAAACAGGCGCCTGTGAGGCCTTTTGAGGAAATAAAGGTTTGATTAAAAGTTCATGTAATGAAGAATTCAGGCCGGTGCTCGTTCTGCCTCGACCTCTCGACCTCTCTCCTTTAATTTCTCCTCTTCTCTTCAACCATCACCTTTCCCCTCGGGTAAATTCACCTTGAACCCTACAGTCTCTAACCCTCTTCAACACACATAAACACACATGACTCCTGTCATTACAAAGAACTTCTGAGCATTTCCTCTAATCCTCGATGCCATGACTCATCCTGACGGCTCATCGTCTCTCTCAGTGGATGGTATTCTCCCCTTAATATGAGCGAGACTGAGAGAGAGGAGGGTCTGTCTGCTCTGCGGGCTGAGGGCCGATGCAAACAGAATATCAATAAGCACCGGGGGTCACACAGCAACATGCATGACCATAGTGCTCACTATCCTTCCTTTTAAACCTCAGGTGCAGACAGGTAATCAGGAACACCTGCAGAGTCCTCACATGTATGCAAAGGCCGAAGTGGCTTGTATGTTCTTGTTGGTGTTTATCAGTAGCAGTTCAGGCTTCGTGGGGGCACTACAAATCTGACATGTCATATCACACACACAGCTCACAGTGACAAGTTAACAACCTATCGCCTTGTTTAGTGTCATAAGCTCACACTTAAGTGCAGTCGTGTGTGAGCTATGAGCCTAACAGCATGGTCGTGACAATGTGTTTATGTGACCACAGCTGCCTGATGTGGGCTGTTTGTGAGTCAGTACATGGTAAAACCCGAGACTTAGGGTAACACCAGTCTGCCCACCATCCACCCAATATCTATACTAAGCTTATCCTGTCACGAGGGGGCTGGAGGCTATCCCAGCTCTCATTGGGTGAGAGGCGGAGTACACCATGGACCGATCGCCAGTCAATCACAGGGCAGACATATAAGCCCTTTCCCCGCTTACACCCGGCTTCTTTGCTCCTACCCCTTTCCGCCCGTCTCAGCGTTCCAAATTTGTCAGCGCCGAGTTTGTTAAACAGACTGAATGAGTGATAGATACAATAAAGACCTAACCACCGTAACATCTTTACTGTCTACTGACCCTGTCTCCGGCGCGTTTGTGACGTCAGATGGTGATGCAGCAGAAAAGAGACCGACAGGAGTATACTTCACTGGCAATGGGAGAAGAGACAATCGGCATCTATAAGCAGGTCTTCCCGGGTCTGAAAAACCTGTATCAACACGCTGATTTGGGTGGGAAAGGGGTAATAGAGACAGACACCCGCTCACACTCACTCTAACATCTACGGGCAATTTAGACCTAACGTGCATGTCTTTGGACTGTGGGAGGAAGCCAGAGTACCCGGAGGGAACCCACGCGTGCACGGGGAGAACATGCACACAGAAAGGCCCCCTACGTCCGAACCGGCAATTGAACCAGGAACATTTAAGTTGTGAGGCACTAACCGCTGCACCACCCTGTCCATCAGTGCAGTTAAAATCTTTCATCATAATGTTCTCCCCTGTGATTGGAGTAGACAGACCGGCTTCATCACTGCTCTTTAAGGTTGTTTTGCTGTGTGAGAACACACACGATCTCTCAGGGCTGAGACAACAAGGATTCAGATTTCATCTCTTCAGTTGGACTTCAAAGTTTTCTCTTATCTATAAAGTCTTGTTTTGACCTCAAGGACGTCAGCGTGAGGAGGGTGTGGTGTTGTTGTGCAGCGAGTGAAGACTGATGTGAAGAAGTTGAGTTGATGGTTCCACGTGGGAGCCTCGGGCTGTTGTGTCTGTCTCCACTAGTCAGGCTTTAATCACAAGGGTCTGAGCCACCGACCTGATTTATCCATCCTGTTTGTTTACTGTGTGTTTATGTACACACACACACACACACACACACACACACTGTTTTTATACATCTTTCACTTTGTTATCAAAGGTTACATTTTCACGTCTTTGAGGAAGGAGGAGAAATCAAGCGTGTGTTTTTCTTCCTTGTGTGTGTGTGTGTGCGTGTCCTTACACTCTGATGGAGGTGGGGCAGTCGTCAGTCAACTGACCTACATCAGCAGAGCCCGCAGCCGTCTGATTTCCTCCGGGGGCACTTCATTTCTGGGCGTGGTCCCATGTGTGTGTGTGGCTGTGCATGCATGCGTGTCTTGCAAGCATTTCTGTGCGTGTGTGTCCTATATAAGGTACAACCTCAGATAGAGAGGGTGAACACGGGGTGAGGATAACAAGTCTGCATCCACAGTGACATTTAGAGGTCAAACTGCCCATTGTAACAGAGTCAGACATTCACAGCTCAGAGAAGGGTATTCGAGCTATTCGATCAATTGATCCGATCAAGTCTCTGACTGCTGCCGATCATTATGACGAAATGAATCCAAGTGTGATGTCTCAGTTGTTTGTGTTGAATTAAATCAAACTCACAGTCATTTACAGGATAGTCGCCATTTTCCTCTGATGTTGGCCAACAAACTGCTGAGCATGAAGAACACACTCACAGTGCCAGACCCCCCAAAATACCTCCAGCATGCCAAACCCCTTTTTAGAGGCAGTGACATCACTCCTTTGCCTGGTAACCATGGTTACACTTACCTCCTGCTGGTAAAAATCAGCACCCATACCCGACTTTCCCTGATTCCTTTTATTCCCACTCCTGCCTGTCTCGTCTGCTTCCCTCGTCTCTCCGCTCGCTTTGTTTCCTCTTTCATCTCTCTCTCTTCTTTTCTCTTCTCCTCCTCTTTGCACTTCCCTTCCATCTTTCATGTCCTCCCTGTCTTTCCCCTGCAGCTTGTTCTTTCTCACAGCATGCCGTCTTCCTGCTTTTAAGGTTCCCTCCTCCGTTGTACCGTAAAACTGAGGCTGAGGTGGCGTTAAAAGAGGAAAGAGAGGGAATGAAAAGAAAGACAAACGCAGAGGAAGAGATGACCCACATAGACAAAGGAGACACAGATGTGAACTAAAGCTGCAGATGAAAACACAGTGCATCTTAAACACTGTCGGGGCATTAAACGGCGATGCAGCAGATCAGGCCTGTAAACAATGAGTGATGTGGGACCGTGCAGCCAGCGTGAGTCACCGCTCTGCGCTGATAACATAAAGGACACATGGGTCAAGTGCTGCATTAAAACCCGCTCAGGAGACAAGTTTCTGCAGAAAGGCAGGGCCAACATGGGGATGGGGGGGCAGTGCACTGGTTTGCAATCTGTTCTGCAGACTGGCTGGGTGGGTGGGGGGTAAAAGAGGAGCATTAAGAGCCATTGTGGAGCTGTATTATCGTAAGCAGCTTACAGTCACTGTGCCGGGCCGAGAGGACAAAGAGGAGACACAGGGAGACTCCACTTTGTGTCCCCTCCTGCTTAGAGATGTTTGTTTTTCTCTATCACTATAAAATCTGTTTTTTTCTTCTTTCTCATCAGCATTAATTATTTATTCTCCTCCCCTTCTTCTTCTTCTTCTTCATCCTCTTAGTGATCCACTCCCTCTGATGCTAACACATCTCCCCCTTTTGCTACATGTTGCCACCAACCCGCTCTACCACCCGACTGAGTCAGAGTGAGAAAGGGAGGATGGTGGAGGTTGCCATGGAAACTGGGAGTCTGTTGCCAGCCGACATCATCTGCTGTTGCGCGGCGCGGAGCGGAGTGGAGCGGCCGCATGAATATTTGAGCTTTATGGACACAGACAGACGAGTGGTACAAACCGCTCTCTGGACGTCCACTGCCGCCTCACATGGAAAAACAGAGAGGTCACTAAAGGGGGAGAGGAGGGGAGGGATGGGTGGACGGATGGAGGAGAGGAAAGGCGGGGTCGCGAAGGGAGAATGACAGACCTCCATTTTATGTAGGGCAGAGAGTATCTGGGTTAGGAGAGGAGAGAGGAGGAAATGGATGTAAGGACAGTACGACATAAAAAAGATTCTGACCTTTTAAATGAGTTTTATGTGCTGAGTGAAAAGCAGCGTGGATGATGGGAGCGGGAGAACAAAGAGACGGAGGGAGGGAGGGGTGGGTGACGTGCCATGAGAGCAGTAAATTGGGGCACTGGAGCTTGTTTTTCCTCTCTCCTCCTTCCTCCCTCCTCCTCTCTTCTCCTCCTCATCTCTCAGAACGTCCTGCAGTATTTTCTAATTAATCCTCTCGCAGGGTTGTTTCCTCTGCTGCTGTTTGTGCACACACACACACACACACACACACACACACACACACACACACACACACAAACAAACACACACACACTCAAACAAACAAGCTAGTCATGATTCATGCAGATTTCCAAATGAGACTGTGAACAGACTTGAGAAGTTTGACTGTGCAGAGTGTGACTGCACTGCGTCAAACAGCTCAGGAACTAGAACAAATATGGATCATGTTTTTGTTTCCTTGCAGGGTATCAGCTCTGTTTCCTGCACTCTTTGAATACTTTCAGTTCTCATATAAATTCTAGAGTCGGCCTGATGCAGGAGGAACGTTTCACCTCTCCTTCCACGTTTGTATTTGTTATAACGATCAGTTTAAACCTCTGCTATGTCGTTGTGCGTGTCTCCTCTGCTGATGGCTTTAACACCTGTCCACAGGTCCTGCGTGCAGCACAGGCTCCTCTGTCCTGACACTCACACCGCCGTCATTATGTGAGATATGGCTCTTTAAATATTCCCAGGGTGCCTCTTGTTTCCATTCACATGTGTTTATTATTCCCTCATGTTTCACAAATATGCAACTTTCTCACATTATGTCCACCTGTGTATCTGTGTGTGTGTGTGTATGTGGCTCCCGTCCTTTTCAGTTTTCCCTTCATTATGTATGTTGATGTCTTTATTACGGTTGGACGTCTGTTAATTCTTGACATTTTCATCGTTTCTCGTTTAATGAAGAATATAAAATATTTCATGCTGGTCTGAATATACGGGGACGTTACTGTCTCTCTACAGATTCTGCTTCAACTCCACAAGTTTTCACCTCTGCAGAAACAGTCCCTCTCACACTGTCATGAACAATTAAAGAAGAACTTAGGAGACAGCAGTGTGCTGGTGTACAAAATGTTTTTGTGCATGTTTCTTGTGAGTCCTGATCATTGCTTCACATGTATAGACACTGAAAACATGTTTTAACTCCATCACTTTCTTACTCTGAGCGATGGGGGCCTGCACGGACACTTCTTCCGCCAAAAGTATAAATTAGAAAATATTTAACTCTAAACTTTCACATTCACTTTTTTTACTGTTTTGATTGAAACATATATTTGAATACTTACATATGTAAGAAAATAGCTTATACCTTCTTGCAGAGAGTTAGATGAGAAGATTAAAAACTGTCTCATGTCTGTGCGTTCAGCCGATCAGGAAGGTAAGTAGCCTAGCTTAGCATAAAGACTGAGCGCAGGTGGAAATAGCTAACCTGACTGTGTCCAAACATTCAAGTAACACTGTTTCAGATTTGATTATCCCGACACATTTGATCATTTCTGTTTGATTGTACACAAACACAGTGTAACATGTGAAACAGTCAGCTTAGAGGTGCTTGCAAGGTTTGTTTTTTGAGCTTTGGACAGAGCAAGGCTAGCTGTTCCCCTCCGCTTCCTGTCTTTATGCTAAGCTAAGCAAAATGGCTCCCAGATCCCTTATTTGACTTTTGGCAACAATGTAAGTACATGTATTTCCCAAAACATTAAACTATTTCTTTAAGAGATGAAATCTGGTTTCTGTGTGACTAAAAGCAGGGATGGTTGTGTGGTCTGAATGGTTCGTTGTCATGAAAGATTTTTGAATGAATGATTTGTTTAGAAAAATCTCAATAATGTTTTCTTCCTGTTTCTTTATGAAGCCTCTGAGCTGAACATGTAACGTTTGCATTCCTGTCTCCACAATCAGACTGTTGCTTCAGGAAACACAGACGAGGAGCTGTGGGAGCTGAGAGGAGCTAGATGCTACACGCTTATTAGCCTGAAATATCCATGCAGCAGCTGCGCCATTTCCGCGGCAACACCTGTCGCCATGGCGCTGAGTTGTCGACATGCCTGTGTGTCAGAGTCTGCATGTCTGAGGCGCTGCACGCTCACACTGTGTCCAACCTCTGAGAACGCACACACCGAGCACACACACACACAGACACACGCTTCCCCAAGCTAATGCTCGGGCATGTACAAAATCTCACACATGCTGCAGATGCATTGTTGCTAACATGTACAGACACACACACACACACACACACACACAGTGTTAAAGCAGCAGTAGTTGGATGGAATTTTTGCTTAAAGGCTTCTTTGTTGCATCTTTGCATATTTAATTCTCTGCTCCCTCCTCGCTCCGATCCCGCTCTCGTCACTCAGATGGGGAATTTTGCGTTTCCATGACGACCACAGTGGTGGAGGAAATGGATTAGATACTCTGCACTGTCTGTGCTGGGGGTGTGGTAGCTGCATGTGTGTGTGAGCGAGTGCTGCATGGGGGGAGGTTTTGGGCTTATGGGGTGTTCAGCTTGTGAGGAGGGATTGGGGTTATGACTGAGTGTAGTGTGTGTGTGTGTTTGAGAGAGACGGGGTGGGGGCAGGAGATGCCCTCAAACCACATTGCACCAGATGGAAGCTTTTGAGCCCCTGAAAACACAAACACTTTTCTATCTTGTCACATGGAAACCACATTTTCATCCAATAGATTGCTCTTCATTTTGTGTTGTTTTGTTTGTGTTACATGAACAATCTGCTTTGTTTTGCACACCTGACCCTCGACTTGTAACCCAGAAAAGTGGCACCTGATGCAACAAGGTCCAAGCATGAGAGGACACTACGTTCTTGCGTCTTCTTGCTGCAGCAGACGCACAAAAAGACAATTAACCCCGCTTCTGTCCCCCCTGAAAAATCAGCTCTAACTATCCTGCAGTCTGTCTTCCCCCCTTCATTCCTGCCTCCCCTCTGTCTCCCCTCCGTCTGATTTCCATCCTCCCAGCTGAGAAAACAGGCGCGAGAGCTCTTGGCAGAGGAGATGGGCCGAGAGCGGGAGAGAAAGAGTAGAGAGGGGCCTTTTCACATGAAGAGAAAAAGGGGTTCGCTGCTTTGAAAGGGAGCATTGTGTTCTTCTTCCACGTTGCTACAGCTCCATCTCTGTGATGTAGTCGAGCCAGCAGCCAGCACATTACTGTGTCTCTTTAAATCAGGCTACTGTTAGCCTTAGCAACGTTTAGGCTCCAGTGCTCCAGTGCTCCTGCTCAATGGCCGCCTCCCTTTCTTTCAGCCAGAGAGCACTGAGCGCCCCGTTAGCTCTGCATGATAGGCACATTCCTCTGGGCTGAAGTGCAAGCAGGCTTTTGGGAATTTATGTAATAAACATGGGAAATGTAGTTTGTTAAGCAAACAGAGGATGATTAATAATGTAAGATAATGCATGTAAGGAATGTTTTCTTACTCGGAGCATCAGTGGATATTACCTGATTTTTGTTGTCGTGCACAGTCGGGTTTATTTTGGGAGCTGGCTGAGTGTGCGGGCAGAAAAAAAGATTCCATTCCTTTCTCTCCCCGTTAATATTTCAGAAGGAACATCCATCCAAAAAGCAGCTCTCTCTCTCTCTCTCTCTCTCTCTCTCTCTCTCTCTCTCTCCCTCTCTGTCTCTCTGTATCTGCACTGCTGTTTCTGGGTCTCTGAAACTTTCATACGTTATCCCCTCTAAGTGTGTCACTGGGATTTAGGCCCTACTTAACTTGACTGTGCCACTGCACATATATACATTTCATCCCAGACTTATTTCCCAGTAAAGTCCACTTTAAGCTGCTCTTTATCCCCGCTGTGCTCACTTCCACAGAGCAGTGCTCTGTCCTCCAACATGTGGTGACCCTACACAGAGCAGGGACAGCTGCAGCAGGGCAGGAAGGAGAGGAGGGGGGGCGCAGGGAAGGAAGAAGAGAGGAAGTCAGAGGGGGAGGATCAGGGGGAAGGTTCCTTCCTAATGCTTGACAAGTGAGAAGGGAAAAAAAGAGTAAAAGAGGCGCGGAAACTCACTTCCTGTCCCGCCACAAGCAGCCGATACGTCACGTCCTGCTCACATGGATCACATGTGAAATGAGAGCCGTGTTTCCTCTCACTGTGAGAGAGGAGGAGCAGCTGTGTTCTTCTTTCTGCTCCAGTTTGCTGATGAGAATCTGAACAACTTAGGATAGCTATGATTTTCATTTCTACACTTTAATTTGTGAGTGTGTTTGATGTCTGACGTCTTTACAGACTGACCACAGTGTGTAAGTGTGTCTGTGGGCCTCCCCACGCCTGCTGACATGTCCCTGTGTCACACTCAGGACGTGATGATGCCTGTTAGTCTCTCTTGTGTCAGCCCCTCTGACTAATCATATTACGAGCACAGGCAGTCCATTGTCAACTTCCAGTCTGCTTCTACTTCCCCTGCTATACATCACTGGTTTGAAGTTCTGTGCCTGTGTGTGACTGTGTGTGTGTGTGTGTGTGTGTGTGTGTGTGTGTGTGTGTGTGTGTGTGTCTTTAATAAGTAGGAATGGGCCTAATTAAGCGAGATAGGGTGGGGGGACCTAAAGAGGGCAATAAAAGAACAATCTCCCCATTCTGCGGGGTCTCCCCTCCGGGGAACGGATGACACATGGGGACAGGGAGGACAGGAGGAGTCTCTGTGAGTCACAGCAGCTGACAAAGTAACTTAAGAGCTTCTTCACAGCCTGATTGTACATGTTCTTGTTGTTCCTATATGAAGAACTCTTTATTGTTTCCCACAGTTAGAATAGCTCTCACATGGTGGCTCATCCTGGAGCTCTCCAGTGACTCAAACTGGGACAAACCCACAGATTATTACCTCTGACTCATCCACCCGTTTCTGTCTGTGTGTGTGAGATATATCCCCCGCTCAGCTCGGCCATGTTTCCTGCATATGTCTCTCTCAGAGTCGCCAGGTTTTGACTAATGGCTGAATATGTTTGTCTTCCTGCAGGTCATTCAGCTCAGCCAGGCCCCCAGTGTGCAGAGCCAGCCACGTCGTCTGCATGGATCTGTGATGGAGATGTGGCGAGCAGAGGGAAGCATCCGGCGCTGGGGGCTGACAGTTGGCATGGCAACCGCATAAAACATTGAGGGAAGGGATAGGGAAGTCGGCCATTTTGGGAATGTGAATCAGTAGTGTTTAATGTATGTAACTATGTGCGCTTAATCTTCAGGCCGTCCACAGAAAAAGGACGTCACGCCTGATTCATGAGCAACACTCCACCCTCCATCCCCCAAACATCTGCAGCAGAGCACTGAAGCCCGCTCCTTTTGTTTTGCTGGCTGACGTCTCGTGGGCTATTTATAGGGACCTATGTTATTGTGTAAGACCTTGTGAAAGGCACAAAGAGGCTGCCATGTTCCCTGCAGTGGCCCCAGGCTCTGTGACAGAAGAGCTAAAGAACATGCGGCTCTGCTGGGATGAGCTACAAGATGGAGAGTACTGGTATACTTAGTGATATTTTGTTTCCTCATTGTGTCGGTATAATTAATCTTTCTGACATTAACAATGAAAAGTTACTTTAATATCAGACACATGTTGTATCAGTTGTTTTAATCATCCCCATATGTCAAAGTAAATAACAGTGGTGTTAACTCCTTCTCTGACCCACATGGTTTCCATCACCAGAATAAAAGATGCTGAAATATATGAAGTTCCAAATGATACAGTTTGTATAATTAGTCTTCTCATTGTCCTCTTGTGTTTTAATGCAGCTTTTTGGTGCATTACAGCCACTGTAGTTCCAGTCGACTCATTTTGCCCCATCAATAAGACTCATAATTAAGTCAATTTTCTGGTCATACTTGTGAATCATTTTAACAGAAGTATCATGGTACAGGTCCATTCTTAACACACATGATATGATGAGGAAACAGGAGTTAATATCACCTCAGACATCAGACATAATAAAGTTCTGTGGCCTCTTTATCGTCTTCTTCGGACGCTGTGTTCTTCCACATGGAGGGCAGCTGAAATGTAGCAGGGATGGAGCAAAGCTTCCTGGGAAATTGTAAGAGTGCTGCAGGCCCGCTGAATGTGGGTCACACAGCCTGAAAAGCCTGAAGTAAGATGGTAGTGTCTGCTTTTAATAGACCGCTCTCATGAATAACTAGAAGTTTAAATAAGTCACAAAGTTAACTCAACAAAGTTGTAGTTGTTACTACACATATGAGAATAAAGAGAAAGCACACCAGTGTTTTATATGATTTCAGAATCTTTTATTTGAAATGTCAGTGTTCAAGAGAAAATAAAACAGCAATATAAATATTAGCATAAAAATAAGAGAGTAACACAGGGGTAAAGCGTGGGGGCTAAGCATTTGATAAGAAAGATAATACAGCAGGATAGAGTAGTATTAATTCAGCAGCGGACGGACGGACACATATATAATATTTATAATCATTTGTTCATATGGACAGAAAGAGAATGAGAGGCATTCTTTCACAAATGCACGAGATAAAATCACCGCAAAAGAACATTAAGAGGTTACAGAAGGATAGAAACATTTCCAGATTTTTTTGTTTTCTTTCTTTACAGGGTGATAAAAGATAGTAGAGAGAAAATGAACACAAAAATATGCGCAACACATATCACAAGTTAACTAGTCTACGTGTGTCACTTTGCTTACTTATCTAAAGTTATCTTTAATTCATTTATTTACACTGAAGAGTTAGTTGGCTTCCATGGTGCTTAGTTACTACATTGCAACACAAACTGTTGAAGAACATCTCAGGTTTTATTCATTATTGAGTTTTTTTTTTTTTTTTACTGTGGTTTTCTTATTTTTCTTGAAAAACAAAATGCAACACATTCCAGTAGTAAGCCACGCCTTGTGGAGAGGGACTCTTATTTTGAAAATGTTGGACTGGTCCCTTCTATACAAACCACTGGCTCATACCATCGACAGGACTTGTGTTTATTTACAGTGGGGAGGAGCCTCACAGGAGCAGGGAGTGGAGGGGAGCGGTGGGCGGAGGACAGGCTGAGGTTTACCGTTCGATGGAGGAGGATGTTTCAGAGTGCTGAGTGGTTTCTCCTCACCAACAGGGACAGCTGTGTCGCCCTCTGCCTGGGTCAGTGCATTAGAGAAAGGTGAAGGGGTGTCAACAGTGGTTCCTCTGTACATTCAGTGGGTAGAGCCAAGGTTGTTTCTCACCCCTCTGCTCGGTGTAACCTCAGCCTGTGTCCCCCTCACCGCTCCCCCTCCTCTCCCTCTGACCCAGCCTGCAAGCTGCCTGTTCTCATGCAGATGTATCTGGCCAGAGGCCGGACGGACAGATGGACGGCAAAGTAAAGACTTCATATCTTTTACAAACAACTCCTCTATGCTATCGAATCTTTATCTCCCAAAGAAAAACATGTTACTGTGCCACATCAAGAAGTTTCTTCAGCACTTCAGGATAGTGAGGGGAAATACTCGGGTGTTTCGCACATCTAAGAGTGATTACTACCCCTACTACCATCTCATCTTCAGAATACGGACAGTGCATTTCTTTGTTTGGCTCTCATGGTGGGGTAGTGAGTGAGGAGGGGACACGAGCTGGGTTGAGACGAGGGGAGTTTGGAGGGTGCAGGGCAGCAGGACATGTTTGTGCCCATCTGGAGGTGTTATTCAAAAAGCCGGTCCCTGCTGCTTTACCACCTGCACGGCTTGTGCCTCAATGACAGCACGCCACCCCGCCCTCTGCCAGCCCTCCCTCTGGGTGCATGCTCAGGTCATAAAAATATCAGGAGAGTTACATTTTTTTAAACTATGTTTACAAAAGTAAATTTTATTTTGTGTCAAGTAAATGCTACATGTGCATTTTATTGACCTGCGATTGGAGGGAGGAACACAGATTCAGGACGTCCTCCCCTTTGCTTTTGCAATGCATAGTTTGCAACTCTAATCTACTTTATGTGGTTTGAACCTTAAAGAGCATGCAGAAGAGTTTGTAATACCTGTGTGACAGCCGCCTTATATGCACAGGACTTATGCTTTAAGACCCTGCAAGGCTGACCCTCTATAGGAATCTAATGGATGGCATCTAGCGTACTTTACAAGAGCGGACTTTCCACCTCAGGGAAAGAGCACAATAATCCAACATGAAAGACATTAACATTTCATCTCTGAATACATCACTGCGTATAGCCTTGGCATCCCAGCAAGGTTCCTTACACTGAATCTCTTTGTCCAAGTTCATTTGAAATAGCCGAAAACAAACAAACAGAATCATTAAACCCCCCATACCCCGCCGAAGTTATCTACAGACAAAGATTACATGAGCAAACACCACCTTTAGCACAGCACGGGTATCAACACCAGTAACAGCCTTCAGCACATTCAGATTCTTCAAGACATCCTTTCAAAGACCCTTCATCATCGTCCATGTGGTCAAAGTGATTCGCTGTCATGACTTAAACCATGAGTGACAGCGGAGCAGAGAGATACCTAATGGGGGGGTATGGGGGGTCGAATTTCTCATCAGATCAGGCCGGGCTCGTCATTCCTCCACCTCTCTCCGTCCGGCTCTACTTCTTCTCCTTCTTGGTGGACTTCTTCTTGGAGGCGGGGGTCTGGGCGGCCTTGGGGGGCTCTGGCTGGGCAGAGACCTGGGGCGGGGGCAGCGCCTGCTGGGTGGCTTGCTGGGCCGTGGCCTGCTGCTGCTGGGGGTTGGAGGTGAGGGTGGCTGTGCTGCCGGGGATGTAGACGTTCTGGCGGTAGTCGGGCACGTGCTGCAGGGTGAACTGGGGGCTGTAGCGGGTGCTCAAGCCCATGGTGCCGGGCCCCAGGGTGGCCGTAGCCTCGCTCACTTCTGGTGGGAAGAGAGACAGAGTGGGGGGATAAGGGGTGAGGAGGGAGAGGAGAGAGGGATGAAACTTGTTAGACAACAGGAATTAGAAAGTTTTAGTATGACAGTGTTATAATAGAAATGAAAAGAGGTCGTAAAGGAGACTAAACCAATTACTTGTAAAGCTTCTGAGAGACATAAGGTGCTGCACTGAAGGAAGATTTAATCTAAGAACCTCCCAAGGCTCAGCTAAAGCAGAGGCTGCAGTGAGCTGCTCTAAAAGCTGATGCACAAGCAGACAAAATATGAACTAAAAAAAGCTTCTGAGCTAACAAAATGGTCGATTGTGTGCAGGGATGATGAAACCGTGTTTCTGGTTTTCTATCCCCCCCCTGCCTGAGCGTGCATGCGCATGACGTAGCTGCTCAGCTCATAATTCTCCCACAGCCCCTGCATTGCAGAGCCAGAGACACAAACGCTCCCTCCCCCATGCTGTAGGAGAGAGGAGTCTCAGCCTATATAAACACACGTTTGCAGGAGAAAGCTGTCATGCTACCTGCACTGGTTTCCACAGAGACAAAGCACAAACACAAATGTATTTATTTGTCCTCTTCCTCCCTTTTGACATTGCTGTACTCAGTGTTTGCTCCTGTGTTGTGCTTATCAACACAGTGACAGAGAGACGACCTTCAGTATTTATCACATGCTCTGTTTGTTCCTTCCTGATGGCACTAAATGTTCATTCAGTCTAACTCTGTGCTGACATGCAGGTCACATATATGCTGGACCAGAGCCTTTCCTCTCCTCGTGTCTCTGTTCACTCCGATGGAAAAATATCACACAGCGTCCGGTGCAGCGTCCAAGACGGGGGAGGGTCTGTGTGTGTGTGTCCGTGGGTGTAGAGGAAGGGGGGCGTAATGTGTTAATGGTTACAAAAACAGAGGAAACAATGACCTGAGTATTTGGCAAATCATCTTGGCGATTTGTCCCCCATCCTTTCTCTGTGTTTTGTCACTATTTTCAGTGTTACTCAGCCCTGCACTCTGGAGAAATGTACGCTGCATTTTCCAAGATATGACTTCCACTGTACCAGCCTGAGGATGATTCACTGTGTATCCCCACAGTCACTGCAGGAACAGAGACAGCACAGTGGAGGTGTTTCGAAATACGTGAATCTCTGACTATGTCCCAGCCTGCAGGTTGTGAGTTATATAAGTGTTCTTGTCGCTCTGTAGTCTTCTGCTTATGATAAAACAGTCTGCATGTGATCAGTGTGTACAGTGGAAACATGCATCTCTGCCATGTCACTGACGGCAACACATGAACTGTTTATAAGAGGAGCTGCAGGTAGTTACGCCCACTGTAGCTGAGCATGATCCGAGGCTTCCTCTGGATATTTATTAGCACACGACCCCAGCATGGAAACATCAATGCTGACGCAGAGAGCTTCATCAATGAGCGAGTCTGGCTCATTGCCCTCCAACCAAACAGGAGCCTGCATAAACCGGCCCGGCCCACGCAGCTGCTCTGAGCGTGTGAGGAGATAGTAACTGGTTTGGAAAGGACAGGATGAACTGATAGAGGATGAGGAGGTATCGGACTCACCGTTGGCTGCAGCCATCAGGGCCTGGAGCTGCTCCGCCTCAGTCGGGGGTTGGGGCCAGGGGCCGGTTCCCATGGCAACCTCAGGTCCTCCAGTTGCCCTGCAGCAAAAAGGAGGAGAGAACAAGTGTAAATAACTGCTGCCTTATCCTCTCCAGCTTGTGTGTGTGTTTGCGTGTGTGTGTGTGTGTGTGTGTGTGTGTGTGTGTGTGTGTGTGTGTAGCTGACTGGTTTGACAGTTGGTGGTTTATGATGTAAAGGCAAAGCAGCTGATGGTGAAGTACACAGCCTGTAGGCAGCGAAGGATAACAAGGAGGATGTATAGTTTACAAAACAGGGTGTGTCTCAAACAAACGCACACTCCTTAACACGCTCTCTGTGAGGTTTCTACCAAACGTGTCTGCACACAGACACACAGCAGCAGGCGTGTCGTTGCATTCACACACATTGTACACACTCTCTCCGGTATGGCCATGAGCACTGCGCCTGTCTAGTAAATATCATTAATTATTTAATGAGCCCACCTTTAAAGGAAATAGCTGTCTGCATAGTCACACACGCAGCGCTCAGCGAGCACTGAACATTTCCATGTGGGCAAACTTCACCTTCAAAGGCTTGTTTATTTAAAGGCTGCAATTTGCATGTGTGCAGAGCAGAGGAGAAAGCAGAGCTGCCATCTATTACGCTTACTTCCATTCCCACACCTGTGACACGCCAACACAAGCTCTACCTCCAACAGCCAGGTCACCACAATGTAATCCTGCCTCAAAGGGCTGATAAAGCTCCATCTCTGGACTTAAGATGCCTGTTTTGATATATAATGAAACTAAAGTAAGGTATCTTTATTACCTGCTAATAATAATGCCAAATCACTGCATTAGGAGACGACCACAAGTCACAACAAATCCTCTAAAAACACGACGTATGCTGCTTCTAGAGTTACTCCAGAGCAAAGACTATACAAGCAGTTACAGCTGTTTGCTAAACATTGCTTATTTGACTATTTGGAGTCATAACAAACCACCTGAAGGATTTTAAAGGATCATTAGCCAACAGAGACGTGTTAAAAGGTTCTGGACGAGCGTACAGCTCCAAAGAGGACAGTCAACAACACACCGGGGATTCAACGGGCACAGGGGCATCAGGTCCTACTTAACAGGCCATAGAGTTAAAGAGGGAAGCAGGGTTGTATGTATAGAGATAGTGTGTAAAATACACAGCATGTACAAAGGACCACACTCCTCTCTCTTTTATACTAACTCTTAGACACACTGCTCCGTGCTGAAGAGAGAGAGAGACTAAAGGACACATCGAGGGAAGAAGTCAAAAGGAATTCTAGCGTTAAAAAAAAAAGGAATTTGTTTAAGAGCAAGTTGCCAGATCTCACTGCCAAAGTGGTTTTCACTCCGGTGCCAAAGAGACAGTGAGCGAGAGCAGCATGTACGTCCTCTCTGTGCACAAGGCTGAGTAAGAGCACAGTCAGTAAAGGCAGAGCAGCCATTTTGTGCCTCTACACGACCACTCGGAGAAAAGGGAACGCTTCATTTGTGCTAAAGTGGCGTTTCTCTGCACTTATCACATCCTGTGGCTGTGTTGAGCGCTTCCTGTGGTCAGGATTATCACTTCCTGTGGGCGAGATTGTGAGCTGTGGTCCGGAGGGACGTCCCATCACGGCTAGACTGAATTATCGGGCTTCCTCTGCAACCTTACACGACTTGTTTTACGTCTAAGGATGACTGTCTTGGTTGTTTCGCAGAGAAAAGCAACAACACTGTAACAGAACTCAAACTGTGCACATGCTGACATCTGCACGTTGACCTCAGTAGTTCTATGGCGAGAGCTGTTTACTTCAGCGAGGCGTTTAAAAGAAAGCAGCCTGCACCGCCTCTTCTCTTGTAGTCGACCGGTGGATAAATCACATGAAGAAGCCACATGTTGTGATGCTGAGCTACAACCATCCCAGACACACATCAAAGGCAACACTGTATGGTAAGCCGGTCTTGTAGGAGGAGAGAAAACAGGAGCTCTCAGACTAGAATGACTTCATGTACAGCAGCAGCACACACACAAGGCAGAACAAATCTACAAAACACTGCACGCAAAAACCAAAGAGTCACAGTCCTGTTCTACGCCACAGCAGGCATTGTGGCCTATGTGCACATCGATCAACAAACCCCATCAAACTTTCAGGGAGACTAACAGAAGCTATGGGTTAGGTACATCTACACACAGCACAGCACTCACTGCGGTGCACTAGCTAAGAGATTTACAACACTCTCTGCTCTTAGCAGCTGATTAGAGATCAGGTCTCTTTCTGATTGGACAAAACTGATGACACTGATCAGCTGCTGAGAGCAGGAAGTGACCACACAGCGTCTATGTCTAAGTTTGTACCTTGTCCCACTCTTCGGCGTCCATCGTATGTGTGTACCGTACGGCATGTGGGGACTAGAAACACAACAAGTTATACAGTCTGAACAGAATCATTGTGAATCAATCACTGAGATCTCAGTGGAAAATATGTTGTTTTTCCTAAACCACTAACATAAGCTCTGTCCAATGTTTCATTTCCTATAACAGCAGAGACGTGTGCGTGTGTGTGTGTTAGTGTGTGTAACATTTTCCTGACTGGGTTGAACTGAGCTGTCTGCCCCAGCTGGTTTGTTTCAGGGAGAAGCCTTGACTCACAGAATGTGTTGTGCAATCACTGTTGTGAAAACTCTCGCTGCACGCTCTCCATTTTAGCCCACGCAGAATGGGCACATAGCATCATCGAGCATCAACACAAACACTCGCTGAAACACACGACTAAATTCATCTCCTGTCTCTGAAAAGGGCGAGTCTGTACGATCTCTGCAAAGGCAATATACGAAGAGAGAGAGCGAGAAGGATAAACACACACTGTCCCATCCCCCCACTAGCTCTGGTCCCCGTCCCTCATCAGTAGTACTGAGTGATGGCGCACAGGCTCCGAGAGCGCAGAGAGGGAGAGGAGCAGGAGGGGGAGGGGGGGAGTGGAAGCTGCGGCAGCCATTTTATAAAGCAGCCTGCAACAGAGGCAGAGATGCTCACTCAGGAGTGTAAATCAAGACTGGATGAGCAGAGTCATGCAACATGCACGCACACATCACATGTGGACTATGCTGTTATTTAACGTCCCATTCAGACGGCTGCGTTGAGACTGATTTCATCTGTGCTTTACAGTCAGCATCCTGCAGCTTGCTACCATCCCCCCTCCTCCTTCATCACTCTGTCTTTACGATACGTCGCCTGCTGCAGCACAACAACATGTCGCTGACATTACTCTGACTTCTATCAGTGTGTGTGTGTGTGTGTTTCAGTTTACTCACCCGCTAGGTCCGGGTCTCTGTCCCTGTGTGAAGCGCCAGTCGTTGTTGGGGGGCTTTTGCTGCGAAAGGAAAAGAAGATGCGACATGAATCGTTTGTTTCATTGACACAACAGGAGGACGTTTCTGAGAGGTTCAAAGGATGTGTGTGTGTGTATACGTGTGTGTGTGTGTGATGGTGTATGTGTGATTTAGAAAACCTTTTGTCAACAAAGAGTTAAAGCTGGCAACAGATATGTGTACGCTCAGGCATCCGTGTTGTTCGGATGCTGTGGAGCATATGATGCTGTAGAGGAGGAGCACACGCACACACAAACAAACAAACTGGGACACTGCTTATAAAACAGGGCTCGAAATCAAGAAAGAAAGATGGACAATATGAAAAAGGGAACTACATGATCACATGACCGAGCCATCATCTACAAACAGGGCCCCCACAATGCACCAGTGCAGCAAAAGAAGCAAACTTAATGCAGAGTGAGCTACCATGATAGCTCAGCAGCATCAAACCCTCCCTCATGCCTCTGCATGTCCCTGCTCCTCTCTATTAATGTCTTCAAGCCCATTGCACTCCTGTCCATCTCTACCTCACTGACCATACCGCCAAGTCTTTTCCATCTCTCTGCCTCTTTCCCTCTCTCTCTCTCTCTCGCTCTCAGGCTCTCTTGTTGTGCAGTGATGCGGTGAATAGACCCCTGGCTTGGCTCCAGATTCTGCCGCCTAATCGACACAAGAGCTCCCCGGAGAGAGAGGCCGGCAGGACGAATATGCTGCATTATTAAAAGAGCTGTTCTACCCGAGGGAATGATGGAGGGAAGCGAGAGAGCCGGAGAGACAACAGGGAGAGAGAAGCCTTACAAAAATACCTGCACAAAAGGTAGCAGCAATGCTGGATACACTGGTGAGCATCATTGGTGAATGTACCTGGAGAATGGTGACTTACTGAATGCAGAGTTTGCTGAAACACTGAAATGGGGTCCAGCATCCATGCAGTCAAACAAGTGTAACCCCATAAACGATAACTTAAATGAAGGAGTGAAAAAAGTGCTTCTTCATCTCCTCAAAACAAGCTGCAATGCCAGACCTCACAAGTTTCAGGACTACATAATGAAACCATGGTGGATGAGAAGAGGCGGACATATCTGAACTCTTATCAGAGCAGAGCGTGGTCGATTTTTATCTAAAAATGGACTCAGAGACGTGGATCCGTGCGTGGGCACACACGTCTGTCTGAGCTCTGGTAGGGAGACTAAAAGATCAGCACTGAGTGCAGGCGAACATCCGCAGAGAGGCCCAGCATTCCAGCTGTGTGACTCGCTCTCACCACACATACGCTAGTCACGTCCAAGGTCAGATCCCACTGCAGGCATGTGGAGTAAAGGGTAACTGACTCTGTGCTTCAATATTGGGCTGTGCACCTCATGTACTGTGACGCTGTGTGCTTCATTAAGCACAGAGAGGACTTGCAAGTCCATCACGATACATGGTTTAGACAACATTTGTTAGGTTTATCGGCAAGGATCAAAATATAACTGATTTTAGTTTTGTTTTGTTTCAAAGTCTCTGCAGTGAGTTAATCTCTTTAAATAGATGAGATGAGGATATTCAACAAGCGCATGCCTGTTCTGAAGTGAAAGTTGAACTTAGAGGCAGGAAACAGAGAGAGCGGGTCAAATACAGATGAAGACTGGGCCATGGGAGAGAGATGAAGGGATTACAGCTCTCATCCAATAGAAAGACTTTTATTCCATCCTGGAAGCTTTAAACTCGGTCAGTGTGCTTCCCCTGCATCTGTCACGTTAGCCATAGAGCACCGAGGGCTCGCCCGGTGAAATACTATCATCTTACTACATGAGATGGATATTCATTACACAGGCAAAGGATAGAGGAGTTTAAGCTGCACTGATCAACAGGTTGCCACATGGACTGCATCCAGCATGTCAGTGTGAACTTTACAAAAGCACCTGGTTTACAGGGTTAACTACTTCTCCTGATTTCTCCAGGTGTACAGCATACAAATAAATCTTATCTCTTTCTCCCTTTCTCTCCCTGACAGGGGTGAAAAACAACATGCACTTCCTGCACATGTCCATCTGGTGCTCTTTGTGGAAGATTCAATTTCCTAACAGGCACAATTGTATTGGTGTTAAAAGAACTGTGGCACCTGGTGCTCTCAAAAGAGGAAGTCGTGTCTCTTCTGTTGCTCTGACAACCTTCTGTGTACACAGACACACACACACACACACACACATACACACACACACACACACACACAGGTATCATCCACTCATCACAGATATCTCACAGACACAATGTTCTTTAAAGCTACGCAACTTTTACATCTATAAAAACATCTATGAAAATAGGGAAACCCTGAGCACTGAGACAAAGCTCGATGTCTGCTGCTCGGTGCTCCTTCATATTCCTCTCCCTAAAACAAACATCATGACTCAGCAGACAATAAGCTTGATGATGGTTTCCCTGAAGTGCTCGAGCTAGTTTGTCGCATGTGCAGCTTTATCATCCATAAAAAGTATATTTACAAAACACTCGGCCGAACACAGAGCACGTGCCAACCCGCATAAACTCCCACAGACACAAAGACTGACGGATGAACCAGTGTCATGAGAATATCCATATACTGCTTTAAACGTCTGAGCCTGGAAACTCCCTCGTCATGTCATCATTTCTCCTAGAATGCAATAATTGACATGTTGCAGCACAACCTGTGATGTCACACAGTTAAAGAAAGAGTGCCAAAACAGCAAACTGCAAATGAATAGGGGACGCTCAGAAGGGCAGTGGGAGGTGACTGATAATCGGTCACAGAGACCCCAGGGTCCTGCTAAAATTACACACTCCTGGAGAACTCGTCGTGCCTGACGCTTTGTAAACACAATCTCACGAGCATGCAAATAAACACCCACAGTGATGGCTGCTGCTCTAAAGCCTTTACAGCCTGCGCCGTCTGTCGCTGTGGCACACGTGCGTACAGCCATCCTTCCTTTCCTTTTATCCATCCCTCGTTCTCCTTCCCTCTGTTGTCCTCTTTGCACACGTGTCACTAGAGCAGGGCGACAGATGGTACCCTGCTGACCTCAGGGACAACCTAATTCAGCACAGAGAGAGTTTCTGTGCAGCACAGAGTCGAGAGAATCAGGACTCTTATGGATATTACACAGACGCAATTATTACCTATTACTTCAATCATGAATCCTACATGTAGCATGACTGAGGATGAGAATGGGAAAACTCACTTTTTCTGCTTAATTCCCTTAAAATAATCATCCTGTTGGAGCTCTGTCAGCCATGTTTTAATTACTGGTAGTGCTTATGTTGGATGTTGTTTCCTTTACACCCCACTCTGACCACTTATAAACAAGTGGTTTTAATGATTAAGGATCTAAAAATGGAAATAAAAAATGTCTGTTCAGAACAAATACACACACACCCAATGAGCACAGCCTCACTCATGTGATGTCCCGAGTCCTGGAACCAATCACCAAAGGTTCAGAGGACAACAGGAAGTCAGGGGTCAGGCCACTGACCCCACGAATTCCTGTTTTTCAGCTACTGCTTTATTCTTTCCCTCCTCCTCTCACCATTTTGTTTCCTTAGCCTTTTCCTCTCCTTCACCCCTTCTGTCATCCTGTTCATCTCCTCTCCGCTCCGAGTCATATTTTCATCTGTTCGTCTCCTCCCCTCCATCTGTTAGGAGCTCTTTCTCTTTTCTGAAGCTATTTCCTCAGCTTTTTTGAGCTGCCTTCTTGCTGCATGACTCTCTCTGTATCTATATTCTTTATCTATTTCTTTCTGCCACTATAGTTTCTGGAAGTCAGAGATAGGAACCACATTTTCTAGCCTTGGGTTGGATTAAATATTAAGCCCATTGTGAAGTAGGACAACAAAGCACTAAGAACTTTCTCACCACATGGAGAGAGGGAGCATCCATCTAAAGCACCAGGCCTCTCAGATAAAATACCGCAGAGCTACGTGACTGAAGAAATCCAAAACCATTGTATTAAACCATTCATGTTAAAGAATGCATGTGAAAAACACATCTTAAAATACTTGATGCCTTTCTGAAACCTGTCAAGAGATAAAAACACCGGATCCTGATCGTATCCCACCAATGCCATGCTCGCTCTCCCACTTAATCCCTCACCTCGCTGGCTGAGTTCATAAGGTGCTTCCTGCTGAGTGTCATGTTGAGCGTGTTGTTGTGACTCAGCATGGGTGTCTTCATAAATACAAAGTCACTGCGGCTGGATAGGGTGGAGTAGCAGGGCCTGTAGGTGCGTGTATGGGCCTCCGAGGGGCCTCCCACAACCTCCATGTAGCGTATGGGTCCATCAGTGTTGAGCTGCAGGTGCAGGTCCTTGCTGGGTCTCTGATGGTAGCGGCTGGACCTGTGGCGACCGTAGCAGCAGCAGTCGGAGTCTCCCAGCACTGGGTCACGGTGCCTCAGGCAACGTACCATGAGGACAACAAAGGTGATGAAGGACACGGCTGATACACAAGCCAAAGAGATGATGAGGTACAGGGTGATGTCCGACATCCCTGTGCGGTGGTAGAAGGGTGTGTTGCGAGGGCTAGGAGGAGCATCATTAGCCTTGCCCTTCTCATCCACAGTTACTGTAATGTTCACAGAAGTGGACTTTGGTGGGTCACCATTGTCCTGAATGACGACCACGATGTCATACGTTGAGCCCTCTTCCTCCTCGGCCCACTTGCGAGCCGTACGGAGCTCACCGCTGTGTGCCCCGATACGGAACATGCCAGCATTTGGTCCAGGGGCGATGGAGTAAAACAGCCATGCATTGTGCCCGCTGTCCGCATCCACCCCTACAAGTTTATTTATGAGGTGCCCTGGGCCAGCAGACGGGGGCACAGTGAGCTCTAATCTTTTGTCTTTTGGGTAGGAAGGGTGCACAATCACTGGTGCATTGTCATTCACATCCACCACAAACACATGCACAGTGACGTTGGCTGTCCGTGGGGGCACCCCAGCATCCCGTGCCTGCACCTCAATACGGAAAGCGTTAAGCTGCTCATGATCCAGAGAGCGCATGCTGTATATGTGGCCACTCTCTGGGTTTATGTAGACATAGGAAGAGATGGGGGAGCCCTGGACCATGCTGGAAAGGATGGAATAGGAGATGCGAGCATTGTCACCAAGGTCTGGATCAGTGGCTGAAACAGCAGCAATGGGGGCACTGGGAGCATTGTTCTCTGGGATGTCCACAGAGTATGAAGGCTGGGAGAAGGTGGGGGCATTGTCATTCACATCAGAAAGCTTCACCACAAAGGTGGTTTGTGATGAAAGGGGAGGAGAGCCAGCATCAGTGGCCTTGATGACCACTGTGTACTCTGGGACAGTCTCACGGTCCAGGTTTCCAGAGGTGGTGAGGCTGTAATGCATTCCAAAAGCTGAATTCAGTTTGAATGGCAAACCTGGTTGGACTGATAGTGTAACTTTCCCATTCACTCCAGAGTCCAGGTCACGTGCACTGATGAGCGCTATTACAGTCTCTGGAGCAGAGTCCTCTCTAATAGGACTGGTCAGTGACGTCAGCTTCACCTCTGGTGGGTTGTCATTCGCATCAATGATGTCCACTATGACGTTACAGGAGCCCTCCATAGCAGGAGAGCCACCATCTCTGGCCTGCACTGTGATGTGATACGCAGAGGCCTTCTCATAATCCACATCCCCCTTCACGCGGATCTCCCCGCTCTTAGAATCCACACTGAAAAGACTGAGAACGCGTTCCGGCGTGTATTTACTAAACAGAAAAGATATGTCTCCATTGTTCCCCGAATCCGCGTCAGACGCGTTCAACTTCGTTACTAAAGTGCCTCGTGCAACATTTTCTAATAGCCTAACTTTCTTTACGGGCTCGTCAAAGACGGGCGCATTGTCATTTACATCCAGAATCTTGATGAGCAGAAGTGTTGAGCCAGATTTCTCCGGCTGCCCCCCATCCACAGCAGTGAGCAACAGGCGAAACGAGGCCTGCGTCTCCCTGTCCAAAGCTTTATCCACCACCAGCTCTGGAAACTTGCTGCCATCACTTTTACTTTCCACATTTAAAACAAAGAAGTCATTTGCTGCGAGATGGTAAGTGCGTAACGAGTTGGTCCCAACATCTGGGTCGTGTGCGCTCTCCAGGCGGAACCTTGTGCCCGGCGCGGCCGCCTCTGATATCTCCAGAGAAATGTTACTTGTTGAAAACTGCGGTGCATTGTCATTCACATCCAGAATGTCCACCACTACGCGTTGACTGTCTAAAGGATCCTCCAGAACTATCTGAAGTTGTAGTGAACAAGCTGTATTTAACTCGCACAGCTGCTCTCTGTCAATTTTTTGTTTAATAACTAAATCGCCGGTCGCCTGCTTTACCTCAAAATACTGCGTTGTGGATTCCGAAACTACCCGCAACCTCCTCTGAACCATCCGCTGAGCAGTGAGACTCAAATCTTTAGCGATATTCCCAACGACAGAGCCCGGGCTTAGTTCCTCCGAAACAGAGTAACTGAGCTGCGCGGACGCAGAGGAGAGGCAAGCCAGATAGAAGCAGAGCCTCCACAGCCTCCCTCCTCCGGAGCGCTTCCTCTGTCTGGAGTCCATTGTGCTGCGCTCCGAGGATCGGAGAATGGAAAAGTTTTCAACTCCTTCTTTCACCGTCACGTATCCATAGTAAAGTTAAAACGAGGCTGCCAGGCTCGACAGTAAACATTTCCGCTTTAAAAACAGAGCGATGGGAAGTTTTGAAGTAATCATGACGGCGTCTTTTACGAGAAAACGAGGAAGAAAATCAAAGTATTTTGTGCCTCCAGTGAAACTCTCTGCTCTGTGTCCTCCGCCTCACTCCCCTCGTGGGCGGGGAAGGGCCACAGAGGCCTCCCTCTCATTGGAAGACAGGGCTGGACCAGCTCTCTCTCTCTCTCTCTCTCTCTCTCTCACACACACACACACACACACACACACACAGAAAACTTTCCAGTGACTCTACTTCCACTGACAGGCAAGTATCAACTACTTTCTCATTTACAAAGTTTGAGGAGACACTGAAAGCGGAGTGATAGAAGGAGGAGTGTGGCTGAAATAATAATAACACACCACCTTCTTGAAATGGTTGATACAAAAAACAGTCACGTGCTCTTGTTGAGAACTCCTCTTAGTCAAAACACAGCCACTAATACAGCAGCTGTTATTTATAGCAATACTATTTCTTTCCGCAGGGGGGCGGGGTTTCCAAACTGGTGTCCCCCCCCAAACTAAGCCTAGATCAAAGCTACTTTTAAATGGGACATCTTTAGAAAAGTTAAAAGTTCCAAAGTTATTTTAGAATACAAGGAAGCTGTAGAAATGCCACGCAACAGACATTTTAAAGTTACAGGCACACATTCTGTATCCCACATCAACGAGCAAAACAAAGTAGGCTGTTGTATAAATAATACACCATTCTGTAAAACAGATTAGATTTTAAATTAGTAAAGAAAAGGGAATCTTTTGACTGAACATTCAAAATGAAGACAGAAGATTTCATTTTAAAACAGAGAATAGATAGGATTATAATAATAATAATTAACGTATCTATCTTTTACCGATTTCGTGTTATTCTTTGGCTGAAATTGACAAGGTGATTAAAATAAATCTGAAAGATAAATTGTGTTTTATGTGTGTGTGTTTGAATTGTGCTCAGTCAAGCAGCTTCAATGTAGGAAACACAACCCTTTGCCAGCAATAAAAACATCATTTTATACTAATTTCGTTCGTCCTCCAACGAGAAACAAACACTAAAGCTCAAGCAACAAGGCTACGCATCTTTCTCCGAATATTAAAATAGAAAAGAAAACCGAAAACAAATGAGAAAACTCTGCTCAGCCACATGTATAGGTATACTATCACACGATGCCTTGTTGTTTCTGCTCACCTGCTGGCTCTCAAAGGTCCAGGTGCTGTCGGGTAAAGACGCATCCAGAACACTGATGACCTCCTTAAAGTCAGTGGTGCTGCTGGGTTTGATCAAAGTGAAATCACTGTACTCTGACATGGGAGACATACAGGACCTGAAGGACTGACTCTGAGACAACATGTCTCCTCCCAGGACCTCCACGTACTTTATGGGTCCATCAGTGTTGAGCTGAATCTGCAGGTTTCTGTTGGGGTTCTTGTAATCGTCACAGTCGCTGCGTCTCGCGCAGCAACTCGCGCTGCTTCTGCTGTTCCTCATGCATTTAACCGCTAAGATGAGAAAAGTCACCAGAGACAGCACGGACACCGAGGCCAGAGAGAGGATCAAATAAAGAGTGATTCTGCCGGTTTTCCTGCTGGGCTCGGCCGCTTTCTGTCGCAGGTCTAAGATGGGCTCATGGAGGCCGTCCTCCAGCAGGATGGACACCGTGACGGTGGCGGACTGGACCGGCTCCCCGTCGTCCTTGATCTCTATAAGCAGCCTCTGAGAGGAGTCGTCCTGCTCGGACACAGCGCGTTTAGTCCTCACCTCCCCTGTGTACAGATTGACAGTGAACAGAGAGGCGTCTGTGGCCTCCGACACTTTGTAGGAGATCCACGCGTTATGGCCCGAGTCTGCGTCCACGGCCGTCACCTTGGTAATCAGGTGACCCGCTTTAGCGGAGCGGGGCATCCTCTGGTGAGAGAGGGAGCCCAGGGCTGCGGAGGAGGGGTAAATAACAGCGGGGGCATTGTCGTTCTGGTCCAGGATAAAAACATGGACAGTGGCGTTGCTGCTGAGAGACGGAGAGCCCTGGTCCTTTGCCTGAACCTGAATCTGAAACACCTTTAGTTTCTCATAGTCAAACGAGTGCATGCTGTAGATGCTGCCGTTATCTGAGTTAATGTAAACATAAGAGGAGACAGACACGTCCTGCACTTTAGAGTCCAGTATAGAGTAAGACACTTTGGCGTTTTCACCAAAATCCAGGTCAGACGCTGATACTGAGTACAGTATAGAGCCTGCTACCCCATTCTCTTTTAAATACACATTATAGGAGGGCTGAGTGAATACAGGAGGGTTGTCATTCACATCAGTTATGCTGACAGGTATCGTTTTCTTACTGGACAGAGGAGGAGAGCCTGAGTCAGTGGCTGTTATCTCAATATCGTAGTTCAAGCAGCTCTCTCGGTCTAAGGGACCACTGGTAACCAGTGCGTAATTATTAGAAAATGATGGTTTCAGAGTAAAGGGAGAGCCTTTGGTGGTTTGTAAAGTTACTTTACCGTTATCACCAGAGTCAAGATCTCGCGCACTTATTAAAGCAACTACGGTGCCACTTGGTGCGTCCTCGCGCACTGGCTTTGGCTGAGAAGTAAAGACAATTTCTGGAGCGTTATCATTGAAATCAGTTATATCAACCTGCACGCGACAGTGTCCCTCCATTTCAGGGCTGCCTTTATCTTTTGCAATTACATCAATGTCATACGACTTGGTAGTTTCATAGTCTAACTCCCCTTTCAGAGAGATTTTACCTGTAAGGGGGTTTATATCAAACATTGACGATACAGAATCAGGTGTCCGAGAGCCGAACGAGAATTCAATTTCACCATTTAGACCTTCATCTGCATCTGTTGCTTTAGGCTTTATAAGAAGAGTTCCCTTTATGCTTTTTTCACCCAGGGTTACTTTGTAAATATTTTTCTCAAATACAGGAAAGTTATCATTTGTATCAAGCACATTTATGGTTATTTGGGAGGTTCCGGATCTGACTGGATTCCCCCCGTCTAACGCTGTTAGTAATATTTTGTGGACTGCTTTTTTCTCTCTATCGAGAGGCTTCTCTAAAACAAGTTCAGGGACGGTCTTACCCCCCTCAATTTCTTTTATTTTAAGGGAACAACACTCGTTTTTACTTAGAGTATAGGATTTGAGTGAATTGCTTCCAACGTCAGGATCAGTTGCACTCTCCAAAAGAAAACGTGTACCCACTAATGCTAGTTCGGCTATATTTAAAGATAATTCATTTGAAAGGAAACTTGGAGAATTGTCATTAATATCTTTTATTTCCACCTCAATTCGATGCAACTGCAGCGGGTCCTCGATAACCACTTGCAGAGGTAAAACACAGCTGGCGCTTTGTCCACACAGAGCCTCTCTATCTATTCTGTCATTCACCACCAGCTCGCCCTTCCCCGCATCCACACTGAAATACTGCTTACCAGCCTCAGAGGCGACACGCAGTTTACGGTCAAAAATCTCTGATAATCCCAAACCAAGATCTTTGGCTAGATTTCCTACCACAGAACCCTGTTTCAGCTCCTCCGGGATGCTGTAACGAGTCTGTCCGTCTATTGTACTCCACAAGAGAAAGAAATGATGCCACCAAAGCGCCTGCCATCTCCAGTCTCGGTATCCCATTCCCTTTGTCATCCTTGATTCAGTAAAATGCATCACTTCCAATCCACGAGAACGGAGAACATAAAGTCAAAATCCATATTCCGAGAGCATGATATATTCCGTAAAAACGATGCCTGTTCATCATAACAAAAATCATTTAGATACCCTGATAGTCAGAGAATATGAACCATACTCTCTTTACACTGCGAGCATTGTGGTTTTGGTGCTGAAGCTGCATGGGGGAGGGAGTAGATCTCTTTGTACAGTTCTCACTGCTATTGGTGCACAGCATCCACCTCTCATATCCAATGAGAAGGAGACTGAGCAGCATCGTTAAAGATACACTAACCCTTGTGCACTGTCATTAAAGGGGAAGAGAATCACCAACAGGAGATGCCGACGTTTATATGTTAATATAAAAAATATATATTTATTAGAAAAATGAAAGTCTCTATTTTAAAAGCACACAATAACTGTCAACATTTAATGTGACTAAAAGCAAATACATTTTTCTGGGACATTTTTTTAAGGTGTAAATGTAATCATTTCAGTGCATAAAAGCCAGTTAGTCTAATAAATGTAAAAATAGTTATGAAGTCTGTTCTTTAAATATTAATGCATAGACATTGTTATCAAGTAAAGGCCATCATCCACCCATTATCATGCCCTCTTTATGGCTCAAAGGAAAGAGTCGCTGTCCATCCCAGTGGTGCTGAAACGCTCAACTCGAAAATGAATCAAACACCGAACACCCTCTTTGGGTCAAAGAATACAGTTTAAGTTAACAAGAGTAAAGCTGTTTCATTTGGATGTAATTTTTTATGTTATTTTCAAATGTATCCACTATAAGAATGGAAAAGTTGAACTAAATTGTTATGATTTCTCACTGTGCAGGCAAATGTGTACTTTCTTTGCGGTTACTGCAGCTTCTGTAGAAAACAGTATGTGTTATTATTAACGGGACTCTCTGCTCACCTGCTGGCTCTCAAAGGTCCAGGTGCTGTCGGGTAAAGACGCATCCAGAACACTGATGACCTCCTTAAAGTCAGTGGTGCTGCTGGGTTTGATCAAAGTGAAATCACTGTACTCTGACATGGGAGACATACAGGACCTGAAGGACTGACTCTGAGACAACATGTCTCCTCCCAGGACCTCCACGTACTTTATGGGTCCATCAGTGTTGAGCTGAATCTGCAGGTTTCTGTTGGGGTTCTTGTAATCGTCACAGTCGCTGCGTCTCGTGCAGCAACTCGCGCTGCTTCTGCTGTTCCTCATGCATTTAACCGCTAAGATGAGAAAAGTCACCAGAGACAGCACGGACACCGAGGCCAGAGAGAGGATCAAATAAAGAGTGATTCTGCCGGTTTTCCTGCTGGGCTCGGCCGCTTTCTGTCGCAGGTCTAAGATGGGCTCATGGAGGCCGTCCTCCAGCAGGATGGACACCGTGACGGTAGCGGACTGGACCGGGTCCCCATCGTCCTTGATCTCTATGAGCAGCCTCTGAGAGGAGTCGTCCTGCTCGGACACAGCGCGTTTAGTCCTCACCTCCCCTGTGTACAGATTGACAGTGAACAGAGAGGCGTCTGTGGCCTCCGACACTTTGTAGGAGATCCACGCGTTATGGCCCGAGTCTGCGTCCACGGCCGTCACCTTGGTAACCAGGTGACCCGCTTTAGCGGAGCGGGGCATCCTCTGGTGAGAGAGGGAGCCCAGGGCAGCGGAGGAGGGGTAAATAACAGCGGGGGCATTGTCGTTCTGGTCCAGGATAAAAACATGGACAGTGGCGTTGCTGCTGAGAGATGGAGAGCCCTGGTCCTTTGCCTGAACCTGAATCTGAAACACCTTTAGTTTCTCATAGTCAAACGAGTGCATGCTGTAGATGCTGCCGTTATCTGAGTTAATGTAAACATAAGAGGAGACAGACACGTCCTGCACTTTAGAGTCCAGTATAGAGTAAGACACTTTGGCGTTTTCACCAAAATCCAGGTCAGACGCTGATACTGAGTACAGTATAGAGCCTGCTACCCCATTCTCTTTTAAATACACATTATAAGATGGCTGAGTGAATACAGGAGGGTTGTCATTCACATCAGTGATGCTGACAGGTATCGTTTTCTTACTGGACAGAGGAGGAGAGCCCGAGTCAGTGGCTGTTATCACAATATTATATTGTGAGAAACTTTCCCTATCTAGACCACTCTTTGTAACCAACGCATAGTTATTGGAAAATGACGGTTTGAGAGTCAAAGGAGAATCTTTGGGAAGTGTTAATGTCACCTTTCCATTATCACCGGAATCAAGGTCCCTGGCAGTCAGCAAAGCCACTACTGTGCCACTGGGTGCGTCCTCAGGTACTTGGCTCGGCTTTGAGGTTAGAACAATTTCTGGCGCATTATCATTCATGTCTATTACCTCCACCTGAACACGACAATGACCTTCCATTTCAGGAATCCCTTTATCTTTTGCTGTAATATCTATTTCATGTGTTGCAGCACTTTCGTAGTCTAATTGTCCAGTAAGGAACATTTCTCCTGTTGCAGAGTTTATCTGAAAAATAGACAACAATGTCTCGGGTGTGTGCTCAGCAAATGAGTATTCAATCTCTCCATTTACACCCTCGTCTGCGTCTGTTGCTTCTACCTTCGCGAGCATGAGGCCACTTTGACTGTTTTCAGGCAAAGACATTTTGTATAAAGCCTTTTTGAAAATAGGGACATTGTCGTTGTTGTCTAAAACGGTAACTGTTATACTTGAAGTTCCCGTTTTGACAGGGTTTCCCCCGTCTAATGCAGTCAACAGTAAGTGATGGACGCTTTGTTTCTCTCTGTCAAGCGGTTTCTCTAATACGAGCTCTGGCACTTTTCTACCATTAGCCAACTCTTTAATTTTCAAACTGAAACATTCGTCTTTGCTAAGACTGTACGTTTTTATTGAGTTACTTCCAACGTCGAGGTCCTGTGCTGTCTCCAAAGGGTAGCGCGCACCCACGGCTGTCAGCTCTGCAATTTTCAAATTTCTCTCTTTGCTGAGAAAACTAGGAGAATTGTCATTGACGTCTCTTATTTCTACCTCTATTCGATACAGATGGAGTGGGTTCTCTATTACAACCTGCAGAGGTAGAACACAGCTGGCGCTTTGTCCACATAGAGCCTCTCTGTCTATTCTGTCATTCACCACCAGCTCGCCCTTCCCCGCATCCACACTGAAGTACTGCTTACCAGCCTCAGAGGCGACACGCAGCTGACGGTCAAAAATATCAGATAGCTTTAATCCAAGATCTTTAGCTACATTTCCTACCACAGAGCCCTGTTTCAGCTCCTCCGGGATGCTGTAACGAGTCTGTCCGTCTATTGTACTCCACAAGAGAAAGAAATGATGCCACCAAAGCGCCTGCAATCTCCAGTCTCGGTATCCCATTGTCTGTGTCATCCCCGGTTCGTTAGAATAAGTTATTTCCCATCGAGATATGGTTCACATAACCAGCACGACATCAATTCCACCGCAACAATGGATATTCCATGATGAATAATTCCCTGAAAAATCGGTAAAAACAGAAGAGCAAATTCCGGAAATCTTCGAATAAGCGCATCTCCTCTCCAGCTCTGAGCACTGAGAGGGTACCCGTGGTGCGACTGAATGGGGGGCGGGGGGGAGTAGATCTCTTTGTACAGTTCTGCATTCTATTGGTTCGCAGCATCCATCCTTACTATCCAATCACAGAGAGCTAACGTTGCTGTTGGTCTAATACAACCCTCCCTTGCAACATGTAATAAGAAACATGACACAAGGCTTAGTAAGTTTCTGTGTGATAGTTATCTGTGTATAAAATGTTATTCAAACGAAGCACAGAAATAAAACGGAGGACTTCTGTTGCAGAAAGGAAAATGCACTGAAGATCATATTTAAAACTGCTCCCATCACGAGTCCAGTCTATGCATGTTATTACATTGATATTGATAAATGATTATTTCAATTTAATTATTTAAAAGGTTGGTTATATACTGTAAATATTTCAAAACTCAGTTAACTTATGTTAGAGAAATGTTGTATAACAGGGAAGCAATGATTAAATACTCAATGGAAATATTGTATATGTAAAAACTTACTCTGATAAAATGTAAAAACGTTATTAAGAATTTATCCTTTGGAATAAAGTCAATAAACATTTCTCATTGATAAGAAAAAAACAGTATCTTTTCCATTTGAAATAAACTAACTATAAACTATCGTGTTAAACCTCGGTACAAGTTTTCAAATGACACATCTGAAGCCAAAAGAAAAATATAACTTATATCAAGACAAAATATAAAACAAAGCCGACATATCACTCTTCGTATATGCTGTTCACGTTGAAAACGAAATTTTAATGGCAGTTATAACTAAAGATGTGTAATAGCAGGTCTATTGTTTTGCGCTCACCTGCTGGCTCTCAAAGGTCCAGGTGCTGTCGGGTAAAGACGCATCCAGGACACTGATGACCTCCTTAAAGTCAGTGGTGCTGCTGGGTTTGATCAAAGTGAAATCACTGTACTCTGACATGGGAGACATACAGGACCTGAAGGACTGACTCTGAGACAACATGTCTCCTCCCAGGACCTCCACGTACTTTATGGGTCCATCAGTGTTGAGCTGAATCTGCAGGTTTCTGTTGGGGTTCTTGTAATCGTCACAGTCGCTGCGTCTCGTGCAGCAACTCGCGCTGCTTCTGCTGTTCCTCATGCATTTAACCGCTAAGATGAGAAAAGTCACCAGAGACAGCACGGACACCGAGGCCAGAGAGAGGATCAAATAAAGGGTGATTCTGCCGGTTTTCCTGCTGGGCTCGGCCGCTTTCTGTCGCAGGTCTAAGATGGGCTCATGGAGGCCGTCCTCCAGCAGAATGGACACCGTGACGGTGGCGGACTGGACCGGCTCCCCGTCGTCCTTGATCTCTATAAGCAGCCTCTGAGAGGAGTCGTCCTGCTCGGACACAGCGCGTTTAGTCCTCACCTCCCCTGTGTACAGATTGACAGTGAACAGAGAGGCGTCTGTGGCCTCCGACACTTTGTAGGAGATCCACGCGTTATGGCCCGAGTCTGCGTCCACGGCCGTCACCTTGGTAACCAGGTGGCCCGCTTTAGCGGAGCGGGGCATCCTCTGGTGAGAGAGGGAGCCCAGGGCAGCGGAGGAGGGGTAAATAACAGCGGGGGCATTGTCGTTCTGGTCCAGGATAAAAACATGGACAGTTGCGTTGCTGCTGAGAGACGGAGAGCCCTGGTCCTTTGCCTGAACCTGAATCTGAAACACCTTCAGTTTCTCATAGTCAAACGAGTGCATGCTGAAGATGCTGCCGTTATCTGAGTTAATGTAAACATAAGAGGAGACAGACACGTCCTGCACTTTAGAGTCCAGTATAGAGTAAGACACTTTGGCGTTTTCACCAAAATCCAGGTCAGACGCTGAAACTGAGTACAGTATAGAGCCTGCTACCCCATTCTCTTTTAAATACACATTATAGGAGGGCTGAGTGAATACAGGAGGGTTGTCATTCACATCAGTGATGCTGACAGGTATCGTTTTCTTACTGGACAGAGGAGGAGAGCCTGAGTCAGTGGCTGTTATATCAATATTATATTGTGAGAAACTCTCTCTGTCTAAAGGACCACTGGTAACCAGTGCGTAATTGTTAGAGAATGATGGTTTTAAACTGAAGGGAGAACCTTTTGCAAGTTTTAACGTGACTTTACCGTTATTACCGGAGTCTAGGTCTCGTGCTCTGATTAAAGCTACTACTGTTCCTCTTGGTGCATCCTCTCGCACTGGGTTTGGGTTTGAAGTAAGAACTATCTCTGGAGCATTATCATTGATGTCTATTACAACTATTTGCACTCGACAGTGTCCCTCCATCTCAGGAACTCCTTTATCTTTTGCAGAAATATCTATTTCATGCATTGCACTGCTTTCATAATCCAGCTGCCCAACTAAAATAATTTCACCTGTAACTGAATCCAGCTTAAAAAGAGATAATAGGGATTGGGGTGTGTGATCCGCAAATGCATATTCAATCTCTCCATTTACACCCTCATCTGCGTCTGTTGCTTCAACCTTAACAAGTATAGAACCTGCGATGCTATTTTCAGGTGCAGTAACATTATACAAAGGCCTTTTGAAAACAGGGACATTGTCGTTGTTGTCGAGTACAGTGATTATGATTTTCGTGGTTCCAGTTTTAACAGGATTGCCTCCGTCTAATGCTGTCAGTAATAAATGATGGACACTTTGTTTCTCTCTATCAAGTGATTTTTCCAGAACCAGTTCCGGAACCTTTCGATTACCAGGCAGTTCTTTAATCCGTAAACTAAAACAATCATCTTTACTTAGAGTGTAAGATTTTACCGAATTACTACCAACGTCCAGGTCCTGTGCTGTTTCTAAAGGAAAGCGTACACCTGTGGCTGTAGATTCTGCTATTTTTAAAGACTTCTCCTCTGTTGAAAAAACCGGATAATTGTCGTTGATGTCCCTTATTTCCACTTCTATTCGGTGCAGCTGTAACGGATTCTCCGTTACAACCTGTAAAGGCAGAACACAGCTGTCGCTTTGTCCACACAGAGCCTCTCTGTCTATTCTGTCATTCACCACCAGCTCGCCCTTCCCCGCATCCACACTGAAATACTGCTTACCAGCCTCAGAGTCAACGCGCAGCTTACGGTCATAAATGTCTGATAGTCCCAACCCCAGATCTTTGGCTAGATTTCCTACCACAGAGCCCTGTTTCAGCTCCTCCGGGATGCTGTACCGAGTCTGTCCGTCTATTGTACTCCACAAGAGAAAGAAATGATGCCACCAAAGCGCCTGCCACCTCCAGTCTCGGTATCCCATTGTCTTTGTCATCCCCGGTCCGTTACAATAGGTTATTTCCCATCGAAATATTCGTCAACACAATCCTCCATTTAAAGCCATCGCCAGACAAACAGACTCCAAAATAAATAGATCCTTATACGAGCCGTAGTAGAATATATATCCCGGACACTTTGTAATAAGCGCATCTCCTCTCCAGCTCTGAGCACTGTGAGGGTTACCGTGGTGAGACTGAATGGGGGGATGGAATAGATCTCTTTGTACAGTCTTGCACGCTATTGGCTCACAGCATCCATCTCTGCTAACCAATCACAAAGGCCAAACTCTGCTCATAAGGCTGCTGCACTGTCTCACAGACGCCAAGCATTATCAGGGAACGTCGAAATGGGCATTACACTCAGCTGCTGAAAAATATAAGGACTTTAACACAACTACAAATCCACATGACACTTTATTCTGAAAGGATTGCTGTCAACTAATCATGGCTATAATCACACATGTATAAAATAAATACCTTTTATTTTGAAAATATACTTTAAAAATTAATTCACAATTCTGACAGAAACTGAATGATCTGGAGGCACATTGTGATGATGGGAAGATGCGCAGTGCAGGCTTACTAAAATGAATACACTGTGATCATCAGAAAAAGGTCACTTAAAGTTCCCACAGTTTAATGCGTTTTCGACAAAGACTTGTCATCTAAGATGTTAATTGATTCACTTGTAAGGGAAAGGTAGAAAAAAACAAAACTCAACTAAAAAAAAATCAGCATAATGAAACTTTATCTTAAAACGCCCAAATCACGTCTAGTGACATACATCGTGATGTCATGTTCAAGACAGTCCGTCTGTTTTATATGAGAAAGAAAATCAAGTCAAACATTTGTGTCATGGACTTTAGTAGAATCAAAACACAATAATTATGAATCTTTGTGCTGCCAAAAATATTGATTAATTTTATACAAGTGATTTAAAACTATTTGTGGTTGGCAGAAATCACAAATAATCACTGAAAAAGTATATGGCGGGTCTATTGTTTTCTGCTCACCTGCTGGCTCTCAAAGGTCCAGGTGCTATCGGGTAAAGACGCATCCAGAACACTGATGACCTCCTTAAAGTCAGTGGTGCTGCTGGGTTTGATCAAAGTGAAATCACTGTACTCTGACATGGGAGACATACAGGACCTGAAGGACTGACTCTGAGACAACATGTCTCCTCCCAGGACCTCCACGTACTTTATGGGTCCATCAGTGTTGAGCTGAATCTGCAGGTTTCTGTTGGGGTTCTTGTAATCGTCAAAGTCGCTGCGTCTCGTGCAACAACTCGCGCTGCTTCTGCTGTTCCTCATGCATTTAACCGCCAAGATGAGAAAAGTCACCAGAGACAACACGGACACCGAGGCCAGAGAGAGGATCAAATAAAGGGTGATTCTGCCGGTTTTCCTGCTGGGCTCGGCCGCTTTCTGTCGCAGGTCTAAGATGGGCTCATGGAGGCCGTCCTCCAGCAGGATGGACACCGTGACGGTGGCGGACTGGACCGGGTCCCCGTCGTCCTTGATCTCTATAAGCAGCCTCTGAGAGGAGTCGTCCTGCTCGGACACAGCGCGTTTAGTCCTCACCTCCCCTGTGTACGGATTGACAGTGAACAGAGAGGCGTCTGTGGCCTCCGACACTTTGTAGGAGATCCACGCGTTATGGCCCGAGTCTGCGTCCACGGCCGTCACCTTGGTAACCAGGTGGCCCGCTTTAGCGGAGCGGGGCATCCTCTGGTGAGAGAGGGAGCCCAGGGCAGCGGAGGAGGGGTAAATAACAGCGGGGGCATTGTCGTTCTGGTCCAGGATAAAAACATGGACAGTGGCGTTGCTGCTGAGAGACGGAGAGCCCTGGTCCTTTGCCTGAACCTGAATCTGAAACACCTTCAGTTTCTCATAGTCAAACGAGTGCATGCTGTAGATGCTGCCGTTATCTGAGTTAATGTAAACATAAGAGGAGACAGACACGTCCTGCACTTTAGAGTCCAGTATAGAGTAAGACACTTTGGCGTTTTCACCAAAATCCAGGTCAGACGCTGATACTGAGTACAGTATAGAGCCTGCTACCCCATTCTCTTTTAAATACACATTATAGGAGGGCTGAGTGAATACAGGAGGGTTGTCATTCACGTCAGTGATGCTGACAGGTATCGTTTTCTTACTGGACAGAGGAGGAGAGCCTGCGTCAGTGGCTGTTATCTCAATATTATATTGTGAGAAACTCTCTCTGTCTAAAGGACCACTGGTAACCAGTGCGTAATTGTTAGAGAATGATGGTTTTAAACTGAAGGGAGAACCTTTTGCAAGTTTTAACGTGACTTTACCGTTATTACCGGAGTCTAGGTCTCGTGCTCTGATTAAAGCTACTACTGTTCCTCTTGGTGCATCCTCTCGCACTGGGTTTGGGTTTGAAGTAAGAACTATCTCTGGAGCATTATCATTGATGTCTATTACAACTATTTGCACTCGACAGTGTCCCTCCATCGGTGGAACTCCTTTATCTTTTGCAGAAATACGTATTTCATGCATTGCACTGCTTTCATAATCCAGCTGCCCAACTAAAATAATTTCACCTGTACCTGAATCCAGCTTAAAAAGAGATAATAGGGATTGGGGTGTGTGATCAGCAAATGCATATTCAATCTCTCCATTTACACCCTCATCTGCGTCTGTTGCTTCAACCTTAACAAGAACAGAACCTGCGATGCTGTTTTCAGGTGCAGTAACATTATACAACGGCCTTTTGAAAACAGGGACATTGTCGTTAATGTCGAGTACAGTTATTATGATTTTCGTGGTTCCAGTTTTAACAGGATTTCCTCCGTCTAATGCTGTCAGTAATAAATGATGGACACTTTGTTTCTCTCTATCAAGTGATTTCTCGAGAACAAGTTCTGGAACTTGTCGGTCACCAGATAGATCTTTCATTTTTAAACTGAAACACTCGTTTTTACTTAGTGTATAAGACTTAACTGAATTAACACCAACGTCCTGATCCTGTGCAGTGTCTAATGGAAAGCGTACGCCTGTGGCTGTAGATTCTGCAATCTTTAATGATCGCTCATCTGTTATAAATATTGGAGAATTGTCGTTGATGTCCCTTATTTCGACTTCTATTCGGTGCAGCTGTAACGGATTCTCCGTTACAACCTGTAAAGGCAGAACACAGCTGTCGCTTTGTCCACACAGAGCCTCTCTGTCTATTCTGTCATTCACCACCAGCTCGCCCTTCCCCGCATCCACACTGAAATACTGCTTACCAGCCTCAGAGTCAACGCGCAGCTTACGGTCATAAATGTCTGATAGTCCCAACCCCAGATCTTTGGCTAGATTTCCTACCACAGAGCTCTGTTTCAGCTCCTCCGGGATGCTGTACCGAGTCTGTCCGTCTATTGTACTCCACAAGAGAAAGAAATGATGCCACCAAAGCGCCTGCCATCTCCAGTCTCGGTATCCCATTGTCTTTGTCATCCCCGGTCCGTTACAATAGGTTATTTCCCATCGAAATATTCGTCAACACAATCCTCCATTTAAAGCCATCGCCAGAAAAACATACTCCAAAATAAATAGATCCTTATACGAGCCGTAGTAGAATATGTATTCCGGACACGTTGTAATAAGCGCATCTCCTCTCCAGCTCTGAGCACTGTGAGGGTTACCGTGGTGAGACTGAATGGGGGGATGGGGTAGATCTCTTTGTACAGTCTTGCACGCTATTGGCTCACAGCATCCATCTCTGCTAACCAATCACAAAGGCCAAACTCTGCTCATAAGGCTGCTGCACTGTCTCACAGACCCCAAGCATTATCAGGGAACGTCGAAATGGGCATTACACTCAGCTGCTGAAAAATATAAGGACTTTAACACAACTACAAATCCACGTGACACTTTATTCTGAAAGGATTGCTGTCAACTAATCATGGCTATAATCATACATGTATAAAATAAATACCTTTTATTTTGAAAATATACTTTGAAAATTAATTCACAAGTCTGACAGACACTGAATGATCTGGAGGCACATTGTGATGATGGGAAGATGCGCAGTGCAGGCTTACTAAAATGAATACATTGTGATCATCAGAAAAAGGTCACTTAGAGTTCCCACAGTTTAATGCGTTTTCGACAAAGACTTGTCTTCTAAGAGGTTCATTACTTCACTTTTAAGGGAAAGGTAGAAAAAAAAATCGACTTAATGAAACTTGCTCTTAAAACGCCCAAATCACGTCTAGTGACACACATCGTGATGTCATGTTCAAGACAGTCCGTCTGTTTTATATGAGAAAGAAAAGCAAATCAAACATTTGTGTCATGGGCTTTAGTAGAATCAAAACACAATAATTATAAATCCTTGTGCTGCCAAAAATATTGATTAATGTTATTAAAGTGATTTAAAACTATTTGTGGTTGACAGAAATCACAAATCACTGAAAAAGTATATGGCGGGTCTATTGTTTTGTGCTCACCTGCTGGCTCTCAAAGGTCCAGGTGCTGTCGGGTAAAGACGCATCCAGTACACTGATGACCTCCTTAAAGTCAGTGGTGCTGCTGGGTTTGATCAAAGTGAAATCACTGTACTCTGAC
Organism: Semicossyphus pulcher; assembly: GCF_022749685.1. Classification (NCBI taxonomy): domain Eukaryota; kingdom Metazoa; phylum Chordata; class Actinopteri; order Labriformes; family Labridae; genus Semicossyphus; species Semicossyphus pulcher. The sequence continues at coordinate 20,036,362 of NW_027211693.1, forward strand.
ATGGGAGACATACAGGACCTGAAGGACTGACTCTGAGACAACATGTCTCCTCCCAGAACCTCCACGTACTTTATGGGTCCATCAGTGTTGAGCTGAATCTGCAGGTTTCTGTTGGGGTTCTTGTAATCGTCAAAGTCGCTTCGTCTCGTGCAGCAACTCGCGCTGCTTCTGCTGTTCCTCATGCATTTAACCGCCAAGATGAGAAAAGTCACCAGAGACAGCACGGACACCGAGGCCAGAGAGAGGATCAAATAAAGGGTGATTCTGCCGGTTTTCCTGCTGGGCTCGGCCGCTTTCTGTCGCAGGTCTAAGATGGGCTCATGGAGGCCGTCCTCCAGTAGGATGGACACCGTGACGGTGACGGACTGGACCGGGTCCCCGTCGTCCTTGATCTCTATAAGCAGCCTCTGAGATGAGTCGTCCTGCTCGTACACAGCGCGTTTAGTCCTCACCTCCCCTGTGTACGGATTGACAGTGAACAGAGAGGCGTCTGTGGCCTCCGACACTTTGTAGGAGATCCACGCGTTATGGCCCGAGTCTGCGTCCACGGCCGTCACCTTGGTAACCAGGTGGCCCGCTTTAGCGGAGCGGGGCATCCTCTGGTGAGAGAGGGAGCCCAGGGCAGCGGAGGAGGGGTAAATAACAGCGGGGGCATTGTCGTTCTGGTCCAGGATAAAAACATGGACAGTGGCGTTGCTGCTGAGAGATGGAGAGCCCTGGTCCTTTGCCTGAACCTGAATCTGAAACACCTTCAGTTTCTCATAGTCAAACGAGTGCATGCTGTAGATGCTGCCGTTATCTGAGTTAATGTAAACATAAGAGGAGACAGACACGTCCTGCACTTTAGAGTCCAGTATAGAGTAAGACACTTTGGCGTTTTCACCAAAATCCAGGTCAGACGCTGAAACTGAGTACAGTATAGAGCCTGCTACCCCATTCTCTTTTAAATACACATTATAGGAGGGCTGAGTGAATACAGGAGGGTTGTCATTCACGTCAGTGATGCTGACAGGTATCATTTTCTTACTGGACAGAGGAGGAGAGCCTGAGTCAGTGGCTGTTATCTCAATATTATATTGTGAGAAAGTCTCTCTGTCTAAAGGACCACTGGTAACTAATGCGTAATTATTAGAGAATGAGGGTTTCAGAGTAAATGGAGAACCTTTTGGTAGTTTCAGCGTGACTTTGCTATTATTACTGGAGTCAGCGTCGCGTGCATTGAGCAAAGCAACGACTGTGCCACTTGGTGCGTCTTCGCGCACCGCCTGCGGTTCAGAAGTGAGCACAATCTCTGGAGTGTTATCATTAACATCTATTACATCTATCTGGAGACGACAGTGACCCTCCATTACAGGAACTCCTTTATCTTTTGCAGTTATTTCAATTTTATAAGACGTGGCTCTTTCATAATCTAAGTCTCCTTTCAAATGGATTTCACCGGTTAATGGATTTATTTCAAAAACTGATAAGACAGAATCCGGTGTCCTTGAACCAAAAGAGAATTCAACTTCTGCGTTTTGGCCCTCGTCAGCATCAGTTGCTGTAATTCTGATAACAAACGTATCTTTTGGAGTATTTTCCCCGAGCGAAACTTTATACATATTTTTTTCGAAAACTGGAAAATTGTCATTAACGTCAAGCACCGTGACAGTGATCTGTGAGGTACCAGACATGGCTGGGCTCCCCCCGTCTAATGCAGTCAATAGAAGCTGATGAACTGCTTTCTTCTCTCGGTCGAGGGGCTTCTCTAACACTAACTCTGGGATTGTTTTGCCGTCCTCAACTTCCTTCATTTTCAACGTAAAACAGTCATTTTTAACCAACATGTAAGATTTAACTGAATTACTGCCAACGTCCGCATCTTCAGCACTCTCAAGGGGAAAACGAGTTCCAACTGCTACTGTTTCAGATATTTTTAAGGAAAGCTCTTTTGTATGAAAACTGGGCGAATTGTCGTTAATATCTTTTATTTCTACCTCAATCCGATGCAAATTCAAGGGGTTCTCTATTACAACTTGCAGAGGTAGAACACAGCTGGCGCTTTGTCCACATAAAGCCTCTCTGTCTATTCTGTCATTCACCACCAGCTCGCCCTTCCCCGCATCAACACTGAAATACTGCTTACCAGCCTCAGAGGCGACACGCAGCTTACGGTCAAAAATGTCTGATAGTCCCAACCCCAGATCTTTGGCGAGATTTCCTACCACAGAGCCCTGTTTCAGCTCCTCTGGGATGCTGTAACGAGTCTGTCCGTCTATTGTACTCCACAAGAGAAAGAAATGATGCCACCAAAGCGCCTGCCATCTCCAGTCTCGGTATCCCATTGTCTTTGTCATCCCCGGTCCGCTACAATTATTTCCGACAGAGGTAATTTAAAGGCCCACATTTATCATCCATTGCCACGAAGCATCAATCCGAAATAAAAATCCAAAATTGGTGCAAAGCAAAAAGAAAACAAAGATTTTTCGTCTTTAATTCCGAAAAGAGCATGACTCCCTCTCACCCAGCTCGTTGCAGTGCAAGTGTTTATGGTGCTGAGGCTGCATGGGGGAGGGAGTAGATCTCTTTGTACAGTTCTACGTTTCATTGGTGCACAAAATCCATCTCTACCATCCAATAGGAAGGGGGGTGAGCAGTGCTTTAAAGACACAGCCGCCCTGAAAGAATCTGCCTCCATACATTAAGAGTGTGTAAAAATAAATAAAGTCAGCATTTAGATGTCGAAACATCTGACTGGAAAAAGACAAACACCGTCTGTGTTCTGGTTACTTTGGAATAAACAAACTATTTGTGATTGAATAAGAAAAAAATGACAGTATTTTGCAGTTTCCCTGTTATAATAGAGCCCATTCACGGTTTCGCTGTCCATCCGTGTGGTGCTGAAACAACGTATCTCTAATATAAACAAAGGGAGCATTTAAAGATCCTAAAATACAGTTCCATCATTGCAAACTTCAAAAATGTATTCTTTACACAAAGCATGTCCGTGGAGCAGAAACTAATATAAGACAAGGTACAAATGTACAGTATATCACTCTTCGCAAACAGAGAGTATGTGAGCAATAGTGGTCCAGCGTACAAGTGGTGCTGTGTTGACCTAGATGACTTGGTTGAAGTGAGGAAGCAATGACGGACATCACAGTGTTTTGATTCCGTTATTAAACTAACAATAGAAATTAAACCAAGCGATATTACAGAATGATACTATGTACTTTATAAGTGGACTCTGCATAAGTAAAATTCCAGCAACAGCAGACACTATGTTTAGCGACATAGCCTAAAAAACAACAAATAATTAAGACTGATTACGTTTGAAGCACGATTAATACGGCATGTTAGGTTAATATTTCCATTTTGCAAAATGCATGTCCAGTGAAAAAAAACAGAATATCTAGTATTGTTTTCTGCTCACCTGCTGGCTCTCAAAGGTCCAGGTGCTGTCGGGTAAAGACGCATCCAGAACACTGATGACCTCCTTAAAGTCAGTGGTGCTGCTGGGTTTGATCAAAGTGAAATCACTGTACTCTGACATGGGAGACATACAGGACCTGAAGGACTGACTCTGAGACAACATGTCTCCTCCCAGGACCTCCACGTACTTTATGGGTCCATCAGTGTTGAGCTGAATCTGCAGGTTTCTGTTGGGGTTCTTGTAATCGTCACAGTCGCTGCGTCTCGTGCAGCAACTCGCGCTGCTTCTGCTGTTCCTCATGCATTTAACCGCTAAGATGAGAAAAGTCACCAGAGACAGCACGGACACCGAGGCCAGAGAGAGGATCAAATAAAGGGTGATTCTGCCGGTTTTCCTGCTGGGCTCGGCCGCTTTCTGTCGCAGGTCTAAGATGGGCTCATGGAGGCCGTCCTCCAGCAGGATGGACACCGTGACGGTGGCGGACTGGACCGGGTCCCCGTCGTCCTTGATCTCTATAAGCAGCCTCTGAGATGAGTCGTCCTGCTCGTACACAGCGCGTTTAGTCCTCACCTCCCCTGTGTACAGATTGACAGTGAACAGAGAGGCGTCTGTGGCCTCCGACACTTTGTAGGAGATCCACGCATTATGGCCCGAGTCTGCGTCCACGGCCGTCACCTTGGTAACCAGGTGGCCCGCTTTAGCGGAGCGGGGCATCCTCTGATGAGAGAGGGAGCCCAGGGCAGCGGAGGAGGGGTAAATAACAGCGGGGGCATTGTCGTTCTGGTCCAGGATAAAAACATGGACAGTGGCGTTGCTGCTGAGAGACGGAGAGCCCTGGTCCTTTGCCTGAACCTGAATCTGAAACACCTTCAGTTTCTCATAGTCAAACGAGTGCATGCTGTAGATGCTGCCGTTATCTGAGTTAATGTAAACATAAGAGGAGACAGACACGTCCTGCACTTTAGAGTCCAGTATAGAGTAAGACACTTTGGCGTTTTCACCAAAATCCAGGTCAGACGCTGATACTGAGTACAGTATAGAGCCTGCTACCCCATTCTCTTTTAAATACACATTATAGGAGGGCTGAGTGAATACAGGAGGGTTGTCATTCACATCAGTGATGCTGACAGGTATCGTTTTCTTACTGGACAGAGGAGGAGAGCCTGAGTCAGTGGCTGTTATCTCAATATTATATTGTGAGAAAGTCTCTCTGTCTAAAGGACCACTGGTAACCAGTGCGTAATTGTTAGAAAATGAGGGTTTAAGAGTGAAAGGAGAACGTTTAGGAAGTTCTAACGTGACTTTCCCGTTATCACCGGAGTCAAGGTCTCGGACGCTGAGCAAAGCTACTACTGTGCCACTGCGAGAGTCTTCGGGGACAGAGGTGGGTTTAGAAGTCAGCACAATTTCTGGAGCGTTATCATTTACGTCTAAAACATCCACCTGCACACTGCAGTGACCCTCCATTTTGGGGATACCTTTGTCTTTGGCACTAATGTCTATTCGATATGAGGTTTGAGTTTCGTGGTCGAGCTGGTTTTTCAAAAATATTTCTCCCGTTACAGGATCTATGTGAAATAATGACAGCACTGATGGTGGTGTGTGTATGCCAAGAGAGTACTCAATTTCTCCATTTGGACCCTCATCTATGTCCGTGGCTTTTGTTGAAATTACGAAGGAGCCATTTGTACTGTTTTCTTGAATAGCAACTTTGTAAAGAGAGTTTTCGAATAAGGGCACATTGTCATTATTATCAAGAACATTTATGGTTATTTTTGAAGTACCAGACCTGACCGGATTGCCTCCGTCCAAAGCAGTAAGAAACAGATTGTGAGTTGCTTTTTTCTCTCGATCTAACGACTTATTTAATACCAATTCTGGTATTTTTCGTCCATTTTCAATTTCTTTAACTTTTAAAGTGAAGCATTCATCTTTGCTTAGCGTGTAGGTCTTTAACCCGTTACTGCCAACATCGGGATCCTCTGCACTCTCTAAAAGGAAACGCACACCTACAACGGTGGATTCAGCTATTTCTATTATGTGTTCGCTTTTTAGGAAACTAGGAGCATTGTCATTAACGTCTCTTATTTCCACTTCTATCCGATGTAACTGCAGCGGGTTCTCTATTACAACCTGCAGAGGTAGAACACAACTGGCGCTTTGTCCACATAGAGCCTCTCTGTCTATTCTGTCATTCACCACCAGCTCGCCCTTCCCCGCATCCACACTGAAATACTGCTTACCAGCCTCAGAGGCGACACGCAGTTTACGGTCAAAAATGTCTGATAGTCCCAAACCGAGATCTTTGGCTAGATTTCCAACCATAGAGCCCCGTTCCAGCTCCTCCGGGATGCTGTAACGAGTCTGTCCGTCTATTGTACTCCACAAGAGAAAGAAATGATGCCACCAAAGCGCCTGCCATCTCCAGTCTCGGTATCCCATTCTCTTTGTCATCCCCCGTCCGTTAAAATACGACCTTATTTCCCATAGAAATACTGTTCACAATACCGAAGTCAATGTGAAAATCCACGGACGAGGAAATGGTTGTACTCCAAAAAATCCCATCTTTGTATATCATGTGATCCAAGTTAAATGTACGTTATTTAATCTAGTGTTTAAACGCATCCTCCTCTCGTCTCGAGCTCGAAGCAATGTACTGGCTACAGTGTTGAGGACGGATGGGGGAGGGAGTAGATCTCTTTGTACAACTCCTAATGCTATTGGTGCACAGCATCTACCCTACATCCAATAAGCTTGCAAAAAGAAATGTGCTGCAGACCCAGCACAGTAATGCAAAAGGGAATGAAATGGCACAATAGGGCGCTCATTTCAATTAACAATTACAATAAATTGGAGGCGTTTATTAGAAAAAGGAGAACTTATTTTATCAATAACTGCAAACTATTTTATAATCTTTTTCTGCCATTACAGTCACCTTATGTTTGCAGGGTTTCTTATAATAAAACACACTTAAATAAAAAGAAATACCAAATGGAACATTCGACTTTTAGTAAATGCTGAATTTGAGTTAAGTAAGTTGCAGTAGAGTGAATGACTGGCATGTCATCACAGTATATTGTTTTGCTTATTTCTCAGAGCTGTTTGAATCAGAAAATAATCTAGTCTCTAAACAGACGGCCACATAAAACCCCACATCAACTAATGGTAGTCAAAGTAACTCTGAAAGCACGTGACAATTGTCATGCTGATAACACGTTTCAATACGGTGATCACGAACATCACATCAACGATTCAGTCATCATCAGGTTGGTTCTGATTCGCCTTCATAACAACTGATATTTTAGTGCATCATAATCTACATCAGCCAGCTGCTCCTGATGCACACACAAAGCCATGTCATTATGTAGTTACAAAGTTGTGTTACATTTGTGTCGAAATAGTACGTCCAAGACAACAACAACAAAAACATTTACGTAAACAAAGTTAAATTACTTTTCAAATTATAAACTTGAGTTTGATACTGATTTAGAAATGTGTAAGAATCATATCAAAGCAAATGCCGACAGGAATGACATGCAAAAAACTGCAGAAAATTGAGGGACTCGTGTTAGAATGTATATAGGTCAGAGTCGCTGTCCACACATGTGGTGCTGAAACGCTTAGCACGAAAAGCCATTCAACATATACAACACTCGTCAGGACTAATCATACAGTTGAAGTAAACGAGACAGTTCAGCATTTTGTATTTCGATGTGATTCTTATATTTTGGTTTTTAAAACAAGTCTAAATATAAGTTAATAATAGTGAAACTAATTTAATAGTTGTGATTTCTCACTGTGCAGACAAATGTGCTTTGTTTGTGATTACTGTAGCGTCTGTAGAAAACAGTATATGTTATCATTTGTTAGACTCTCTGCTCACCTGCTGGCTCTCAAAGGTCCAGGTGCTGTCGGGTAAAGACGCATCCAGTACACTGATGACCTCCTTAAAGTCAGTGGTGCTGCTGGGTTTGATCAAAGTGAAATCACTGTACTCTGACATGGGAGACATACAGGACCTGAAGGACTGACTCTGAGACAACATGTCTCCTCCCAGGACCTCCACGTACTTTATGGGTCCATCAGTGTTGAGCTGAATCTGCAGGTTTCTGTTGGGGTTCTTGTAATCGTCACAGTCGCTGCGTCTCGTACAGCAACTCGCGCTGCTTCTGCTGTTCCTCATGCATTTAACCGCTAAGATGAGAAAAGTCACCAGAGACAGCACGGACACCGAGGCCAGAGAGAGGATCAAATAAAGGGTGATTCTGCCGGTTTTCCTGCTGGGCTCGGCCGCTTTCTGTCGCAGGTCTAAGATGGGCTCATGGAGGCCGTCCTCCAGCAGGATGGACACCGTGACGGTGGCGGACTGGACCGGGTCCCCGTCGTCCTTGATCTCTATAAGCAGCCTCTGAGATGAGTCGTCCTGCTCGGACACAGCGCGTTTAGTCCTCACCTCCCCTGTGTACAGATTGACAGTGAACAGAGAGGCGTCTGTGGCCTCCGACACTTTGTAGGAGATCCACGCGTTATGGCCCGAGTCTGCGTCCACGGCCGTCACCTTGGTAACCAGGTGGCCCGCTTTAGCGGAGCGGGGCATCCTCTGATGAGAGAGGGAGCCCAGGGCAGCGGAGGAGGGGTAAATAACAGCGGGGGCATTGTCGTTCTGGTCCAGGATAAAAACATGGACAGTGGCGTTGCTGCTGAGAGACGGAGAGCCCTGGTCCTTTGCCTGAACCTGAATCTGAAACACCTTCAGTTTCTCATAGTCAAACGAGTGCATGCTGTAGATGCTGCCGTTATCTGAGTTAATGTAAACATAAGAGGAGACAGACACGTCCTGCACTTTAGAGTCCAGTATAGAGTAAGACACTTTGGCGTTTTCACCAAAATCCAGGTCAGACGCTGATACTGAGTACAGTATAGAGCCTGCTACCCCATTCTCTTTTAAATACACATTATAGGAGGGCTGAGTGAATACAGGAGGGTTGTCATTCACATCAGTGATGCTGACAGGTATCGTTTTCTTACTGGACAGAGGAGGAGAGCCTGAGTCAGTGGCTGTTATCTCAATATTATATTGTGAGAAACTCTCTCTGTCTAAAGGACCACCGGTAAGCAGCTCATAATTATTAGAGAACGATGGTTTCAGTATGAAAGGAGAACCTTTTGGAAGCTTTAAGGTCACTTTACCGTTAATACCAGAATCAAGGTCTCGTGCACTGATTAAAGCCACTACTGTGCCACTTGGTGCGTCCTCGCGTACAGGACTGGGTTTGGAAGTCAGAACTATTTCTGGAGCGTTATCATTTATGTCCTCTACGTCCAACTGTACACGACAGTGACCCTCCATTTCGGGAGTTCCTTTGTCTTTCGCAGTTATATCGATCACGTAGGATTTAGAACTCTCATAATCTAATGCTCCCTTTAAAACGATCTCTCCTGTCATGTCGTTTATTTCAAATGTTGATGACACAAAGTCCGGAGTGCGAGACCCAAAAGAATATTTTACTTCACCATTAAGACCATCATCAGCATCGGTAGCTGTAAGTTTGATTACAAAGGTTCCTTTGGTGCTGTTTTCCTTTAAAGAAACTTTGTACTCATTTTCATTGAACTTTGGAAAATTGTCGTTATTATCAAGTACAGTGATGATAATCTTACAGGTTCCCGATGTGACTGGGTTTCCCCCATCTAATGCTGTCAACAGCAGTTGATGGTGAGCATTCTTTTCACGGTCTAAAGGTTTCTCCAAAACTAATTCTGGGACCGCTTTACCATTTTTGGTGTCTTTCAATTTTAGAGAAAAATAATCGTTTTTGCTTAAAGAGTACGTTTTCAAAGAATTGCTTCCAACATCAGGATCCTCCGCGCTCTCCAAAGGAAAACGGGTGCCAACAGCGGCTGATTCTGCTATTTTCAAAGATAATTCATTTGAAAGGAAACTAGGAGAATTGTCATTTATGTCTCTTATTTCCACTTCAATTCGATGAGACTGCAAAGGATTTTCAACAACCACTTGCAGAGGTAGAACACAGCTGGCGCTTTGTCCACATAAAGCCTCTCTGTCTATTCTGTCATTCACCACCAGCTCGCCCTTCCCCGCATCCACACTGAAATACTGCTTACCAGCCTCAGAGGTGACACGCAGCTTACGGTCAAAAATCTCAGAAAGCCCCAACCCCAGATCTTTGGCTAGATTTCCTACCACAGAGCCCTGTTTCAGCTCCTCCGGGATGCTGTAGCGAGTCTGTCCGTCTATTGTACTCCACAAGAGAAAGAAATTATGCCACCAAAGCGCCTGCCATCTCCAGTCTCGGTATCCTATTGTCTTTGTCATCCTTGGTCCGCTATAACACATTAATTCCAATCGAGGCGTTGTTTATAACAATGTTGGAATCCCTGATAGTAGAAAATGTCCCCAAAGAAAAAATGCCACTATGTTTGAGCATGGTTGTAAGCTAAAATGCATATGTTGAAATCGCAGAAAATACGAGCCCATTTCTGCCTCTGTCCTCGAGCTCTATTCATTCTAAGTGTTTCAGCGCTACGGCTGCATGGGGGCAGGGACTAGATTGCTTTGTACAGTGTTGCTTCCTATTGGTGCACAGCATGTATATCCACCATCCAATGAGAGGGGAACTGATCGACTCTCTTAAAGTGGCAGCATCTATTCTGCGAGTAAGCTTTCACGGGTGATTGTTACAAATAAGTTATTATTAAACACTATGAGAAAACCGGTTTTCTTGCAAAACATAAAACATAAATTAAGTCCATCTTGCAGCCAGAGATTTAAATAACTTGAGAGATTAAATGAAATGTTGCATTAAAGAAAAAGACAGAAAAGAATAAAAAAAAATTCGAACGTTATCCACGGTCATTATCATTGTACAGAGTAAATGAATGAACACTGTTCAGAAGCTACAAGATCGTCACTGCATTTCACAGTCGCTGTCCGCTGTGGTGGTGCTGAATAGTTCAGATGTATACGTGTTACAATAAATGTTTATCTGCCTTTAAAAGGAATATTTTAACCGTCTTTGTAAAAATATCATGCACCTTTAATTTTTTTTCCCTAAATGGAATTTTAGAGAAGACAGAGAGAGAAATAGACAGACAGACAGACAGACAGACAGACAGACAGACAGATAGATAGAGAGAGAGACAGAGAGATAGATAGATAGATAGATGTTTGCTGTTTGTTTCCTGTACTAAATAAAAAAACACCCGTATCTTTTCTGAGTCATTAAAATCAATTGATGATTTCTGCTCACCTGCTGGCTCTCAAAGGTCCAGGTGCTGTCGGGTAAAGACGCATCCAGTACACTGATGACCTCCTTAAAGTCAGTGGTGCTGCTGGGTTTGATCAAAGTGAAATCACTGTACTCTGACATGGGAGACATACAGGACCTGAAGGACTGACTCTGAGACAACATGTCTCCTCCCAGGACCTCCACGTACTTTATGGGTCCATCAGTGTTGAGCTGAATCTGCAGGTTTCTGTTGGGGTTCTTGTAATCGTCAAAGTCGCTGCGTCTCGTGCAGCAACTCGCGCTGCTTCTGCTGTTCCTCATGCATTTAACCGCCAAGATGAGAAAAGTCACCAGAGACAGCACGGACACCGAGGCCAGAGAGAGGATCAAATAAAGGGTGATTCTGCCGGTTTTCCTGCTGGGCTCGGCCGCTTTCTGTCGCAGGTCTAAGATGGGCTCATGGAGGCCGTCCTCCAGCAGGATGGACACCGTGACGGTGGCGGACTGGACCGGGTCCCCGTCGTCCTTGATCTCTATAAGCAGCCTCTGAGATGAGTCGTCCTGCTCGGACACAGCGCGTTTAGTCCTCACCTCCCCTGTGTACAGATTGACAGTGAACAGAGAGGCGTCTGTGGCCTCCGACACTTTGTAGGAGATCCACGCGTTATGGCCCGAGTCTGCGTCCACGGCCGTCACCTTGGTAACCAGGTGGCCCGCTTTAGCGGAGCGGGGCATCCTCTGATGAGAGAGGGAGCCCAGGGCAGCGGAGGAGGGGTAAATAACAGCGGGGGCATTGTCGTTCTGGTCCAGGATAAAAACATGGACAGTGGCGTTGCTGCTGAGAGACGGAGAGCCCTGGTCCTTTGCCTGAACCTGAATCTGAAACACCTTCAGTTTCTCATAGTCAAACGAGTGCATGCTGTAGATGCTGCCGTTATCTGAGTTAATGTAAACATAAGAGGAGACAGACACGTCCTGCACTTTAGAGTCCAGTATAGAGTAAGACACTTTGGCGTTTTCACCAAAATCCAGGTCAGACGCTGATACTGAGTACAGTATAGAGCCTGCTACCCCATTCTCTTTTAAATACACATTATAGGAGGGCTGAGTGAATACAGGAGGGTTGTCATTCACATCAGTGATGTTGACAGGTATCGTTTTCTTACTGGACAGAGGAGGAGAGCCTGAGTCAGTGGCTGTTATATCAATATTATATTGTGAGAAACTCTCTCTGTCTAAAGGACCACTGGTAACCAGTGCGTAATTGTTAGAAAACGATGGTTTTAGGGCAAATGGGGTTTTCTTGGGGAGCTGTAATGTTACTTTCCCGTTAATCACGGAGTCAAGGTCTCGGGCACTTAGCAAAGCTACCACGGTTCCATTAGGAGAGTCTTCGCGCACTGGCTTTGGGCGAGAGGTGAGAATTATTTCTGGGGCATTATCGTTAACATCTAAAACTTCTACATGCACAGTGCAATGTCCCTCCATTCTCGGACTTCCTTTATCTTTCGCACTTATGTCTAATTCATAATTTGCAGTTTCTTCGAAATCTAGTTTTCCTTTAAGAAATATTGTTCCTGATGTTTGATCAATAGTAAAAACAGAAAGAACAGCATCTGGTGTGTGAGCTCCAAATGAGTATTCTATCTCTCCGTTTTGGCCATAATCCATATCTGTCGCTTTTGTTTGTACTATCAATGCGCCTTCTGCAGCATTTTCACTTACAGATACTTTATACATCTTTTTTTCAAAAGCTGGGACGTTATCGTTGATGTCGAGGACTGTAATAGATAACTGAGCGGTTCCTGACCTCACTGGGTTGCCTCCATCTAGAGCTGTCAACAGAAGCTTATGAACAGCCTTTTTCTCTCGATCTAATGTTTTTGCTAAAATCAATTCAGGGACCTTCCTTCCACCGGCAACTTCTATTACTCTAATAGTAAAACATTCATCTTTACTGAGAGTGTATGACTTCAATGAATTGCTGCCAACATCTGGGTCTATGGCGCTCTCTAAGGGAAAATTTACCCCTACAGCCGTTGATTCTGCAACCTCCAATCTGATATCATTTGATGGAAATCTAGGCGCATTATCATTAATGTCTTGTATTTCTACCTCAACACGAAACAGTTGTAATGGGTCTTCAATTACAACCTGCAGAGGTAGAACACAGCTGGCGCTTTGTCCACACAGAGCCTCTCTGTCTATTTTGTCATTCACCATCAGCTCGCCCTTCCCCGCATCCACACTGAAATACTGCTTACCAGCCTCAGAGGCGACACTCAGCTTACGGTCAAAAATCTCAGAAAGCCCCAACCCCAGATCTTTGGCTAGATTTCCTACCACAGAGCCCTGTTTCAGCTCCTCCGGGATGCTGTAACGAGTCTGTCCGTCTATTGTACTCCACAAGAGAAAGAAATGATGCCACCAAAGCGCCTGCCATCTCCAGTCTCGGTATCCTATTCCCTTTGTCATCCTTGGTCCGCTATAACACATTAATTCCAATCGACATAATGTTTTGAAAAAAGCTGTAATCCATCGCTGTAGATGTTAATCCAAAAAAATAAGATCCGCATTTACTGCCCATAGCTGTAGTCGGAATTAAAAATGATCCACATTATAAAATACGAGCTCATTGTTGTCTCTCTCCAACAGCTCCATGCATTCTACGTGTTACAGCACTGGTGCTGACTGGGGGCAGGGACAAGATTGCTTTGTACAGTTCTGAATCCTATTGGCGAACAGCTTCCACCTCTACCATCCAATGAGAGGGGAACGGATCGACACTCTTAAAGTGGCAGCATCTTTTCTCTGTGCTACCCTTCACTTTAACAAGAGGCTATTACTTTAAGACTTATGGGACGTCCACAATGTAATGGTAGAATGTCACTATTAAATAGGCTTCTAAGAAAGAACAAATAATGATAAAGAAAGAAAAGAAAAAAGAATACTGCAACTTTAGATGTCAACAATCACAATCTCCACAGTGGGAAAATATTTTTTTAAATCAATCAATTCAAAACAAAACAAGTGTAGGGACTTAAATATTTTCTTAAAGAGATGGTAAACATTAGAGGCTAAATACGCGCTTAAACTCATACGATAATAGGCACGTAAGCTTCCTGCATTCTTCAGAGAGACGCTGTCCACCATTGGTGGTGCTGACATGTTCTGAAATGGCTCGATAAATGTGTGCGTGTGAGATAACATTGACAGACATCTTCACTGTTATTATTTGAACTGCGTCTGCTAAGTCTTGCATACAATCATGTATCCATTATTTAAACACTGGATAGATGAATAGATGGGTGGATTCAAGGATATTGGAACTATTGGTCACAAAATGCAACATTTAGTTCTGGTAGTAAATAACAAATGACAATGCTAATTTCTTCTCACTTATCTTCTCAATCTAAGTACAGTGTTTTTTCTGCTCACCTGCTGGCTCTCAAAGGTCCAGGTGCTGTCGGGTAAAGACGCATCCAGAACACTGATGACCTCCTTAAAGTCAGTGGTGCTGCTGGGTTTGATCAAAGTGAAATCACTGTACTCTGACATGGGAGACATGTAGGACCTGAAGGACTGACTCTGAGACAACATGTCTCCTCCCAGGACCTCCACGTACTTTATGGGTCCATCAGTGTTGAGCTGAATCTGCAGGTTTCTGTTGGGGTTCTTGTAATCGTCACAGTCGCTGCGTCTCGTGCAGCAACTCGAGCTGCTTCTGCTGTTCCTCATGCATTTAACCGCTAAGATGAGAAAAGTCACCAGAGACAGCACGGACACCGAGGCCAGAGAGAGGATCAAATAAAGGGTGATTCTGCCGGTCTTCCTGCTGGGCTCGGTCGCTTTCTGTCGCAGGTCTAAGATGGGCTCATGGAGGCCGTCCTCCAGCAGGATGGACACCGTGACGGTGGCGGACTGGACCGGGTCCCCGTCGTCCTTGATCTCTATAAGCAGCCTCTGAGAGGAGTCGTCCTGCTCGGACACAGCGCGTTTAGTCCTCACCTCCCCTGTGTACAGATTGACACTGAACAGAGAGGCGTCTGTGGCCTCCGACACTTTATAGGAGATCCACGCGTTATGGCCCGAGTCTGCGTCCACGGCCGTCACCTTGGTAACCAGGTGGCCCGCTTTAGCGGAGCGGGGCATCCTCTGATGAGAGAGGGAGCCTATGGCAGCGGAGGAGGGGTAAATAACAGCGGGGGCATTGTCGTTCTGGTCCAGGATAAAAACATGGACAGTGGCGTTGCTGCTGAGAGAAGGAGAGCCCTGGTCCTTTGCCTGAACCTGAATCTGAAACACCTTCAGTTTCTCATAGTCAAACGAGTGCATGCTGTAGATGCTGCCGTTATCTGAGTTAATGTAAACATAAGAGGAGACAGACACGTCCTGCGCTTTAGAGTCCAGTATAGAATAGGAGATTTTCGCGTTGTCACTCAAATCAGGATCAGACGCTGATACTGAACACAAAACCTTCCCAGGAGCATGGTTCTCTTTTACATAAATCACATAAGAAGGTTGGGAGAAAACTGGTGGGTTGTCATTTACGTCCAACAATTTAACAAGTATTATCTTCTCACTCGATAATGGGGGTTTTCCAGAATCGGTGGCTCTTATTTTAACACTATACTGGTCGTTTTTTTCACGGTCAAGTGGCTCATTCGTCACTAATGAGTAATGGTTAGAGACCGATGGATTTAACTTAAAGGGGGATTTTGAAGGCAAGCTCAACGTTATTTTACCATTGTCACCCGAATCTGGATCTTTTGCACTGATCAAGGCAATAACTGTTCCTATTGCAGAATCTTCCGGAACAGGTGTAGTTAAAGATGTCACAATTATTTCAGGAATGTTATCATTGATGTCCACTACTTTAATTTCGACGCCACAGTGCCCATCCATCTTAGGGTTACCTTTGTCTTTTGCAGTGATATCAAATCTATGGAATGAGTTAGTTTCATGGTCTAACAGTCCTTTGACAACAATAGCTCCAGTAGAAGGAACAATGTCAAATAATGATAAAATCAGATCAGTGGTTTGCTCTGCAAAAAGATATTCAATTTCTCCGTTTAGTCCCTCGTCCGCATCTGTAGCTTTGACATGCAGTATTTCGGTTCCAGGTGTTGCCTTTTCACTAACATTAGCCTCATATACCTGTCTCTCAAATTGTGGAGCATTATCATTGTTGTCTAGTACTATGACTGTAATTTCAGTCGTACCTGAGCGCGCTGGATCTCCACCATCTACAGCGGTGAGGATAAGATTGTGCACAGGCAGCTTTTCGCGATCCAGTGGTTTTTCAAGCACCAGTTCAGGGATTTTTCTACCGTCCTTGTGGTTTTTAACAGTCAATTTGAAATTGTCATTTTTGCTTATGAGGTAAGAACGCACTGAATTGGCACCGACATCTGCATCTTGGGCGCTTTCTAAAGGAAATCGCGCCCCTGGATTAACCAGCTCTGCAATATTCAGCACCTTCTCTTTAGTGAGAAAACTAGGAGAATTATCGTTTGTGTCCTGTATTTCAATCTCGACTCTATGAAGCTGTAGGGGGTTATCTATTACTAGTTCCAGAGGCAACACACATGACGGTCTTTGTCCACACAGTTCCTCCCTATCCATCCTATCAATCACCACCAGTTCTCCCTTCCCCAAGTCCACACTGAAGTACTGCTTACCAGCCTCCGAGGTAATCCGCAATTTACGTCGATACAGTTCAGATACAACCAATCCCAAATCTTTGGCTAGATTTCCGACCACAGAGCCCTGTTTTAGTTCCTCCGGGATGCTGTAGCGAGTCTGTCCGTCTATTGTACTCCACAAGAGAAAGAAATGATGCCACCACAAAAACACCTGCCATGCAGGCAGTTTGTTCCGCATTATTCCTCGTTCCATAAATCCCATATCTTTTCACTCCAATCCCGACTTCTTAACTGATTAGGTATAGAAGGTCTATTATCCAATGTAAATGCGTCCTCATACATAACAGTGACAGTCATGCTTTGTGTCTGCATATGCATCCCTCTCCTCCTGTGCAGAACATTGTAATGGTTAAGACGCTGGAGCTACTCTCTGAGAGGGAGTAGATCTCTTTGTACAGCTCTGGATTTCATTGGTGGGCAGCTTAAACGTATTTCCACCAATCGTGGCATCAGCAGTCTACAGAAGAGTGACGTAAAAGTATGATCCGTAGAAAATGATTCGGGTTGTCATTATATGAAATATCATTGTAGTACATCTCATAGAGTCCCTGCATCACCTGTAACATATTTAATTATTGTATATTTTAATCGTAAAACTATAAAGACATAAGTTAGGATGTCCTCTAGAAAACCATTAGAAGATAGACGAAATTGTGTTATACAAATAACTCAATGATCACATAATGATTAATATGTAATCACTCATATAATGCTTTGTGTTGATCCATCTATTCTCTTGGCTGTATGCACCTGCATTCATGCACATGCCTTTGTTGCTGGCAAGGCTCTTCGTTGCCTTCCTGTGGCCAGAGAAAGGAAATGCAGCCTACATACGTCATTACGGTTTCAAGCACCCACCAAGCCTCAGAGAAAATAATTCTGTCAGCAGCCAACGTGAAGTACCCGTATGGAGGTCTGTAGAGCAAATGGAAATGGAGGGGGGAGCACAGATGGAGGACAGGAGGGCGTTTGCTCCATTTTGCCTCTCTCTCTGTATCTCCCTTTTTAAACAAACACACACAGACCCTTACTTAATTTCGCAAAACAATTATTTGATCATATATATATAATTATATACGACACGGGCAGATTAGTCAGTGTTGACACTATTGTACTTAATACAAGTTTGGTTATCACTTACAATCAAATAATTCACATTCAATTATAAATCAAAAAACACTATAATCACGCCATATCCCTCCGCTGACGACAAGCAATATAGGCAGATCTATTTTTTATTATGATTCGAATTTTTTAAATGATAATTAAACTTTAAATGTGTAAATTCAATGTTGTAAATAGTTAAATAAAAAATCTTAACAACATGTATAAATTAATATCAAACTTTATTTATCTATGTGAAATAAACTAAATAAGTATGTGCTTTAGTGATATGCTCTAAATAGAAGTTGGCGACAGAGGGAGATGTAGAGAGGCAGTGTGAGACAGCAAGAGGGAGGGGGTGAGCACAGAGCTGCTTTCAGCACCACGCGAGTGGACAGCGCCACACAGGCGGCCAACTGCTGCTGCTGCAAGCTGCAGAGGCACACAGCCTCACAGGCTCAGAAGACAGCAGGCAGCCAGAGAAACACAAAACCTCATCCTCCTCTCTGTAATAATTACTGAATACATGGAATACATAATGGGTAGACTTAATTAAATTTGACTGCTACAGGTTATGAAATCATAGTTAGATACATATAGGATATATTGGTATGCTTACTTTTTACTTCTGTTTTTTATTATCAAGGAGAACCAATATGCAGAGATGTTAGATAATGACATTTTTGAGTTAAATGATAAATCAGCCCATCTCCATTAAAGTGGTAAATATTTTGATGCTATTTTAATACAAGACCAGAGAAGCTATTTTTAGGGCTGATATTTGCAGGCATCAAGAAACACACAGAGTTGGATGCTGATGCACATGGTTTAAAGCACACACACACACACACACACACACACACACACACACACACACACACACACACACACACACACACACACACACACACACACACATTTCATTCAAATGTAATATGTCTTGTATAATACCACATTGAACATGGTTATTGTCAGGTGTTAAGCTACAGCTTGCATGAAGCAAAACTGTTCCCTTTTTGACCCACACTAACTTTATATTTCCATCTGTCCATCCATTCATCTATGTTCTATACCCAATTATTCTGTGAAGGGTCAGGGGGTGCTACCCCTGAACGTACAGAACAGGAGGCAGGGTAAACAAACAAACAAGCATATTTACACTCACATAGTTGTTGGGGTATTTTCATACCACTAAAGAGGACCCAGCGAGTAAGTACAGGGAGGTGATGGTGGTAAACACTGTGGCACACCCTGTCATCATTCAGCCATTTCTCAATGAAAATGACTGGGCAGTTAATGCACACTTTCAGTTTGCACCCTAAACTGTAGCAGATTATGTGACACTGCATGTTAAGAAAAAGGAATCACATGTAGGGTGTACACATTTTAATACAAGGGGTCATCTATATAAATACTACCCAGCATACAGTGTGTGTTTTTTTAATTGCTACATTAGATGTTTGTGTGTTAAATCAGCTGTATGGTGTAAAGCTGGAGTATACAGTGTTGGTTTTACTGGGCATTATGTAAATACCTTTTCTAGTAATGTCTCACCTCAGTTACACATGAGAACAGTTGTATGTTGATTAGACAAAGCAAAAACTAATTCAGTTTATTAAAACAGTCCTGCACTAAACCCTTTAGGATTGTCATGTTCAGGTTTTGTTGGAGCTGTTTTATGGAGGGGTTCATTTCACTGTTTGTGTTTCTGTTGACTTGTTTTGTGTTATATTGATGACTTTTTGTTAGACTTTAAGTTTCAATAGGAGAAGGCTAAATAACAGAAATACCTCTGATATGTTAGAATACTATAGATACACACATAAACTTTGCATTTTTTCTGTATTGATATTTGTGTGATACTTTCTATACCCACTGCATTGCGATATTTTATTTAATGACTGCACTGTCATGCTTAATGAAGGACTATATAAAGTGGATGGTGGTCCAGAGCACCAAAACATAAGCTACAATCCAAGATACAGCACTGGACATTACAATCACTCCAACTTTGTGTTGGCATGAGTTACTTTAGCAGCTGGTATTGCCTGCTAATTCTTTCCTTAAACCGTATAAGCCTGTTAGTAGGCAGAGCTGTTTTATTCTGTGTCTTTCAGTCGCTCCCTGAAAAACAGGGTATGTACTAATAAGAGAGAATACTGATTTATATACTCTCTATAAAGATTAGTATTAAAATTGAATGTCCACTCATCTACAAAGATTTTAAATGTTGTTTCTGTCATAATGAGCTTAATTCAGTGTAACAGCCCCCTCAGAAAAAACACATCATATTATGAGCATTGAGCCACTCACACTGTCACACATGATCTGTTGCCAGCAAAGTGTCCATCAGTGACTCACTGAAGCAATAATCAGTGGTAATTGATGTCTTGTAAGTTATGTGAACGGATGTGTCACTTGCAGAAAATCTGATTAACTAAGTTGACTCATTGCCAGTGTGTGATGTTTGGCCACTGTGAAACATGTCACAGCTGAAGTTTGTGGTATGTTTGTGTTTGAATTCTGTTAGTGTATGATGATACTCAGTTTTTAGTGAATCAGTAATCAGTGCTGTTTGTAGAGTTATGAAGTTTGTACTTCTGTATGTGTTTGATGGTACTAGTGTGAAATGAAAACTATTTCTTACCTTATTTGGTGAGACAGGATTTATCATGAGTCAAGGAGGAAACAGGAACAGCAGCAGGCAACAAGGGGGGCACATGAAAGAGAAAAACAAGACAGAGAGGATGTCGGTTAGACTGGTGGTCTGCAGACACGGTCTGGCTTTGGGAAGTAGAGCAAACCAACATACTTACCATGTCGCTCAAGAAAAGAAGGGTTGTGATTTTGTGTGGAGATTCAGTATGAAATGTGTTCACAACTACAGTTGACCTTGTGTGCAAATGAACTTATCATGTTTGAAAATGTGGACACCAAATGCGTTGTCTGATCTGTATCTGTGTCAGCTTTCAGTTAGTATAATACAGATAACTGTAGACAGAATATAAAAGAAAAAATATTCTTGCTTTTTGCTCATCAGAAAACAGAAAAAACAAACATATGATACAGTAATTTTATGTAATATAACAAGATAAGAAATAGAGCTGCCGGTTCAAACAACTCTGAGCAGGGATAACTTTACTGATGAAAGAATGAACCAAGATGGGTGTGACTCCAGGTCACAAGTATATAAGTGCTTTACTAGTGTGTGTATGAGTTAGTGAGTGAGAGACAAATAGAGACAGAGGATAGAGCTTCAGGGAAACTTTGTTTACTTGTTTATAAGTGGGTTAATAACTATAATGAAACACAAAGAAATAATTGTGGAGGATAAATGAGGCTTTTCTTTAGTAACTAGAGAATTACAATACACAGTCTACAGTTGAAGGTCACTGTGGCTTTACCAAAAATATATCCAGTCCTGTTTGTGTGAATCATTTCAACAGCACCCCACTTATCATTTGTTATTTTAGATGTTTTCATTAAAAAGAAACTACAGCAATCACCTCACCCTTAAAAAAAAAGCATTAATACTTTGGAATGGTACAGCCACTTCAACCTGACCCTTAATACAAATACAGATATTGCTGAGGGAACTGAAGACTAATGAGACCCTGCTATAAGCAGCAATGTTTGAATCACAACAAAAATACTGCTCTGCACTGCTGCACAGAGCCACTACCCTCATAGCAACAGCAGGGGGCCTCAAGGCGATGGCCAGGGACACATCCATGTCTTATTAATGAGAGCCTTTGCCCTGTGTTTGTCACAGCTCATGTGAGGGTCTTTGTGGCAGCAAATTTAAGCTTCTTAGACAAAGCAAAGCAGCAACTGCTTTCTTACTGGACCTATTTGCTGCAGATTTAATTATACACTGTATGTTATAGACCATTTATGCACATGGACATATATGAAGTAATAACATGAGGTAAGTGGGTTGATCCAAAAGACACATAAATCCCAAACAAATCGGTCAACTGGGAAAGCAGGCAACAAGATAACGACAAAGGGAGTGCAAAAGCGTGCCATCCCTTATTTATGAAAACGAAAGAATATAATAAAAAGTGGTTAATCTAAGCCTTTAGTCTATACACTCATCATGGACAGGCGTGCTAGAAAAAGGAAGACAGCAAATAGGGCAGCATCCATCACAGCATCTATTAAAAGCAGCCATGATCACCCTCTCCCCCTCCTCTTTCTCCATCATCAGTCCCCCCCCTACCATGTCTGAGGATGCTGCACCCATTTGCCCAAAACAGGGGTGTCTCCTGTCCTCCGAGTATCAACAAATGCACGCAGCCATCACAGCTCAGAGGCTGTGTCTGCTGCTGACCCCCTGTGGCTGAATGAAAAATGGTACAATCCTGCCAGTGAGTCAGCTTGTTGCTATGGTAACACAACCCACCTCCCTTGCTTTGCCTGCATCCCACCCTGCTTCCTGTGAGCTGGCGATGGTGACAAAAAGAGAGATACAAAAACAACATGGAGGATGGAGGAGAGGAAGAGACACAATTCTCATATGGACACACATTTGTACATTGATGCTGCGTTGTTCAATCAAAGCACATGCTAATGGTCTGCTGGGTAATAAAGAATCTCTTGATAAAAGGCTGGCAAGCTGTACAAAGCAGATATTTCTCTTAGTCAAGAACGTGTCGACCCACAAAGGGATGAAATGAAAAGTTATGGCGTAAAATGGCTTTTTATAGACCGAACAAAATGTCCTTCACTGAGCAATCTCCCTCTCCCTTTCTCTCTGTCTCTTTCTCTCTCTGCAGCAGAGTGGTGCAGCTGGAGAGGGGGAGGGGAGGGATGCAGATAATGAGATCAGGAGGAAAAGGAAGCCTGTTAGAAACCAAGACTGACTGCTGAGCTATGGCCGTAGAGTTTTAACTACTATTTGACACAATGTGACTTCAATACTTGTGAAAATGGCAACAAGCCCAACACATTGTTTTAGGATGATATAATAACAAAGTGAGAATAATGTATGTCATAATGTAGCTACAATGTCATTATAAATATAACACATGGCATCACCTAGAAGGTAAGGCTCTCTCCTTCTGAATCACAACAACAGTAGTAAGGGAGGACATGTGTGCAATCCTTGCCAGAGAATAAGCCAATGAATTCCATACTTTAAGAACCGTGTCAGTAAAATAAATAAGTAAATAAGTCAAAGTGTGTCTGGATGTCTTAAAGGTACACTTGATTAAACTGTGCAAGTGCTAACAGGTATTCTCTTAAGGTTCTGTACGAATAAACACTTTGCACTAATCAGTTTTTGTCCCACCATCAGCCTAATGCAACAATAACATTCAGATCTGCACCTTGATAATCAACATATTTGCTAAGCAATGGATCAATAACTGTTACATGCTATTCCTTTCTGGCTCATCCAGATGAGAAAATGTAATCTTTACTCTCCAGTGAAAGACAAACAGGGTCAGCTGTAGAATGTGTTCTTGACACGGTGTTGACACTTGCTAGAGAGCAGCATGAGGGTAACGTTTAAGGACTCTCTCTCTAACTGGCCCTATCCGCTCAGAGTTTAAATGCACTCTTTTGTTTGAAGCAACATAACAACGGTCCCAGAAGGACAGGCAGCAGCACTCATCAGGTGGAGGGAGTGTATCAAACCTATGTATGCATCATACATATATTGTTGTGCCCTATGCCTGCACACTTGGAATTAGGTCATATCTCAAATTTCCAAAGATATCTGAGATACAAAATGAGGGGTTACAACTCAAACATTAACCACATCCCCAAACATACACACTGTGCAGTGTGTTGATGAACCCCATGGGCATACACATGTGCACCCAGCTGCTCACCAGACAGCCCGGCTGGGAAGGCAGGATACTTAAACAAGAGCTCGGGCCGGTGGGAACCAGGAGCTTCTACACGTGATTATAGTTTTGCGGTCGGTAACAAGTTTAGCAGACTGATGATAGGGGCTTCAAGGTGGGTTTCTGAAACAAGAGGGAGATAAAACAACAACACGCTGAAGGGGCACAGGATATAAAACAGGCTGAACCATTTAGCAGCTTTCAGTGAGCTTTGACCCCTACGGAGAACCTGGCCAAAATAATTTATGGTAGTCAGTAAAACCCTTCATGTCTAACAAACCTGAGAAAAGGAGACATAAAGGCTTAAAAAAAGTTGAAGCAGGTAAAGCAGACACAGATGTGGGCCGATAATGATGACAAACTGCTTCTTGCGGTTATGGGGGTTAACACAAATGACCTTTAAGCTTTGTAGTTTGTAAACTTTTAAACTGTGAAGTGTAGTAAACTATTTTCACATGCACACACCCTGAACATCATGAATATTTTACTGCTGAAACACACACCACCAAGAGCAACCAGCCCAGGCATATATATGATCCAATGCTTCCTCTCATGCTGTATAAAACTGAGCAGATTTAACTGCATTTAGGCATCACTCAAGTGTGTGTTATGTTTAAGCCAACAGATACACACATGCCTTCTCCTCCTGCATCAGGCATCAATATAATAACTGGCTTATTTGTGTCTAATCAACAACAATCACTTTCAGTTTAAAAACATCATCCTGCTTTCATATTATGTAAACGCTCCCGGGTGGAGACTCTTTCAGGAGGTAGCAAACCTGCTGTTACTGTATGAGCATTTTACATGAAGCATTGCGGACTGCTGGATTTGAACTCATATAGGTCAGAGCTCCTCTGTCATTAAATATTTCCGTTGGTACACATTCAACCTCTGTCCTGATTTCTGACATCCCCTTGGTGTTTGTTATATAATTCATTTCTACCTCCCTCCCTTTCTACCTCTTGTATTCCATTCGTTCACATGTGTAAAATATCTCTCAGTGTGTGTTTCCTCCACAAAGCAGTCACTGTAACTGTCTCACATGTAACACTTCTCTGAGCTCTCTTATCTTAGCAGACAAAGAGGGCTGCAGATCAAAATGGCTGCCGTGCATCAGTAACACGAATGCTGCACAGGGATGGTGGAGACTGTGCCGGTTACCACGTGCCTCTTCTCTTCCCCTCCCCCGCTGCCTCTCTCTGCCTCTCCATCACGCTGCTTTTCACCCTCGTTCTCAATCTTCCCACCAGCAGCAGTGAGCGTACCCTCGTCCCCTCTGCCACAATTTAAACCTCTTAAGTCATATCATAGCGTCACACTTTGCATTTTTTTTAGTAATTTGCATCCCTTTCCTTAGTTGTTCTGGTTGCTTCATCCATCCCTGCTTCATTTCTGTGTGTATGTAGCCTGATGCCTGTGGCTGCAGCATGTTATGAAGTAACTAGGTCACTCAAAAGTAGTGCACTGCGTGGTTGTGTGATTCTCAGCGGGGGAAATCTGTAATGCTTTAGCAGGGATGAAGCCCAGAATTTGTCTTGCATTATATCTTGTGTATAATAAAGTCAGATTGTCACAGTGGAAAGGGATCTAATAATTGGTAAATGAACATAATCATACTTATTTTGTGTGCACATTACATCATCTCTCAAAGAACATAACATCAAATAATTGAATAGAGATAAAAATAGAGCAAAAATATGTCAAAACATCAAGATGAATGTGGCGTCATGAAGTAAAAACAACATGGGAGAGCTGTCAAAGATCATCACCCCCAGCATCCACGTCCCACCTGCATCTCTCCTCTCTTTCTATCCTGCAGAATCTTTAAACTTTCATCTTTAAAGCCTTAGCTGTGGCCAAGAAAACCACATTACAGGACAACATTATCCATAAACCAGTGACTCAATCTGTTAGAAGACCGCAAAAACCTAGACAAGCTCACATGGACACAAAGGGACAATCTGATCAGCACACAGAGTCTCCTTTCTTACAGTTCATGCAGAGCTGATTTCTCTCCACAGTACCTCAAGCAATCACATCTTCCCAACCCCAATATGATAATCAACAATATGCTGACTCCACTCTGCCCATCAAGAATTGTGTGTATAACTTTGTGTTTCAGAGGATGTTCTGTAAACATTGTCGGCTTATAAACAACAGTGTTGGAGTGTGTGCAGTATGTACTGTATATGTAGAACACTGATAGATTTATTTCGAATGCTGAGTGGAACAGTGACTATAAACACATGTTGACAACTTTTGGTTAAATAATAAATGGTTTGAAACAGTGTGAGCTTCAGTAAATGCTTAGAGTTGATGTAGAAACCGACCTATCCATATGATGAGTGAGCAGTGCCTAAACAGATCTGCAGTACGAGGTAAAAACAAAAACATACAAATACATTAAAATATGGTAACAAGGGTTTAATGAAGCAAGACAGAGGCTGATCTCACCTCTGTAAGCATATTCTCTGACTCTGTTTTATGCCTCGGCACTGTCCTGGTGGCACTATGGTCAACACTCAGAGTGCTTTGACTGAAGGGTCTGGAACATTTAATATCACTCTTCCGGGAGTCAGTAGTTCCGTACACCTCATAACTGAATGCCGGCTTCAACGTACCGGTACCTCCCACGTCTGCGTAAAGGGGCGGGTAATACGGAATAACAGGGAGATTCCCATTGGATTTATAAAACAGGCGCTCACGTCTCCACCTGTAGATTTTCACTGATATAATAACCACTAAACACGTGATGAAGAGGAAGGACACTACAGCCAGAGCCAGCACTAAGTAAAAAGTCAGGTTGTCATTGTACTCCTTGTCGTGTGTAAAGTCAGTGAACTCCGACAGCACTTCAGGGAAGCTGTCCGCCACCGCCACGTTAACAATGACTGTAGCTGAACGAGAGGGCTGCCCGTTGTCCTCCACTATAACAGTCAGTCTTTGTTTCACAGCATCTTTATCAGTCACTTGGCGGATAGTTCTTATTTCTCCATTCTGTAAGCCCACTTCAAACAGCGCCCTGTCTGTGGCTTTCTGCAGTTTATAGGAGAGCCAGGCATTCTGTCCAGAGTCCACATCAACAGCCACCACTTTAGTCACCAGATAGCCCACGTCTGCTGCACGAGGCACCATCTCAGCCACCACAGAGCCACCAGTCAGGACTGGGTACAGGACCTGAGGAGGGTTGTCGTTCTGGTCCTGGATCAAGATTTTCACAGTCACATTGCTGCTGAGCGGAGGGGAGCCTCCATCCTGCGCTTTGACGCGGATTTGGAACTCTTTTGTTTGCTCATAGTCGAAGGAACGCACAGCAAGTATCTCTCCACTCTCTGCATTCACTGAAAAATAAGCGGAGGCTGACATCCCATTCAGTTGGCTATCCTCAAGGAAGTAAGAAACACGCGCATTGTTACCGGAGTCTTTGTCACTGGCTTTAACAGAGAGTAGTGACATGCCAGGTGAATTATTTTCAGTGACAAAAGCGGTCATTAATGGTTGTGGGAACATTGGGGCGTGGTCGTTGACGTCTGATATTCGTAAATTAATAGTCTTGTTTGTAGAAAAAGAAGGGGAACCCTCATCCTTTGCTGTTATTGTTATATTATATTCTGGCACTGTTTCACGGTCTAACTCATCGTCAGATATCAGGCTATAAAAATTAGTCGATGATGACTTGATTTTGAAAGGTAAATGTGAGCTAATAAAACAGGTAACTTGTCCATTTTTACCAGAGTCCAGGTCTTTGACGTTGAGCATTGCTATAACAGTTTCCGGAGCCGCATCCTCTGGTATGGGGTTGGAGAGGGAGATTATGCTTATAACAGGTGCATTATCATTAAGGTCGGTCACCTCGACAAGCACCTTGCTCGTGTCCGTCAACCCGCCTTTGTCTGTAGCTTCGATATCAATCTCATATTGTTTAGCTTTTTCATAATCCAATACACCAATTACGCTCACTTCCCCGGTACGAGGATCCATATTAAACAGGGAGGATGCACTGTCTGTATGCTGGGAGAACGAATAAACAACCTCCTCGTTTGCTCCTTTATCATTATCAGTGGCGCTGGCTTTTAAGATAACAGTGCCTCTAGACGCGTTTTCAAGAACTGTTACTCTGTAAACAGACTGACTGAATACTGGCGCATTGTCATTTGCATCCAAAACAACCACATTTATTTTGACAGCACCTGATTTCTGAGGATTACCACCGTCAAATGCTGTCAGAGTTAATTTGTGCTCCTCTTGTTTCTCTCTATCGAGCGACGTGTGAAGAACCATTTCAATATATTTTGTTCCATCAGGCCGACTAATAATATTCAGTTTGAAATGATCTGCAGGGTTGAGCTTGTACGTTTGGATTGTGTTTTGTGCCACATCGGGATCTCTGGCGCTCTCAAGCGCATAGCGAGCCCCCTGTGAGGCAGATTCACTAACCTGGAAACTATATTCCTTTTTCGGGAAAAACGGAGCATTGTCATTAATATCTGTAATTTCTACATCAATTCGATGTAACTCCATCGGATTTTCTAGGATGATTTGGAAATGAAGAGAGCAGGGAGACACTTGCTCGCACAATTCCTCTCTGTCTATTCTTTTTGCCACAACCAATGTTCCCTTTTCTGCATTCAGACCGATGTACTCACTGCCATCCTCGGTAAATATCCTAGCTCGCCCAGATTTCAGCCGTTTAACATCCAAGCCTAGGTCCTGGATTATATTCCCGACAACCGAGCCCGTAGCCATCTCCTCAGGTATAGAATAACGGACCTGCCCAAGTGCGATTTCTGCGACACAAATGCAGAGAAGCAGCGGCCACCATGACAATGTTTTACTCGGCGTACACAAAAGAACAGCCATCATGATGAAAGCCTTCGTAAAATCCAAACAGAAAAAACAAAGACCACCGTTTCAAAATACGACCAAATATTTGATCACGAGCTCATTGCTGCGCGGTTGCCTTTGTCAGGCGATAGCTCTGATTAAAACAGAGCTAACGCGTCAGGCAGACGAGGGAGGACTTCACTCAGGAAAAGGGCCATTTTTTTAACACTCACTAACCAACAGCGGCACTTAGAGACGTAAAAAGAAACTGCAGAAATACAGATTGAGACGATATTACAAGAAGGATGGATGGATGGATGGATGGATGGTTAGATAGATAGATAGATAGATATAGTGTGTATTAGAGTTATAGAAAGTGTCTCTGTCCATGGTGCTGAACATTAGAAATGACCGTGGTTTTCCTTCTACTGGAAATTCTAACCTCTAGAGGAGAGTCTGGCTCATCCAGGATGCTCTTCTCACTCTGTATCCGCTGCATCGTCCCTGTAGAACTGGGGTCCATTATCAGCACGTTCTGACTACCAGCTCTGCCGAACTTACAGTCACTCTTTCTGGAGTCAGTCGTCCTGCACACCTCGTAATTGTACACGTGCTGGAGAGTCCCTGTCCCCAAAGTGTCTGAGTAACGTGGTGGATAATATGGAATCACAGGGAGACTGGAGTGATACAGGACGCGAGACTGTCTCCACCTGTAGATTTTCACTGATATAATAACCACTAAACACGTGATGAAGAGGAAGGACACTACAGCCAGAGCCAGCACTAAGTAAAAAGTCAGGTTGTCATTGTACTCCTTGTCGTGTGTAAAGTCAGTGAACTCCGACAGCACTTCAGGGAAGCTGTCCGCCACCGCCACGTTAACAATGACTGTAGCTGAACGAGAGGGCTGCCCGTTGTCCTCCACTATAACAGTCAGTCTTTGTTTCACAGCATCTTTATCAGTCACTTGGCGGATAGTTCTTATTTCTCCATTCTGTAAGCCCACTTCAAACAGCGCCCTGTCTGTGGCTTTCTGCAGTTTATAGGAGAGCCAGGCATTCTGTCCAGAGTCCACATCAACAGCCACCACTTTAGTCACCAGATAGCCCACATCTGCTGCACGAGGCACCATCTCAGCCACCACAGAGCCACCAGTCAGGACTGGGTACAGGACCTGAGGGGGGTTGTCGTTCTGGTCCTGGATCACTATTTTCACACTCACGTTGCTACTGAGTGGAGGGGAGCCTCCATCCTGCGCTTTGACGCGGAACTGGAAGTCTTTGATCTGCTCGTAGTCAAAAGAGCGCACTGCATGGATGACTCCACTATCAGCACTAACGGACACATATGAGGAGACTGGCACTCCGTTAACAGAGGAGTCCTCCAGAATGTAAGAAACACGGGCATTCTGGTTCCAGTCAGCGTCTCTGGCTTTCACTGTGAATATAGAGAGGCCTGGTGTGTTGTTTTCTACAATGTAGGCCTCATATGAGCTCCTCTCAAAGACAGGCGCGTTGTCATTCACATCAGAGATCTGTAAGGTGAGAGTGACGCTGCTGGAAAGCGAGGGCACTCCCTCATCAGAGCACGTCACTGTGATGTTATACTCAGAGGCTCTCTCTCGGTCTAAACCACTGTCTGTCATTAAACTATAGAAATCACTGGTTGTAGACTTCATCGCAAAAGGAATATTATCATTAATGCTACACTGGACTTTGCCGTTTTCACCCGAGTCTGCGTCCTCAATATTTATCATCGTCACTACAGTATCTGCCTTGGCATCTTCTGATATTATGTTTGATTTTGACATGATATGTATATCGGGTTTATTGTCATTCATGTCAATGACGTCGATGACCACTTTACAGGAGTCAACCAGTCCTCCATCATCACTGGCCCGAATATTTATCTGAAATGTTCGAGCTTTTTCATAGTCAACATTTCCTTTTAGCCGGATTTCCCCACTTTCATCATTGACCTCAAATAGGCCACGTGCATGATCTACAATATTTGAAATTGTGTAAGTTGTTCTACCGTTAGATCCGTGATCTGCATCCGTAGCTGTAACTGTAGCCACAACTGTTCCTACTTGGGCGTTTTCTTTTATAGAGGCTTTATAAATAGGCTGCGTAAAAACAGGAGCATTATCATTAGCGTCTAAAACAGTGATCAGAATCTGCATTGTTCCTGTCATCTGCGGCTCTCCCCCATCCACCGCCGTCAGAACTAAAGAAACGTGTTCATTTTTTTCTCTGTCGAGAGGTTTCTCTAACACCATTTCGACGTTTTTCGTCCCATCTGCTTGGTCATATAATTTAACAACAAAATTGTCTGTTGGTTCCAGTTTATATGTTTGCAATCCATTTGAGCCTACATCAGGGTCAACTGCCCGTTCTAGTATGAATTTAGCCCCACGAACAGCGGATTCACTAATTTTAAATTTGACGTCGTTCTTTTCAAAGGATGGAGGGTTATCATTAACATCTGTGATTTCAACAGTAACACTGTAAAATTCCATCGGATTCTCTAATATAATCTGAAAATGCAAAGCGCAAGGCGTCGTTTGTCCACACAGCGCTTCTCTGTCTATCCTCTCTTTGATGAGGAGGACTCCTCTGTCGTTGTTCAGCTCAATATATCCTTCACTGTCTCGAGTAAAAATCCGAGCCTTACCCGATTTTAGTCGTTTTACATCTAAGCCAAAATCCCTTGCCATATTGCCCACCAGAGAACCTTTAGGCATTTCCTCAGGAATGGAGTAGCTGACTTGCCCGAGCACCGAGCTGAGAGAGAGGACCGAGAAAAACAACAGTACTCGCCCTCTCATTGTTCTGTCCGGCGTAATTCCAGTGAGAACCATGTATGTTCTCTGAATATTTGCTCACGGATTTTTGTTGTTACTGCCGGGTATAAAGCATATTCCCAACACGAAAAAAGATTTCCGGTTCTGTATCCTCGGTTAATTCCGAACAGTGTGCCTCGCTTGAGTCTCTTTCTCTATCTAAAATAAAGACATGGTGGGAGGTACAATACGTCTGCGGTAAATCTATTACAGACTGGCCAACAGCGGCACTGTGAGTTCATAAAGTAAAATTGCATGTCAGTTGTGAAAATCACATTGGTTTGCTTTAGATAAGATTAAAAAACAGTTAAAAAAATCGCTTCTCCTGTGAATAACTGGTGCCACAGCCACTTAATGAATAAACTAGAGTGAGTCCAAATGGAGAGCAATGGGTGCAAATGTTTGACAAATGGTATCCCGCATCTATAATAGCCAATTTAAAAAGAGACACTGGGGGTGGAATAAGAAAAGTACATAGTGAAACATTGCGCTCTCCAAGGTGCTGAAAATAAGAGTAATGCTATTCAAATTGTGATTCAAACACAACAGACAGCTAGTGAAGTCTAACCTCTAGAGGAGAGTCTGGTTCGTCCAGGATGCTCTTCTCACTCTGTATCCGCTGCATCGTCCCTGTAGAACTGGGGTCCATTATCAGCACGTTCTGACTACCAGCTCTGCCGAACTTACAGTCACTCTTTCTGGAGTCAGTCGTCCTGCACACCTCGTAATTGTACACGTGCTGGAGAGTCCCTGTCCCCAAAGTGTCTGAGTAACGTGGTGGATAATATGGAATCACAGGGAGACTGGAGTGATACATGATGCGAGACTGTCTCCACCTGTAGATTTTCACTGATATGATAACCACTAAACACGTGATGAAGAGGAAGGACACTACAGCCAGAGCCAGCACTAAGTAAAAAGTCAGGTTGTCATTGTACTCCTTGTCGTGTGTAAAGTCAGTGAACTCCGACAGCACTTCAGGGAAGCTGTCCGCCACCGCCACGTTAACAATGACTGTAGCTGAACGAGAGGGCTGCCCGTTGTCCTCCACTATAACAGTCAGTCTTTGTTTCACAGCATCTTTATCAGTCACTTGGCGGATCGTTCTTATTTCTCCATTCTGTAAGCCCACTTCAAACAGCGCCCTGTCTGTGGCTTTCTGCAGTTTATAAGAGAGCCAGGCATTCTGTCCAGAGTCCACATCAACAGCCACCACTTTAGTCACCAGATAGCCCACATCTGCTGCACGAGGCACCATCTCAGCCACCACAGAGCCACCAGTCAGGACTGGGTACAGGACCTGAGGGGGGTTGTCGTTCTGGTCCTGGATCAGGATTTTAACACTCACGTTGCTGCTGAGTGGAGGGGAGCCTCCATCCTGCGCTTTGACGCGGAACTGGAAGTCTTTGATCTGCTCGTAGTCAAAAGAGCGCACTGCATGGATGACTCCACTATCAGCACTAACGGACACATATGAGGAGACTGGCACTCCGTTAACAGAAGAGTCCTCCAGGATGTAAGAAACACGGGCATTCTGGTTCCAGTCAGCGTCTCTGGCTTTCACTGTGAATATAGAGAGGCCTGGTGTGTTGTTTTCTACAATGTAGGCCTCATATGAGCTCCTCTCAAAGACAGGCGCGTTGTCATTCACATCAGAGATCTGTAAGGTGAGAGTGACGCTGCTGGAGAGGGAGGGCACTCCCTCATCAGAGCACGTCACTGTGATGTTATATTCAGAGGCTCTCTCTCGGTCTAAGTCACTGTCTGTCACTAAACTATAGAAATTATTTGATGTTGATTTCAATACGAAAGGAATATTATCATTTATAAAACACTGAACTTTACCATTCTCACCTGAGTCTGGATCTTGGATATTTATCATTGTAACGACTGTGTTGGGGTTTGCACTCTCTGATATAATAGCTGATTTAGACATGATTTTAATCGTTGGTTCATTGTCATTTATATCAACGACATCGACCATCACTTTACAAGAATCAGATAGTCCCCCTTTATCCATTGCGCGTACATTGATCTGAAAATTCTTTTTCTTTTCATAGTCCAGGCGACCAATTAACTTAACCTCGCCATTTTCCTCATTTACTTCAAACATGTGTCTGACGTCATCTAAAGTGTTTGTGATTGAATACGTTATTTTACCATTTAAACCATGATCAGCATCTGACGCACTCACAGTGGTCACAATCGTGCCTTTTGCAGCATTTTCAGCGACAGTGCCTTTGTATATCGGCTGTGTAAAAACAGGTGCATTGTCGTTCGCATCTAACACTGTGATGTGAATCTGCATTGTTCCTGACATCTGGGGCTCTCCTCCATCTACAGCCGTCAAAGCCAAAGAAATGAACTCATCTTTCTCTCTGTCCAGAGGTTTTTGTAAGACCATTTCCACGTTCTTTGTGCCATCAGCTTGGTTGTGCAGTTTAAGTAAAAAATTATCACTGGGCTTTAGTACGTAACTCTGGAGACTATTTGTACCGACATCTAAATCTACAGCTCTTTCTAATACAAACTTCGCCCCAACAACTGCAGACTCGCTCATTATGAATTTAATTTCGTTTTTATCAAAGGTTGGTGCATTATCGTTGATGTCCGTAATTTCCACTGTGACACTATAAAATTCCATAGGATTCTCTAACACAATCTGAAAATGCACCGCGCACGGCGTCGTATCACCACATAACGCCTCTCTGTCTATTCTCTCTTTGATTAGCAGGACTCCTCTTTCCCTGTTCAGCTCGATGTACTCTGTGCTGTCACCAGAATAAACACGAGCGTTACCCAACCTCAGTCGTTTAACGTCTAAACCAAGATCATGAGCTATATTACCGACCAAAGAGCCCTTTGCCATTTCCTCCGGAACAGAGTAGGTAACCTGCCCGGAGACTGAGCTTAGAGAGAGCACCGAGAAAAACAACAGTACTTGCCGTCTCATTGTTTGAAATTATATCGGGAAAAAGAACCAGCAATCCCGTACAGATCCGTCGGAAAGAAGGTCAAGCATTCAGCCACAATATGAAGAGAAAACAGTCCTCGATTTTGAATAAAAAGAACGATAGTTGCGCCCCGTCGTCTATATCCGCTCCTCTACCGAAGACAATGCGATCTGCGCCTGCCCTTTCTCTCTAATACATCGAAATGAAGAGGCGGTACTGCTGTAAATATACTACAACTGCAACAGACTAGGCAACAGCGGCCCACTGAGTTCAGAAAGCGAAATTGCAGAAAATGTGACGTGAGAGGGAAGAGGAGGAAGAGAAAGGAAAATAACTTTAAAAGGAATTAAATTGCACTATTATGTTGGCTCTTTTCTATATGTCACACTGAATAGGACAAATATATAAATGCTTTGTGTTGCTCTCCAAGGTGCTGAAAAAGAAAAGCCCAAACAAAATTACCCAAAATATGGCGCATTTGGTTAAAACGTTTCGTGATGACAAGTTTTAGGGAGGGCACAATTCTAACCTCTAGAGGAGAGTCTGGTTCGTCCAGGATGCTCTTCTCACTCTGTATCCGCTGCATCGTCCCTGTAGAACTGGGGTCCATTATCAGCACGTTCTGACTACCAGCTCTGCCGAACTTACAGTCACTCTTTCTGAAGTCAGTCGTCCTGCACACCTCGTAATTGTACACGTGCTGGAGAGTCCCTGTCCCCAAAGTGTCTGAGTAACGTGGTGGATAATATGGAATCACAGGGAGACTGGAGTGATACAGGACGCGAGACTGTCTCCACCTGTAGATTTTCACTGATATAATAACCACTAAACACGTGATGAAGAGGAAGGACACTACAGCCAGAGCCAGCACTAAGTAAAAAGTCAGGTTGTCATTGTACTCCTTGTCGTGTGTAAAGTCAGTGAACTCCGACAGCACTTCAGGGAAGCTGTCCGCCACCGCCACGTTAACAATGACTGTAACTGAACGAGAGGGCTGCCCGTTGTCCTCCACTATAACAGTCAGTCTTTGTTTCACAGCATCTTTATCAGTCACTTGGCGGATCGTTCTTATTTCTCCATTCTGTAAGCCCACTTCAAACAGCGCCCTGTCTGTGGCTTTCTGCAGTTTATAGGAGAGCCAGGCATTCTGTCCAGAGTCCACATCAACAGCCACCACTTTAGTCACCAGGTAGCCCACATCTGCTGCACGAGGCACCATCTCAGCCACCACAGAGCCACCAGTCAGGACTGGGTACAGGACCTGAGGGGGGTTGTCGTTCTGGTCCTGGATCAGGATTTTAACACTCACGTTGCTGCTGAGTGGAGGGGAGCCTCCATCCTGCGCTTTGACGCGGAACTGGAAGTCTTTGATCTGCTCGTAGTCAAAAGAGCGCACTGCATGGATGACTCCACTATCAGCACTAACGGACACATATGAGGAGACTGGCACTCCGTTAACAGAGGAGTCCTCCAGGATGTAAGAAACACGGGCATTCTGGTTCCAGTCAGCGTCCCTGGCTCTCACTGTGAATATAGAGAGGCCTGGTGTGTTGTTTTCTACAATGTAGGCCTCATATGAGCTCCTCTCAAAGACAGGCGCGTTGTCATTCACATCAGAGATCTGTAAGGTGAGAGTGACGCTGCTGGAGAGGGAGGGCACTCCCTCATCAGAGCACGTCACTGTGATATTATACTCAGAAGCTGCCTCTCTGTCTAATTCACTATCTGTCACGATACTATAGAAATTACTGGATGAAGGCGAAATTGTAAAAGGTATATTTGTATTTATTACACATCGGACCTTCCCGTTTTCTTCAGAATCACGATCGTTTACACTCATTACAGCTACCACCGTGCTTGAACTCGAATCCTCGCCTATAGAATTAGATGATGAGATCATATTTATGACGGGAGTGTTGTCATTAATATCGCCTACATCAATGATCACTTTGCTAGATTCAGATAAACCTCCTCGGTCAACCGCCTCTATATCAATCTCGTACTTTTTGGCTTTTTCATAATCAATAGGCCCATTTAACACGAGATCGCCATCTTCGGTAATGTGGAATAATTTTGAAATGCTGCTCATGCTATTCCCGATCACGTAGCTAACCTCCCCGTTGGAGCCTTTGTCTGCATCAGAGGCACTTACTTTGGTTATGCGTGTCCCCGTGGGCGAGTTTTCCTTTACATTTGCTTTGTAAACGTTGTGCGTAAAAACAGGAGAGTTATCATTAGCGTCTAACACAGTAATATGGATCTGCATAGTCCCAGACCTCTGCGGCTCTCCTCCATCTACAGCTGTTAACAATAATGATGCAAACTCCTGTTTCTCTCTGTCTAAAGGTTTCTGTAAAATCATTTCGACCTTTTTTCCACCATCAGACTGGCTGTGCAATTTTAGCATAAAATGAACATTTGGCTTCAGTGTATAGCTCTGAAGACCATTCAGTCCTATATCAGGGTCTATTGCTTTCTCAAGCATAAATTTGGAGCCGACTACCGCAGACTCGCTTATTTCAAACCTCCTCTCTTCTTTTTCGAACATGGGAGCGCTGTCATTAATGTCTGTGATTTCGACTGTAATCGGGAAGATTTCTATTGGGTTTTCTAAGGCAATCTGAAAATGCAAAGCGCAAGGCGTTGTCTGACCACAGAGAGCTTCGCGGTCTATTCTCTGACTGATAACGAGGAGCCCCTTTTCCTTGTTCAGCTGAATGTATTCTGCACTGTCTCCCGTGTGGATGCGAGCTTTACCCGCTTGCAGCCGTCGAACGTCTAAACCTAAATCTTGTGCTATGTTACCAACTAATGAGCCTTTTGCCATTTCCTCAGGAATAGAGTAGCTGACCTGGCCGAGCACTGAACTGAGACAGAGGACCGAGAAAAACAACAGTACTTGCCGTCTCATTGTTCTCACAGGATCACCCGTCGAATCAAGCTAACGTGTTCTCCCCTCCTTTGTGAAAAAGTCTTCCGATTGAAATACAAAATGCAGATGGATCTGTTAAATCAACGGTTCATGAGGAAATTATTCCAAGTTGATATTCCGGGCATGTTGTTGCATCCACCAACGACTGTGCGTAATGATTCGGAGTCCTTCTCTCTTGTGAGAGGAGAGGGGATGTCCTAGTATATAAATATAAACTGAAACACGAAGACGCTGGTAGACAGCGGCCCACTGAGTTCACAACACGAAACTACACTACTTAAATAAAGAAATACTGTTACCTCTGTTGATGCACCTGTGGTTGCTGTATAAACCACAGCCCAAAGAACTATAACTGCACTAGTTTAATGGCAAAATAGTGCTTAATAGCTCAATATTTTCCTCAGTAGACTCTTAATAAACGTTGGCAAAATACAAATGCAACCATCTTTAGTGTAAACAAAGAAGAACAACATTTAAAGGTGAAAAAAGAAGAGGGAAAACGAGGGACAAGTTTTCGCTGTCCAAGGTGCTGAAACGGAATGTGCCGCAAACGACAACAATGAAAATGAAATACAATTTAAAAAATACCAGTTTGATTATCAGAAATGTAACATGCTAACCTCTAAAGGAGAGTCTGGCTCATCCAGGATGCTCTTCTCACTCTGTATCCGCTGCATCGTCCCTGTAGAACTGGGGTCCATTATCAGCACATTCTGACTACCAGCTCTGCCGAACTTACAGTCACTCTTTCTGGAGTCAGTCGTCCTGCACACCTCGTAGTTGTACACGTGCTGGAGAGTCCCTGTCCCCAAAGTGTCTGAGTAACGTGGTGGATAATATGGAATCACAGGGAGACTGGAGTGATACAGGACGCGAGACTGTCTCCACCTGTAGATTTTCACTGATATAATAACCACTAAACACGTGATGAAGAGGAAGGACACTACAGCCAAAGCCAGCACTAAGTAAAAAGTCAGGTTGTCATTGTACTCCTTGTCGTGTGTAAAGTCAGTGAACTCCGACAGCACTTCAGGGAAGCTGTCCGCCACCGCCACGTTAACAATGACTGTAGCTGAACGAGAGGGCGTCCCGTTGTCCTCCACTATAACAGTCAGTCTTTGTTTCACAGCATCTTTATCAGTCACTTGGCGGATAGTTCTTATTTCTCCATTCTGTAAGCCCACTTCAAACAGCGCCCTGTCTGTGGCTTTCTGCAGTTTATAGGAGAGCCAGGCATTCTGTCCAGAGTCCACATCAACAGCCACCACTTTAGTCACCAGATAGCCCACATCTGCTGCACGAGGCACCATCTCAGCCACCACAGAGCCACCAGTCAGGACTGGGTACAGGACCTGAGGGGGGTTGTCGTTCTGGTCCTGGATCAGGATTTTAACACTCACGTTGCTGCTGAGTGGAGGGGAGCCTCCATCCTGCGCTTTGACGCGGAACTGGAAGTCTTTGATCTGCTCGTAGTCAAAAGAGCGCACTGCATGGATGACTCCACTATCAGCACTAACGGACACATATGAGGAGACTGGCACTCCGTTAACAGAGGAGTCCTCCAGGATGTAAGAAACACGGGCATTCTGGTTCCAGTCAGCGTCTCTGGCTTTCACTGTGAATATAGAGAGGCCTGGTGTGTTGTTTTCTACAATGTAGGCCTCATATGAGCTCCTCTCAAAGACAGGCGCGTTGTCATTCACATCAGAGATCTGTAAGGTGAGAGTGACGCTGCTGGAGAGGGAGGGCACTCCCTCATCAGAGCACGTCACTGTGATGTTATACTCAGAGGCTCTCTCTCGGTCTAAATCGCTGTCTGTCACTAAACTATAGAAATTATTTGACGTAAATTTAATTTCAAATGGTATATTTTCATTGATCACACACTGGACTTTGCCATTTGTGTCAGAATCAGGGTCATTTACACTCATTAAAGCTATGACAGTTTTGAGGGCTGAATCCTCTGGTACCGAGCCTGATGTTGAGATCATATTTACAATAGGGCTGTTATCATTCACGTCAATTACATCGATTATTATCTTACTCGAATCCGAGAGTCCGCCTAGATCAATCGCCTCTATATCAATGTGATAATTTCTTTCTTTTTCATAGTCTATTGGACCATCTAGTATCACTTCCCCTTCACTATTTATGTGAAATAGCTTTGAAACAGTGTCCATGCTATTCCCGATGACGTAGGTCACCTCTCCATTTGAACCTTTGTCTGCATCAGAAGCACTGACCTTAGTGACAAGTGTTCCTATTGCGGAGTTTTCTGTAATGCTTGCTTTGTAAACGGGTTTACTAAAAACAGGTGCATTGTCGTTGACATCCAGTACAGTTACATGAATCTGCATCGTTCCAGACATTTGTGGTTCGCCTCCATCCTCCGCCTTCAAAACTAAAGATATGTGTTCTTGCTTCTCTCGGTCCAACGGCTTCTGTAAAATCATTTCAACCTTTTTGCTTCCATCAGACTGAGAGTGCAATTTGAGCATAAAATTGTCACTCGGCTTTAAATTGTATCTCTGAAGACCATTCATTCCGATATCAGGGTCCATCGCTTTCTCAAGCATGAATTTAGAGCCGATGACGGCTGATTCGCTGATTTCAAACCTCCTCTCCTCCTTTTGGAACACTGGAGCATTGTCATTGATATCAGTAATTTCTACAGTAACTGGAAACAATTCCAATGGGTTTTCTAACGTTATTTGGAAATGCAAAGCACAAGGCGTTGTCTGTCTGCAGAGGGCTTCGCGGTCTATTTTTTCTTTAATGAGGAGGACTCCTCTTTCTCTATTCAGCTCGATATACTGAACACTGTCTCCCGTATAAATACGAGCTTTACCAGATTTAAGCCGTTTGACGTCCAACCCTAAATCTTGTGCTATGTTACCGACCAAAGAGCCTCTTGCCATTTCTTCGGGAATAGAGTAGCTGACCTGCCCGATCACACACCCGAGGCAGAAGATGGAGATCAACAACAGTACTTGCCGTTTCATTGTTCTGTCTGATTCCTCTGTCGCACCACTGCTACCGTTATTTATTCCGTTAGAAAAGTGAGATTCCGTCACGTAAATGTTACAATTCGAAGAAAAATGTGCTTCTAATCCACATATTCAAAGTAAAGATCCAGCTTGAGATGTCCGCGGATACTATAGTATGATCACCGAAGTGGGCATTCTGCGTGTGTGACTGTGCCTCTGCACGACGCCAGAATGTAGACTGTGAGAAACTGTTACAAAAGCCATTCCTAGCTGCAACATATTGGGCAACAGCGGCCCGATGAGTTCAAATTGTGAAAGTACAGAAGAACAAATGCATGAATGCCAAATATTTGAAATGAATAATTTAGAAAAGAGGATAAAAGAATAACAAATAACCTACTCAATCTGCAAAATAAATACGTGTACAAATAAATTATAAAATTGTGTTATGGGGATTCAGTAATATAGAATAGCATATAGAGACTAGACTAGATTAAACAGAGAGGGAAAAGCAGGAGAGGCCCACAAAAGGGAAACAATACGGATTTGTCGCTGTCCAAGGTGCTGGACATTTGCAAAACTGACTCCTTTACATAAATCCATGCGTCCCATTGACCTTGCCAAGATTCAGACAGATATTAACACCATAACCCACCTCTAGAGGAGAGCCTGGTTCATCCAGGATGCTCTTCTCACTCTGTATCCGCTGCATCGTCCCTGTAGAACTGGGGTCCATTATCAGCACGTTCTGACTACCAGCTCTGCCGAACTTACAGTCACTCTTTCTGGAGTCAGTCGTCCTGCACACCTCGTAATTGTACACGTGCTGGAGAGTCCCTGTCCCCAAAGTGTCTGAGTAACGTGGTGGATAATATGGAATCACAGGGAGACTGGAGTGATACAGGACGCGAGACTGTCTCCACCTGTAGATTTTCACTGATATAATAACCACTAAACACGTGATGAAGAGGAAGGACACTACAGCCAGAGCCAGCACTAAGTAAAAAGTCAGGTTGTCATTGTACTCCTTGTCGTGTGTAAAGTCAGTGAACTCCGACAGCACTTCAGGGAAGCTGTCCGCCACCGCCACGTTAACAATGACTGTAGCTGAACGAGAGGGCTGCCCGTTGTCCTCCACTATAACAGTCAGTCTTTGTTTCACAGCATCTTTATCAGTCACTTGGCGGATAGTTCTTATTTCTCCATTCTGTAAGCCCACTTCAAACAGCACCCTGTCTGTGGCTTTCTGCAGTTTATAGGAGAGCCAGGCATTCTGTCCAGAGTCCACATCAACAGCCACCACTTTAGTCACCAGATAGCCCACATCTGCTGCACGAGGCACCATCTCAGCCACCACAGAGCCACCAGTCAGGACTGGGTACAGGACCTGAGGGGGGTTGTCGTTCTGGTCCTGGATCAGGATTTTAACACTCACGTTGCTGCTGAGTGGAGGGGAGCCTCCATCCTGCGCTTTGACGCGGAACTGGAAGTATTTGATCTGCTCGTAGTCAAAAGAGCGCACTGCATGGATGACTCCACTATCAGCACTAACGGACACATATGAGGAGACTGGCACTCCGTTAACAGAGGAGTCCTCCAGGATGTAAGAAACACGGGCATTCTGGTTCCAGTCAGCGTCTCTGGCTTTCACTGTGAATATAGAGAGGCCTGGTGTGTTGTTTTCTACAATGTAGGCCTCATATGAGCTCCTCTCAAAGACAGGCGCGTTGTCATTCACATCAGAGATCTGTAAGGTGAGAGTGACGCTGCTGGAGAGGGAGGGCACTCCCTCATCAGAGCACGTCACTGTGATATTATACTGTGACGCGACCTCTCTGTCCAGAGCGACCTCTGTAACTAAACTATAAAATCCACTCATCGTATTTTGTATTTTAAAAGGAATATCATCATTAATTTTACACTTCACCTGTCCATTCCTCTCAGAGTCAGGGTCATTTACGCTCAGCATAGCAATAACGGTGTTCTCGGTCGAGTCTTCTAAAATACTGTCTGATTTAGAGAGTATTTTAATCTGAGGACTGTTGTCATTCACATCAGTAATATCAATTACAATCTTACTGGAATCAGAGAGTCCTCCATTATCCATAGCTTCGATGTCAATTTGAAAGAGCTTTGATTTTTCATAATCTATTTCTGCGATCAAGATAACATTTCCTGTTTTCCTATCGATCTGAAATAGGTTGGATAATCGACGCTTGCTATTTGAAATTGCGTATGATACTTCTCCATTAGAGCCTCCATCTTTGTCTGAGGCACTCACAGTTATAACACTCGTTCCCCTCGGGGAATTCTCGGTTATTGTTGCCTTGTATACGGACTTAGTGAAGACCGGTGCATTGTCGTTTGCATCTAACACGTTAACAGTTATCTGCATTGTGCCTGACATACGCGGCTGTCCGCCATCTAGTGCAGTTAATAAAAGTGATATCTGTCCCTGCTGCTCTCGGTCAAGAGGCTTCTGTAGAACCATTTCTACCTTTTTACTTCCGTCCGCTTGATTCTCTAATTTTAAAGCAAAATTGTTTGTTGGATTAAGCGAATAGCTTTGCAGATCATTTGTACCAATGTCAGCATCGATGGCTTTCTCCAGCACAAATTTAGACCCAATACCGACAGACTCGCTGATTTCAAAACGTTTATCACTCGATTCAAAGCTGGGAGCATTGTCGTTAATGTCTGTGATTTCTATCGTTATGCGAAACAGTTCCATCGGATTTTCCAAAATCATTTGTAAGTGTAAAGCACAGGGCGTCGCTTCTCCGCACAGAGTCTCTCTGTCTACCCTCTCTTTGATGAGGAGGACTCCTCTTTCTCTGTTCAGCTCGATATATTCTTCGCTGTCTCCCGAATGAATACGAGCTCTACCCGATTTGAGCCGTTTAAAATCTAAACCTAAGTCCTGAGCTATATTACAGACTAATGATCCTTTCTCCATTTCCTCAGGAATGGAGTAGCTGACCTGCCCGAGCACCGAAGTGAGGGAGACAACCGAGAAGAACAACAGTACTTGCCGTCTCATTGTTTAGTCGCTGTATTCCAGTGTCGTCTTCATAAAATTGTAATCCATATGAGTATTATGTCATAAAATCCAGAACGAATCTCAAGGAAATAAGCAACGAAAAAACAGCTTTCAATGGCCGTGAGCACTTTTCCATTTAACGAGGACAGGCGATCCGTGCCTGTTTTATTGTCTACTATGACACAGACAAAGGGGGAGGTACAGTTGCCAAACCTATCAAAGACTGCCACACTCTGGCCAACAGCGGCCCTTTCTGTTCAATTCACCAAACAGCAGAAAATAGGATAAGTGCGATGAGAAAAGCAGGTAATAGCGGAAAAACCATAAGAAAAACACAACAATATAATCATTATAATAATAATAATTATCATTATTATTGTTATTATTGGCAGTCATGGTAAGTTATGACAAAAAAAATAATAAATTGGGATTGTAGTCTTTATGAATAGAAGGTATGATTACTTCAAGAACTGAAAATACTATCCACAGGAGCACATTAACTGGAGGCCGAAGCGAAGTGACGCTGTCCATGGTGCTGGATGGGACACATGTCACATAACATACTCTTCCTTGGAGAGTATCAGGTCTATTTCGGACTGGTGTTGAAGCAACTACTATTTGAAATTAATGCACAAGTACAGTTACTTTCATTTGCATATTAATGAAACATTGAAAATGTTACAGTTTCCTAACCTCTAGAGGAGAGTCTGGTTCGTCCAGGATGCTCTTCTCACTCTGTATCCGCTGCATCGTGCCTGTAGAACTGGGGTCCATTATCAGCACGTTCTGACTACCAGCTCTGCCGAACTTACAGTCACTCTTTCTGGAGTCAGTCGTCCTGCACACCTCGTAATTGTACACGTGCTGGAGAGTCCCTGTCCCCAAAGTGTCTGAGTAACGTGGTGGATAATATGGAATCACAGGGAGACTGGAGTGATACAGGATGCGAGACTGTCTCCACCTGTAGATTTTCACCGATATAATAACCACTAAACACGTGATGAAGAGGAAGGACACTACAGCCAAAGCCAGCACTAAGTAAAAAGTCAGGTTGTCATTGTACTCCTTGTCGTGTGTAAAGTCAGTGAACTCCGACAGCACTTCAGGGAAGCTGTCCGCCACCGCCACGTTAACAATGACTGTAGCTGAACGAGAGGGCTGCCCGTTGTCCTCCACTATTACAGTCAGTCTTTGTTTCACAGCATCTTTATCAGTCACTTGGCGGATAGTTCTTATTTCTCCATTCTGTAAGCCCACTTCAAACAGCGCCCTGTCTGTGGCTTTCTGCAGTTTATAGGAGAGCCAGGCATTCTGTCCAGAGTCCACATCAACAGCCACCACTTTAGTCACCAGATAGCCCACATCTGCTGCACGAGGCACCATCTCAGCCACCACAGAGCCACCAGTTAGGACTGGGTACAGGACCTGAGGGGGGTTGTCGTTCTGGTCCTGGATCACTATTTTCACACTCACGTTGCTGCTGAGTGGAGGGGAGCCTCCATCCTGCGCTTTGACGCGGAACTGGAAGTCTTTGATCTGCTCGTAGTCAAAAGAGCGCACTGCATGGATGACTCCACTATCAGCACTAACGGACACATATGAGGAGACTGGCACTCCGTTAACAGAGGAGTCCTCCAGGATGT
Organism: Semicossyphus pulcher; assembly: GCF_022749685.1. Classification (NCBI taxonomy): domain Eukaryota; kingdom Metazoa; phylum Chordata; class Actinopteri; order Labriformes; family Labridae; genus Semicossyphus; species Semicossyphus pulcher. The sequence continues at coordinate 20,080,910 of NW_027211693.1, forward strand.
AAGAAACACGGGCATTCTGGTTCCAGTCAGCGTCTCTGGCTTTCACTGTGAATATAGAGAGGCCTGGTGTGTTGTTTTCTACAATGTAGGCCTCATATGAGCTCCTCTCAAAGACAGGCGCGTTGTCATTCACATCAGAGATCTGTAAGGTGAGAGTGACGCTGCTGGAGAGGGAGGGCACTCCCTCATCAGAGCACGTCACTGTGATGTTATACTCAGAGGCTCTCTCTCGGTCTAAATCACTGTCTGTCACTAAACTATAAAAATTATTTGTTGTCGACTTTATAGTCAAAGGTGTGTTATCGTTTATAAAACACTGAACTCTACCGTTTTCATTTGAATCTGGGTCTTGGACGTTCATCATCGCTACAACAGTGTTCGGTTCAGAGTGTTCAGATATCATGTTTGACTTTGACATTACATTAATCGTCGGTTTGTTGTCGTTCATATCTACCACTTCAACTATTACTTTACATGAATCTGTAAGTCCACCGTCATCGCTTGCACGTATGTTGATGTGATAATTTCGTGCATTTTCATAATCAATATTTCCAATCAATCTAATTTCACCACTGTCTTCGTTTATCTGAAACAGTGCATGAGCTTGATCCAAACTATTTGTGATCGAATATTTAATCCTGCCATTCATTCCTGAATCTGCATCAGACGCAGTAACGCTGGTGACTACCGTCCCTTCTTGGGCATTTTCAAAAGCAGTGGCCGTATAGGTGGATTGTGTAAAAACAGGTGCATTATCATTGACATCTAACACGGTGATTAAAATCCGAATTGTTCCAGACATTTGGGGGTCTCCTCCATCTAAAGCTGTTAAAACTAAAGATATCAAGTCGTCCTTTTCTCTGTCGAGAGGCTTCTTTAAAACCATTTCAGCTTTCTCTGTTGCATCACCTTGACTGTTCCGTGTCAGAACAAAATTATCGGTAGGTTTCAGCTCGTACTTTTGAAGACCATTTTTACCAACATCTAGATCAATTGCTCTATCTAATACAAATTTTGCTCCAATTACAGCCGATTCGCTGATTTTAAAACTTACTTCCTGTTTTTCAAAGGCGGGAGGGTTATCATTTATATCCGTTATCTCGACTGTGATGCTGTAGAACTCCATGGGGTTCTCCAAAATGATCTGAAAATGTAAAGCGCAAGGCGTAGTCTGTCTACAAATCGCTTCCCTGTCTATCCTGTCTTTGATAAGGAGGACTCCTCGTTCTTTATTCAGCTCGATGTATCCCGCACTGTCTCCTATATACACGCGAGCTTTGCCTGATTTCAAGCGTTTTATATCTAAACCCAAATCCTGAGCAACATTACCGACCAGAGAGCCACTCGGCATTTCCTCAGGAATGGAGTAGCTGACCTGGCCGAGCACAGAAGTGAGATGAAGCACGAAGGAAAACAACAGTACTTGCCGTCCCATTGTTCTCTCCGACATTTGTCTCACGTAGGGTAACATGAAGAATATAATCCACATTCACCGGGTATTGTAGTCAATACGTTGTATAAAAAATAGTTTAAGGATCTATTCCATAATCGTCCACATCGGTAAAAAGAGGGATTCTGCTCTGTCGTCGTTGAAGTGTGCGCCGACGTTGTAACCCTGTTCCTTTCTTTCTTTCTCTGATATCATCATGATGGTGGAGGTTTCTTTTCAAACCTACGGTGAAACATCAACACACTGGCCAACAGCGGCCCTAAGAGTATACAGCGATGAACTACAGTAAATGCCTGAAAAAAAAACTGTAAACGACAGAACAAGTGCTTTATGTACCAGGAGAAGATGCCAATACAATATCAGCAAAACCATAAGCAAGTGGGATAATTGGGAGCTCAAGTAATATTTTGATTTAAAAAAAAAAAAAAAAAGAATCATAATTTCCGTTATGAAACCGTTGAAACCGAATATTAAAGTAAAATAGATAGTTGGACAACGAGTAAATTCATGCATGTTTGGATGGTGATGGAAAGATAGACAGGTAGACGGACAGAGAGGTAGACGTAGATACCAACAGACCGACCAACATAATCTATTATCACTGACCAAGATAAAAAAAATAAGCTACAATCTATAAATAATAGCATTGTGTAAAAACGTAAGAAAAATACTGCCAAGCATCCCCACAGCTTGCACACAAAAACTCAAACTCATAAACACATTTGCCATGTGCAACAGCATTACTTTAAATATTAAGGGGAAAAAGAGGGGTAAAGAGTCAGGGGAAACACCCGTGCCTCTGTCCATGGTGCTGATTATAGAGATGTGATACAAGCGCCTAAGGGATTCATCAGACACAGAGAACATAAAAAGGTTATAACAAATTCTAACCTCGAGAGGAGAGTCTGGCTCATCCAGGATGCTCTTCTCACTCTGTATCCGCTGCATCGTCCCTGTAGAACTGGGGTCCATTATCAGCACGTTCTGACTACCAGCTCTGCCGAACTTACAGTCACTCTTTCTGGAGTCAGTCGTCCTGCACACCTCGTAGTTGTACACGTGCTGGAGAGTCCCTGTCCCCAAAGTGTCTGAGTAACGTGGTGGATAATATGGAATCACAGGGAGACTGGAGTGATACAGGACGCGAGACTGTCTCCACCTGTAGATTTTCACTGATATAATAACCACTAAACACGTGATGAAGAGGAAGGACACTACAGCCAAAGCCAGCACTAAGTAAAAAGTCAGGTTGTCATTGTACTCCTTGTCGTGTGTAAAGTCAGTGAACTCCGACAGCACTTCAGGGAAGCTGTCCGCCACCGCCACGTTAACAATGACTGTAGCTGAACGAGAGGGCTGCCCGTTGTCCTCCACTATAACAGTCAGTCTTTGTTTCACAGCATCTTTATCAGTCACTTGGCGGATAGTTCTTATTTCTCCATTCTGTAAGCCCACTTCAAACAGCGCCCTGTCTGTGGCTTTCTGCAGTTTATAGGAGAGCCAGGCATTCTGTCCAGAGTCCACATCAACAGCCACCACTTTAGTCACCAGGTAGCCCACATCTGCTGCACGAGGCACCATCTCAGCCACCACAGAGCCACCAGTCAGGACTGGGTACAGGACCTGAGGGGGGTTGTCGTTCTGGTCCTGGATCAGGATTTTAACACTCACGTTGCTGCTGAGTGGAGGGGAGCCTCCATCCTGCGCTTTGACGCGGAACTGGAAGTATTTGATCTGCTCGTAGTCAAAAGAGCGCACTGCATGGATGACTCCACTATCAGCACTAACGGACACATATGAGGAGACTGGCACTCCGTTAACAGAGGAGTCCTCCAGGATGTAAGAAACACGGGCATTCTGGTTCCAGTCAGCGTCCCTGGCTCTCACTGTGAATATAGAGAGGCCTGGTGTGTTGTTTTCTACAATGTAGGCCTCATATGAGCTCCTCTCAAAGACAGGCGCGTTGTCATTCACATCAGAGATCTGTAAGGTGAGAGTGACGCTGCTGGAGAGGGAGGGCACTCCCTCATCAGAGCACGTCACTGTGATATTATATTGAGAAGCGATCTCTCGGTCTAAAGTAACCTCTGTAACTAAAGTATAAAATCCATTCAATGTTGTCTGTATTTTAAAGGGAATATTGCCGTCCATACTACACTCTACTTCTCCATTATTTTCTGAATCTGGATCATTTACACTTAACATGGCTATTACAGTGTTTGGAGGAGAGTCCTCTAATATGAAATCTGACTTAGAAATAACATTTATGTGAGGATTGTTGTCATTTATATCAATAACATCGACTATAACTTTAGTAGAATCAGAGAGTCCTCCACTGTCTACAACTTCAACATCCATTTCATACATTTTTGCTTTTTCAAAATCTAATTCAGCGACGAGGATAATTTCACCACTTTTAGAATTGATCTGAAACAATTCAGTTAACACACGTTCGCTGGTAGATATCAGATAAGATACTTCTCCATTTGAACCCATGTCTTTATCAGATGCACTAACAGTCGTTACGCTGGTGCCTTTCGGAGAATTTTCTGATATTTTTGCTCTATAAAGAGATTTAGCAAATGTAGGTGCGTTGTCGTTTGCATCTAATACATTAACAAATATCTGCATTGTCCCTGACATCTGCGGCTCCCCTCCATCCACAGCAGTTAACAACAATGATATGTATTCCTGCTTCTCTCGATCTAGAGGCTTCTGTAGAACCATCTCGACCTTTTTACTTCCATCTGCCAAGTTTCCAGGTTTTAATACAAAATTATCTGTTGGAGTAAGTAGATATCGCTGTAAGCCATTCATCCCAATGTCGGAATCAATAGCTTTCTCTAAAATGAATTTTGATCCTATCACAGCAGACTCGCTGATTTCAAAGCGTTTCTCTGCATTTGTAAAACTGGGCGTATTGTCGTTTATGTCCGTGATTTCCACTGTGACACGAAACAATTCCATTGGATTTTCCAGAATTAACTGGAAATGTAAAGCACAAGGCGTCGTCTCACCGCATAAAGCCTCTCTGTCTATCCTCTCTTGGATGAGGAGGACTCCCCTTTCTTTATTCAGCCCGATGTATTCTACACTGCCTCCCGTATAGACACGAGCTTTACCTGATTTCAGCCTTTTTAGATCCAAACCTAAATCATGCGCTATGTTACCGACTACAGAGCCTTTGGTCATTTCTTCAGGAATGGAATAGCTGACCTGACCGAGCACGCAGCTGAGATGTAGGACCGAGATAAACAACAGTACTTGCCGTCCCATTGTTCTGTCGGAAGTCGTTCCCAGCATCATTACAACAAAAGCATCCCCAGTGCAGTCAATGCGAATGTAGAGAACACAAAAATAATCCGCAGTCAAGTAGAAAGTAAGAAAATGTATCCAGTTAAAACAATCCTGCCAGGACTTCTTACGAGCGCATACTGTGCATTCTTTCTTTCTCTGTTTTATGACCAGCGTATCGACAAGAAGGGGAAGGGCACAGAGAAAAAAAACATCTAGTTCAATCGCAACACGCTTGCCAACAGCGACGCTTTGAGTTGAAAATACAAATTACAACAAGTAAAACCAAATGTAATCATTGTAGTGCAAAGCCTCACACTGAAAATAAAAGATAAATTAAACCAGAAACAATATGGCCATTAAATGGACATACTGATATTTTACACAATATCTGCATGAGGATATTCTTCGTGGTTGGGCAGCATATTTGAATGATATAATAAGAAAATGAGTACTTTTGGATTGTAGTTTGTATGACTAGAAGGTATTAGGTCAAGACGACACATAGAAACACTCATAACACACAAATACGTTCACTGAAGATATCAGTGCTTCGTGTCGCTGTCCATGGTGCTGATTTAGAAAGTTACAACATTGCCAACTTCTCCGGCATTTAAATGTGGTCTATTCGGACTGCTGCTGAAAGCAAATACTATATGAAAGGAATAAATCAATAGGATGGATTCGATTTGCATAAAAATGAAACATTTAAAATGTTACAGTTTGCTAACCTCGAGAGGAGAGTCAGGCTCATCCAGGATGCTCTTCTCACTCTGTATCCGCTGCATCGTCCCTGTAGAACTGGGGTCCATTATCAGCACGTTCTGACTACCAGCTCTGCCGAACTTACAGTCACTCTTTCTGGAGTCAGTCGTCCTGCACACCTCGTAATTGTACACGTGCTGGAGAGTCCCTGTCCCCAAAGTGTCTGAGTAACGTGGTGGATAATATGGAATCACAGGGAGACTGGAGTGATACAGGACGCGAGACTGTCTCCACCTGTAGATTTTCACTGATATAATAACCACTAAACACGTGATGAAGAGGAAGGACACTACAGCCAGAGCCAGCACTAAGTAAAAAGTCAGGTTGTCATTGTACTCCTTGTCGTGTGTAAAGTCAGTGAACTCCGACAGCACTTCAGGGAAGCTGTCCGCCACCGCCACGTTAACAATGACTGTAGCTGAACGAGAGGGCTGCCCGTTGTCCTCCACTATAACAGTCAGTCTTTGTTTCACAGCATCTTTATCAGTCACTTGGCGGATCGTTCTTATTTCTCCATTCTGTAAGCCCACTTCAAACAGCGCCCTGTCTGTGGCTTTCTGCAGTTTATAGGAGAGCCAGGCATTCTGTCCAGAGTCCACATCAACAGCCACCACTTTAGTCACCAGATAGCCCACATCTGCTGCACGAGGCACCATCTCAGCCACCACAGAGCCACCAGTCTGGACTGGGTACAGGACCTGAGGGGGGTTGTCGTTCTGGTCCTGGATCACTATTTTCACACTCACGTTGCTACTGAGTGGAGGGGAGCCTCCATCCTGCGCTTTGACGCGGAACTGGAAGTCTTTGATCTGCTCGTAGTCAAAAGAGCGCACTGCATGGATGACTCCACTATCAGCACTAACGGACACATATGAGGAGACTGGCACTCCGTTAACAGAGGAGTCCTCCAGGATGTAAGAAACACGGGCATTCTGGTTCCAGTCAGCGTCTCTGGCTTTCACTGTGAATACAGAGAGGCCTGGTGTGTTGTTTTCTACAATGTAGGCCTCATATGAGCTCCTCTCAAAGACAGGCGCGTTGTCATTCACATCAGAGATCTGTAAGGTGAGAGTGACGCTGCTGGAGAGGGAGGGCACTCCCTCATCAGAGCACGTCACTGTGATGTTATACTCAGAGGCTCTCTCTCGGTCTAAATCACTGTCTGTCACTAAACTAAAGAATTTTTTCGACGTCGTTTTCATCAAGAATGGCATGTGTTCTTCGATATTACAAGTGACCTTTCCATTTTCCCCAGAATCAGGATCTTCAACATTAAATATAGTGACTACAGTTCCTGGTTTAGAATTTTCTGATATTGCATTAGTTTTAGACATGATATTTATGGACGGGTGATTATCGTTCGTATCAGACACCTCAACAACAATCTTACATGAATCTGTTAGTCCTCCATCATCACTAGCTTGTACGTGTATTTCATAGTGCTGCGTCTTTTCATAATCCAGGTTTCCTGACAGAGCCACCACGCCATTCTCCTCGTCGATTTGAAACAAAGCAGGAACGTCATCCAGCGTGTTTGTTATCGAATATGACACTTGCCCATTTGAACCTTGATCTGCATCTACAGCACTTACGGTACTCAAAATTGTGCCCTTCTGGGCAGTCTCCATTATTGTTACCTTATATACTTCCTGCGTAAATACTGGGGCATTGTCATTAACGTCTAGCACTAAAATTTCTACTCGCATTGTGCCCGACAGCTGAGGATCACCACCGTCAGTAGCTGTGAGAGTTAAAGAGAGGTGCTCTTGCGTCTCTCTGTCCAGATGTTTTTGCAAAACCATCTCCACCTTTTTACTCCCATCTTGCTGATTTTGCAGTTTCAGTTGAAAGTTGTCTGTAGGTTTTAATGAATAGCCCTGCAATCCGTTCACACCGACATCCAGATCCATAGCTCTCTCTAACACAAATTTGGCTCCAATCACAGCCGACTCACTGATTCTAAATTTCATCTCATCCTTTTTGAAGCTGGGAGCATTGTCGTTAATGTCATTAATTTCGACTGTAACTGTGTAGAATTCAATCGGGTCTTCAAGTGTAATTTGGAGATGTAAAGCGCAAGGTGTTGTCTGCCCACACAGCGTCTCTCTGTCGATCCTCTCTTTCACAAGCAGGACTCCTCTCTCTTTATTCAGCTCGATGTATTCCGCATTGTCTCCGGTATATATGCGAGCTTTGCCCGACTTTAATCTTTTCACGTCCAATCCTAAATCCTGCGCTATGTTACCGACTAAAGAGCCTTTCGACATTTCCTCGGGAATGGAGTAGGTGACCTGCCCGAAAACTGAGCAGAGGGAAACAACCGAGATAAACAACAGTACTTGCCGTCTCATTGTTCTTTCCGACATGTCTTCCTCTAAAAAAATCTGTAGATGAAAAGAAATGCTGTATTCCAAAGCGTTAAAGTCCCTTTATTATTAAGTTATCCGTGGAAAGATGATCATCTTCGTGTTTTTCAATCTGAAGCAAACGAATCTAAGCGCGGATATCTCCCGGTCTCTGCGACGACGCTTATGTGCAGAATGTGTGTGTCTCTCTCTCTGTTTAAGAGAGCGAATAATGTGGGGAAGGCTCTACATTGGTCAACAGCGGCCCTGAGAGTCCAAACACGCGCACTGCAGAAAACTTCACAGTGCAGGGGGAGATTAAATATGAAGAAATTAATATGGTTTTATGTAATTACAAAATGCATTAAGCAATGACTCTATAAAAACAGTTCATTAATAAAACATTTGATGATAACTATCTTGTAGATAAGTACACAGGGAGCCCAGTTGTTGGAGTTATTTATGTGTGTAGCTTCATCATTAACAAATGTACTAAATGAGGAATAAAAAGATAAATGGGCCTTTTAAAGTCGTTAGAAAAAGATGAATCATCAAAAACATTATCTAAGGTAGTGGTACATTTCAAATTAATTTATTAACTGATGCCTGATCAAATGATTTACTGAATTAATTTATGCATTTACATACGTATTAGATGCAACATCTATCATTGCAAGCTTGTCAAACATTCACATTATCCCTTACTCATGACTATTTTGTCAGTTAAGATTATAAACTGACCTCTGGGAAGTTCCATCTTATAAACAGCTCATCAAACTAATTTTGCTGCTGAAAATCTAACAGGAATGAGCAGAGTAACTCCGACAGGTTGGGCAACTTAAAACATTAACCTGACATTGTTATTTGCTACAGAGGTGGAGCAAGAATGGCTCGTCACCATATGAGCAGCAGGGAAATACTGTGATCTGTTTTCTATTTGATTTAAATCAACCTATAAATTATGAAAATTCAAGCTGCCACGTTAATAGACATTTACTGACTATTTCCTTTTTACCCTCCACACACTTAAAGACTACCTAACTGTGAATTAAAATATATATATCAAAAATCTATTCTTGTGTGTTTCTACAGCTCCATCCTGACCCCAAAGTCTATCCTGAGATAAAGCTTGATCAGAAAATCATGCAGAGTGGCTAAGTCATCTTAAATTAAACATATAGACGCAGCACAGCAGGACTGTGAGCCGGACATATGGAAGAAAATCAAGTCAATCTATTGTTGTGTCTTTGCTGTTGATAAATGGGTGATCAACAAGAGTTAAATAATTCAGACAACATGCACAGCTAGGATGATGCTGGACAATCACCAAGGATAATACTTACAGCCACTCCACTTTTCACAAAAGTACAGCCAGAGATATCTCATGCTAGCAAGTGTTTCTGGCCCTAGACACAAAGGACACAGAGGAACTAACTGCAAACTATTCCAGGTATGTCCCTAAAAACCAAAGGATCTCATAATGTTTGTGCTCGGTAACTTAAACACCCAACACCAATGCTTTCTGCAACATTCTAAGTTTCTAAACATGATTAAATCAATTCTCTGGAAAGGAACACAGTTAATATGTGCTATACAGTGACTGAGCATACGTCTCCACCTCTTACACTTGTGTGTCTTTGCTGTTTCTCTCTCTGGATAGCGCTGTCCATGACAGTAGTGCTGAATTCACAATTACATGAATACTCAGGACCCACAAATTTAACACGACAGCATTACAGAAAGAACAAATGTGATAATAAATCTATGCACACTGTGAATCGTGAATGTGAGCATGGGATCACATATGCACTGGCCATCACTGCAACAAACCACTCAAGTACTCACTGTTGTCTTCTAGGAGAACAGATATTTTAGTCCTTCCTCAAAAACATTAGTACAACAATGGTTATGTTTGTTTTTGACAGCTCTTTTGTATATTCAACAGTTTTCAAAAAGGTTTTGAATAACCTAACATTAGATTTAAGTTGAGGATGGAGGGCTGAAAAGTACCAACACTTAAATGCTGCTGAATTAGCAATGAAGACAACTACATGCAGGCTTTATAAAACAATTCAAACGTGAAAAAGTAGATGTTAAAGGTGACTTATAATGGCATTAAGAACGGTAAGTACAAAGGACGAAAAACTGGCTAAAGAGGAAGGCATAATTGCATTGTATATTTATTCCAAGCTTTAAAAGGTCCTTAAGTTTAGTAAGCAATATAATGGATAGATAAAAATAGGGCTGTCATTAAGGGTAATATGCTACACTTTGTGGTATTCTGAGACTAACCTCCAGAGGAGAGTCTGGTTCGTCCAGGATGCTCTTCTCACTCTGTATCCGCTGCATCGTCCCTGTAGAACTGGGGTCCATTATCAGCACGTTCTGACTACCAGCTCTGCCGAACTTACAGTCACTCTTTCTGGAGTCAGTCGTCCTGCACACCTCGTAATTGTACACGTGCTGGAGAGTCCCCGTCCCCAAAGTGTCTGAGTAACGTGGTGGATAATATGGAATCACAGGGAGACTGGAGTGATACAGGACACGAGACTGTCTCCACCTGTAGATTTTCACTGATATAATAACCACTAAACACGTGATGAAGAGGAAGGACACTACAGCCAGAGCCAGCACTAAGTAAAAAGTCAGGTTGTCATTGTACTCCTTGTCGTGTGTAAAGTCAGTGAACTCCGACAGCACTTCAGGGAAGCTGTCCGCCACCGCCACGTTAACAATGACTGTAGCTGAACGAGAGGGCTGCCCGTTGTCCTCCACTATAACAGTCAGTCTTTGTTTCACAGCATCTTTATCAGTCACTTGGCGGATCGTTCTTATTTCTCCATTCTGTAAGCCCACTTCAAACAGCGCCCTGTCTGTGGCTTTCTGCAGTTTATAGGAGAGCCAGGCATTCTGTCCAGAGTCCACATCAACAGCCACCACTTTAGTCACCAGATAGCCCACATCTGCTGCACGAGGCACCATCTCAGCCACCACAGAGCCACCAGTCAGGACTGGGTACAGGACCTGAGGGGGGTTGTCGTTCTGGTCCTGGATCACTATTTTCACACTCACGTTGCTGCTGAGTGGAGGGGAGCCTCCATCCTGCGCTTTGACGCGGAACTGGAAGTCTTTGATCTGCTCGTAGTCAAAAGAGCGCACTGCGTGGATGACTCCACTATCAGCACTAACGGACACATATGAGGAGACTGGCACTCCGTTAACAGAGGAGTCCTCAAGGATGTAAGAAACACGGGCATTCTGGCTCCAGTCAGCGTCTCTGGCTTTCACTGTGAATATAGAGAGGCCTGGTGTGTTGTTTTCTACAATGTAGGCCTCATATGAGCTCCTCTCAAAGACAGGCGCGTTGTCATTCACATCAGAGATCTGTAAGGTGAGAGTGACGCTGCTGGAGAGGGAGGGCACTCCCTCATCAGAGCACGTCACTGTGATGTTATACTCAGAGGCTCTCTCTCGGTCTAAATCACTGTCTGTCACTAAACTATAGAAATCATTTGAAGAAGTCATAATCGTAAATGGAATATTGCCATTAATTCTACAGTTTACTTGACCATTGTTACTTGAATCTGGGTCAAGGACACTGAACATGGCTATCACTGTATTCTGGAGTGAGTTTTCTGGAATTGAATCAGATTTAGAGAGTATACTAATTACAGGTTTATTGTCATTAATATCAATAACATCTACAATAATCTTACTGGAATCAGAAAGACCTCCACTGTCTGTAGCCTCGATATCAATTTGGTAATTCTTGGCTTTTTCATAGTCAACTGCCCCAACTAATATTACTTCACCGTTTTCATTAATTGTAAATATGTCGGACACACTGTCCATAGTAGTCGACACTGAATATGACACTTCCCCGTTTGTTCCTTTGTCTGCATCAGAAGCACTCACTGATGTCAATGTCGTTCCTTTCTCTGAATTTTCCGCTATGGCTGCTTTGTAAACAGACTGCGAAAAAACAGGAGCGTTGTCGTTTGCATCCAGCACGGTCACGTAAATCTTTACTGTACCAGACATCTGAGGTTCCCCTCCGTCTACAGCTGTTAACAACAAGGATATCTGCTCCTCTTTCTCTCTGTCTAACGGCTTCTTTAAGACCATTTCGACCTTTTTATTACCATCAGCCTGACTTTGTATTTTAAGGACAAAATTATCAGTAGGCTTAAGGCTATAATTTTTAATGCCATTGATGCCAATATCTGCATCGACCGCCCTTTCCAATACAAATTTCGATCCTGATACAGCGGATTCACTGATTTCAAAGCGTCTCTCGTCATTTTTAAAACTGGGACTGTTGTCGTTGATGTCGGTAATCTCTACTGTGATCCGAAAAAGCTCCATTGGGTTTTCTAGAATAATCTGCAAATGTAAAGCACAAGGCGTCGTCTGTCTGCAGAGCGACTCTCTGTCGATTCTCTCTTTCACGAGGAGGAGTCCTCTTTCTCTACTCAGCTCGATGTATTCTGCACTGTCGCCCGTAAATATGCGGGCTTTACCTGACTTTAGTCTTTTCAAATCTAAACCTAAATCCCGTGCTATGTTGCCCACTGTAGAACCCTTTGCCATTTCCTCCGGAATAGAGTAGCTCACTTGCCCGAGAACAGAACCGAGGGAAAAGATCGAGATGAAAAGCAGCACTTGCCGTTTCATTGTTCTATCCACCGTAAACATTGCGCCACAAAAAGGGGGGTAAAATCCGTTCAACAATCAAAAATTATCCACATGAAATCGAATAGGTAAAGGGATATCGATATAATCCACAAATTTTGAAGAAGAGCCTACAAGATCGATGTATCCATCTAAAATCCTATCAGTCCGTGAACAGTGCTGTCTCCCCTTCTCATTCTCTGGAATAACGAAATGACATGGGAGGTTCTGTCTAAATCCTGCCTACAACTGCAACCCGTTAACCAACAGCGGCCCATGGAGTCGGAAACGTGAAAGTGCAACAGAAGTATACCTACTATCAGCTGTAGTTAAAAAAAGAGGATGCATAGTATTCATTAACGGTTTAATGAAACAATTATTTAAAAAAAAAAAACGGGGTGCCAACCCTCCAATACGCACATACGTTGCATGTATAACCGATCAATTGATAATTTAAATAAATTAATTGCCACGACAACAAAATGCACATTATTAGCACTGTGAGATAAGGGTGAAATATAGCTGAGGCTGGTCACTGCCTCTGTCCACGGTGCTGAAATTCTGTTTTAGGCGAGTAGAGACATATTCAAACAAGCACCTTTTTAAAAAGCAAAGGGTAAAAAGTCTAACCTCTAGAGGAGAGTCTGGTTCATCCAGGATGCTCTTCTCACTCTGTATCCGCTGCATCGTCCCTGTAGAACTGGGGTCCATTATCAGCACGTTCTGACTACCAGCTCTGCCGAACTTACAGTCACTCTTTCTGGAGTCAGTCGTCCTGCACACCTCGTAATTGTACACGTGCTGGAGAGTCCCCGTCCCCAAAGTGTCTGAGTAACGTGGCGGATAATATGGAATCACAGGGAGACTGGAGTGATACAGGACGCGAGACTGTCTCCACCTGTAGATTTTCACTGATATAATAACCACTAAACACGTGATGAAGAGGAAGGACACTACAGCCAGAGCCAGCACTAAGTAAAAAGTCAGGTTGTCATTGTACTCCTTGTCGTGTGTAAAGTCAGTGAACTCCGACAGCACTTCAGGGAAGCTGTCCGCCACCGCCACGTTAACAATGACTGTAGCTGAACGAGAGGGCTGCCCGTTGTCCTCCACTATAACAGTCAGTCTCTGTTTCACAGCATCTTTATCAGTCACTTGGCGGATAGTTCTAATTTCTCCATTCTGTAAGCCCACTTCAAACAGCGCCCTGTCTGTGGCTTTCTGCAGTTTATAGGAGAGCCAGGCATTCTGTCCAGAGTCCACATCAACAGCCACCACTTTAGTCACCAGATAGCCCACATCTGCTGCACGAGGCACCATCTCAGCCACCACAGAGCCACCAGTCAGGACTGGGTACAGGACCTGAGGGGGGTTGTCGTTCTGGTCCTGGATCAGTATTTTCACACTCACGTTGCTGCTGAGTGGAGGGGAGCCTCCATCCTGCGCTTTGACGCGGAACTGGAAGTCTTTGATCTGCTCGAAGTCAAAAGAGCGCACTGCATGGATGACTCCACTATCAGCACTAACGGACACATATGAGGAGACTGGCACTCCGTTAACAGAAGAGTCCTCCAGGATGTAAGAAACACGGGCATTCTGGTTCCAGTCAGCGTCTCTGGCTTTCACTTTGAATATAGAGAGGCCTGGTGTGTTGTTTTCTACAATGTAGGCCTCATATGAGCTCCTCTCAAAGACAGGCGCGTTGTCATTCACATCAGAGATCTGTAAGGTGAGAGTGACGCTGCTGGAGAGGGAGGGCACGCCCTCATCAGAACACGTCACTGTGATGTTATACTCAGAGGCTCTCTCTCGGTCTAAGTCACCGTTTGTTAGTATGCTATAGAAACCATTCGATGTATTTTCAATGATAAAAGGCTCACTGTCGCTTAGAAAACATTTAACGACACCGCTTACATCCGAATCCGCATCGTGCACATTCATAACAGCGACAACAGTTTGAAACGTGGAATCCTCCGGTATAGACTGTGTAGTTGACATTAAATCTATTAGTGGAGTATTGTCATTCACATCAATAATGTCAAATAGTATTTTGCACGAGTCAGTGAGCCCACCTTGATCTCTTGCTTTAACATTTAACTCATAATGTTTCGATGTTTCATAATCAATTTTACCAACCAAACGTACCTCTCCACTTGTCCCGTGTATTTCAAATAAATCCAATATGCCCTCTGTGTTACTTGACATAGAGTACGTTACGAAGCCATTTGAGCCTTGATCTCTGTCTGTGGCTGTTACAGTCATCAATGAAGTTCCCTTTTGGGAGTTTTCCAATAAACTAGCTTTATATGTTTTTTGCGTGAACACTGGAGCATTATCATTAGCATCTAACACAGTGACATGGATTTGCACTGTCCCTGACAGCTGAGGTTCACCTCCGTCGACAGCTGTAAGCGTTAGAGTCAATTGTTCCTGTTTCTCGCGATCGAGAGGTTTCTCCAAGACCATCTCTACCTCCTTCCCCCCATCTGTATTGTCGTTAAGGTTTAAAACGAAATTATCTGTTGGGTTTAGAGAATAGCTCTTGAGCCCATTTGAACCGACGTCATAATCTATTGCTTTCTCTAGTACAAATCTGCCCCCCCTTACAGCCGATTCGCTGATCTCAAATACCATATTATTCATTTTGAATATAGGGGCGTTGTCGTTTATATCTGTTATTTCCACCGTAACGCGATAGAACTCGATGGGGTTTTCCAAGATTATTTGAAAATGTAAAGCACACGGAGTCGTTTGTTTGCATAAGGCCTCTCTGTCTATTCTCTCCTTGATGAGAAGGAGTCCCTTTTCTTTATTCAACTCGATGTATTCAGCGCTGCTTCCGACATGCAAGCGAGCTTTTCCTGATTTGAGTCGTTTTAAATCTAAACCTAAATCTTGTGCTATATTGCCGACCATAGAGCCTTTTGACATTTCCTCGGGGATAGAGTAACTGACCTGCCCAAACACGGGACATAGAGAGAGCATCGAGAAAAACAATAGTACTTGCCGTCTCATTGTTTCATTCACGGTTCTCCTCGAACACAACAAATAAGAAAATAATCCTCAAATAAGGCGGTCGTATTCCACACACTCGAGGACTAAAAATGAAGAAAGGTATACATAAATGTCGATCAAAATATTGTCAAATCCTTTGCTTGTTTGTGGGTGTAGTCTCCTCGGTAACTCGGACTGGGCATTGTGGCGATCCCGCTTGCAACAAAACCTAAACGATCTGGGAGGTGCTGCTGGAATCTGCAGTGAAACTACCACACACTAGCCAACAGCGTCCCTAAGAGTACATAACACGAAACTGCACAAGATGTGAACAATAAGCACTCCAAGCAGTTAATGGTTGAATGGTATTATTCACAGTCCTGGGGAAAAGGCATTGCGTATAGCATTTCTCCGTTTAAACAAACTCGTTCAAAACCAAGTATTGAAATACAAATAAATAAAAGTCCAAAGAAGACACGCCAGTTTAAATAAGACTGCTGTACATCAGACATACTGAAGCTGCGATACTGCGCTGTCATTTTACTGAAAAAGTACATTACGATCACACAAAGTCGCTCCCTCTCCACTTTCACTCAAACACACACACACACACACACACACACACACACACACACACACACACACAACGTCTCAGTGCTAAGTGTAAAAATGCTAGAGGGGATGAGAGAGGCTATGTAGGAGGATTATTTACCGCTGTCCATGAAATATATTGAATACAACAAACCGAAGAAATCGCTTTGAATAATTACTTATTATAAGCTTTTTTACCCTTCATTACTAAATTCACATATACTTAAATTGATGACTTTGTAATGGAAGGCCTCACCTCTAAAGGAGAGTCTGGTTCATCCAGGATGCTCTTCTCACTCTGTATCCGCTGCATCGTCCCTGTAGAACTGGGGTCCATTATCAGCACGTTCTGACTACCAGCTCTGCCGAACTTACAGTCACTCTTTCTGGAGTCAGTCGTCCTGCACACCTCGTAATTGTACACGTGCTGAAGAGTCCCTGTCCCCAAAGTGTCTGAGTATCGTGGTGGATAATATGGAATCACAGGGAGACTGGAGTGATACAGGACGCGAGACTGTCTCCACCTGTAGATTTTCACTGATATAATAACCACTAAACACGTGATGAAGAGGAAGGACACTACAGCCAAAGCCAGCACTAAGTAAAAAGTCAGGTTGTCATTGTACTCCTTGTCTTGTGTAAAGTCAGTGAACTCCGACAGCACTTCAGGGAAGCTGTCCGCCACCGCCACGTTAACAATAACTGTAGCTGAACGAGAGGGCTGCCCGTTGTCCTCCACTATAACAGTCAGTCTTTGTTTCACAGCATCTTTATCAGTCACTTGGCGGATAGTTCTTATTTCTCCATTCTGTAAGCCCACTTCAAACAGCGCCCTGTCTGTGGCTTTCTGCAGTTTATAGGAGAGCCAGGCATTCTGTCCAGAGTCCACATCAACAGCCACCACTTTAGTCACCAGATAGCCCACATCTGCTGCACGAGGCACCATCTCAGCCACCACAGAGCCACCAGTCTGAACTGGGTACAGGACCTGAGGGGGGTTGTCGTTCTGGTCCTGGATCACTATTTTCACACTCACGTTGCTGCTGAGTGGAGGGGAGCCTCCATCCTGCGCTTTGACGCGGAAGTGGAAGTCTTTGATCTGCTCATAGTCAAAAGAGCGCACTGCATGGATGACTCCACTATCAGCACTAACTGACACATATGAGGAGACTGGCACTCCGTTAACAGAGGAGTCCTCCAGGATGTAAGAAACACGGGCATTCTGGTTCCAGTCAGCGTCTCTGGTTCTCACTGTGAATATAGAGAGGCCTGGTGTGTTGTTTTCTACAATGTAGGCCTCATATGAGCTCCTCTCAAAGACAGGCGCGTTGTCATTCACATCAGAGATCTGTAAGGTGAGAGTGACGCTGCTGGAGAGGGAGGGCACTCCCTCATCAGAGCACGTCACTGTGATGTTATACTCAGAGGCTCTCTCTCGGTCTAAATCACTGTCTGTCACTAAACTATAGAAATTATTTGTTGATGTTTTTAAAATAAAGGGTACATTTTCGTCGATACCACATTGTATTTTCCCGTTTTCTCCGGTGTCTTTGTCTTCGATGTTTATCATTGTAACGACTGTGTTGAGTTTAGCATCCTCTGATATCACGTTTGATTTCGACATTATGATAATTTCGGGCTTGTTGTCATTTACATCCTGCACATCAACAATTAACTTACAGGAGTCTGTGAGTCCTCCCTCGTCACTAGCACGTATATTAATTTGAAAATGCCTCGATTCCTCAAAGTCAATATTTCCGATTAAAGTAACTTCACCAGTTTCTCTGTTTATGGTAAATGTTTTTCTTATATCATCAAATTTATTTGTGATTGAATAGGCTATTTTACTGTTTGGGCCTTGATCTGCATCTGAGGCTGTAACCGTGGCAACAACGGTGCCTTTAGGTGAATTCTCAGTAACTGTAGCCTTGTATGTTGCCTGTGTAAAAACGGGGGCATTATCATTTACATCTAAAACTGTGATGACAATCAGCATTGTTCCTGACATCTGCGGCTCTCCTCCATCTACAGCCGTTAACACGAGAGATATCTGCTCCTGCTTCTCTCTGTCTAAAGGCTTCTGTAGCACCATCTCTACGTTCTTATTCCCGTCGGCGTTATTGTGCAGTTTGAGAGCAAAATTATCTGTTGGTTTTAATTCGTATCTTTGAAGATCATTATTTCCAACATCAAGATCTTCAGCCCTTTCGAGGACAAATTTAGCCCCGATCACCGCTGATTCGCTAATTTTAAATTTGATTTCCCCCTCTTCAAAGGCTGGTGCATTGTCATTGATGTCTGTGATCTGGACTGTAACACTGTAAAATTCCATAGGATTCTCTAAAATAATCTGAAAATGTAAAGCACACGGCGTCATCTGTCTGCAGAGCGCCTCTCTGTCGATTCTCTGTTTAACAAGGAGGACTCCTCTCTCTCTGTTCAGCTCGATGAACTCGTCGCTGTCTCGGGTATATATTCGAGCCTTTCCAGAAGTCAAACGTTTTGTTTCCAAACCCAAATCCTGTGCTATATTACCGACCAAAGATCCTTTAGCCATTTCCTCCGGTATTGTGTAGCTTACTTGCCCAAATACCGAGCCAACGGAAAGGAGTGAGATAAACAACAGCGCTTGTCCTTCCATTGTTCAATCCGAGAATTTTCTAAGCAGGGTTCCACAGTCCGGCTATATATTCCATAAACTGAAATCCATTTCAGTGAAAAACATCAAATTCAAAGCTTTGTAATCCACACAAATAAAACAAATGTCTCGGAGATAGTCGTATCTGCTGTCAGAGATTCTATCCCGAATGTCTGTTCTCTCCCGTCGTGCTCTCTTCGCTATTGTGATGTCACATGGGAGGTGCTGCCACATCCCTACCCTCTGCTGTGCAGAATCTGGTCAACAGCGGCCCTAAGAGTTCATTATACAAAACTACAGGAAGCCAACAAAATTGAATTTAACCAGCAGACTTACTGTTAGGAAAGTGTAACTTGAAATAAAGATATAAGAGCCGTATACGTCCTAATATGCTCTTCATAAACCGCAAGTAGCACTGAAGATCTTTTGTGGTTAACCCCTCCTCCCCTTATATTTGAATCAGACACAATAATAACGTTTCCATATAAACACAAGTCATATCTGACTGAAGGTATGAAATACATTCTACAAACTGAATAAATAGAGAATAATAGTTTTATTTTTCAAATGAATTGACTAAATTAGAAAATAATGCGAAAAAAATACTTGAGAACTTAACTAATATACATTAAAAATACGGACAAGAAGAGGAAAAGGCTGTCTAGAAATGTTGCTGTCCGAGGTGCTGAAACGATAAAAGTCTTAAAGACGGCGAACGCCAGCACAAGTTCGTTCATCCAGACAATCTTATCGCACGTATGTATTTTAAGACAATTAGTGCGAAATTGATGCTTGTAAAAAGCAAAACATTTATAATAATGTAGTATTTTTTAGTGCCTATGATTAATTTACAAAAAACTAAAGAAAAGAAATCTAAATAAGGAAACGTACAGTTGAGTACACCAAGCCTCACTCCAAGGCTTTGTAACTGACTCCAAGTTAGGTCACCGATAAAGCATCAATTAAAGAGATTATGAATAGAAATGCAATGAAAGAGAACTATACAGCAAAGGGGGCTGGGTCCGTCATAAAAAATTAAAGTGTTTTAACCATCATAAGTGATAACTGGCGTTTAAAATTATTCCATGTTGATAAGACGATTATAAAAATGGATAAATTTGGGTAACTTCCAAGGGAATTTCCTGTTCCGCTTAGCCAGGAAAGTATGCAACTCAAACAAGCGTGTGTGTGCTGTTATAATACGGCCAAAAACGTATTTTTGAATGTAGTTTTAGGATGCTATCCAGGGTGCTGAAAAGGCAGTAGCGCATGCAACACTTCAATACCAATGCAACTAAACATGGAAAAAGTCTCGAGCCACAAACGCAAATTGCCAAACTGTAACTGACCTCTAGAGGAGAGTCTGGTTCATCCAGGATGCTCTTCTCATTCTGTATCCGCTGCATCGTCCCTGTAGAACTGGGGTCCATTATCAGCACGTTCTGACTACCAGCTCCGCCGAACTTACAGTCACTCTTCCTGGAGTCAGTCGTCCTGCACACCTCGTAATTGTACACGTGCTGGAGAGTCCCTGTCCCCAAAGTGTCTGAGTATCGTGGCGGATAATATGGAATCACAGGGAGACTGGAGTGATACAGTATGCGAGACTGTCTCCACCTGTAGATTTTCACTGATATAATAACCACTAAACACGTGATGAAGAGGAAGGACACTACAGCCAGAGCCAGCACTAAGTAAAAAGTCAGGTTGTCATTGTACTCCTTGTCGTGTGTAAAGTCAGTGAACTCCGACAGCACTTCAGGGAAGCTGTCCGCCACCGCCACGTTAACAATGACTGTAGCTGAACGAGAGGGCTGCCCGTTGTCCTCCACTATAACAGTCAGTCTTTGTTTCACAGCATCTTTATCAGTCACTTGGCGGATAGTTCTTATTTCTCCATTCTGTAAGCCCACTTCAAACAGCGCCCTGTCTGTGGCTTTCTGCAGTTTATAGGAGAGCCAGGCATTCTGTCCAGAGTCCACATCAACAGCCACCACTTTAGTCACCAGATAGCCCACATCTGCTGTACGAGGAACCATCTCAGCCACCACAGAGCCACCAGTCTGGACTGGGTACAGGACCTGAGGGGGGTTGTCGTTCTGGTCCTGGATCACTATTTTCACACTCACATTGCTACTGAGTGGAGGGGAGCCTCCATCCTGCGCTTTGACGCGGAACTGGAAGTCTTTGATCTGCTCGAAGTCAAAAGAGCGCACTGCATGGATGACTCCACTATCAGCACTAACGGACACATATGAGGAGACTGGCACTCCGTTAACAGAGGAGTCCTCCAGGATGTAAGAAACACGGGCATTCTGGTTCCAGTCAGCGTCTCTGGCTTTCACTGTGAATATAGAGAGGCCTGGTGTGTTGTTTTCTACAATGTAGGCCTCATATGAGCTCCTCTCAAAGACAGGCGCGTTGTCATTCACATCAGAGATCTGTAAGGTGAGAGTGACGCTGCTGGAGAGGGAGGGCACTCCCTCATCAGAGCACGTCACTGTGATATTATATTCAGAGGCTCTCTCTCGGTCTAAATTACTGTCTGTAGTTAAACTATAGAAATTGTGTGTTGAAGCTTTTAAAGTGAAAGGTATATTTTCGTTGATAAAGCATTTAACATTTCCGTTTTCTCCTGAGTCCTTGTCCTCGATATTTATCATTGTAACGACTGTATTTTGTTTGGCATCCTCTGAAATAACAGTTGACTTTGACATGATGTCAATTTCAGGCTTGTTGTCATTTACATCCTGCACATCAACTATTAACTTACAAGAGTCTGTTAGTCCTCCGTCGTCACTTGCGAGTAAATTTATTTGATAGTTCCGCGAGTCTTCAAAGTCAGTATTTCCAATTAAAGTAACTTCACCAGTTTCTTCATTTACCTCAAACACTTTCCTGATATCATCTAATGTATTTGTGATTGAATAAGTGATTTTACCGTTAGATCCTTGATCTGCATCTGAGGCTGTAACAGTGGCAACAACGGTGCCTTTAGGTGAATTCTCAGTAACTGTAGCTTTGTATGTTGCCTGTGTAAAAACGGGGGCATTATCATTTACATCTAAAACTGTGATGACAATCAGCATTGTTCCTGACATCTGCGGCTCTCCTCCATCTACAGCCGTTAACACGAGAGATATCTGCTCCTGTTTCTCTCTGTCTAAAGGCTTCTGTAGCACCATCTCCACGTTCTTATTCCCGTCTGCGTTATTGTGCAGTTTGAGAG
The DNA here is from genome assembly GCF_022749685.1 of Semicossyphus pulcher. Lineage (NCBI taxonomy): Eukaryota > Metazoa > Chordata > Actinopteri > Labriformes > Labridae > Semicossyphus > Semicossyphus pulcher. Next base: position 20,102,887 of record NW_027211693.1, read on the forward strand.
CAAAATTATCTGTTGGTTTTAATTCGTAGCTTTTAAGGTCGTTAATTCCAACATCAAGATCCACAGCTCTTTCTAGGACAAATTTAGCCCCGATCACCGCTGATTCGCTAATTTTGAATTTCATCTCATTTTTTTCAAAGGCTGGTGCATTATCATTGATGTCTGTGATCTGGACTGTAACACTGTAAAATTCCATAGGATTTTCTAAAATAATCTGAAAATGTAAAGCACACGGCGTCGTCTGTCTGCAGAGCGCCTCTCTGTCGATTCTCTGTTTAACAAGGAGGACTCCTCTCTCTCTGTTCAGCTCGATGAACTCGTCGCTGTCTCGGGTATATATTCGAGCTTTTCCAGAAGTCAAACGTTTTGTTTCCAAACCCAAATCCTGTGCTATATTACCGACCAAAGATCCTTTAGCCATTTCCTCCGGTATTGTGTAGCTTACTTGCCCAAATACCGAACCAAGGGAAAGGAGTGAGATAAACAACAGCGCTTGTCCTTCCATTGTTCAATCCGAGAATTTTCTAAGCAGGGTTCCACAGTCCGGCTATATATTCCATAAACTGAAATCCATTCCAGTGAAAAACATCAAATTCATAGCTTTGTAATCCACACAAGTAAAACAAATGTCTCGGAGATCGTCGTATCTGCTGTCAGAGATTCTATCCCGAATGTCTGTTCTCCCCCGTCGTGCTCTCTTCACTATTGTGATGTCACATGGGAGGTGCTGCCACATCCCTACCCTCTGCTGTGCACAATCTGGTCAACAGCGGCCCTAAGAGTTCATGATACAAAACTACAGGAAGCCAACATAATTTAATTTAACCAGCAGACTTACTGTTAGGAAAGTGTAACTTTAAATAAGGGAATAAATACCGTATACGGACTCTTACCCTCTACAAAAACTGTGAGTAGCTGCCTCAAATGCTTTTGTGATCAACCCTTTCCCTCCACCTTTATTTGAATCAGCAACTATAATAACGTTTCCATATAAACACAAGTCATATCCGACTAAAGGTATGAAATGCATTAACAAAACTTAATAAAAAGGAGAAAAATAGTTTTATGTTTGAAATTAATTTACTAAGTTAGAAAAAAATGCGAAAAAAACTTAAGGACTTAACTAACAGACATCGAAAAATAAGGACAAGTAGAGGAAAAGGCTGTGTAAAAATGTAGCTGTCCGAGGTGCTGAAATGATAAAAGTCTTAAAAACGGCAAACGCCAGCACAAGTTCGTTCATCCAGACAATCTTATTGCACGTATGTATATTAGTTTAAGACAATTAGAGCGGCACTGGTGTTTTAGTATTTTTTAGTGCCTTTGCTTAATTTACTAAAAAAATAAAAAAATAAATAACAATAGCTAAATAACGAAACATACAGTTTAGTACATCAAGCCACACTCAAAGGCTTTGTTTTTGACTCCAGTTAGGTTACCGATAAAGCATCAATTAAACAGATAATAAATAGAAAAGTAATGCAAGAGAAGAATACAGTAAGGGGGCTGGGTCCGTCATAAATATTTGAAGTGTTTTAACTATCATACCTGATAACTGGCGTTTAAAATAATTCCATGTTGATAAGACGACTATTAAAAAGGTTAAATTTGGGTAACTTCTCAGGTAATTCGCAGTCCGCTTTCCGAGGAATGTATGCAAGTCAAAGAAGCGTGTGTGTGTGTGCTGTAACAATACGGCCAAATATTATTTTTGAAAGTAGTTGTAGGATGCTATCCAGGGTACTGAAAAAGGCAGGAGAGTATACAACACTTAAATACCAATGCAACTAAACATTGAAAATCTCTTGAGCCACAAACGCATAGATACAATCTTTAACTGACCTCTAGAGGAGAGTCTGGTTCATCCAGGATGCTCTTCTCACTCTGTATCCGTTGCATCGTCCCTGTAGAACTGGGGTCCATTATCAGCACGTTCTGACTACCAGCTCCGCCGAACTTACAGTCACTCTTTCTGGAGTCAGTCGTCCTGCACACCTCGTAATTGTACACGTGCTGGAGAGTCCCTGTCCCCAAAGTGTCTGAGTAACGTGGTGGATAATATGGAATCACAGGGAGACTGGAGTGATACAGGATGCGAGTCTGTCTCCACCTGTAGATTTTCACTGATATAATAACCACTAAACACGTGATGAAGAGGAAGGACACTACAGCCAGAGCCAGCACTAAGTAAAAAGTCAGGTTGTCATTGTACTCCTTGTCGTGTGTAAAGTCAGTGAACTCCGACAGCACTTCAGGGAAGCTGTCCGCCACCGCCACGTTAACAATGACTGTAGCTGAACGAGAGGGCTGCCCGTTGTCCTCCACTATAACAGTCAGTCTTTGTTTCACAGCATCTTTATCAGTCACTTGGCGGATAGTTCTTATTTCTCCATTCTGTAAGCCCACTTCAAACAGCGCCCTGTCTGTGGCTTTCTGCAGTTTATAGGAGAGCCAGGCATTCTGTCCAGAGTCCACATCAACAGCCACCACTTTAGTCACCAGATAGCCCACATCTGCTGCACGAGGCACCATCTCAGCCACCACAGAGCCACCCGTCTGAACTGGGTACAGGACCTGAGGGGGGTTGTCGTTCTGGTCCTGGATCAGTATTTTCACACTCACGTTGCTGCTGAGTGGAGGGGAGCCTCCATCCTGCGCTTTGACGCGAAACTGGAAGTCTTTGATCTGCTCGAAGTCAAAAGAGCGCACTGCATGGATGACTCCACTATCAGCACTAACGGACACATATGAGGAGACTGGCACTCCGTTAACAGAGGAGTCCTCCAGGATGTAAGAAACACGGGCATTCTGGTTCCAGTCAGCGTCTCTGGCTTTCACTGTAAATATAGAGAGGCCTGGTGTGTTGTTTTCTACAATGTAGGCCTCATATGAGCTCCTCTCAAAGGCAGGCGCGTTGTCATTCACATCAGAGATCTGTAAGGTGAGAGTGACGCTGCTGGAGAGGGAGGGCACTCCCTCATCAGAGCACGTCACTGTGATGTTATACTCAGAGGCTCTCTCTCGGTCTAAATCACTGTCTGTCACTAAGCTATAGAAATTATTTGTCGATGTCTTTAAAATGAAGGGTATGTTTTCGTTGATGAAGCATTTCACGACGCCATTTTCTCCAGAATCGAGATCCTCAATATTTATCATTGTAACGACTGTATTGAGCTTAGCATCCTCTGAAATAACAGTTGACTTTGACATGATGTTTATTTCAGGCTTGTTGTCATTTACATCCTGCACATCTACAAGTAACTTACAGGAGTCCGTGAGTCCTCCTTCATCACTGGCAAGTAAATTTATTTGAAAATGTCTGGACTTTTCGAAGTCAATATTTCCAATTATAATAACTTCGCCAGTTTCTTCATTTATCTCAAACATTTTCCTGACATTTCCTAATGTATTTGTGATTGAATAAGTGATTTTACCGTTAGATCCCTGATCTGCATCTGAGGCTATAACAGTGGCAACAACGGTGCCTTTAGGTGAATTCTCAGTAACTGTAGCCTTGTATGTTGCCTGTGTAAAAACGGGGGCATTATCATTAGCGTCTAAAACTGTGATGACAATCAGCATTGTTCCTGACATCTGCGGCTCTCCTCCATCTACAGCCGTTAACACGAGAGATATCTGCTCCTGTTTCTCTCTGTCTAAAGGCTTCTGTAGCACCATCTCCACGTTTTTATTCCCGTCTGCGTTATTGTGCAGTTTGAGAGCAAAATTATCTGTTGGTTTTAATTCGTATTTCTGAACACCGTTGATTCCAACATCAAGGTCCACAGCCCTTTCTAGGACAAATTTTGTCCCGGTGATAGCTGACTCGCTTATTTTAAATTTCATCTCACCTTTCTCAAAGGCTGGTGCATTATCATTGATATCTGTGATCTGGACTGTAACACTGTAAAATTCCATAGGATTCTCCAGAATAATCTGAAAATGTAAAGCGCAAAGCTCCGTCTCTGTACACAACGCCTCTCTGTCGATTCTCTCTTTGACGAGGAGAACTCCCCTTTCTCGGTTTAGCTCGATGTACTCGTCGCTGCTCCTAGTATAGATCTTCGCTTTGCCTGATACCAAACGTTTCATTTCCAAACCTAAATCTTGTGCTATATTTCCCACTAATGAGCCTTTCGCCATCTCCTCTGGAATAGAGTAGCTGACCTGCCCGGAAACGAAGTCGAGGGAAAGGAGAGAGATAAACAACAGTACTTGCCGATTCATTGTTCTGTCCAATTTTTCCTTCAGTCAGGCAGTCCGCTTATATTCGGAAAACAAAACAAATAGACCTTAGATTCCAACTTCAAATCTCATATTAAAAGATGCATGAGCCACACATTGTGACAAATGTCTTGCAGGTCGAAATGTCTCCTCTTCTTTTATGAAAATATGCCACAACCAGGACTGTCCGCTCTTTGCCCGTCGTGTTCTCTTTGTACTGTGTCGACGTTACAAGGGAGGTGCTGCTGCAACCCTGCTCTCTCTCATCGACACTCTGGTCAACAGCGGCCCTAAGAGTCCATATCATAAAACTGCAGAACAACAACTATAAATTCAACTCTGAAGAACTCACTTTAAACCATCTCCGAATTAAGTTAATATATATCTATTCGAGTAATATATTGAGCTTTTCAAACGAATGCAACAGGAAGACGTGATTGAAACATATAAATTTTACAGTCAGAGTCACTGCGAAAAATGTATAAGGAAAACAAATGTACGAAAATAAAGGCATTGTGTTTGTCTAATCTTTGAAGTTTGTTGGGGATCGATGGGTATAAATTCCATATGAAAGACTACAAAGTGACGAACTGCACGGGAAGTAAATATTTCTCTACATAATATTGACGGTATAATAATGAAAAGAATAAATGAAGAGACCCATATTATAACTGTGGAAACAGCAGTTTACATCCAGTATAAACATATGCTATTTACGTCGCTGTCCAAAGTTCTGAAGTGAATCAATTCAAACTAAGAGCACAAAGTCCCAGACTGAACAAACTGTTGATATAGAGTGATGCAATACAGCCTTTAATATCTACAAATATATAGAAATCTTCTACAATCAAACAATCATACTACTGCTGCTGCTGCCATGTAACTACTACCCCGACTACAGGTACTCCTACTATACAGTACAATAACAGCCAATCATAATCACCAATAATAGCAACTATTGTTATTACCACTATAAACAATATTCTGTCCTTAAAAAAAGAAAGATTGATGTGAAGATATGTATTCTCCATTCTTTTAGGTGAAAGAACACCTGAAGTAAAACCCAAATTATCTAAAAAAAGGAACCACTTTACAGAGCAGTAAATCTTGTCCATTAAACACAGACTATCAATTTAAATGGTATAATATGCCGTTTTACTTTAAAATGGGTATTATCAGTTTTAAATAAATAAGAATACACTTAAACGGGAATTAAAACATTCTAACCTCTAAGGGAGAGTCTGGTTCATCCAGGATGCTCTTCTCATTCTGTATCCGCTGCATCGTCCCTGTAGAACTGGGGTCCATTATCAGCACGTTCTGACTTCCAGTTCTGCCGAACTTACAGTCACTCTTCCTGGAGTCAGTCGTCCTGCACACCTCGTAATTGTACACGTGCTGGAGAGTCCCTGTCCCCAAAGTGTCTGAGTATCGTGGCGGATAATATGGAATCACAGGGAGACTGGAGTGATACAGTATGCGAGACTGTCTCCACCTGTAGATTTTCACTGATATAATAACCACTAAACAAGTGATGAAGAGGAAGGACACTACAGCCAGAGCCAGCACTAAGTAAAAAGTCAGGTTGTCATTGTACTCCTTGTCGTGTGTAAAGTCAGTGAACTCCGACAGCACTTCAGGGAAGCTGTCCGCCACCGCCACGTTAACAATGACTGTAGCTGAACGAGAGGGCTGCCCGTTGTCCTCCACTATAACAGTCAGTCTTTGTTTCACAGCATCTTTATCAGTCACTTGGCGGATCGTTCTTATTTCTCCATTCTGTAAGCCCACTTCAAACAGCGCCCTGTCTGTGGCTTTCTGCAGTTTATAGGAGAGCCAGGCATTCTGTCCAGAGTCCACATCAACAGCCACCACTTTAGTCACCAGATAGCCCACATCTGCTGTACGAGGAACCATCTCAGCCACCACAGAGCCACCAGTCAGGACTGGGTACAGGACCTGAGGGGGGTTGTCGTTCTGGTCCTGGATCACTATTTTCACACTCACATTGCTACTGAGTGGAGGGGAGCCTCCATCCTGCGCTTTGACGCGGAACTGGAAGTCTTTGATCTGCTCGTAGTCAAAAGAGCGCACTGCATGGATGACTCCACTATCAGCACTAACGGACACATATGAGGAGACTGGCACTCCGTTAACAGAGGAGTCCTCCAGGATGTAAGAAACACGGGCATTCTGGTTCCAGTCAGCGTCTCTGGCTTTCACTGTGAATATAGAGAGGCCTGGTGTGTTATTTTCTACAATGTAGGCCTCATATGAGCTCCTCTCAAAGACAGGCGCGTTGTCATTCACATCAGAGATCTGTAAGGTGAGAGTGACGCTGCTGGAGAGGGAGGGCACTCCCTCATCAGCGCACGTCACTGTGATGTTATACTCAGAGGCTCTCTCTCGGTCTAAATCACTGTCTGTCACTAAACTATAGAAATTATTTGTCGATGTCTTTAAAATGAAGGGTATGTTTTCGTTGATAAAGCATTTCACGATGCCATTTTCTCCAGAATCTAGATCCTCAATATTTATCATTGTAACGACTGTATTGAGCTTAGCATCCTCTGAAATAACAGTTGACTTTGACATGATGTTTATTTCAGGCTTGTTGTCATTTACATCCTGCACATCAACAATTAACTTACAAGAGTCTGTGAGTCCTCCCTCGTCACTTGCGAGTAAATTTATCTCAAAAATTCTTGACTTTTCAAAGTCGACATTTCCAATTAAGAACATTTTCCCGGTTTCTTCATTTACCTCAAACATTTTCCTGACATTTCCTAATGTATCTGTGATTGAATAAGTTATTTTACCGTTAGATCCCTGATCTGCATCTGAAGCGGTAACAGTGGAAACAACGGTGCCTTTAGGTGAATTCTCAGTAACTGTAGCCTTGTATGTTGCCTGTGTAAAAACGGGGGCATTATCATTAGCGTCTAAAACTGTGATGACAATCAGCATTGTTCCTGACATCTGCGGCTCTCCTCCATCTACAGCCGTTAACACGAGAGATATCTGCTCCTGTTTCTCTCTGTCTAAAGGCTTCTGTAGCACCATCTCGACCTTTTTATTCCCGTCTGCGTTATTGTGCAGTTTGAGAGCAAAATTATCGGTTGGTTTTAATTCGTATTTCTGAACACCGTTGATTCCAACATCAAGGTCCACAGCCCTTTCTAGGACAAATTTTGTTCCGGTGATAGCTGACTCGCTAATTTTAAATTTCATCTCACTTTTCTCAAAGGCTGGTGCATTATCATTGATATCTGTGATCTGGACTGTAACACTGTAAAATTCCATAGGATTCTCCAGAATAATCTGAAAATGTAAAGCGCAAAGCTCCGTCTCTGTACACAGCGCCTCTCTGTCGATTCTCTCTTTGACGAGGAGAACTCCCCTTTCTCGATTTAGCTCCATGTACTCGTCGCTGCTCCTCGTATAGATCTTCGCTTTGCCTGATACCAAACGTTTCATTTCCAACCCTAAATCCTGAGCTATGTTTCCCACTAATGAGCCTTTCGCCATCTCCTCCGGAATAGAGTAGCTGACCTGCCCGAAAACGAAGTCGAGGGAAAGGAGAGAGATAAACAACAGTACTTGCCGATTCATTGTTCTGTCCGATTTTTCCCTCAGTCAGGCTCACAGTCCGCTTATATTCGGAAAACAAAACAAATAGACCTTAGATTCCAACTTCAAATCTCATATTAAAAGATGCATGAGCCACACATTGTGACAAATGTCTTGCAGGTCGAAATGTCTCCTCTTCTTTTATGAAAATATGCCACAACCAGGACTGTCCGCTCTTTGCCCGTCGTGTTCTCTTTGTACTGTGTCGACGTTACAAGGGAGGTGCTGCTGCAACCCTGCTCTCTCTCATCGACACTCTGGTCAACAGCGGCCCTAAGAGTCCATATCATCAAACTGCAGAACAACAACTATAAATTAAACTCTGAAGAACTCACTTTAAACCATCTCCGAATTAAGTTAATATATATCTATCCGAGTAATATATTGAGCTTTTCAAACGAATGCAACAGGAAGACGTGATTGAAACATATAACTTTTACAGTCAGAGTCACTGCGAAAAATGTATAAGGAAAAAAAATGTACAAAACTCAAGGCATTGTGTTTGTCCAATCATTGAAGTTTGTTGGGGATCGATGGGTATAGATTACATATGACAGACTACAAAGTGACGAACTGCACGGGAAGTAAATATTTCTCTACATAATATTGACGGTATGATAATGAAAAGAATAAATGAAGAGACCGATATTATAACTGTGGAAACAGCAGTTTACATCCAATATAAACATATGCTATTTACGTCGCTGTCCAAAGTTCTGAAGTGAATCAATTCAAACTAAGAGCACAAAGTCCCAGACTGAACAAACTGTTGATATAGGGTGATGCAATACAGCCTTTAATATCTACAAATATATAGAAATCTTCTACAATCAAACAATCATCCTACTACTGCTGCTGCCATGTAACTACTACCCCGACTACAGGTACTCCTACTATACAGTACAATAACAGCCATTCAAAATCACCAATAATAACAACCATTGTTATTACCACTATAAACAATATTCTGTCCTTAAAAATAGAAAGATTGATGTGAAGATATGTATTCTCCATTCTTTTAGGTGAAAGAACACCTGAAGTAAAACCCAAATTATCTAAAAAAAAAAAAAAGGAACCACTTTACAGAGCAGTAAATCTTGTCCATTACACACAAAATATCAATTTAAATGGTATAATATGCCGTTTTACTTTAAAGTGGGTATTATCAGTTTTAAATAAATAAGAATACACTTAAACGGGAATTAAAACATTCTAACCTCTAGAGGAGAGTCTGGCTCATCCAGGATGCTCTTCTCACTCTGTATCCGCTGCATCGTCCCTGTAGAACTGGGGTCCATTATCAGCACGTTCTGACTACCAGCTCTGCCGAACTTACAGTCACTCTTTCTGGAGTCAGTCGTCCTGCACACCTCGTAATTGTACACGTGCTGGAGAGTCCCTGTCCCCAAAGTGTCTGAGTAACGTGGTGGATAATATGGAATCACAGGGAGACTGGAGTGATACAGGACGCGAGACTGTCTCCACCTGTAGATTTTCACTGATATAATAACCACTAAACACGTGATGAAGAGGAAGGACACTACAGCCAAAGCCAGCACTAAGTAAAAAGTCAGGTTGTCATTGTACTCCTTGTCGTGTGTAAAGTCAGTGAACTCCGACAGCACTTCAGGGAAGCTGTCCGCCACCGCCACGTTAACAATGACTGTAGCTGAACGAGAGGGCTGCCCGTTGTCCTCCACTATAACAGTCAGTCTTTGTTTCACAGCATCTTTATCAGTCACTTGGCGGATAGTTCTTATTTCTCCATTCTGTAAGCCCACTGCAAACAGCGCCCTGTCTGTGGCTTTCTGCAGTTTATAGGAGAGCCAGGCATTCTGTCCAGAGTCCACATCAACAGCCACCACTTTAGTCACCAGATAGCCCACATCTGCTGCACGAGGCACCATCTCAGCCACCACAGAGCCACCAGTCTGGACTGGGTACAGGACCTGAGGGGGGTTGTCGTTCTGGTCCTGAATCACTATTTTCACACTCACGTTGCTACTGAGTGGAGGGGAGCCTCCATCCTGCGCTTTGACGCGGAAATGGAAGTCTTTGATCTGCTCGTAGTCAAAAGAGCGCACTGCATGGATGGCTCCACTATCAGCACTAACGGACACATATGAGGAGACTGGCACTCCGTTAACAGAGGAGTCCTCCAGAATGTAAGAAACACGGGCATTCTGGTTCCAGTCAGCGTCTCTGGCTTTCACTGTGAATATAGAGAGGCCTGGTGTGTTGTTTTCTACAATGTAGGCCTCATATGAGCTCCTCTCAAAGACAGGCGCGTTGTCATTCACATCAGAGATCTGTAAGGTGAGAGTGACGCTGCTGGAGAGGGAGGGCACTCCCTCATCAGAGCACGTAACTGTGATGTTATACTCAGAGGCTCTCTCTCTGTCTAAATCGCCATCTGATACAACGGTAAAGAAATTATTTGTTGTTGATTTAATGGCAAAAGGAATGTTTTCGTTTAAAATACACATGACTTTGCCGTTATCATTTGAGTCCGGATCTTGTATATTAAGCATCGTTACAACCGTTCCTGGTTTCGTGTTCTCAGTTACTGTGTTTGATTTAGACATGATGTTAATGGACGGAGGGTTATCATTCGTATCCGTCACATCCACAATTACTTTACATGCGTCAGATAATCCTCCTTGATCTGACACCTGAACATCTATCTCATAAAGTCTCCTCTTTTCATAATCCACATTTCCAGTTAAGGTCAACAGACCACTGTTGGGATCGATTGTAAAGAGAGCCGCTGCTCCGGACTTTGAAATCGTGTATGTAACTTTTCCGTTGTTGCCTTTATCTTTGTCTGTAGCTCTGACGGTGGTTATTACAGTGCCGACAGCAGCATTCTCTGTAACACTCGCTTTGTACTCCGGTTTTGAGCAAACAGGGGGGTTGTCATTCACGTCTAACACGGTTATGAGAATCTGCATTGTCCCTGAGAGCTGTGGCTCACCACCATCCAGAGCGGTCAGTATTAATGATATATGCTCATGATTCTCTCGGTCTAATGGTTTCTGTAAAACCATCTCGACATGTTTTGTCCCATCACTTCTGCTGATGGTTTTCAGAGCAAAATGATCACTGGGTTTTAGGGCGTAGCTGCTCAAGCCGTTTACACCAACATCATCATCTATAGCTTTGTCTAAGATGAACCGAGCTCCAGTAAGAGCTGACTCGCTTATTTCATATTTAATCTCACCTCTCTCAAATGCTGGAGGGTTGTCATTTATATCAGTAATTTCGACAGTCACTGTGTAAAACTCCATCGGGTTCTCAAGGATCATTTGAAAATGGAGCGCGCACGGCATTGTTTGTCCGCATAGAGCTTCTCTGTCTATTCTGTCTTTCATGAGGAGGACCCCTCTGTCTCGCTTCAGCTCAACATATTCCTCACTGTTACCAGTATAAACACGAGCTTTACCGGACTTCAGTCTATCCACACCTAAACCCAAATCTTGGGCTATATTGCCTATCAAAGCCCCCTTTGCCATTTCCTCGGGAATAGAGTAGCTGACCTGTCCGTGCACGACACAGGGAGAGAGCAGCGACAAAAACAACAGCAATTGCCATCCCATCATTCTGGTCGACACGTTTTTGAAGAAAACACAAAAATATTCCGTTTCTTCGCGTTTAGATTCCAATTCGGAGCGGTGAATACACGTATAAGGTCCTTAAGATGGCAGTTATCCTAAAATGTGGAACAAAGAAATCCCATTGCTCCGTCCTGGCTTGTGCTGTTCATGGCGGTCCCGACTGTTAACCCTGCCTCTCTGTTTGCCAATGTAATATGTTGAGGTGTAGGGGAGGTACTGCTACAAATGCTTTTTCAGCAACTCGATGGCCAACAGCGTCCCTCTCTGTTCAATGTACTGAACTACAGGGCATGTTACTGTGGCAACCACTATAAAGGCAATTTAAAGTATGACACCTAAATATTCACTGACAGATATTTTCCTGAATGAAAATCTAATGTGACTCATTCCACTTTCTTCTGCCTACATTGCATATACACTACAAACAGATGACTAAATCAAAGACTTAAATGAATTAGAATATGAAGCACTTGAAAACAGAAAAAAGCCATTTCCCTAAAATCGCATATTAGGACACACAGGTGGCTACACTTAGCACAGGGTAAAGGCGAATAAAATAGAGGAGATGTAGATTTTTTTAAGGTTTCCAAGGAGCACTGCAGTGAATCCTGAACAGGATAAAAATTCCACTATTAAAGGAAAATAGTTCTGAATCCACTCTGCACTTTGTTGAGCACCAACAGAGTGTGTGTTAAATATACATATGTACATATGTTTGTAAACAATGCTCTACAGTGACAAGCGTTTACTAATGCTTACACAAGCAGAAATAGAGTGAGGGGGAGAGAGGGAGAGAGAGGAGGGAAAAAAAACACGTGGCGAAATAGTAAAAAGTTTCGCCTGTGAGTAACATGAGTGTCCTGTGCGCTGTCCTTGGTGCTGAATTACATGCAAGTACAAAACTACAACCAGCAAGCTAAATTGAATATAGTAAATAGACACACCATTTTCAAAGAGACCTCTGGAAAACTGAGATTCAGTGATTCATAGGCAGACGCTTTCCATGGTTCTAAAAATAAGAAGGATAACGGCAGAGGTATAGGCTACATTCCTTTACTAACCTCTAGAGGAGAGTCTGGCTCATCCAGGATGCTCTTCTCACTCTGTATCCGCTGCATCGTCCCTGTAGAACTGGGGTCCATTATCAGCACGTTCTGACTACCTGCTCCGCCGAACTTACAGTCACTCTTTCTGGAGTCAGTCGTCCTGCACACCTCGTAATTGTACACGTGCTGGAGAGTGCCTGTCCCCAAAGTGTCTGAGTAACGTGGTGGATAATATGGAATCACAGGGAGACTGGAGTGATACAGGATGCGAGACTGTCTCCACCTGTAGATTTTCACTGATATAATAACCACTAAACACGTGATGAAGAGGAAGGACACTACAGCCAGAGCCAGCACTAAGAAAAAAGTCAGGTTGTCATTGTACTCCTTGTCGTGTGTTAAGTCAGTGAACTCCGACAGCACTTCAGGGAAGCTGTCCGCCACCGCCACGTTAACAATGACTGTAGCTGAACGAGAGGGCTGCCCGTTGTCCTCCACTATAACAGTCAGTCTTTGTTTCACAGCATCTTTATCAGTCACTTGACGGATAGTTCTTATTTCTCCATTCTGTAAGCCCACTTCAAACAGCGCCCTGTCTGTGGCTTTCTGCAGTTTATAGGAGAGCCAGGCATTCTGTCCAGAGTCCACATCAACAGCCACCACTTTAGTCACCAGATAGCCCACATCTGCTGCACGAGGCACCATCTCAGCCACCACAGAGCCACCAGTCAGGACTGGGTACAGGACCTGAGGGGGGTTGTCGTTCTGGTCCTGGATCACTATTTTCACACTCACGTTGCTGCTGAGTGGAGGGGAGCCTCCATCCTGCGCTTTGACGCGGAAATGGAAGTCTTTGATCTGCTCGTAGTCAAAAGAGCGCACTGCATGGATGACTCCACTATCAGCACTAACGGACACATATGAGGAGACTGGCACTCCGTTAACAGAGGAGTCCTCCAGGATGTAAGAAACACGGGCATTCTGGTTCCAGTCAGCGTCTCTGGCTTTCACTGTGAATATAGAGAGGCCTGGTGTGTTGTTTTCTACAATGTAGGCCTCATATGAGCTCCTCTCAAAGGCAGGCGCGTTGTCATTCACATCAGAGATCTGTAAGGTGAGAGTGACGCTGCTGGAGAGGGAGGGCACTCCCTCATCAGAACACGTCACTGTGATATTATACTCAGAGGCTCTCTCTCGGTCTAAATCACTATCTGTCACCAGGTTAAAGAAATTACTTGATGTCGGCTTTAATGTAAAAGGAATGTGTTCATTAATTGCACAGTGAACTTTGCCATTATCTCCGGAATCTAAGTCCTGAACATTTACCAAAGTCACAACCGTAGCTGGTTTGGAGTCTTCGGAAATGACATTAGTCTGTGACATTATATTTATAACTGGCTTGTTATCGTTGATGTCTATCACTTCAACCGTAATCTTACATGAATCTGTCAGTCCTCCTTCATCACTGGCTTGCACATGGATTTGATAGTGGCGTGCCTTTTCATAATCTACAGCACTCTTGGAGATCAAATCCCCACTTAATTCATCAATCTCAAACATGTCTCGTACACCTGCGACAGTGTTGGATATCGAATAAGTTATCTTTGAATTCGATCCTTTATCAGCATCTGAAGCACTGACTCTGGTTATGACGGTCCCTTTAGGAGCGTTTTCACTGATTGTAGCTTTGTAGACCGTCTTCGTAAAAACAGGTGCATTGTCATTTGCATCAAGCACTGTAACATGAATCTGTGCTGTGCCCGATAGGTTTGGTTCCCCTCCGTCAACCGCAGTTAAGACTAAAGAAATCTCCTCTTGTTTTTCTCTATCGAGTGATTTTTGCAAAACCATTTCAACAATCTTTTCTCCATCAGGCTGATCTTTCAATTTCAGCGCAAAATTCTCGGTTTTTGTCAGAAAATAACCCTGTAGACTGTTCAAGCCAACATCGGGATCTATTGCCCTCTCTAACAAGAATTTTGCTCCTATTACGGCAGATTCACTTATTTTGAACGTCATATCCGGTTTTTCAAACATCGGGGTGTTGTCATTTATATCTGTAATTTCGACTGCAACCGTGTAAAATTCTACAGGATTTTCTAAAATAACCTGGAAATGTAAAGCGCAGGGCGTCGTCTGTGCACAGAGCGCCTCTCTGTCTATTTTCTCTTTGATAATGAGGACTCCTCGTTCTCTGTTCAGCTCGATGTACTCCGTACTGTCTCCCGTAAAAATCCGAGCTTTGCCTGAGGTCAGTCTTTTCCTGTCCAGACCTAGATCCTGAGCGAGGTTACCGATTAAAGATCCTTTCGCCATTTCCTCAGGAATGGAGTAACTGACCTGCCCGCGCACCGATGTGAGAGAAAGGATGGAGATAAACAACAGCACTTGCCGCCTCATTGTTCTGTCCGGCATGTCCCTGCAGCACGAACCCCGCTACTGTCCCAGTCCGTGTGGAAGAAAAGCCGATGTATTTCCTCAGTTTATACAAAAATGAGTCGTAAGAAATGAATAACAGTTAACGGCAGCTTTCCGTGTGGATGAATGCTGCTCTGTAACATGCGCACTGCGTGTCTGTTTTCCACTGATGTAAGAAAAGAAAGAGTATGGGGGAGGTACAGCTCAAACCTGCCCCACACTTATCACAGGCTGGCCAACAGCGGCCCTACGAGTTCGTTTTAATGTACTACACAAGTTTGTCCAAATTGACAAGTATTGTGGCCCATCAGTTGATAGAGGAACCACGCACATGCCAAATACATTACTCTAAACACTGCACATTTAAACTTACGTGGAGAGCAAAAACTAAACAGCAGAAATTTCCCATGCTTAATCAGACAGCAGCATTTTAAGCCTTCATGGAGTTGATGCAAATACTTAACAAATAAAGGCCTAATCTTGCAGCTAGAGAAGCAATGTCTTCTGTGCACGTACAAACACACAGGCGGAATGAAGAAGGGTCCTCAAAGCATCATTTGGCTGTGTGCCATGCTCGGCGACCTCTGATAATGTTTTCAGATAAACAAAGTCTGAACTCATCCATATTCGGTAACACGCATAATAAAAAGCCAAAATACATCGACCTACAAGCCTATAAACATGGAATAAAAAACGCTAAATTTATAAAAGCAAAAGAAAGAAAAAACGAATACAAGTACAAGATCTGACCACAAGCCAGCATATAAGGAAAATGAAGACGAGATTTGAAACCATCAAGAGAAAGAAAACTTAAAAGTAGAAGAAGAAAAATGTTTTTTGATACTTTAAATGTGAATCAAGGCTATACATCTTTGTCACCTTTCTCTAAGTTGAAGACTAATTTTCTCTGGATGGTGTATTAAAGCAAAATGAAACGTAAAATACTGTGAATTTCTAACCTCTAGAGGAGAGTCTGGTTCATCCAGGATGCTCTTCTCACTCTGTATCCGCTGCATCGTCCCTGTAGAACTCGGGTCCATTATCAGCACGTTCTGACTACCAGCTCCGCCGAACTTACAGTCACTCTTTCTGGAGTCAGTCGTCCTGCACACCTCGTAATTGTACACGTGCTGGAGAGTCCCTGTCCCCAAAGTGTCTGAGTAACGTGGTGGATAATATGGAATCACAGGGAGACTGGAGTGATACAGGATGCGAGACTGTCTCCACCTGTAGATTTTCACTGATATAATAACCACTAAACACGTGATGAAGAGGAAGGACACTACAGCCAGAGCCAGCACTAAGTAAAAAGTCAGGTTGTCATTGTACTCCTTGTCGTGTGTAAAGTCAGTGAACTCCGACAGCACTTCAGGGAAGCTGTCCGCCACCGCCACGTTAACAATGACTGTAGCTGAACGAGAGGGCTGCCCGTTGTCCTCCACTATAACAGTCAGTCTTTGTTTCACAGCATCTTTATCAGTCACTTGGCGGATGGTTCTTATTTCTCCATTCTGTAAGCCCACTTCAAACAGCGCCCTGTCGGTGGCTTTCTGCAGTTTATAGGAGAGCCAGGCATTCTGTCCAGAGTCCACATCAACAGCCACCACTTTAGTCACCAGATAGCCCACATCTGCTGCACGAGGCACCATCTCAGCCACCACAGAGCCACTAGTCTGGACTGGGTACAGGACCTGAGGGGGGTTGTCGTTCTGGTCCTGGATCACTATTTTCACACTCACGTTGCTGCTGAGTGGAGGGGAGCCTCCATCCTGCGCTTTGACGCGGAACTGGAAGTCTTTGATCTGCTCGAAGTCAAAAGAGCGCACTGCATGGATGACTCCACTATCAGCACTAACGGACACATATGAGGAGACTGGCACTCCGTTAACAGAGGAGTCCTCCAGGATGTAAGAAACACGGGCATTCTGGTTCCAGTCAGCGTCTCTGGCTTTCACTGTGAATATAGAGAGGCCTGGTGTGTTGTTTTCTACAATGTAGGCCTCATATGAGCTCCTCTCAAAGACAGGCGCGTTGTCATTCACATCAGAGATCTGTAAGGTGAGAGTGACGCTGCTGGAGAGGGAGGGCACTCCCTCATCAGAACACGTCACTGTGATGTTATACTCAGCGGCTCTCTCTCGGTCTAAATCACTGTCTGTAGTTAAACTGAAGAAATTATTTGATGTGGAGGAAATTGTGAATGGAATGTTCTCGTTAATGTAACATTGAACTTTTCCATTTTCACCTGAGTCTGGATCCTGGATATTTATCATTGTCACAACTGTGCCAGGCTGAATGTCCTCTTTTATTGCACTGGACTTTGACATGACATTGATAGCAGGTATGTTATCATTTGTGTCAGTTATTTCCACTATGATTTTACATGAGTCGGTCAGGCCTCCTTCATCACTGGCCTGGACATGTATTTGATATTGTCGCTTTTTTTCAAAGTCAGTGATGCCAATCAGCGTAACTTCTCCAGTCTCCTTGTTTATCTCAAACAATTCGGACACATTGTCCAGTAGATTTAATATAGCATAAGATATTTTACCATTAGATCCTTCATCTAAGTCAGAAGCACTTACTATCACCACTTGCGTCCCATGGGGAGAGTTTTCTCTTATTGTGGACTTATAGATTTTCTGCGTAAAGATTGGAGCATTATCATTGCTATCAAGCACACTGATGTGTATCTGAACAGTCCCAGAAAGCTGCGGTTC
This sequence comes from Semicossyphus pulcher, assembly GCF_022749685.1. Lineage (NCBI taxonomy): Eukaryota > Metazoa > Chordata > Actinopteri > Labriformes > Labridae > Semicossyphus > Semicossyphus pulcher. The sequence goes on from NW_027211693.1 coordinate 20,120,539, forward strand.
ACCTCCGTCCACTGCAGTCAATACAAGCGACAAACGATCCTCCTTTTCTCGATCTAAAGGTTTCTTTAAAACCATTTCGACCATCTTGCTTCCATCTGCTTGATTTTGCAGCCTTAAAACAAAGTTATCGGTTGGTTTTAACATATAGCTCTGAAGACCATTCAAACCGACATCCAGGTCTATTGCTTGTTGCAACAGGAACACTGCTCCTGTGATAGCTGACTCGCTAATTCTGAAATTCATCTCACCTCTTTTAAAAATCGGGGCGTTGTCATTGATGTCCGTAACTTCGACAGTAATGCTATAAAATTCCATAGGATTCTCCAAGATGACCTGGAAATGTAAAGCGCAGGGCACCGCCTGTGCACAGATCCCCTCTCTGTCGATCCTCTCTTTGACGAGGAGGACTCCTTTCTCTTTATTCAACTCGATGTACTCTGCACTGTCTCCCGTATATATGCGAGCTTTTCCTGATTTCAGCCTTTTCACATCCAAACCCAAATCCTGCGCAATATCACCCACGAAAGAGCCTTTCGGCATTTCTTCTGGGATGGAGTAGCTGACCTGCCCAGTCACTGAACTGAAACAGAGAACCGAGATAAACAGCAGCACTTGCCGTCTCATTGTTCTGTCCGTCATGTCCCTGTAAAATGAAGCACGCAATATTCCAGGAAGAACCCAACGTTTTCTTTAGAGGTGATCCTTTTATGTCATCAGGTTGGATTTTATCACCACTTAGGTCTTAAGTCGCAAAATTAAAAGAACAGTATCCGTTGAAATAAACGTTTAGAGCTCCGGTCTCCGTATTCTGTACTGATCCTTGTGTCTTTCTCTCGTGCTCTAATATATGATGGGGGAGGTACTGCTTAATTCTTCACTTCAACTAACACAGACTGGCCAACAGCGGCCCTAAGAGTTCACTATGCTGAACTACAGAACACTGAGGAAGATGGGAAATGATATTTGCTTTCTATAGAGTGAATGTCTATGTTCAGTCGTGTATCTAGGACAAATATTAATATGAAAAATATTCTATTTTCTATAGGATACATGTAGTTGAGCCTGAGAGGTCAACCACAAGGAAATAAAACAACAACTAGCTTATCAGAATCAGATACAAACAGTGAGTTACTGACAAGCTGTGGCAAAATTGTCCTTTCATGCTACACAGACACAATAACTCACTCTCTCTCTCTTTGTATCGCACTCTCTCTCCAGCACACGCACACGCGCACACACACACACACACACACACACACACACACACACACACACACACACACACACACACACACACACACACACACACACACACACACACTTGAAACTCTCTCTGTGCAGAGTACTTCTATAAAGCTGTAATATCACGATCCTACCACAACTTTCCTACAATGTAAAACACGTGGAAATCAAAATGATTGATTACAGTATTTACATGTATTATTTATTGATTTGTCATTGACAAGTCAGCCACCAAAACAGGCAGGTTTGAGGAATGGAACTACATGAGTTGCTGCGTAGTATCAATAATCTACCCAGTTACTCTTGTTTTAATCAAATATAACAATTTAACATAAAAAATCAAGTGACCAACTAATGTCATGTTTATAAGATTACATAATAAGGCACAAAGTGTTCTTATGTCTGTCCATTGCAGCCTGATGTATATTTGTGCAAGCAGCAGACATCATGAGGATATCTAGAAAAAATATGTATCTGTTAAGTCAATTATTTAAAGAAAACTTTCATTTAATTAAAAACGCAATCACACTGCAGCTATAAAGCTGACTTGAGATGGGTTTACATTCAAACATCACAGGCAGACTATGGCGCTGTCCAAGGTGCTGAATTTACAATAAAAAGAGAAAAAGGACTGAAAGTATTTTCTGTAATGGAAAAGTGCTATTTTCCTAACTCTCTGAAACTCGTTATAGAGAGGAAAAAAACATCACTTCATTTATGTTTAGTAATAGAAATGCTCCTAAGACACAGATGTCATAAGATAATCACAAATGTAGGAAACAACTTTGCTCATATTGAAGAAAAATAACACTTTCAAAATGGAGGGAAAGTGTTACTAACTTTACAGAATTAAGGGAAATGGGAGCCTTCCAATTTGACAAGACTGGATATACAAGTGCAAGGAATGTAGTCCTCTTGAAAGGCTACAGGATTAAAAGTTAATATTAAATATAGAAGAAGACTGTAAAATTGTTACGCATGGAAACTGACTTCCAGAGGAGAGTCTGGCTCATCCAGGATGCTCTTCTCACTCTGTATCCGTTGCATCGTCCCTGTAGAACTGGGGTCCATTATCAGCACGTTCTGACTACCAGCTCTGCCGAACTTACAGTCACTCTTTCTGGAGTCAGTCGTCCTGCACACCTCGTAATTGTACACGTGCTGGAGAGTCCCTGTCCCCAAAGTGTCTGAGTAACGTGGTGGATAATATGGAATCACAGGGAGACTGGAGTGATACAGGATGCGAGACTGTCTCCACCTGTAGATTTTCACTGATATAATAACCACTAAACACGTGATGAAGAGGAAGGACACTACAGCCAAAGCCAGCACTAAGTAAAAAGTCAGGTTGTCATTGTACTCCTTGTCGTGTGTAAAGTCAGTGAACTCCGACAGCACTTCAGGGAAGCTGTCCGCCACCGCCACGTTAACAATGACTGTAGCTGAACGAGAGGGCTGCCCGTTGTCCTCCACTATAACAGTCAGTCTTTGTTTCACAGCATCTTTATCAGTCACTTGGCGGATCGTTCTTATTTCTCCATTCTGTAAGCCCACTTCAAACAGCGCCCTGTCTGTGGCTTTCTGCAGTTTATAGGAGAGCCAGGCATTCTGTCCAGAGTCCACATCAACAGCCACCACTTTAGTCACCAGATAGCCCACATCTGCTGCACGAGGCACCATCTCAGCCACCACAGAGCCACCAGTCAGGACTGGGTACAGGACCTGAGGGGGGTTGTCGTTCTGGTCCTGGATCACTATTTTCACACTCACGTTGCTGCTGAGTGGAGGGGAGCCTCCATCCTGCGCTTTGACGCGGAACTGGAAGTCTTTGATCTGCTCGAAGTCAAAAGAGCGCACTGCATGGATGACTCCACTATCGGCACTAACGGACACATATGAGGAGACTGGCACTCCGTTAACAGAGGAGTCCTCCAGGATGTAAGAAACACGGGCATTCTGGTTCCAGTCAGCGTCTCTGGCTTTCACTGTGAATACAGAGAGGCCTGGTGTGTTGTTTTCTACAATGTAGGCCTCATATGAGCTCCTCTCAAAGACAGGCGCGTTGTCATTCACATCAGAGATCTGTAAGGTGAGAGTGACGCTGCTGGAGAGGGAGGGCACTCCCTCATCAGAGCACGTCACTGTGATGTTATATCTAGAAGCGATCTCTCTGTCTAATTCACTGTCTGTCACTAAAGTAAAGAAATTATTTGAAGTTGACTTAATTGCAAAATGAATATTTTCATCTAAAACGCAGTGGACTTTGCCATTTTCATTTGAATCTGGATCTTGGACGTTCATCATTGTCAGCACCGTGCCTGGCTTAACATCCTCAGTTATACTGGATAACGTTGACATAATATTGATTGCTGGGGGGTTATCGTTTGTGTCCAGCACCTCAATCATAACTTTACATACGTCTGTGTTACCACCATCATCTGATGCTTGAACATCTATCTCATAATGCCGAAATTTCTCATAATCGAGTTTCCCAAGTAACGTGAACGCCCCATTATCTTTATCTATATCGAATAATTCTAATGCCCCCTTTGGAGCGTTAGAAATTGCATATTGTATGTGCCCGTGTGGACCTTCATCAGCATCAGATGCGCTCACCGTTGTTAAAACAGTTCCTTTCAGAGAGTTTTCCTTCACACTAGTCTTGTACTCTGTTTGAGTACAAACAGGTGCATTGTCGTTAGCGTCTAATACAGTTACTACAATAATTATAGTTCCAGACAGCTGCGGCAGGCCACCATCTAAAGCAGTCAATACTAAAGAAAACCTATCCAGTTTCTCTCGGTCAAGATGTTTCTTTAAAACCATCTCAACATTCCTGCTGCTGCCTATTCTATAAGGGATTAAAGTAAATACGTCACTTGAACTCAGTGAATAGCCCTGTAGGCCATTTACACCCACATCGTCATCAGAGGCTTTCTCTAACACGAATTTCGACCCAACTTGAGCCGTCTCACTGATGTCAAATTTCATTTGACTGTTTTTAAAACCGGGGGCGTTATCGTTAATGTCGGTGATCTCGACAGTGACGCTGTAAAACTGCATTGGATTCTCCAAAATGATCTGAAAATCAAGAGCACAGGGCATCGTCTGTCCACACAGCGCTTCTCTGTCTATCCGCTCTTTCATCACAAGGACCCCCCTTTCTTTATTCAGCTCGATGTATTCTGTACCTTCTCCGGTATAAATACGAGCTTTACCTGATTTCAGTCGTTTCACATCTAAACCCAAATCTTGTGCTATGTTACCAACTAAAGATCCTTTCGTCATTTCTTCAGGAATGGAGTAGCTGACCTGACCAAAAACCGAGCTGAAAGAAGCAACCGCCATGAACAACAGTAGTCCTACTTGCCGTCTCATTGTTCTGTCCGACATTCTCACGTCCACACAAAAATGGTATCAAATAGCTTATCCAGTGAAGGAGGTCTGGATACAAATATCAGTAATCAATAATCCACACAACCATGAATGTTGATAATTCGCCTGGTATATCCTTGTTCGATCATCGCCGATTTCAAATGGTGCCTTCAATTCTTTCTCTTTCTCCGTAACATTTCGAATTGATGGGGGAGGTACAGCAGCAATGAGCTATGAAATCTCAGCACACTGGTCAACAGCGTCCCTGTGAGTTGAATTCACTGAACTACAACTCATACAGATTTTTTTATGGGGACGATCAAAGTATATGTTTAATTATGGTAAGAATATTTAAACATTAAGTTCCATCATGATTAGATATAACATGCTATGACTATAAGTAGTTGACACACACACACACACACACACACACACACACACACACACACACACACACACACACACACACACACACACAGCCAGCTACCATCACACAGAGGAAACACAATTAAAAGGAAATGGTGCAATACAAAGCGTCCTGAATGGTGCGCTGTCCATGGTGCTGAAAGGCACTTACAACGGGGACAAAGGCCACAAGAAAGAAAGCTAGTTCAACTGTTTAACTGTAAATCTATGCGAGTCGGTGGAGGTTTCATTTGAATGAAAAGTTATGGTCAGATATTATACATTTGCATAATGGCTGACTTGAAATCATTAACAACTAGGGAACTCAAGTAGTTATCTAGAAAGGGTTCTTGATAGGGAGCACAAAGTATCTAATAGTAAAATTAACAATGAAGAGAAGATTCATTAAACCAACCTCCAGAGGAGAGTCTGGTTCATCAAGGATGCTCTTCTCACTCTGTATCCGCTGCATCGTCCCTGTAGAACTGGGGTCCATTATCAGCACGTTCTGACTACCAGCTCTGCCGAACTTACAGTCACTCTTTCTGGAGTCAGTCGTCCTGCACACCTCGTAATTGTACACGTGCTGGAGAGTCCCTGTCCCCAAGGTGTCTGAGTAACGTGGTGGATAATATGGAATCACAGGGAGACTGGAGTGATACAGGATGCGAGACTGTCTCCACCTGTAGATTTTCACTGATATAATAACCACTAAACACGTGATGAAGAGGAAGGACACTACAGCCAGAGCCAGCACTAAGTAAAAAGTCAGGTTGTCATTGTACTCCTTGTCGTGTGTAAAGTCAGTGAACTCCGACAGCACTTCAGGGAAGCTGTCTGCCACCGCCACGTTAACAATGACTGTAGCTGAACGAGAGGGCTGCCCGTTGTCCTCCACTATAACAGTCAGTCTTTGTTTCACAGCATCTTTATCAGTCACTTGGCGGATCGTTCTTATTTCTCCATTCTGTAAGCCCACTTCAAACAGCGCCCTGTCTGTGGCTTTCTGCAGTTTATAGGAGAGCCAGGCATTCTGTCCAGAGTCCACATCAACAGCCACCACTTTAGTCACCAGATAGCCCACATCTGCTGCACGAGGCACCATCTCAGCCACCACAGAGCCACCAGTCTGGACTGGGTACAGGACCTGAGGGGGGTTGTCGTTCTGGTCCTGGATCACTAATTTAACAGTCACGTTGCTGCTGAGTGGAGGGGAGCCTCCATCCTGCGCCTTGACGACGAAAACTAGCTGTTTGATTTGCTCATAATCAAATGAGCGCACTGCGTGCACTACTCCACTTTCTGCATTAATAGAAACATAACCAGAAACTGGAGATCCGCCGATAGCAGAATCTTCCAGGATATAAGATATACGGGCATTTTGGTTTTCATCAGGATCTTTAGCTCTTAGCGTGAGGACAGAAACACCTGGAGAGTTATTCTCTGTGATGAAAGCATTGTAAACACTTTGTGGAAACACTGGAGCGTTATCGTTCACATCAGAGACCTTTAAATGAAAGGTTCTCTTAGTCGAGAGAGGAGGCATTCCTGCATCTGTCGCAACTACAGTGATGTTATACTCTGAAACACTTTCACGATCTAACACAGCATCTGTTACCAAAGTGTAGTAATTCCTTAAATTGGATTTGATCTTAAAAGGTGCATTTTGGTCGATTCTACAGTTTACTTGTCCATTATCGCCTGAGTCCAGGTCTTTTACATTGATGATGCCAATTGTTGTACCTGGAGGAGAGTCCTCTGACACAGGACTGGTGAATGACATCACACTTATAGTGGGGGTGTTGTCATTTACATCACTTACTTCAATTATCACTTTGCTTGAATCCGTTAAACCCCCCTGATCCTTTGCATCGAGTCTGATTTCGTATTTTCTGTCTTTTTCATAATCAATAGAACCTTTAATTATAACGACGCCAGTTTTTTCTTCTACTGAAAATAAATCACCAAGCCCACTGTCAAGGTCTGAAAAATAATATGTTACAATACTGTTTGACCCGAAATCTGCGTCAGTAGCATTAACAGTGGTAACGTAAGTATCTTTTGGAGAGTTTTCCATCACTGTAGCTTTGTACACAGATTGATTAAATACAGGTGCATTATCATTGGCATCGAGAACAGTAATGTCTATATTGACTGTACCAGACCTCTGCGGAGTTCCACCGTCTACAGCTATTAGCTTTAGAGATAGGTTAGGATTTGTTTCTCTGTCTAAAGGCTTCTGTAACACCATCTCTGCATATTTCTTTCCATCTGCATTCGAGTTCTGTTTCAAAACAAAATTCTCATTCTCGGTCAGAAAATATTCTTTAAGTCCATTGACACCCACATCGGGGTCTTCTGCACTCGATAATGAAAAACGAGCACCAGTATTAGCTATTTCACTAATTTCAAAACTGATTTTATCTCTTTTAAACGTTGGAGAGTGATCATTGATGTCTGTTATTTCAACTGTAATTTGATGCAGCTCCATTGGGTTTTCTAAAATCACCTCAAAGCTGAAGCTGCATGGTGTGACGTCTCCGCAGAGCTGCTCTCGGTCTATTCTCTCTTTGACGACCAGAGTCCCTTTGTCTGTCTTCAGCTCGGTGTACTGGATGTTTTCTCCGGTAACGATGCGGGCCCGCCCAGAACGGAGCCTTTTTAGATCCAAACCAAGATCCTGCGCCACATTACCGATTAGCGAGCCTTTCTTCATCTCCTCTGGGATAGAATATCGGATATGTCCGCTGACCACACGGATGAGATAAAAGAGGAAAAAGAGAAGCTTCCAGTTCTGTCCGCAGCCAAAGCGCCATTTCACGTAGCGACTGTGGGGAGGTATTTCACATGCCATGGCCCAAGGGAACACGAAAATATACCAGAAACAGATCCGAGCACTATGCTTATGCTAAAAGAAAAACACTGAATGAAAAAATATGTTATCTTATCGGTAACTATCTGAAGGGAGAAATCAAATAATCTAAGTCCGTTTTCCTCGAACGTCAGCCCACATAATGCACACCATCTCCTTCTCTCTCATAGGGTGGCTCGTTGGGGAGGGGACTGTGTGGTGATGCTGTAGAGACTGTGTTTGATTGACCAACAGCGTCCCTTAGAGTTCAAAATCAGGAACACCATGCACCAAAGAATTATTTCTGCAAATATTTAGTGTATGGAAACTATTGATCGCTGGATAATCAAAATAATCTCAAAAATAATCTCACAGTATTTTGCAAGAAGAAACCTTAACATACAAAGTAGTTTCATCCTGAGCTAAATAGGATACTGTTATTGTCTGCTATCCCTAATAATGCACCAACATGTGAATAAAAATAGCAACACTCTAAATCTGATTTAACAAGTACAAAGTACCACTACAATCATTGTCCAGGGAAGCACTGGGACAGAAAACACTATTGTTTGGTAAAACAAGAGCGAGGAAAGTGGAATTCTGGATGTTAGTATATTGATTCATAACACATGCAGCCAGTTTGAACAACCAGCAATGAATCCACATCATGAGACCCAGGAGATCAACCAAGTTCAAAAAGAAAATTTAGAAACTTAGAAGCTAAACTTTTAAACTAAATCAAAACAATGTACACTTGAAAAATGAAAAGCACATCACTGCCTCAGAACAAAGATCAATATGATTGTTTAAGTTCAATAAACGAACAGAGGAAAAGTACCACAATCAAGTGATACAAAGTGGGGTGCTGTCCATGGTGCTGAAAACGAAGGTATCATGCTCAATAGCTCAGTATTCATCTAACTTGGCAAAAAGGAAAGAATTAGAGAACACAGACAAAGCCAGCTTCTTTAACTGGCTGACTTGAAATCATTAACAACTAGGGAACTCAAGTAGTTATCTAGAAAGGGTTCTTGATAGGGAGCACAAAGTATCTAATAGTAAAATTAACAATGAAGAGAAGATTCATTAAACCAACCTCCAGAGGAGAGTCAGGCTCATCCAGGATGCTCTTCTCACTCTGTATCCGCTGCATCGTCCCTGTAGAACTGGGGTCCATTATCAGCACGTTCTGACTACCAGCTCTGCCGAACTTACAGTCACTCTTTCTGGAGTCAGTCGTCCTGCACACCTCGTAATTGTACACGTGCTGGAGAGTCCCTGTCCCCAAAGTGTCTGAGTAACGTGGTGGATAATATGGAATCACAGGGAGACTGGAGTGATACAGGACGCGAGACTGTCTCCATCTGTAGATTTTCACTGATATAATAACCACTAAACACGTGATGAAGAGGAAGGACACTACAGCCAGAGCCAGCACTAAGTAAAAAGTCAGGTTGTCATTGTACTCCTTGTCGTGTGTAAAGTCAGTGAACTCCGACAGCACTTCAGGGAAGCTGTCCGCCACCGCCACGTTAACAATGACTGTAGCTGAACGAGAGGGCTGCCCGTTGTCCTCCACTATAACAGTCAGTCTTTGTTTCACAGCATCTTTATCAGTCACTTGGCGGATAGTTCTTATTTCTCCATTCTGTAAGCCCACTTCAAACAGCGCCCTGTCTGTGGCTTTCTGCAGTTTATAGGAGAGCCAGGCATTCTGTCCAGAGTCCACATCAACAGCCACCACTTTAGTTACCAGGTAGCCCACATCTGCTGCACGAGGCACCATCTCAGCCACCACAGAGCCACCAGTCTGGACTGGGAACAGGACCTGAGGGGGGTTGTCGTTCTGGTCCTGGATCAGGATTTTAACACTCACGTTGCTGCTGAGTGGAGGGGAGCCTCCATCCTGGGCTTTGACAGTGAAATGAAGCTGCTTGATTTGTTCATAATCAAAAGAGCGCACTGCGTGTAAAACACCAGTTTCAGAGTTGATAGACACAAAGGAAGAAAGCGGGCTACCACTGACCTGACTGTCCTCCAGAAAGTATGAGATTCTTGCGTTTTGATTGGAATCAGAATCTTGTGCGCTCACCCTGAAAATTGACATCCCTGGGACATTATTTTCAATGATAAATGCAGAGTAACTCGGCATAGTAAAGAGTGGAGCATTATCGTTTACATCAGAAATTTTTAGGTGTAAAGTTGTTTTTGTAGACAGTGGGGGCGACCCTGAATCGGTGGCAGTTATGGTTATGTTGTATTCTGGTTTCGTTTCACGATCGAAATGTATATCTGAAAGCAAATTGTAATAATTTGTTAAAGAAGACTGGATTTTGAAGGGAAGATTATAATCTATTGAGCATGTTATTTGACCGTTCCTCTCAGAGTCTGCATCTTTAACATTAAAAACTGCTATAGTCGTCCCTGGAGGGACATCCTCAGAAATCAGACTGGAAAAGGACATTATATTTATAACTGGAGAGTTATCATTTATGTCAGTGACGTCAATAACAACTTTGGTTGCGTCACTTAGGCCGCCCTGATCTTTGGCAATCACTCTTATTTCGTATTTTTTGTCTCTTTCGAAATCAATATTATCAGCAACAGTTATTTTACCGGATATACTATCAATTTCAAACTTTCCTCCATACTTTCCCCTTACATTAGAAAACGAATAAGTAACTAAGCCATTAGAGCCACTGTCGGCATCTGAAGCATTCACAGTTGTAATATATGTACCTACGGGTGCATTTTCAGTCACAGAAGCCGTGTACAATGATTGATTAAAAACAGGACGATTATCATTGGCATCAAGGACAGTGATCACTATGTTTACTGTACCAGATCGCTGCGGTGTTCCTCCGTCTACTGCAATCAGCTTCAAGGTGAGGTGCGGACTCATTTCTCTGTCTAATGGCTTCTGTAAAATCATTACAGCGAGTTTGGTTCCATCAGCGTTGGATTGTTGCTTTAAAACGAAATTATCATTCGGAGATAGAACATAATTTTGCAAGCTGTGAATCCCTGCATCGAAGTCATCTGCGCTTTCCAAGTCAAAATTAGACCCTATTGTTGCAGATTCACTAATTTCTAGATTAATTACTTCATTTTTAAATGTCGGGGCGTGGTCATTTACGTCTAATATTTCTACTGTCACTCTGTGCAGTTCAATTGGGTTTTCCAAAATAATTTCGAAGCTGAAGCTGCACGGCGTTACGTCTCCACAGAGCTCTTCTCGGTCTATTCTCTCATTCACAACGAGAGTCCCTTTGTCTGTCTTCAGCTCGGTGAACTGGTTGTTTTCTCCAGTCACGATACGGGCCCGACCAGAACGGAGCCTTTTCAGATCCAGACCGAGGTCTTGAGCCACAGTACCGATCAGAGAACCTTTCTTCATCTCCTCCGGTATTGAATAACGGATTTGCCCGTTGATGGTAGAAACCATGAAGACAAAAATGAATAGTTGCCATGTAAGTGCCTCACACAACAGTCGTTTTCCGCATCGGTGCTGGCGATTCCCCATGGCGTTTAGAGTAAAATCCTCACAGCAACTGTAAAATATATCCCAGAGCTACACGAAGACTCAATTTCAATTCCAGTTAAATAGTGCTGCCTTCATGTGACGCAAAACTATTCGTTTATTACTAAAAAAAAAACTGCTGTTTCAAAGCGACTGCATTTCCATCGAGTGCCTCCTTGTATGTAGTGTTTCTCCCTCTCCTCTTTCTCTCCTCTGGCCCAGAAACAACACTCAGCAATGTTTTACTGATCAACAGCGTCCCTTAGAGTCCAAACGGAGGAAGAACCGGGCAAACTGCTATTAGGTTCAAACAACAACAACTTTTCTATGCAATCTAATGTGGGAACCAACAGGGATACAAAATAACGTGTTTCCACTAAAAATAATTTGATTGAATATCTAAACACGGAATGTAACATACAACTTCACATTCCACACATAAGTAAACCACAGACAGAAAGCCAGCAACTTAGAGCAATGTTGAACTAGTCTCAGTGAGTGAAATTACCCAGCAATGCGGGGCTGTCTCCGGGTCACAGCCTATATAAAAAGCGGTTTATAGTTGTACTGGATTAAAGTAGTAAACATGGCAGCAGAAGAGGAACAATAGCAAAATGCAAAAGAAAAATTAGAACATTACAGTAAAACATTAAGGCAGTCTTAGTAAAAATGTAATTTTGCCCTCAGCATATTCATCGTTTTGCTATAAAAAGCAAATAATCAGTCCTCTTTAAAAAGCAATGCAACTAAGTAAATCCGTGTACTTGTCAAATAATGACAATATAGCAGCATCTCATTGTGTAAGAATATGTAATCTACTTTTTTTTTCTAAATGTGAATACAAGGGTTTTAAAATCGGACGCTGACCATGGTGCTGAATACGAAAGTACAACGCGATACAGTTCACTGTCAATATAACTGAACAGAGAAAGAAAAATAAGGGCAGAGATAAAGGCTTCATTCTTTAACTAACCTCTAGAGGAGAGTCTGGCTCATCCAGGATGCTCTTCTCACTCTGTATCCGCTGCATCGTCCCTGTAGAACTGGGGTCCATTATCAGCACGTTCTGGCTACCAGCTCTGCCGAACTTACAGTCACTCTTTCTGGAGTCAGTCGTCCTGCACACCTCGTAATTGTACACGTGCTGGAGAGTCCCTGTCCCCAAAGTGTCTGAGTAACGTGGTGGATAATATGGAATCACAGGGAGACTGGAGTGATACAGGATGCGAGACTGTCTCCACCTGTAGATTTTCACTGATATAATAACCACTAAACACGTGATAAAGAGGAAGGACACTACAGCCAGAGCCAGCACTAAGTAAAAAGTCAGGTTGTCATTGTACTCCTTGTCGTGTGTAAAGTCAGTGAACTCCGACAGCACTTCAGGGAAGCTGTCCGCCACCGCCACGTTAACAATGACTGTAGCTGAACGAGAGGGCTGCCCGTTGTCCTCCACTATAACAGTCAGTCTTTGTTTCACAGCATCTTTATCAGTCACTTGGCGGATCGTTCTTATTTCTCCATTCTGTAAGCCCACTTCAAACAGCGCCCTGTCTGTGGCTTTCTGCAGTTTATAGGAGAGCCAGGCATTCTGTCCAGAGTCCACATCAACAGCCACCACTTTAGTCACCAGATAGCCCACATCTGCTGCACGAGGCACCATCTCAGCCACCACAGAGCCACCAGTCAGGACTGGGTACAGGACCTGAGGGGGATTGTCGTTCTGATCCTGGATCAGGATTTTTACACTCACGTTGCTACTGAGTGGAGGGGAGCCTCCATCCTGCGCTTTTACTACTAGTTGAAGCTGTTTGATTTGTTCATAGTCAAACGAGCGCACTGCGTGAATAGCTCCAGTTTCACTGTTTACGGAGACGTAAGAAGAAGTTGGGCTACCATTGATCTGTGTTTCTTCGAGAAAGTACGATATTCTGGCGTTTTGATTCCAGTCACTGTCCTGCGCTCTGACGGAAAATATGGATACTCCAGGAGAATTGTTCTCTGTGACGTGAGAGACGTAGCTCATTTTTTCAAACAACGGGGCGTTGTCATTCACATCAGAGATTCGCAGACGTAATATAGTTGTGCTTGACAAAGATGGAGATCCAGAATCGGTGGCCTTTACCGTTATGTTATATTCCGGTACAACTTCTCTGTCAAAAGCTGAGTCTGTTACTAATGCATAGTAATTAGTTAAGGTTGATTTAATTTTAAATGGGAGACTTTTGTCTGTTGTACACATAATTTGGCCATTTTGCTCTGAGTCTGCGTCAATCACATTAATTATTGCCACTGTGGTACCAGAGGCAGAATCCTCTGGCACGGGGCTGGAGAATGACATCACATTTATTACAGGTGCATTATCGTTCACGTCTACAATTTCAATCAGCACCTTACTTGAATCTGTCAGACCTCCTTGATCCATAGCTTCAACCATTATCTCATATTTCTTATCTTTTTCATAATCGACTTGCCCTTCAAGTGTTATAGTGCCCGTCATTTCATCTAAATAAAATACGTCTGCCAACTGCTCTTTCAAGTTTGAAAATCTGTATGTGACGAGCCCGTAGGATCCGCTGTCTGCATCACTTGCATTTACGGTCGTGATATAGGTGCCTTTTACTGCATTCTCCGGGACAGTAGCCCGGTAGAGGGACTGGTTAAAGACAGGAGGATTATCATTCGCATCAAGCACTGTAATATCTATATTTACTGTACCGGATCTATGCGGAGTTCCGCCATCAACGGCGATGAGCTTTAATGATATTCTTGGCTCGCTTTCTCTGTCTAGGGGCTTTTGTAAGATCATCTCGGCATATTTTCGGCCATCTGGACTTGAGTGCTGCTTCAAACTAAATATATCATTGGTTGTGAGAATGTATTTCTGTAGACCATTACTGCCTACATCTGCGTCCTCGGCACTGGGTAACAAAAAGCGTGATCCCAGTGTGGCAGTTTCGCTTATTTCAAATCTAATTTCCTCCTTTCTGAATGCAGGAGAATTGTCATTTATGTCGGTTATTTCCACTGTGACTCGGTGCAATTCCATAGGATTTTCTAAAATCACCTCAAAGCTGAAGCTGCACGGCGTTACGTCTCCACATAGCTGCTCTCGGTCTATTCTCTCATTCACGACTAGAACGCCTTTGTCTGTTTTCAGCTCGGTGTACTGGATGCTTTGTCGAGTCACGATACGGGCACGGCCAGAACGAAGCCTTTGCAAATCCAAACCAAGGTCTTGAGCTACGTTACCAATAAGAGAGCCCGTTTTCAGCTCCTCCGGGATGGTGTACCGGATCTGGCCAGACACGATGTGACTGAGAAGGCACACGGAGAGCAGAAACGGCCATATTGAGCTGCTACACAAACGCCCTTCTCCGCAAGAAGGAGATTTTTTAAACGTCATTGCAAAGATAACAAAATGCGCTTCCAACAGCCTGCTGTATAAAATCCACTGAGAAGGGTAAAAAATGCGCCAAGTAATCCTTTGATTTTAAAGTCCTTGCTTGTGAATTCGTGGACGTATTCCTGCTTATGAAGCTCACGGATTGCCTTCTCCCTCAGCTGAAGGGGGGAATGAAAGCTCTGCCTCCTCTGAGCAAACTCTAAACACTTGTTTCACTGACCAACAGCGTCCCTTACTGTCCAAATCATGAACATCATGAACACAGACAGAAAGGGAAAATAGATTTGCCAAGTACTTTGGTATAGGAGAGATAGTATTTCAGAGCAAAACTTAAATAATGTATTCCAGTGATACAAAACAGAATCTCATAGCTATATTTCTTATGACAGATTATCCTCTTTGACCAAATGGTCATATATCTGTGGTTATAAAAAAAAAAAACCCAGGCTTAGGCCCCTCGGGATGTGTATCAAGTATGAACAAAAGAGGAAAGGCATTAATATTCAAAACAAAAATCTATAACTAAACAAATAGCAATACATATGTAAATAAAGTAACAGCTTAATATAGGTATATCCTCATGTTTCATGGGGAAATGGGGAATAATTAGCAGTTGAGAAAGGGCATTTAACCTCCGGTCAGTGGAGCTGTCCATTAGTTTGTGGTTCTGAAAATGCCCCAAGTTACCATGTGAGCCCGAGGGCTTCCACTGTTTGAACTTCGGAGGAGCAAAAACATAATCATAGATGATCAATATGTCAAAGGCCTCACCTCTAAAGGAGAGTCTGGCTCATCCAGGATGCTCTTCTCACTCTGTATCCGCTGCATCGTCCCTGTAGAACTGGGGTCCATTATCAGCACGTTCTGACTACCAGCTCTGCCGAACTTACAGTCACTCTTCCTGGAGTCAGTCGTCCTGCACACCTCGTAATTGTACACGTGCTGGAGGGTCCCTGTCCCCAAAGTGTCTGAGTAACGTGGTGGATAATATGGAATCACAGGGAGACTGGAGTGATACAGGACGCGAGACTGTCTCCACCTGTAGATTTTCACTGATATAATAACCACTAAACACGTGATGAAGAGGAAGGACACTACAGCCAGAGCCAGCACTAAGTAAAAAGTCAGGTTGTCATTGTACTCCTTGTCGTGTGTAAAGTCAGTGAACTCCGACAGCACTTCAGGGAAGCTGTCCGCCACCGCCACGTTAACAATGACTGTAGCTGAACGAGAGGGCTGCCCGTTGTCCTCCACTATAACAGCCAGTCTTTGTTTCACAGCATCTTTATCAGTCACTTGGCGGATAGTTCTTATTTCTCCATTCTGTAAGCCCACTTCAAACAGCGCCCTGTCTGTGGCTTTCTGCAGTTTATAGGAGAGCCAGGCATTCTGTCCAGAGTCCACATCAACAGCCACCACTTTAGTCACCAGATAGCCCACATCTGCTGCACGAGGCACCATCTCAGCCACCACTGAGCCACCAGTCTGAACTGGGTACAGGACCTGAGGGGGGTTGTCGTTCTGATCTTGAATATTTAACTTAACTGTGGTATTGCTGCTTAAAGGTGGGGAGCCTCCATCCTGTCCTTTTACAAAAATATTTAGACTTTTGATTTGCTCAAAGTCAAATGATCGAGCTGCCTGTATAACTCCGTTTTCTGCATTAACAGATATGTAAGTGGATATTGGGTTACCATTCAACTGAGTATCAATAAGCAGGTAAGACACGCGAGCGTTCTGCCCCGAATCCGAGTCCTGTGCTTTCACGGAAAACACAGAAAATCCCGGCGAGTTATTCTCCATGATGTTAGCTTCATAGTAACTCTGTTCAAACACGGGTGCATTATCATTGACGTCGGATATTCGAAGTGATATGGTCTTGTTAGTTGAGAGTGGTGGGCTCCCTTCATCCACAGCTGTGAAAGAGATATTGTAATCAGGATTTCGCTCCCTGTCAAGAACGCCGTTTGTTACCAGAGTGTAATAGTTCTTCAGAGATGAGTGGATTGCAAACGGAATATTGCTGTTAACCGAGCAGTCTACTTTGCCATTTTTACCTGAATCTAGATCTTTAACGTTTATGATCGCCACAGTAGTTCCACTTGGAGAGTCCTCTGCAATAGCACTAGAAAACGAGGTTAGTGTTATTACAGGTGCATTGTCATTAACATCAGCCACCTCAATTATTACTTTGGTTGATGTACTTTGTCCACCTTGGTCTTTTGCCTGCACACCAATCTCGTAGATTTTATTCTGTTCATAATCGATCACACCGTTTACAGTTAAATCTCCGCTTTTTTCATCCAGATTAAAAAGTTCAGCAACATAACTGGACATGCGATTAAAGTGATATGTAACACGTCCGTTCATTCCTTCATCTGCATCTGTTGCGCTCACGCTCAGCACTAAGGTACCTTTTGGAACATTTTCTTTAACAGACGCCTTGAATAATGATTGCGTAAAAATGGGAGAATTGTCATTAGTGTCTCGCACAGTGACATGTATTTTTAGTGTCCCTGATCGCTGTGGTTCACCGCCGTCTACCGCAGTCAGCGTGAGAAGCAGCTTTTCCTCTTTCTCGCGATCTAACGCATTAGAAAGATACAGCTGTGCATATTTATGACCGTTTGGGCTGGAGAGGACTTTAATGTTGAAATGTGTTGTTGGGTGTAACGTATAACCGTGTAAAGCGTTGATGCCAACATCAGGATCTGTTGCGCTCTCTTGTAATATTTCGGTCCCTGGAAGAGCAGATTCTACTATCTCTACATGCAGTTCTTTCTCGTGAAACACAGGCGCATTATCATTAACATCCAACACCTCCACTACAACACTATGTAGTTGCATTGGATTCATCATAATCATTTCAAAATTCAAGCTACAGGGCGACGTCTGCCCGCACAGCTGCTCTCTGTCAATCCTTTCTCCCACCACAAGAATCCCTTTGTCTACATCCAGCCTAATATACTCGCTGCTATCTCCGCTTACAATTCGGGCACCGCCTGATATCAATCTTTTAGCGTCAATGCCTAAATCTTCAGCCACATTTCCCACAAAGGAGGCCTTTCTCATCTCCTCTGGGACTGAGTAGCGGATCTGACAGAGTGTAGCGCTAAAAAAGAAAACAAGGATGAAGGCCCGTACTTGCCATTTAATCGAGGGTTCACCGCTGATAAAATGCATATTCCAGAAGCAATCCACTTGACTCTACATAAAGTATGAAGCAAAAAGGCAGCCTATTTTCAGGTATCGTCCTCTTGTTGTTGTCTTTATATTATACGCTGTGACAACGAATACATTAGTCCAGATATCACCCGTGAAAATGAAGACCGAATGTCCTGCTGTCTGCGCCTCACTCTGACAAGAACGGGAGGAGTAGCTGCATTTAAAACGCTTCTCATTTGCTTTGTAGACCAACAGCGGCCCTTAGAGTCCAACATGAAGATAACAACTGCTGTCACTAAAGAGAGGAGAGACACATTTTCTTTGGAACGCAATTAGGAAACTGCGAATATATTATCTATCTATGAATCGTCTTTACTTCACTGTGTGCAAGCATATGTTTCATTAAAACAATACAGAAATACGAGATAAAGCTAAAGGACTGAAATGATAAGCAGAGATAAAGAAAGAGAAAACACGTACAGCGGGGAGGCAAATACTCTTCATAATCTTTATATTGTTATGAACGTTTGCTCTCTTTCTCTATCTTTCTCAACAGATAAAAAACTTACAAGGAAGGAGACAGTCAATACTATTTCAAAACTGCAGAAGGCACAAAGAAGCTCACGCATTACATAGAAAACACGACAGATATATAAGAAGTATATACCTGTGATTAGGCCTTTCATGGTGTGGAATATTAAGACTGACCAACTTCAGCTAACTCGCACAACTCTTGGAGGAGCTGTCCATCATTTGTGGTACTGAAGTTGACCTCTAAGCAGGAAGTGAGATGAGCCATGAATCCAAGCAATGTGTTTATGTAGCGATGTGAATGATGGATCAATGAACTAACCTCTAGAGGAGAGTCTGGTTCATCCAGGATGCTCTTCTCACTCTGTATCCGCTGCATCGTCCCTGTAGAACTGGGGTCCATTATCAGCACGTTCTGACTACCAGCTCTGCCGAACTTACAGTCACTCTTTCTGGAGTCAGTTGTCCTGCACACCTCGTAATTGTACACGTGCTGGAGAGTCCCTGTCCCCAAAGTGTCTGAGTAACGTGGTGGATAATATGGAATCACAGGGAGACTGGAGTGATACAGGACGCGAGACTGTCTCCACCTGTAGATTTTCACTGATATAATAACCACTAAACACGTGATGAAGAGGAAGGACACTACAGCCAGAGCCAGCACTAAGTAAAAAGTCAGGTTGTCATTGTACTCCTTGTCGTGTGTAAAGTCAGTGAACTCCGACAGCACTTCAGGGAAGCTGTCCGCCACCGCCACGTTAACAATGACTGTAGCTGAACGAGAGGGCTGCCCGTTGTCCTCCACTATAACAGTCAGTCTTTGTTTCACAGCATCTTTATCAGTCACTTGGCGGATAGTTCTTATTTCTCCATTCTGTAAGCCCACTTCAAACAGCGCCCTGTCTGCGGCTTTCTGCAGTTTATAGGAGAGCCAGGCATTCTGTCCAGAGTCCACATCAACAGCCACCACTTTAGTCACCAGATAGCCCACATCTGCTGCACGAGGCACCATCTCAGCCACCACAGAGCCACCAGTCAGGACTGGGTACAGGACCTGAGGGGGATTGTCGTTCTGGTCCTGGATCGCTATTCTAACTGCAGCCACTGAACTCAGAGGAGGGGATCCAGCATCACGAGCAGTTACGTTGAATTCAAACCACTTGATTTGCTCATAATCAAATGACCTAACTGCATGAATGACGCCATTTTCTGAATTTACTGACACTAAAGAAGACACAGCGACTCCATTAATCTCTTTATCCTCCAGGAAGTAAGACAGTTGAGCGTTTTGACCCCAGTCTGCATCACTTGCACTGAGAGCAAACACAGAAAATCCTGGAGAGTTGTTCTCTGGTACAGTCTTACTATATTCTGATTGAGCAAATTTCGGTGGGCTGTCATTCACGTCTGAAACTTTCACATTAATGTTCTTACTGCTGGACAGAGGCGGAGAGCCTTGATCAGACACGGTGATGGTGATATTATATTCAGGGACACTTTCTCTGTCTAAGAAGTCTTCTGTTACTATGGTGTAATATCCTGTTAATGAAGACTCGATTTTGAAAGGTACGTCAGAGTTGATGGAACACTTGACAACACCGTTACCGTCAGAGTCCTCGTCATCAACGTTAACAACAGCTATAGTTGTACCTGGGGGAGAATCCTCGGATATCGAGTTAGAAAATGACATCATCTGTATTGTAGGGACGTTGTCATTCTCGTCAATTATCTGGATAACAACTTTGCAGGTGTCTGTGTATCCCCCATGGTCTCTAGCCTGGACGTTTAATTGAAATGACTTTGATTTTTCAAAATCCAGTTTACCTGCGACTTTAATTTCTCCAGTTTTGACATTTACTTCAAACAGCTGCTTCGCCTCTCTGGTGACATGAGCTATGGAGTAAGTTACCTCTCCATTGACTCCTTTATCTGCGTCGTTTGCACTCACAGTGGTAACCACTGTTGCTAAAGGAGAGTTCTCCCTGACTTCTGCTTTATAAACAGGCTGGCTACACACTGGCGCATTATCATTATTATCCAGCACAGTGATATGAATACGCACTGTCCCTGATCTGTGTGGCTCCCCTCCATCTGAAGCAAGCAGCACGAGTGTGTGAGTCTCCTCTTTCTCTCGGTCTAACGGGTTTTGTAAAACCATTTCGATGAATCTTCCTCCATCAGGCTGGTTTTGCACTTCCAATTTAAAATGATCAGAGGGTTTCAGTGTGTATTTTTGAATATCATTAATACCAACATCGGGGTCGTCTGCACTTTCAAGTGAGAAACGAGTGCCTGGTGCAACACTTTCAACAATTTGCAAATTGATTTCGTCCTTTAGAAATGACGGGCTGTTATCGTTTATGTCAATTACCTCCACTGTTACCCGATAAAGCTGGATAGGATTTTCTAAAATAACCTCGAAGCTGAAGCTACAGGGCGTCGTCTTTCCGCACAGTTCCTCTCGGTCGATTCGCTCTTTAATAACAAGGGTGCCTTTGTCTCGGTTTAAATCAACGTACTGTCGGCTTCCTTTCGTGATAACACGAGCTTTACCTGATATGAGCCTCGCCACATCCAAACCCAAATCTCGAGCGATGTTTCCGACAAAAGACCCTTCTGCCTGCTCCTCCGGTACGGAGTACCGAGCCTGTCCAGTCACTGAGCTCAGCTCGAAAAGACAAAGAGTGACAACCAGTGCCTGCCATGGGCCTCTGCGAGCGGTGATCCACATATAAACCATGATGAATCCAGAGGTACAGACGTAGAAATCCCTGTCAGTGCAAACCTGATGCAAATAAATCCGTCAAAAGAAAAGGTAAAGGTATTTTCAGCTGAAAAAATCCACGAGAAGTGCTTCTCTTTAAACGATCACGGACCAGACCGTCTTCTCTCCAGGCAGTAAAACACTGAAATGAATACAAGGGGCGGACCGCAGCTCTGCTTATTGGGACAGTCAGTCAGTGATGTATCAACAGCGGCGCTCAGAGCCCATCCACGGTAATGTATGTGGTGGGCATATTAAGAGGAAGGGTTTAAATGTCCTATCCAAACCTTAGAGATTGTTTCTATTCTGATTCCTAACACAATGGTTCAAGTGTTACATTGTAGAAGGATGTAAGGAACCTATTCTGGAGAACTGAGCAGGTCTTGCTCTACATATTATTTCAACTGTAAAGTCATACTGAACTCACTCATGTCCATTAAACCTTCATTATATTGACACTGTTGCGGTACAGTTTACACCTATGATGATCTACAGAATAAACCATGAAATAAACAGAGTGACAGATCACTTCTGGGGGTGCGTCGTTACTATTTTAAAATAAAATGGGTACTAGAAAAAACAAGAAAAACAAGAAGTACTTTCAGTTCCTTATTATTTTTAAGTATCATATGGATTGCTCTTGCATGGTAATTGCTTACACATTTGTATGTATGACTGTAAAACAACTTCTCTCTAGAATACAATATTAGATTTGCTAGTGTTTTATTTAAAAAAAGAGTGTATTTGAGTTAGAACGTACATTTCTACTTTCATTACAAAACGTAAACATTACTTTAAAAGGAATTCTTCGACTGTTTCAGCACCATGGACAGTTAGACTAAGACGCCACTGACAGCTTTTGGTGTGCCCTTTACTGCAATAACTTCATAAATCCAGAATAAAAAGAAAAACAGAGAAAGAGAAAAGGGAGAAGAAGATATTAAGCACATCACTCACCAAGGTTGACATTTGAGAACAGTTGCCTGTGAGCTGCTTGTCCACCTGCGGTGTTTCAGTTCCGGCTCCGTCCACACTCACTAAACTTTGGCTCATCGGTTGCATATATTTCATGTCACTCTTTCTGGAGTCAGTCGTCCTGCACACCTCGTAATTGTACACATGCTGGAGAGTCCCTGTCCCCAAAGTGTCTGAGTAACGTGGTGGATAATATGGAATCACAGGGAGACTGGAGTGATACAGGACGCGAGACTGTCTCCACCTGTAGATTTTCACTGATATAATAACCACTAAACACGTGATGAAGAGGAAGGACACTACAGCCAGAGCCAGCACTAAATAAAAAGTCAGGTTGTCATTGTACTCCTTGTCGTGTGTAAAGTCAGTGAACTCCGACAGCACTTCAGGGAAGCTGTCCGCCACCGCCACGTTAACAATGACTGCAGCTGAACGAGAGGGCTGCCCGTTGTCCTCCACTATAACAGTCAGTCTCTGTTTCACAGCATCTTTATCAGTCACTTGGCGGATAGTTCTTATTTCTCCATTCTGTAAGCCCACTTCAAACAGCGCCCTGTCTGTGGCTTTCTGCAGTTTATAGGAGAGCCAGGCATTCTGTCCAGAGTCCACATCAACAGCCACAACTTTAGACACCAGATAGCCCACATCTGCTGCACGAGGCACCATCTCAGCCACCACAGAGCCACCAGTCAGGACTGGGTACAGGACCTGAGGGGGATTGTCATTCTGGTCCTGGATCACTATTCTAACTGTAGCAACTGAACTCAGAGGAGGGGATCCAGCATCACGAGCAGTTACGTTGAATTCAAACCACTTGATTTGCTCATAATCAAATGACCTAACTGCATGAATGACGCCATTTTCTGAATTTACTGACACTAAAGAAGACACAGCGACTCCATTAATCTCTTTATCCTCCAGGAAGTAAGACAGCCGAGCGTTTTGATCCCAGTCTGCATCACTTGCACTGAGAGCAAACACAGAAAATCCTGGAGAGTTGTTCTCTGGTACAGTCTTACTATATTCTGATTGAGCAAATTTCGGTGGGCTGTCATTCACGTCTGAAACTTTCACATTAAGGTTCTTACTGCTGGACAGAGGCGGAGAGCCTTGATCAGAGACGGTGATAGTGATATTATACTCAGGGACACTTTCTCTGTCTAAGAAGTCTTCTGTTACTATGGTGTAATATCCTGTTAATGAAGACTCGATTTTGAAAGGTACGTCAGAGTTGATGGAGCACTTGACGACACCGTTACCGTCAGAGTCCTCGTCATCAACGTTAACAACAGCTATAGTTGTACCTGGGGGAGAATCCTCGGATATCGAGTTAGAAAATGACATCATCTGTATTGTAGGGACGTTGTCATTCTCGTCAATTATCTGAATAACAACTTTGCACGTGTCTGTATATCCACCGTGATCACTAGCCTGAACGTTTAACTGATACGTCCTAGATTTTTCAAAATCCAGTTTACCTGCGACTTTAATTTCTCCAGTTTTGACATTTACTTCAAACAGCTGCTTCGCCTCTCTGGCGACATGAGCTATGGAGTAAGTTACCTCACCATTAACTCCTTTATCTGCGTCATTTGCACTCACAGTGGTTACAACAGTTCCTTCAGGAGAATTCTCCTTAACATCTGCTTTATAAACAGGCTGGCTACACACTGGCGCATTATCATTAGCATCCAGCACAGTGATATGGATACGCACTGTCCCTGATCTGTGTGGCTCCCCCCCATCTGAAGCAAGCAGCACGAGTGTGTGAGTCTCCTCTTTCTCTCGGTCTAACGGGTTTTGTAAAACCATTTCGATGAATCTTCCTCCATCAGGCTGGTTTTGCACTTCCAATTTAAAATGATCAGAGGGTTTCAGTGTGTATTTTTGAATATCATTAATACCAACATCGGGGTCGTCTGCACTTTCAAGTGAGAAACGAGTGCCTGGTGCAACACTTTCAGCTATTTTCAAATGTATGTCGTCCTTTGGGAACGACGGGCTGTTATCGTTTATGTCTATCACCTCCACTGTTACCCGATAAAGCTGGATAGGATTTTCTAAAATCACCTCGAAGCTGAAGCTACAGGGCGTCGTCTTTCCGCACAGTTCCTCTCGGTCGATTCGCTCTTTGATAATAAGGGTGCCTTTGTCTCGGTTTAAATCAACGTACTGTCGGCTTCCTTTCGTGATAACACGAGCTTTACCTGATATGAGCCTCGCCACATCCAAACCCAAGTCTCGAGCGATGTTTCCGACAAAAGACCCTTCTGCCTGCTCCTCCGGTACGGAGTACCGAGCCTGTCCAGTCACTGAGCTCAGCTCGAAAAGACAAAGAGTGACAACCAGTGCCTGCCATGGGCCTCTGCGAGCGGTGATCCACATATAAACCATGATGAATCCAGAGGTACAGACGTAGAAATCCCTGTCAGTGCAAACCTGATGCAAATAAATCCAACAAAAGAAAAGGTAAAGGTATTTTCAGCTGAAAACTTCCACGAGAAGCGCTCCTCTTTAAACGATCACGGACCAGACCGTCTTCTCTCCAGGCAGTAAAACACTGAAATGAATACAAGGGGCGGACCGCAGCTCTGCTTATTGGGACAGTCAGTCAGTGATGTATCAACAGCGGCGCTCAGAGCCCATCCACGGTAATGTATGTGGTGGGCATATTAAGAGGAAGGGTTTAAATGTCCTATCCAAACCTTAGAGATTGTTTCTATTCTGATTCCTAACACAATGGTTAAAGTGTTACATTGTAGAAGGATGTAAGGAACATATTCTAGAGAACTGAGCAGGTCTTGCTCTACATATTATTTCAACTGTAAAGTCATACTGAACTCACTCATGTCCATTAAACCTTCATTATATTGAAACTGTTGCGGTACAGTTAACACCTACGATGATCTACAGAATAAACCATGAAATAAACAGAGTGACAGATCACTTCTGGGGGTGCGTCGTTAATATTTAAAAATAAAATGGGCACTAGAAAAAACAGAAAAAACAAGAAGTACTTTGGGTTCCTTATTATTTTTAAGTATCATATGGCTTGCTTTTCCATGGTAATTGCTTAAGCATATGAATGTAAAACAACTTCCCTCTAGAATGGAATATTAGATTACCTAGTGTTTTATTTTAAAAAAATGTGTGCATTTGAGTTAGAAAATAAATTTCTCCTTTCATTACAAAACCTAAACATTACTTTAAAAGGAATTCTTCGAC
The DNA here is from genome assembly GCF_022749685.1 of Semicossyphus pulcher. Classification (NCBI taxonomy): domain Eukaryota; kingdom Metazoa; phylum Chordata; class Actinopteri; order Labriformes; family Labridae; genus Semicossyphus; species Semicossyphus pulcher. Next base: position 20,145,998 of record NW_027211693.1, read on the forward strand.
TGTTTCAGCACCATGGACAGTTATACTAAGACGTCACTGACAGCTTTTGGTGTGCCCTTTGCTGCGATTACTTCATAAATCCAGAATAAAAAGAAAACCAGAGAAAGAGAAAAGGGAGAAGAAGATATTAAGCACATCACTCACCAAGGTTGACATTTGAGAACAGTTGCCTGTGAGCTGCTTGTCCACCTGCGGTGTTTCAGTTCCGGCTCCGTCCACACTCACTAAACTTTGGCTCATCGGTTGCATATATTTCATGTCACTCTTTCTGGAGTCAGTCGTCCTGCACACCTCGTAATTGTACACATGCTGGAGAGTCCCTGTCCCCAAAGTGTCTGAGTAACGTGGTGGATAATATGGAATCACAGGGAGACTGGAGTGATACAGGATGCGAGACTGTCTCCACCTGTAGATTTTCACTGATATAATAACCACTAAACACGTGATGAAGAGGAAGGACACTACAGCCAGAGCCAGCACTAAATAAAAAGTCAGGTTGTCATTGTACTCCTTGTCGTGTGTAAAGTCAGTGAACTCAGACAGCACTTCAGGGAAGCTGTCCGCCACCGCCACGTTAACAATGACTGTAGCTGAACGAGAGGGCTGCCCGTTGTCCTCCACTATAACAGTCAGTCTTTGTTTCACAGCATCTTTATCAGTCACTTGGCGGATAGTTCTTATTTCTCCATTCTGTAAGCCCACTTCAAACAGCGCCCTGTCTGTGGCTTTCTGCAGTTTATAGGAGAGCCAGGCATTCTGTCCAGAGTCCACATCAACAGCCACCACTTTAGTCACCAGATAGCCCACATCTGCTGCACGAGGCACCATCTCAGCCACCACAGAGCCACCAGTCAGGACTGGGTACAGGACCTGAGGGGGATTGTCGTTCTGGTCCTGGATCACTATTCTAACTGTAGCAACTGAACTCAGATGAGGGGATCCAGCATCACGAGCAGTTACGTTAAATTCAAACCACTTGATTTGCTCATAATCAAATGACCTAACTGCATGAATGACGCCATTTTCTGAATTTACGGAAACTAAATTAGACACAGCGACCCCATTAATCTCTTTATCCTCCAGGAAGTAAGACAGCCGAGCGTTTTGACCCCAGTCTGCATCACTTGCACTGAGAGCAAACACAGAAAATCCTGGAGAGTTGTTCTCTGGTACAGTCTTACTATATTCTGATTGAGCAAATTTCGGTGGGCTGTCATTCACGTCTGAAACTTTCACATTAATGTTCTTACTGCTGGACAGAGACGGAGAGCCTTGATCAGAGACGGTGATGGTGATATTATACTCAGGGACACTTTCTCTGTCTAAGAAGTCTTCTGTTACTATGGTGTAATATCCTGTTAATGAAGACTCGATTTTGAAAGGTACGTCAGAGTTGATGGAGCACTTGACGACACCGTTACCGTCAGAGTCCTCGTCATCAACGTTAACAACAGCTATAGTTGTACCTGGGGGAGAATCCTCGGATATCGAATTAGAAAATGACATCATCTGTATTGTAGGGACGTTGTCATTCTCGTCAATTATCTGAATAACAACTTTGCACGTGTCTGTGTATCCCCCATGGTCTCTAGCCTGAACGTTTAACTGATACGTCCTAGATTTTTCAAAGTCCAGTTTACCTGCGACTTTAATCTCTCCAGTTTTGACATTTACTTCAAACAGCTGCTTCGCCTCTCTGGCGACATGAGCTATGGAGTAAGTCACCTCTCCATTAACTCCTTTATCTGCGTCATTTGCACTCACAGTGGTAACCACTGTTGCTAAAGGAGAGTTCTCCCTGACTTCTGCTTTATAAACAGGCTGGCTACACACTGGTACATTATCGTTAATGTCTAGCACAGTGATATGAATACGCACTGTCCCTGATCTGTGTGGCTCCCCTCCATCTGAAGCAAGCAGCACGAGTGTGTGAGTCTCCTCTTTCTCTCGGTCCAACGGGTTTTGTAAAACCATTTCGATGAATCTTCCTCCATCAGGCTGGTTTTGCACTTCCAATTTAAAATGATCAGAGGGTTTCAGTGTGTATTTTTGAATATCATTAATACCAACATCGGCATCGTCTGCACTTTCAAGTGAGAAACGAGTGCCTGATGCAGCATTTTCAACAATTTGCAAATTTATGTCGTCCTTTGGGAACAACGGGCTGTTATCGTTTATGTCTATCACCTCCACTGTTACCCGATAAAGCTGGATAGGATTTTCTAAAATCACATCGAAGCTGAAGCTACAGGGCGTCGTCTTTCCGCACAGTTCCTCTCGGTCGATTCGCTCTTTAATAACAAGGGTGCCTTTGTCTCGGTTTAAATCAACGTACTGTCGGCTTCCTTTGGTGATAACACGAGCTTTACCTGATATGAGCCTCGCCACATCCAAACCCAAATCTCGAGCGATGTTTCCGACAAAAGACCCTTCTGCCTGCTCCTCCGGTACGGAGTACCGAGCCTGTCCAGTCACTGAGCTCAGCTCGAAAAGACAAAGAATGACAACCAGTGCCTGCCATGGGCCTCTGCGAGTGGTGATCCACATATAAACCATGATGAATCCAGAGGTACAGACGTATAAATCCCTGTCAGTGCAAACCTGATGCAAATAAATCCAACAAAAGAAAAGGTAAAGGTATTTTCAGCTGAAAAAATCCACGAGAAGTGCTCCTCTTTAAACGATCACGGACTAGGCCGTCTTCTCTCCAGGCAGTAAAACACTGAAATGAATACAAGGGGCGGACCGCAGCTCTGCTTATTGGGACAGTCAGTCAGTGATGTATCAACAGCGGCGCTCAGAGCCCATCCACGGTAATGTATGTGGTGGGCATATTAAGAGGAAGGGTTTAAATGTCCTATCCAAACCTTAGAGATTGTTTCTATTCTGATTCCTAACACAATGGTTAAAGTGTTACATTGTCGAAGTATGTAAGGAACATATTCTAGAGAACTGAGCAGGTCTTGCTCTACATACTATTTCAACTGTAAAGTCATATTGAAATCACTCAAGTCCATTAAACCTTCATTACATTTAAAAGTTGACTGTTGCAATACAGTTAACACCACGATGATCTATAGAATAAACTATAAAATAAAGAGAGGTGAGAGAATCAGATAAATGGGGGTGCGTCGTATTTTAAAATAAAATGGGCACTGGAAAAAAAAGGGAAAATAAATACTACTTTGGGTTCATGTTATATTTAAGTTTCATATGGCTTGCTCTTCCATGGTAATTGTTTGATTAATGTTTGTATGAATGTAAAACAATTCCCTCTCTTGACTCAGATATTTACATGTAGCATATTAAATTAAGTGTTTCATGAAAAAAAAATGTGGCCCTTTGGGTCAGAAAATATAGTTCCCCTTTTATTACAAAACGTAAACATTACTTGAAAAGGAATTCTTCGTCCGTTTCAGCACTATGGACAGTTATACTAAGACGCCACTAACCGCTTTTGGTGTGCATTTTGCTGCAACTACTTTATAAATCCAGAAAAAAAAGAATACCAAAGAAAGAGAAAAGGGAGACGAAGATATTAAGCACATCACTCACCAAGGTTGACATTTGAGAACAGTTGCCTGTGAGCTGCTTGTCCACCTGCGGTGTTTCAGTCCCGGCTCCGTCCACACTCACTAAACTTTGGCTCATCGGTTGCATATATTTCATGTCACTCTTTCTGGAGTCAGTCGTCCTGCACACCTCGTAATTGTACACGTGCTGGAGAGTCCCTGTCCCCAAAGTGTCTGAGTAACGTGGTGGATAATATGGAATCACAGGGAGACTGGAGTGATACAGGACGGAAGACTGTCTCCACCTGTAGATTTTCACTGATATAATAACCACTAAACACGTGATGAAGAGGAAGGACACTACAGCCAAAGCCAGCACTAAGTAAAAAGTCAGGTTGTCATTGTACTCCTTGTCCTGTGTAAAGTCAGTGAACTCCGACAGCACTTCAGGGAAGCTGTCCGCCACCGCCACGTTAACAATGACTGTAGCTGAACGAGAGGGCTGCCCGTTGTCCTCCACTATAACAGTCAGTCTCTGTTTCACAGCATCTTTATCAGTCACTTGGCGGATAGTTCTTATTTCTCCATTCTGTAAGCCCACTTCAAACAGCGCCCTGTCTGTGGCTTTCTGCAGTTTATAGGAGAGCCAGGCATTCTGTCCAGAGTCCACATCAACAGCCACCACTTTAGTCACCAGATAGCCCACATCTGCTGCACGAGGCACCATCTCAGCCACCACAGAGCCACCAGTCAGGACTGGGTACAGGACCTGAGGGGGGTTGTCGTTCTGGTCCTGGATCACTATTTTCACACTCACATTGCTACTGAGTGGAGGGGAGCCTCCATCCTGCGCTTTCACGCTGAGCTGAAGTTCTTTAATTTGTTCATAATCAAACGAACGCACTGCATGTAAAACGCCAGTCTCTGAGTTGATGGACACAAAGTTAGACACTGGGTTGCCGATGACATGTGTGTCTTCAAGGAAATATGAGATTCTTGCGTTTTGGTTCCAGTCAGAGTCCCGCGCGCTAAGAGTTTTGATGGACATTCCAGGGGAATTATTCTCTGTGACGTAAGCAGAATATGAGTCTTTGTCGAACAATGGGCGGTTGTCATTTACGTCAGAGATTCTGAGTTGCAATGTGACAGAGCTAGAAAGAGGAGGAAACCCTGAGTCGGTGGCTATTATTATTATTTCGTATTCAGAGGTAGTTTCTCTATCAAAATCCTGATCGGACACCAGATTATAGTAGTTTGTTAAAGAAGATTGGATTTGAAACGGGAGCGTTTTGTCCATGGTACATTTTATCTGTCCATTTTTCTCTGAATCAGCGTCTTTGACATTAAGAACTGCTATTGTTGTGCTGAGAGGGGCATCTTCTGACATGGTATTAGAAAATGACATGATATTGATAATTGGAGCATTGTCATTGACGTCACTAACATCAATTATTACTTTACTGGTTCCAGTCAAACCTCCTCGGTCCTTTGCCTCTAATCTGAGTTCATATTTTTTCTCTTTTTCGAAGTCAATGAGTCCGGCAACTGATATGACCCCCGTGTTTTCATCGATACTAAACATATCGACCGTACTGCCTTTTATTTTCGAAAAACTGAACATTATTTCCCCATTAGTGCCAATGTCGGCGTCGGTGGCGTTCACTGTTGTGATATATGTCCCTTTTGAGGCGTTTTCCACGACGGTAGCCCTGTACACTGACTGATTAAATACAGGAGCATTGTCGTTGGCGTCTAATACTGATATATTTATATTCACAGTGCCAGATCTCTGTGGGTTTCCACCGTCAACGGCTATTACTTTAAGAGGGAGGGTGGAGTGCTCCTCTCTGTCTAAAGGCTTCTGCAGCACCAGTTCAGCGTATTTACTGCCGTCTGGATTTGCATGTTGTTTCAGAATAAAGTAGTTATTAGGAGATAGAATGTAATTCTGCAGTGCGTTTAGTCCAACGTCAGGATCCACAGCGCTTTCAACAGGAAATTTCGATCCTAGTGTCGCAGATTCGCTTATTTCAAACTGCATGTCTTTATTTGGAAAGAAGGGAGTGTTATCATTTATATCTAAAATTTCAACAGTGACACGATGGAGTTCGATTGGATTTTCGAGAATTATTTCGAAGCTGAGGCTGCACGGTGTCACGTCTCCACAAAGCTGCTCTCGGTCTATCCTCTCATTCACGGCCAGAGTCCCTTTGTCTGTCATCAACTCGGTGTACTGGATGTTTTCTCCACTCACGATACGGGCCCGCCCAGAACGGAGCCTTTTCAGATCCAGACCAAGGTCTTGTGCTACATTACCGATAACGGAGCCTTTCTTCATCTCCTCTGGAATAGAATAACGAATCTGACCGGCCACTCTATAACCCACACAAGAAAGCAAAATGAGAACACCCATTTGAAATCGTACCATAAAAGACAATCGCCATCTTACGCTTATAGAGGAGGGTTGTCCCCGGGCTGCCATATCAAAAACAGTGAATGAATCGTCCTCTTTTGAAGAAAAAACACAAGAGCTCGTAATCCGGTTGAATAAATGGGCACTACTTGAAGAAAACAACGGGCTCCTGATATATTCCAAAGACAAATGTGTGGAAAAACAGCGTCTTCACTCCCTGTCCTCCCCCTAAAGACTTTATCACTGCTGACAAGCTACAGTGCGGTAGTGAGGAAGAGAAAGAGGCTGGATGTAACAGTATAATCGTTTTGCTGACCAACAGCGTCACTTAGAGTCCAAAGCATGAACTCCTTTCACTGGGATATAAAGGCCAAGCATCACCACTTGTAAATATACGAAGCTTGTACACAGGTAAATATTAAACATGACGACATTTGCTCGTTACGCTATATTGAAAATGCGTATAGTCAGTGGGAACATTGGGAAAAAAAGAAAGAAGTTGAAGAACTGCAGGCCCACAACATTAAATAGTCTGTTTAAAGCATGAATTGACTTCAAAGAGGAAAGAAGTGACGAATGTAGAAAGAACAGGACTTTCGCTGTCCGTGGTACTGAATCAAGCAGCAAGACAAATGCAGTGAACGGAGAGCAGGACTCAGAACGAAAGGACAACTACATGGTATCAAAATAAATTCAGTAAAGGACTTCATTCATTGTAAGCTGAAAATACTAAAAGTAATAAATCAGTAATAAGGAACAAAAAGGAGAATAATAATAAAAGAAAGCTTTGATTACTGATTGAAATATGTTATGGCTATTAACCCTTAATCAATTAAAATATCAACACAATCATCTGTCAATCATTTTAAATTCAAAAAGCTGGAAGTTGAAATTAAAGTCACTTGGGAAAACAATGGGATGGGTGGGCATATGGGGGCGGAAACAGGCATTGTATCTTTGAGTCATGTGATCAAAATGAACTGACCTCCAGAGGAGAGTCTGGTTCGTCCAGGATGCTCTTCTCACTCTGTATCCGCTGCATCGTCCCTGTAGAACTGGGGTCCATTATCAGCACGTTCTGACTACCAGCTCTGCCGAACTTGCAGTCACTCTTTCCGGAGTCAGTCGTCCTGCACACCTCGTAATTGTACACGTGCTGGAGAGTCCCTGTCCCCAAAGTGTCTGAGTAACGTGGTGGATAATATGGAATCACAGGGAGACTGGAGTGATACAGGATGCGAGACTGTCTCCACCTGTAGATTTTCACTGATATAATAACCACTAAACACGTGATGAAGAGGAAGGACACTACAGCCAGAGCCAGCACTAAGTAAAAAGTCAGGTTGTCATTGTACTCCTTGTCGTGTGTAAAGTCAGTGAACTCCGACAGCACTTCAGGGAAGCTGTCCGCCACCGCCACGTTAACAATGACTGTAGCTGAACGAGAGGGCTGCCCGTTGTCCTCTACTATAACAGTCAGTCTTTGTTTCACAGCATCTTTATCAGTCACTTGGCGGATCGTTCTTATTTCTCCATTCTGTAAGCCCACTTCAAACAGCGCCCTGTCTGTGGCTTTCTGCAGTTTATAGGAGAGCCAGGCATTCTGTCCAGAGTCCACATCAACAGCCACCACTTTAGTCACCAGATAGCCCACATCTGCTACACGAGGCACCATCTCAGCCACCACAGAGCCACCAGTTAGGACTGGGTACAGGACCTGAGGAGGGTTGTCGTTCTGGTCCTGGATCAGGATTTTAACACTAACGTTGCTACTGAGTGGAGGGGAGCCTCCATCCTGCGCTTTGACGACGAAAACTAGCTGTTTGATCTGCTCATAATCAAATGAGCGCACTGCGTGCACTACTCCACTTTCTGCATTAATAGAAACATAACCAGAAACTGGAGATCCGCCGATAGCAGAATCTTCCAGGATATAAGATATACGGGCATTTTGGTTTTCATCAGGATCTTTAGCTCTTAGCGTGAGGACAGAAACACCTGGAGAGTTATTCTCTGTGATGAAAGCATTGTAAACACTTTGAGGAAACACTGGAGCGTTATCGTTCACATCAGAGACCTTTAAATGAAAGGTTCTCTTAGTCGAGAGAGGAGGCATTCCTGCATCTGTCGCAACTACAGTGATGTTATACTCTGAAACACTTTCACGATCTAACACAACATCTGTTACCAAAGTGTAGTAATTCCTTAAATTGGATTTGATCTTAAAAGGTGCATTTTGGTCGATTCTACAGTTTACTTGTCCATTATCACCTGAGTCCAGGTCTTTTACATTGATGATGCCAATTGTTGTACCTGGAGGAGAATCCTCTGACACAGGACTGGTGAATGACATCACACTTATAGTGGGGGTGTTGTCATTTACATCAGTTACTTCAATTATCACTTTGCTTGAATCCGTCAAACCTCCCTGATCCTTTGCCTCGAGTCGAATTTCATACTTTCTGTCCTTTTCATAATCAATGGAACCTTTAATCAAAATGACGCCAGTTTTTTCTTCTACTGAAAATAAATCACCAAGCCCACTGTTTAGGTCTGAAAAATAATAGGTTACAATACTGTTTGAGCCGAAATCTGCGTCAGTAGCATTAACAGTGGTAACGTAAGTATCTTTTGGAGAGTTTTCCATCACTGTAGCTTTGTACACAGATTGATTGAATACAGGTGCATTATCATTGACATCAAGAACAGTAATGTCTATATTTACAGTACCGGATCTCTGCGGAGTTCCACCGTCTACAGCTATTAGCTTTAGAGATAGTTTAGGATTTGTTTCTCTGTCTAAAGGCTTCTGTAACACCATCTCTGCATATTTCTTTCCATCTGCATTCGAGTTTTGTTTCAAAACAAAATTCTCATTCTCGGTCAGAAAATATTCTTTAAGTCCATTGACACCCACATCGGGGTCTTCTGCACTCGCCAAAGGAAAACGAGCACCAGTATTAGCCGATTCGCTAATTTCAAAACTGGTTTTATCTCTTTTAAACGTTGGAGAGTGATCATTGATGTCTGTTATTTCAACTGTAATTTGATGCAGCTCCATAGGGTTTTCTAAAATCACCTCAAAGCTGAAGCTGCACGGTGTGACGTCTCCGCAGAGCTGCTCGCGGTCTATTCTCTCTTTGACGACCAGAGTCCCTTTGTCTGTCTTCAGCTCGGTGTACTGGATGTTTTCCCCGGTCACGATACGGGCCCGCCCAGAACGGAGCCTTTTCAGATCCAAACCAAGATCCTGCGCCACATTACCGATTAGCGAGCCTTTCTTCATCTCCTCTGGGATAGAATATCGGATATGTCCGCTGACCACATGGATGAGATAAAAGAGGAAAAAGAGAAGCTTCCAGTTCTGTCCGCAGCCAAAGCGCCATTTCGCGCAGCGACTGTGAGGAGGTATTTCACATGCCATGGCCCAAGGGAACACGAAAATATACCACAAAAAAATCCGAGCACTGTACTTATTCTAAAAGAAAAACACTGAATGAAAAATGATGTTATCTTATCGGTTACTATCTGAAGGGAGAAATCAAATGATCTAAGTCCGTTTTCCTCGAACGTCAGCCCACATAATGCACACCATCTCCTTCTCTCTCATAGGCTGGCTCGTTAGGGAGGGGACTGTGTGGTGATGCTGTAGAGACTGTGTTGGATTGACCAACAGCGTCCCTTAGAGTTCAAAATCAGGAACACCACCAAATAATTATTTCTGCAAATAAGTTAATGGACACATTTGATTGCTGGATAATCAAAATAAACTCAAAGTATTCTGCTAGAAGAAACCTCACAATAAAAAGCTCTTTCTGAGCCGAAATAGGAAACGATTACATAAGATGCTGTTCTTGCTTATTGTCTCTAAAAAATGCCAATACATGAATGCAAACTGAATTGCAACTGTCGTCACATGACTTAAAAAGACCAAAATACTCCTAAAACTCAATCAATGTTCGAGGACGCACCAGGAAAAAAGCAGGAGTTGTTTGGTAAAAAGACAACTGATAATAAGTATATTGATTTAGACCACATGCAACACATACTTCCAACAATCATGACTTAATAAAACATTAAAAGACTCTGATGATCACTCACGCTGTGCAAAACCTCAACAAAACCAAGCGATGAGTTTTCCTAACAACAAATCCAAAGTGAGAAGCTGTCCATGGTGCTGAAAAAAATAGATCCCGTCAACTGCCAATGAATTCAAAACAGAAAGATAAAAAGCGTCACAGACATGAAGTTACATTTTTTAACTGACCTCCAGAGGAGAGTCTGGTTCATCCAGGATGCTCTTCTCACTCTGTATCCGCTGCATCGTCCCTGTGGAACTGGGGTCCATTGTCAGCACGTTCTGACTACCAGCTCTGCCGAACTTACAGTCACTCTTTCTGGAGTCAGTCGTCCTGCACACCTCGTAATTGTACACGTGCTGGAGAGTCCCTGTCCCCAAAGTGTCTGAGTAACGTGGTGGATAATATGGAATCACAGGGAGACTGGAGTGATACAGGACGCGAGACTGTCTCCACCTGTAGATTTTCACTGATATAATAACCACTAAACACGTGATGAAGAGGAAGGACACTACAGCCAGAGCCAGCACTAAGTAAAAAGTCAGGTTGTCATTGTACTCCTTGTCGTGTGTAAAGTCAGTGAACTCCGACAGCACTTCAGGGAAGCTGTCCGCCACCGCCACGTTAACAATGACTGTAGCTGAACGAGAGGGCTGCCCGTTGTCCTCCACTATAACAGTCAGTCTTTGTTTCACAGCATCTTTATCAGTCACTTGGCGGATAGTTCTTATTTCTCCATTCTGAAAGCCCACTTCAAACAGCGCCCTGTCTGTGGCTTTCTGCAGTTTATAGGAGAGCCAGGCATTTTGTCCAGAGTCCACATCAACAGCCACCACTTTAGTCACCAGATAGCCCACATCTGCTACACGAGGCACCATCTCAGCCACCACAGAGCCACCAGTTATGACTGGGTACAGGACCTGAGGGGGGTTGTCGTTCTGGTCCTGGATCACTATTTTAACACTCACGTTGCTGCTGAGTGGAGGGGAGCCTCCATCCTGCGCTTTGACGACGAAAACTAGCTGTTTGATCTGCTCATAATCAAATGAGCGCACTGCGTGCACTACTCCACTTTCTGCATTAATAGAAACATAACCAGAAACTGGAGATCCGCCGATAGCAGAATCTTCCAGGATATAAGATATACGGGCATTTTGGTTTTCATCAGGATCTTTAGCTCTTAGCGTGAGGACAGAAACACCTGGAGAGTTATTCTCTGTGATGAAAGCATTGTAAACACTTTGTGGAAACACTGGGGCGTTATCGTTCACATCAGAGACCTTTAAATGAAAGGTTCTCTTAGTCGAGAGAGGAGGCATTCCTGCATCTGTCGCAATTACAGTGATGTTATACTCTGAAACACTTTCACGATCTAACACAGCATCTGTTACCAAAGTGTAGTAATTCCTTAAATTGGATTTGATCTTAAAAGGTGCATTTTGGTCGATTCTACAGTTTACTTGTCCATTATCACCTGAGTCCAGGTCTTTTACATTGATGATGCCAATTGTTGTACCTGGAGGAGAGTCCTCTGACACAGGACTGGTGAATGACATCACACTAATAGTGGGGGTGTTGTCATTTTCATCACTTACTTCAATTATCACTTTACTTGAATCCGTTAAACCTCCTTGATCTTTAGCCTCGAGTCGAATTTCATACTTCCTGTCTTTTTCATAATCAATAGAACCTTTAATCAAAATGACGCCAGTTTTTTCTTCTACTGAAAATAAATCACCAAGCCCACTGTTTAGGTCTGAAAAATAATAGGTTACAATACTGTTTGAGCCGAAATCTGCGTCAGTAGCATTAACAGTGGTAACGTAAGTATCTTTTGGAGAGTTTTCCATCACTGTAGCTTTGTACACAGATTGATTAAATACAGGTGCATTATCATTGGCATCAAGAACAGTAATGTCTATATTTACAGTGCCAGACCTCTGCGGAGTTCCACCGTCTACAGCTATTAGCTTTAGAGATAGTTTAGGATTTGTTTCTCTGTCTAAAGGCTTCTGTAACACCATCTCTGCATATTTCTTACCATCTGCATTCGAGTTTTGTTTCAAAACAAAATTCTCATTCTCGGTCAGAAAATATTCTTTAAGTCCATTGACACCCACATCGGGGTCTTCTGCACTCGCCAAAGGAAAACGAGCGCCAGTATTAGCTATTTCACTAATTTCAAAACTGATTTTATCTCTTTTAAACGTTGGAGAGTGATCATTGATGTCTGTTATTTCAACTGTAATTTGATGCAGCTCCATTGGGTTTTCTAAAATCACCTCAAAGCTGAAGCTGCATGGTGTGACGTCTCCGCAGAGCTGCTCTCGGTCTATTCTCTCTTTGACGACCAGAGTCCCTTTGTCTGTCTTCAGCACGGTGTACTGGATGTTTTCCCCGGTAACGATACGGGCCCGCCCAGAACGGAGCCTTTTTAGATCCAAACCAAGATCCTGCGCCACATTACCGATTAGCGAGCCTTTCTTCATCTCCTCTGGGATAGAATATCGGATATGTCCGCTGGCAACATGGATGAGATAAAAGAGGAAAAAGAGAAGCTTCCAGTTCTGTCCGCAGCCAAAGCGCCATTTCACGTAGCGACTGTGGGGAGGTATTTCACATGCCATGGCCAAAGGAAACACGGAAATATACCACAACAAGATCCGAGCACTATACTAATTCTAAAAGAAAAACACTGAATGAAAAATGATGTTATCTTATCGGTTACTATCTGAAGGGAGATATCAAATAATCTAAGTCCGTTTTCCTCGAACGTCAGCCCACATAATGCACACCATCTCCTTCTCTCTCATAGGCTGGCTCGTTAGGGAGGGGACTGTGTGGTGATGCTGTAGAGACTGTGTTGGATTGACCAACAGCGTCCCTTAGAGTTCAAAATCAGGAACACCATGCACCAAAAAATCATTTCTGCAAATAAGTTAATGGTCACATTTGATTGCTGGATAATCAAAATAAACTCAAAGTATTCTGCTAGAAGAAACCTCACAATAAAAAGCTCTTTCTGAGCCGAAATAGGAAACGATTACATAAGATGCTGTTCTTGGTTATTGTCTCTAAAAAATGCCAATACATGAATGCAAACTGAATTGCAACTGTCGTCACATGACTTAAAAAGACCAAAATACTCCTAAAACTCAATCAATGTTCGAGGACGCACCAGGAAAAAAGCAGGAGTTGTTTGGTAAAAAGACAACTGATAAGTATATTGATTTAGATCACATGCAACACATCCTTCCAACAATCATGACTTAATACACATTAAAAGACTCTGATGATCACTCACGCTGTGCAAAACCTTAACAAAACCAAGCGATGAGTTTTCCTAACAACAAATCCAAAGTGAGAAGCTGTCCATGGTGCTGAAAAAATAGATCCCGTCAACTGCCAAAGAATTCAAAACAGAAAGATAAAAAGCGTCACAGACATGTAGTCACATTTTTAACTGACCTCTAGAGGAGAGTCTGGCTCATCCAGGATGCTTTTCTCACTCTGTATCCGCTGCATCGTCCCTGTAGAACTGGGGTCCATTATCAGCACGTTCTGACTACCAGCTCTGCCGAACTTACAGTCACTCTTTCTGGAGTCAGTCGTCCTGCACACCTCGTAATTGTACACGTGCTGGAGAGTCCCTGTCCCCAAAGTGTCTGAGTAACGTGGTGGATAATATGGAATCACAGGGAGACTGGAGTGATACAGGACGCGAGACTGTCTCCACCTGTAGATTTTCACTGATATAATAACCACTAAACAAGTGATGAAGAGGAAGGACACTACAGCCAGAGCCAGCACTAAGTAAAAAGTCAGGTTGTCATTGTACTCCTTGTCGTGTGTAAAGTCAGTGAACTCCGACAGCACTTCAGGGAAGCTGTCCGCCACCGCCACGTTAACAATGACTGTAGCTGAACGAGAGGGCTGCCCGTTGTCCTCCACTATAACAGTCAGTCTTTGTTTCACAGCATCTTTATCAGTCACTTGGCGGATCGTTCTTATTTCTCCATTCTGTAAGCCCACTTCAAACAGCGCCCTGTCTGTGGCTTTCTGCAGTTTATAGGAGAGCCAGGCATTCTGTCCAGAGTCCACATCAACAGCCACCACTTTAGTCACCAGATAGCCCACATCTGCTGCACGAGACACCATCTCAGCGACCACAGAGCCACCAGTCTGGACTGGGTACAGGACCTGAGGGGGGTTGTCGTTCTGGTCCTGGATCACTATTTTAACAGTCACGTTGCTACTGAGTGGAGGGGAGCCTCCGTCCTGCGCTTTGACGACTAGTTGAAGCTGTTTGATTTGCTCATAATCAAAGGAACGAACCGCGCTAAGAACTCCAGTTTCAGAGTTTATGGAAACATAAGTAGATATCGGGAAACCACCGACTTGTGTGTCTTCCAAGATATAAGAGATTCTCGCATTTTGGTTCCAGTCAGAGTCCTGTGCGCTGACCGTGATTATTGACACTCCGGGGGAATTATTTTCTGTAATGTCAGCATTATATATTATGTCATCAAACAAGGGGGGGTTGTCATTAATGTCAGAAAGTGTAAGGTGCAACTTTATGGCACTTGAAAGAGGCGGGGACACTGAATCTGTTGCAGTTATAGTAATGTTGTAATCTGGTGTTTTTTCACGGTTAAAAGCTGCGTCTGAAACGAGTGAGTAGTAATTAGTCAAAGATGATTTTATCTTAAACGGTAAATCCTTATCTATTGTACACGTGATGTGTCCGTTTCTTTCCGAGTCTGCGTCTCTAGCATTAAAAACAGCTAAAGTCGAGCCTATTGGAGCGTCCTCAGAGAGAGGGCTAGAAAATGACATGACATTTATAACTGGTGCATTATCATTAACATCGACAATATCAATAATTACCTTACTGAGATCCGCCAACCCTCCCTGGTCTTTTGCTTCAACTCTTATTTCATGTTTTTTGTCCTTCTCAAAATCTATTTGTCCAGAGACCGTTATTGTACCGGTGGTCTTGTCTATTTTGAATATGTCAGCTAAATGTCCCTTTAAATTAGAAAATGCATAAGTCACCTCGCCGTTTGATCCACTGTCAGCATCTGTAGCATTTACGGCTATAACGTGAGTCCCTGGTGTTGCATTTTCTGAGACTGTAGCCCTGTACACAGACTGATTGAATACGGGAGGGTTATCATTTGCATCTAACACGGTGATATCAATATTGACCGTACCAGATCTCTGCGGTGTTCCACCATCCACAGCTATCAGCCTAAAGGAGAGGCGGGGTTGCTCCTCTCTGTCTAGAGGTTTCTGTAGGATAATTTCTGCAAATTTACTTCCGTCTGGGTTGGCATGTTGTTTCAGCACAAAATTCTCGCTTGTGCTTAAGACATAATTTTGTAGTCCATTGACTCCAACGTCTGGGTCATCCGCACTCTCCAACACGAAGCGAGAGCCAATAACAGCTGATTCGCTTATTTCCATCCGTACGTGGTTATTTCTGAACACAGGCGAATGGTCATTTACATCCAATATTTCAACCATTATACGATGCAACTCAATAGGATTTTCCAAAATAATTTCGAAGCTGAAACTGCACGGTGTGACGTCTCCACACAGCTGCTCTCTGTCTATTCTCTCGTTCACGACCAGAGTCCCTTTGTCTGCATTCAGCTCGATGTACTGGGTGTTTTCTCCGGTCACGATACGGGCTCGACCAGAACGGAGCCTTTTCAGATCCAAACCAAGATCTTGTGCGACGTTACCGATCAGAGAGCCTCTCCTCATCTCCTCTGGGATTGAGTAACGAATCTGACAATTTACAGCAGAGCTGAAGAACAGAAAGTAAGCAACAAACCATCTGGGCCACAGCGAGACTGAGATAAATCGCCATTTGAAACGTTGCAGTAATCCGGCAGCAGCCATGTTAGACTTCAGAAGAAACAATCTCCACAAAAAGTAATCCTTTAGCCAAAGGCAACACTTGATAAATCGTAAAAAGAGAAGATCGAAAACAACTGCAGATATTCTATATTTTCTGTGTATATCACCGCCCTGACTGCACGGGAAGAAGCCTCTCTTCTAAACTGAAACGATGGGGGAGGTAGTGCTCAGACAGACAACGCTGTTAAATATTTCTGTGAGCAACAGCGTCCCTTAGAGGAAACATAGAAATTGTCTGTAATGCTGCTTTTCTCTAGATTTGGTATCCATCACTGAAAAAATGAAGACCATGCACGTCTTGTGAACGGAAATGCATATTCACACAAAAGTCACACTGGTAGCAAAACAAGAAAAAAGGCGTAGCAAACTTTAACAGAAGCACCAATTCTGTTAGGTGATGCAATCTGAGGTACTGTCCAAGGTGCTGAAATGACAGTATAACCCGAAACGAATTTTATGCATAAAACTAACTGAATATAGAACATGGAGGGGAAACATAGGCGAATATAACATGTTTAACTGACCTCTAGAGGGGAGTCTGGTTCGTCCAGGATGCTCTTCTCACTCTGTATCCGCTGCATCGTCCCTGTAGAACTGGGGTCCATTATCAGCACGTTCTGACTACCAGCTCTGCCGAACTTACAGTCACTCTTTCTGGAGTCAGTCGTCCTGCACACCTCGTAATTGTACACGTGCTGGAGAGTCCCTGTCCCCAAAGTGTCTGAGTAACGTGGTGGATAATATGGAATCACAGGGAGACTGGAGTGATACAGGACGCGAGACTGTCTCCACCTGTAGATTTTCACTGATATAATAACCACTAAACACGTGATGAAGAGGAAGGACACTACAGCCAGAGCCAACACTAAGTAAAAAGTCAGGTTGTCATTGTATTCCTTGTCGTGTGTAAAGTCAGTGAACTCCGACAGCACTTCAGGGAAGCTGTCCGCCACCGCCACGTTAACAATGACTGTAGCTGAACGAGAGGGCTGCCCGTTGTCCTCCACTATAACAGTCAGTCTTTGCTTCACAGCATCTTTATCAGTCACTTGGCGGATCGTTCTTATTTCTCCATTCTGTAAGCCCACTTCAAACAGCGCCCTGTCTGTGGCTTTCTGCAATTTATAGGAGAGCCAGGCATTCTGTCCAGAGTCCACATCAACAGCCACCACTTTAGTCACCAGATAGCCCACATCTGCTGCACGAGGCACCATCTCAGCCACCACAGAGCCACCAGTCAGGACTGGGTACAGGACCTGAGGGGAGTTGTCGTTCTGGTCCTGGATCACTATTTTAACACTCACGTTGCTGCTGAGCGGAGGGGAGCCTCCATCCTGCGCTTTGACTACGAAAACTAGCTGTTTGATCTGTTCGTAATCAAATGAGCGCACTGCGTGCACTACTCCACTTTCTGCATTAATAGAAACATAACCAGAAACTGGAGATCCGCCGATAGCAGAATCTTCCAGGATATAAGATATACGGGCATTTTGGTTTTCATCAGGATCTTTAGCTCTTAGCGTGAGGACAGAAACACCTGGAGAGTTATTCTCTGTGACGAAAGCATTGTAAACACTTTGAGGAAACACTGGGGCGTTATCGTTCACATCAGAGACCTTTAAATGAAAGGTTCTCTTAGTCGAGAGAGGAGGCATTCCTGCATCTGTCGCAACTACAGTGATGTTGTACTCTGAAACACTTTCACGATCTAACACAGCATCTGTTACCAAAGTGTAGTAATTCCTTAAATTGGATTTGATCTTAAAAGGTGCATTTTGGTCGATTCTACAGTTTACTTGTCCATTATCACCTGAGTCCAGGTCTTTTACATTTATAATTCCAACTGTTGTACCAGGAGGAGAGTCCTCTGATACAGGACTGGTGAATGACATGACATTGATGACAGGTGAATTATCATTCACGTCAGTCACTTCAACTATGACTTTACTCGAGTCTGCCAAAGCTCCTTGATCTGTTGCTTCAATGCGTATTTCAAATTTCTTTGCTTTTTCATAGTCAACTTGTCCTGTAAGAGAAATTACACCTGTTGTCTTGTCAATTTCAAATATACTGTCAATACTACCTTGCATTTTGGATATCGAATAATAAATCAGACCATTTGATCCGCTATCTGCGTCAGTTGCATTCACAGTGGTGATATATGTACCTCTTGCGGCATTTTCCATTACAGAGGCCTTGTAAACGGACTGGTTGAAAACAGGAGAATTATCGTTAATATCCAGGACGGTGATATCTATATTTACTGTACCAGATTTCTGTGGCGTCCCACCGTCCACTGCTATCAGCTTCAGAGACAGGCTTGGATATCGCTCTCTATCCAACGGTTTCTCAAGTACCATCTCCGCATATTTTCGTCCGTCAGAGTTTAAATGCTTTTTCAAAATAAAATTATCATTTGGGGATAAATTATAGTCCTGAAGTCCGTTTACTCCTACGTCAGGATCATTGGCTGTAGGCAAAACAAAACGCGCTCCCGATGCTGCTGATTCTCCGATCGTCAATTGCGTGTCGTGCTGATGAAAAGAGGGTGAATTATCGTTCATGTCCAACACTTCCACCGTAACGTGGTGTAGCTCCATCGGGTTCTCTAGGATTAAATCAAAGCTGAAGCTGCACGGTGTTACGTCTCCACAAAGCTGCTCTCGGTCTATTCTCTCGTTCACTACCAGAGTCCCTTTGTCTGTCTTCAGCTCGGTGTACTGCATGCTTTCCTCGGTCACGATACGGGCCCGGCCAGAACGGAGCCTCTGCATGTCTATTCCAAGGTCCAGTGCGACATTACCAATAAGAGATCCCTTCTTCATCTCTTCTGGGATTGAATAACGTATTTGCCCGCTGGCAAAATGAACAAGAGAAAGCAGTAAAATAATGCTGTGCGACGTCAGTCTGTAGCACAAACGCCATCTTAGAGCCCGGCAGACATACATTTCGAAATCCATGTTGAAAAGAAAGAAATAATATGATATCCCAGCACTTCTCTTCGAAACCCCGAGGAATAAGACAAATACAGTTCAGATGCAGTTGTAATAAAACGTTATAAGTTAAAGTTTCCAATCTTTCGAAGAAGATACAACTCAAATCAGACCAGGTCTATCTGCAAAACCTCAACGTCCTTTGCTGCGTTGAGCTTATCCTCTTTCGACAGAGAACAGCGAATAAAGGAAACGCCTAACACACTGTTCAGGCTTCTTTTAGTTGACCAACAGCGTCCCTTAGAGTCCAGTCATTGAATATCAACACAAGAGACAAAAATAAATGCAATTTATTTTTCCAGTAGCTGAACATCGAAACATAATCATCACCGTCCACGAAATTGAAACAAATCAACAAATAAGCATGTGAAGACTTCAAAGTACCCATGAAATAACATAATTATTATGGCCTAAGATACAATGTCTCTAACGAAAGAAATTCACTGAGCACTAAAGTAAAAGAAAAACAAAGACATTTACCAGTAGACAACTTGCCCTACAACACTGTAAAATACAGATTAAGTTAAGAAACTGAATACAATACATTTTTTCAGAGTTCCATGAAGCCATCAATCTAAAGATAGCAATACCTTAAATCAAAAAGGCATTGACGATCCCTATATAAAAATCCACCCACTCGTAAATTATGAAATGTTAAATAAAGAATTAGGTCAAAGGTGAATTGGTTTCCCGTAGCATATAGTTATAGTAAATATTCTGCGTTAGGATTTATATTGAACAGGATGCAAAGTTCAAATGTAAAAAGTAGTTTGATGGTGAAGCAAACGCTTAGGATTCATGTTAGGATATGGGACTTTCAGCTCAAGTTTCATCTCAAGCTTAAAGAAGGAAAAATAAAATCTAACATGACGAACATCTTCCTCAACATTCACCAGATGCTTTTTGTTGCCCTTACTCAACTGATCTTTTAAAATCCGAATTCCAACTGTAGACAAAATACAAACCGTTCACAGTGCAAATAAGTATATGCGAACATAAAGTATTGCAAAGTACGTCAAAATACAAGGCAACTGAACTCATGAAAAGGGGATTTAAAAGCCACGACTGCACAAGTGAAGATCCTTGAAGCAGCCGAAATCTTACTCAATAGGCAAAGCTAACTAGAACGCTGTCCATGGTGCTGAAAATTACAATGTCATTGAGTGACATTACAATGTCCAGCTGTTCTCTATGAATGCAAATCCAAACGAAAATGAGAAAAAGTTACAATAAGAGAGAAAAGCGGGCATTATTCTAACTCACCTCTAGAGGAGAGTCTGGCTCATCCAGGATGCTCTGCTCACTCTGTATCCGCTGCATCGTCCCTGTAGAACTGGGGTCCATTATCAGCACGTTCTGACTACCAGCTCTGCCGAACTTACAGTCACTCTTTCTGGAGTCAGTCGTCCTGCACACCTCGTAATTGTACACGTGCTGGAGAGTCCCTGTCCCCAAAGTGTCTGAGTAACGTGGTGGATAATATGGAATCACAGGGAGACTGGAGTGATACAGGACGCGAGACTGTCTCCACCTGTAGATTTTCACTGATATAATAACCACTAAACACATGATGAAGAGGAAGGACACTACAGCCAGAGCCAGCACTAAGAAAAAAGTCAGGTTGTCATTGTACTCCTTGTCGTGTGTAAAGTCAGTGAACTCTGACAGCACTTCAGGGAAGCTGTCCGCCACCGCCACGTTAACAATGACTGTAGCTGAACGAGAGGGCTGCCCGTTGTCCTCCACTATAACAGTCAGTCTTTGTTTCACAGCATCTTTATCAGTCACTTGGCGGATAGTTCTTATTTCTCCATTCTGTAAGCCCACTTCAAACAGCGCCCTGTCTGTGGCTTTCTGCAGTTTATAGGAGAGCCAGGCATTCTGTCCAGAGTCCACATCAACAGCCACCACTTTAGTCACCAGATAGCCCACATCTGCTGCACGAGGCACCATCTCAGCGACCACAGAGCCACCAGTCTGGACTGGGTACAGGACCTGAGGGGGGTTGTCGTTCTGGTCCTGGATCACTATTTTCACACTCACGTTGCTGCTGAGTGGAGGGGAGCCTCCATCCTGCGCTTTGACTACTAGCTGAAGTTGTTTGATTTGCTCATAATCGAAGGAACGAACCGCGCTAAGAACTCCAGTTTCAGAGTTTAAAGACACATAAGTAGAAACTGGACTACCACTGATTTGTGTGTCCTCTAAAAGATACGAGATTCTCGCGTTTTGATTCCAATCTGAGTCTCGCGCGCTGACAGCAAATATGGAAATTCCGGGGGAATTATTTTCTGTGACGTAAGCAGAGTAGCTGCTTTTATCAAATAATGGCGCGTTGTCGTTTACGTCAAAAATTTTGAGATGTAATTTCGTTGAGCTGGAAAGAGGGGGAGAGCCGAAATCAGTGGCTGTTATTGTGATGTTATATTCTGAGACGGATTCTCTGTCAAAATGTTGGTCTGAGATCAAATTGTAATAGTTTGTCAGAGAAGACTCAATCTTAAAGGGGAGTTTGCCATCTATAGAACATCTTATTTGGCCATTTTTATCAGAATCTGCATCCTTTACGTTAAAAACAGCAATCGTTGTACCAGGACGAGCATCCTCAGATACTGGGTTTGAAAATGACATTATATTAATAACTGGGGCATTGTCGTTGACGTCATACACATCAAAAACAACTTTGCTGGTTCCGATTAAACCACCCTGATCCTTTGCCTCCACCCTCACCTCGTACTTTCTGTCTTTTTCATAATCAATCTGACCAGACACAGAAATAGTGCCGGTGTTTTCATCAATACTGAATATGTCTGCTGCACTTCCTTTCGTCTTTGACAAACTGTAAGTAATGAGTCCATTTGAGCCACTGTCAGCGTCAGTGGCGTTTACTCCGATAATTCTCGTGCCTTTCATTGTGTTTTCCATCACAGAGGCTTTATAAACAGATTGGTTAAATACAGGAATGTTATCGTTTGCATCTAACACAGTGACATCTATATTTACTGTACCAGATCTCTGTGGTGTTCCTCCGTCAACTGCGATTAATTTTAAAGACAATTCAGGACGTTGCTCTCGGTCTAAAGGCTTCTGGAGCACCATTTCAACATATTTACTTCCGTCTGGATTTGCATGTTGTTTTAATATAAAATTGTCGTTTGGTGATAAGACATAATCTTGTAACGCGTTTTGTCCCACATCTAGATCCTCTGCACTCTGCAGTGGAAACTGTACTCCTACTACAGCTGATTCACTCATTTCAAAAGTGATAGGCTTATCGATATTTGGGAACACGGGAGAGTGATCATTAATATCCAAAACTTCAACAGTTATTCGGTGTAATTCGATTGGATTTTCTAAAATCACTTCAAAGCTGAAGCTGCACGGAGTTACGTCTCCACAAAGCTGCTCTCGGTCTATCCTCTCATTCACGACTAGAGTCCCTTTGTCTGTCTTCAGCTCGGTGTACTGGATGCTTTCTCCACTCACGATACGGGCCCGCCCAGAACGGAGCCTTTTCAGATCCAAACCGAGATCCTGCGCTACATTACCGATAACAGAGCCTTTCTTCATCTCCTCTGGTATAGAATAACGAATTTGTCCACCTACCAGGTTAACCACCTGAAGCAGGAATATAAGCATTTGTATTTTCCGTCGCAGTCCAGAAAACACTCGCCATTTTGCGCATTTGTAGGTTAGAGATCCTTGCGATGCCATCATGGCAACAAAGAATAGAAAAAGGTTTTCTGTATCCAACTGATATGATGGAAAAGCTGGTTCTTATAAATCCGTTTACACTTGAACACGTCTTCAACCTTTACATGTCAGCGTGTGAGACCGTGTCCTCTCTAACGTCCCTAAAAACCTCGATAAACACGGAGAGCCTCTTCACTATGTAGTCAGTCAGGGGATGGACTGAATGACGAAACTACACAGAAAATGTTTTGCTGACCAACAGCGTCCCTTAGAGTCTAAAAGGTGAAAGTCAGGTGAAGGCTTCGACACAATATAAACGTTCCAGAGAGGAATGATTGAATGTACACCTTCATCTATGTCAAATAAATTATGATACGGTTGATTTTCAAGACAAAATGGGTAAATTAAAGGTCGTTTTAAAACAGATTGTTGGTTAAAAATAGTTCACTCACAAGTTGGAAGAAACACATCCACAGTTAATGAGAAAAGGAAGTGAAATACAGTCAAAACAAAATGTTTACAATGCAACCGGTACTACTAAATGAATAAAACAGCATTTTTAAATGGATGTCGAATATCACAATGAGCAATGGAATATGTATCGTTAGGCAATCAGCCATGTTTTCATTATGGTACCAGCATAATGACTCAATGCACCAACGCATTTCCTTACTCGTTATGAGGGTTTATAAAGACCTGCATGGAAGATACGATGTCACTTATAGACTGTTTAATGTACTTAGGCAAAACGTGTGTCTGAGAATTTCTATTTAACAAAAAAAAAATGCATTCTTGACGAGATAAGAAAGCTGCTGAATTACAGTCGTGTATGGAAGTGAAGGATTAGGATGTTAAAATCGGGGGCATGTGGGTATCTATGTGTTAATTATATAAGTGTAAGACTTCACACAACAACATGAGATGCGTTTGGTTGTTTAAGCTAAACAACACTCCCAAAATCCTCACATTTCCCGGATGTATTACTGAAAAAAGACGTTAGCCAATGAGAACATTGTTTGGGCATTAGTAATGCATGAGTAATACGGAATGAAAATTCTGTAAAGGATGCGGTCTGACAGCGAGCATACATGTTTTCCACGGTAAAAGCAAAATTTCCACCAAGTCATACAAACTGAGTGCGGTGCTGTCCATGGTGCTGAACCGTAATGGATAGAACCACAACGACAGGGAACAGAGCAAAAGATAATGGTTTAACTGACCTCCAGAGGAGAGTCTGGCTCATCCAGGATGCTCTTCTCACTCTGTATCCGCTGCATCGTCCCTGTAGAACTGGGGTCCATTATCAGCACGTTCTGACTACCAGCTCTGCCGAACTTACAGTCACTCTTTCTGGAGTCAGTCGTCCTGCACACCTCGTAATTGTACACGTGCTGGAGAGTCCCTGTCCCCAAAGTGTCTGAGTAACGTGGTGGATAATATGGAATCACAGGGAGACTGGAGTGATACAGGACGCGAGACTGTCTCCACCTGTAGATTTTCACTGATATAATAACCACTAAACACGTGATGAAGAGGAAGGACACTACAGCCAGAGCCAGCACTAAGTAAAAAGTCAGGTTGTCATTGTACTCCTTGTCGTGTGTAAAGTCACTGAACTCCGACAGCACTTCAGGAAAGCTGTCCGCCACCGCCACGTTAACAATGACTGTAGCTGAACGAGAGGGCTGCCCGTTGTCCTCCACTATAACAGTCAGTCTTTGTTTCACGGCATCTTTATCAGTCACTTGGCGGATCGTTCTTATTTCTCCATTCTGTAAGCCCACTTCAAACAGCGCCCTGTCTGTGGCTTTCTGCAGTTTATAGGAGAGCCAGGCATTCTGTCCAGAGTCCACATCAACAGCCACCACTTTAGTCACCAGATAGCCCACATCTGCTGCACGAGGCACCATCTCAGCCACCACAGAGCCACCAGTCTGAACTGGGTACAGGACCTGAGGGGGGTTGTCGTTCTGGTCCTGGATCACTATTTTCACACTCACGTTGCTGCTGAGTGGAGGGGAGCCTCCATCCTGCGCTTTGACTACTAGCTGAAGCTGTTTGATTTGCTCAAAATCAAAGGAACGAACCGCGCTAAGAACTCCAGTTTCAGAGTTTAAAGACACATAAGTAGAAACTGGACTACCACTGATTTGTGTGTCCTCTAAAAGATACGAGATTCTCGCGTTTTGATTCCAATCTGAGTCTCGCGCGCTGACAGCAAATATGGAAATTCCGGGGGAATTATTTTCTGTGACGTAAGCAGAGTAGCTGCTTTTATCAAATAATGGCGCGTTGTCGTTTACGTCAGAAATTTTGAGATGTAATTTCGTTGAGCTGGAAAGAGGGGGAGAGCCGAAATCTGTGGCTGTTATTGTGATGTTATATTCTGAGACGGATTCTCTGTCAAAATGTTGGTCTGAAATCAAATTGTAATAGTTTGTCAGAGAAGACTCAATCTTAAAGGGGAGTTTGCCATCTATAGAACATCTTATTTGGCCATTTTTATCAGAATCTGCATCTTTTATGTTCAAAATAGCAATCGTTGTACCAGGACGAGCATCCTCAGATACTGGGCTCGAAAATGACATTATATTAATAACTGGGGCATTGTCGTTGACATCATACACATCAAAAACAACTTTGCTGGTTCCGATTAAACCACCCTGATCCTTTGCCTCCACCCTCACCTCGTACTTTTTTTCCCTTTCATAATCAATCTGACCAGACACAGAGATAGTGCCGGTGTTTTCATCAATACTGAATATGTCTGCTGCACTTCCTTTCGTCTTTGACAAACTGTAAGTAATGAGTCCATTCGAGCCACTGTCAGCGTCAGTGGCGTTTACTCTGATAATTCTCGTGCCTTTCATTGTGTTTTCCATCACAGACGCTTTATACACAGATTGGTTAAATACAGGAATGTTATCGTTTGCATCTAACACAGTGACATCTATATTTACTGTACCAGATCTCTGTGGTGTTCCTCCGTCAACTGCGATTAATTTTAAAGACAATTCAGGACGTTGCTCTCGGTCTAAAGGCTTCTGGAGCACCATTTCAACATATTTACTTCCGTCTGGATTTGCATGCTGTTTCAATATGAAATTGTCGTTTGGTGATAAAACATAATCTTGTAACGCGTTTTGTCCCACATCTAGATCCTCTGCACTCTGCAGTGGAAATTTTACTCCAACTGCGGCTAATTCACTTATATCAAAGGTAATAGGCTTATCGATATTTGGGAAAACAGGAGAGTGATCATTAATATCCAAAACTTCAACAGTTATTCGGTGTAATTCCATTGGATTTTCTAAAATCACCTCAAAGCTGAAGCTGCACGGAGTTACGTCTCCACAAAGCTGCTCGCGGTCTATCCTCTCATTCACGACTAGAGTCCCTTTGTCTGTCTTCAGCTCGGTGTACTGGATGTTTTCTCCACTCACGATACGGGCCCGCCCAGAACGGAGCCTTTTCAGATCCAAACCGAGATCCTGCGCTACATTACCGATAACAGAGCCTTTCTTCATCTCCTCTGGGATAGAATAACGAATCTGTCCACCTACCAGGTTAACCACATGAAGCAGGAATATGAGCATTTGTATTTTCCGTCGCAGTCCAGAAAACACTCGCCATCTTGCGCATTTGTAGGTGAGAGATCCTTGCGATGCCACCATGGCAACAAAGAATAGAAAAAGGTTTGCTGTATCCAACTGATATGACGGGAAAGCGGGTACTTATAGATCCGTTTACACCTGAACACGTCCTCAACCTTTACATGTCAGTGTGTGAGAGCATGTCCTCTCTAACGTTCCTAAAACCTCGACAAACACAGAGAGCCTCTTCACAATGTAGTCAGTCAGGGGATGGACTGAATGACGACACTACACAGAAAATAATTTGCTGACCAACAGCGTCCCTTAGAGTCTAAAAGGTGAACATCAAGTCAACTGGAGACCAAACTATTACCTCTCTAAAACAGAGAGACAGATTTAAAAAGTCTCTTCAAAATAAATGTATGTTATGGTTAAAGAAGACACAATTGGTAAATTAAGGTATTTTGTTTATCCAGCAAATTATTTTAAACTCGATTAGTAAAAGGGGGGAAGCGAACTATCCAAATTAGAAGTGAAAGTAATTAATATTTAACAGTAAGCTTTGGATGCAACAGTTCAGATTTAATTTAGAAAACAGCGTTTCAGACAAAGTAAATCATCCTTATCTGCTGCAAAGCTGAAAAAGGAGTCATGTTTTCATAACAGTGTGTTACCACAACAAGACATTTACTTTCGATGTGTTTTTAACTGCTAACCTCAACAGCACTCCCACCAAACTAATGGGCATATTATGAACAAAACTAAATGACGTATGCAGATATGAACGTTGTTCAAGCAGAATTAATACAAAAGTCATACAAATTGACCATTTTGTAAGTGATTCGGCATGGCAGCTAGCAAAGCATATACGCTTTCTACTGTGGAATCTGCTAAAAGTATAGTAGAAATGGTATCAAGCTATAAAAGCTGACTGAAGTGCTGTCCATGGTGCTGAAAGTACCGTTTTGATTTCAGCTTTTTAAAATGAATAAAATCAGGAAAAAAAACGAACAAATAAAAAGTTAAATTGTTCAACTGACCTCTAGAGGAGAGTCTGGTTCGTCCAGGATGCTCTTCTCACTCTGTATCCGCTGCATCGTCCCTGTAGAACTGGGGTCCATTATCAGCACGTTCTGACTACCAGCTCTGCCGAACTTACAGTCACTCTTTCTGGAGTCAGTCGTCCTGCACACCTCGTAATTGTACACGTGCTGGAGAGTCCCTGTCCCCAAAGTGTCTGAGTAACGTGGTGGATAATATGGAATCACAGGGAGACTGGAGTGATACAGGACGCGAGAATGTCTCCACCTGTAGATTTTCACTGATATAATAACCACTAAACACGTGATGAAGAGGAAGGACACTACAGCCAGAGCCAGCACTAAGTAAAAAGTCAGGTTGTCATTGTACTCCTTGTCGTGCGTAAAGTCAGTGAACTCCGACAGCACTTCAGGGAAGCTGTCCGCCACCGCCACGTTAACAATGACTGTAGCTGAACGAGAGGGCTGCCCGTTGTCCTCCACTATAACAGTCAGTCTTTGTTTCACAGCATCTTTATCAGTCACTTGGCGGATAGTTCTTATTTCTCCATTCTGTAAGCCCATTTCAAACAGCGCCCTGTCTGTGGCTTTCTGCAGTTTATAGGAGAGCCAGGCATTCTGTCCAGAGTCCACATCAACAGCCACCACTTTAGTCACCAGATAGCCCACATCTGCTGCACGAGGCACCATCTCAGCCACCACAGAGCCGCCACTCTGGACTGGGTACAGGACCTGAGGGGGATTGTCGTTCTGGTCCTGAATCAGGATTTTTATACTCACGTTGCTGCTGAGTGGAGGGGAGCCTCCATCCTGCGCTTTGACTACTAGTTGAAGCTGTTTGATTTGCTCAAAATCAAAGGAACGAACGGCACTAAGAACTCCAGTTTCAGAGTTTAAAGACACATAAGTAGAAACTGGACTACCACTGATTTGTGTGTCCTCTAAAAGATACGAGATTCTCGCGTTTTGATTCCAGTCTGAGTCTCGCGCGCTGACAGCAAATATGGAAATTCCGGGGGAATTATTTTCTGTGACGTAAGCAGAGTAGCTGCTTTTATCAAATAATGGCGCGTTGTCGTTTACGTCAGAAATTTTGAGATGTAATTTCGTTGAGCTGGAAAGAGGGGGAGAGCCGAAATCTGTGGCTGTTATTGTGATGTTATATTCTGAGACTGATTCTCTGTCAAAATGTTGGTCTGAAATCAAATTGTAATAGTTTGTCAGAGAAGACTCAATCTTAAAGGGGAGTTTGCCATCTATAGAACATCTTATTTGGCCATTTTTATCAGAATCTGCATCTTTTATGTTCAAAATAGCAATCGTTGTACCAGGACGAGCATCCTCAGATACTGGGCTCGAAAATGACATTATATTAATAACTGGGGCATTGTCGTTGACATCATACACATCAAAAACAACTTTGCTGGTTCCGATTAAACCACCCTGATCCTTTGCCTCCACCCTCACCTCGTACTTTCTGTCTTTTTCATAATCAATCTGACCAGACACAGAAATAGTGCCGGTGTTTTCATCAATACTGAATATGTCTGCTGCACTTCCTTTCGTCTTTGACAAACTGTAAGTAATGAGTCCATTTGAGCCACTGTCAGCGTCAGTGGCGTTTACTGTGATAATTGTTGTGCCTTTCATTGTGTTTTCCATCACAGAGGCTTTATACATAGATTGGTTAAAAACTGGAGCATTGTCATTAACATCTAACACAGTGACATCTATATTTACTGTACCAGATCTCTGTGGTGTTCCTCCGTCAACTGCGATTAATTTTAAAGAGAAATGTGGGTGTCGTTCTCGGTCTAAAGGCTTCTGGAGCACCATTTCAACATATTTACTTCCGTCTGGATTTGCATGCTGTTTCAATATGAAATTGTCGTTTGGTGATAAAACATAATCTTGTAACGCGTTTTGTCCCACATCTAGATCCTCTGCACTCTGCAGTGGAAATTTTACTCCGATTGCTGCTGATTCACTCATTTCAAAAGTAATAGGCTTATCGATATTTGGGAACACGGGAGAGTGATCATTAATATCCAAAACTTCAACAGTTATTCGGTGTAATTCCATTGGATTTTCTAAAATCACCTCAAAGCTGAAGCTGCACGGAGTTACGTCTCCACAAAGCTGCTCGCGGTCTATCCTCTCATTCACGACCAGAGTCCCTTTGTCTGTCTTCAGCTCCGTGTACTGGATGTTTTCTCCACTCACGATACGGGCCCGCCCAGAACGGAGCCTTTTCAGATCCAAACCGAGATCCTGCGCTACATTACCGATAACAGAGCCTTTCTTCATCTCCTCTGGTATTGAAAAACGAATCTGTCCACCTACCAGGTTAACCACCTGAAGCAGGAATATAAGCATTTGTATTTTCCGTCGCAGTCCAGAAAACACTCGCCATCTTGCGCATTTGTAGGTGAGAGATCCTTGCGATGCCATCATGGCAACAAAGAATAGAAAAAGGTTTTCTGTATCCAACTGATATGACGGAAAAGCTGGTTCTTATAAATCCGTTTACACTTGAGCACGTCTTCAACCTTTACATGTCAGCGTGTGAGAGCATGTCCTCTCTAACGTCCCTTAAACCTCGACAAACAGAGAGCCTCTTCACTATGTAGTCAGTCAGGGGATGGACTGAATGACGACACTACACAGAAAATAATTTGCTGACCAACAGCGTCCCTTAGAGTCTAAAAGGTGAACATCAAGTGAAGGCTTCGACACAATATGAACGCTCCAGAGAGGAGTGATTGAAAGTACACCTTCATCTATATCGAATAAATCATGATAAGGTTGTTTTTCAAGACAGAATGGGTCAATTAAAGTGAATTGGTGGAGAGAAAAAAAAGGAACAGTTCAGTTTCAAGCTAAAAGGAACACACCCACAGTAAAAGAGAAAAGGAAGTGAAAATCGATTTTAAACTAAATGTAGACAACGAAATAGGTACAACTAAATGAATAAAACAGCCTTTCAAACGATGTCAAGATAAAAACGAGCCACGAAAAATGGAAAGTAAAGAAACCTGCCACGTTTCAGGATGGACAGAGAGTAATGAGTCAGTGGAGCATTGACTTTGCTTACTAGTTATGAGGATTTATTAAGACCCGCCTGGAAATTACGCTTTTCATGGAGTCTTCAATGGACCCTATGTAAAACGTCTGTCTGAGATGTTTTATTTAATAATGAAATGCATTCCCGAAGCGAAAAGAAAGCTGCTGTGTTACAGTCGTGTATGGAAGTTAAGGATTAGGATTTTAAAATCGGGTTATGTGTGTGTCTATGAGTTAATTATTCTAATTGCCAGACTTCACACAACAATCATGTAATGCTTTTGGTTGTGAAAGCTAAACAATGTTATCACAATCCTTATAATTCCCTGATTTATTAATAACAAAAAGAAAAGACGTTAGCGAATGAGAACATTGTTTGGGCATTAGTAATGCATGAGTAATACGGAATGAAAATGCTGTAAAGGATGCGGTTTGACAGCGAGCATACATGTTTCCCACGGTAAAAGCAGAATTTCCATTAAGTCACACAAACTAACTGCGGCGCTGTCCATGGTGCTGAACTGTAATGCATTGAACCACAACGACAGGGAAGAGAGAAAAAGATAATAGTTTAACTGACCTCTAGAGGAGAGTCTGGCTCGTCCAGGATGCTCTTCTCACTCTGTATCCGCTGCATCGTCCCTGTAGAACTGGGGTCCATTATCAGCACGTTCTGACTACCAGCTCTGCCGAACTTACAGTCACTCTTTCTGGAGTCAGTCGTCCTGCACACCTCGTAATTGTACACATGCTGGAGAGTCCCTGTCCCCAAAGTGTCTGAGTAACGTGGTGGATAATATGGAATCACAGGGAGACTGGAGTGATACAGGACGCGAGACTGTCTCCACCTGTAGATTTTCACTGATATAATAACCACTAAACACGTGATGAAGAGGAAGGACACTACAGCCAAAGCCAGCACTAAGTAAAAAGTCAGGTTGTCATTGTACTCCTTGTCGTGCGTAAAGTCAGTGAACTCCGACAGCACTTCAGGGAAGCTGTCCGCCACCGCCACGTTGACAATGACTGTAGCTGAACGAGAGGGCTGCCCGTTGTCCTCCACTATAACAGTCAGTCTTTGTTTCACAGCATCTTTATCAGTCACTTGGCGGATAGTTCTTATTTCTCCATTCTGTAAGCCCACTTCAAACAGCGCCCTGTCTGTGGCTTTCTGCAGTTTATAGGAGAGCCAGGCATTCTGTCCAGAGTCCACATCAACAGCCACCACTTTAGTCACCAGATAGCCCACATCTGCTGCACGAGGCACCATCTCAGCCACCACAGAGCCACCAGTCAGGACTGGGTACAGGACCTGAGGGGGGTTGTCGTTCTGGTCCTGGATCAGGATTTTAACAGTCATGTTGCTACAGAGTGGGGGGGAGCCTCCATCCTGCGCTTTGACTACTAGTTGAAGCTGTTTCATTTGCTCATAATCAAAGGAACGAACCGCGCTAAGAACTCCAGTTTCAGAGTTCAAAGACACATAAGTAGAAACTGGACTACCACTGATTTGTGTGTCCTCTAAAAGATACGAGATTCTCGCGTTTTGATTCCAATCTGAGTCTCGCGCGCTGACAGCAAATATGGAAATTCCGGGGGAATTATTTTCTGTGACGTAAGCAGAGTAGCTGCTTTTATCAAATAATGGCGCGTTGTCGTTTACGTCAGAAATTTTAAGATATAATTTCGTTGAGCTGGAAAGAGGGGGAGAGCCGAAATCAGTGGCTGTTATTGTGATGTTATACTCTGAGACTGATTCTCTGTCAAAATGTTGGTCTGAAATCAAATTGTAATAGTTTGTTAGAGATGACTCGATCTTAAAGGGGAGTTTGCCATCTATAGAACATCTTATTTGACCATTTTTATCAGAATCTGCATCTTTTATGTTCAAAATAGCAATCGTTGTACCAGGACGAGCATCCTCAGATACTGGGCTCGAAAATGACATTATATTAATAACTGGGGCATTGTCGTTGACGTCATACACATCAAAAACAACTTTACTTGTTCCGGTCAGGCCACCCTGATCCTTTGCCTCCACCCTTACCTCGTACTTTCTGTCTTTTTCATAATCAATCTGACCAGACACAGAAATAGTGCCGGTGTTTTCATCAATACTGAATATGTCTGCTGCACTTCCTTTCGTCTTTGACAAACTGTAAGTAATGAGTCCATTTGAGCCACTGTCAGCGTCAGTGGCGTTTACTCTGATAATTCTTGTGCCTTGCATTGTGTTTTCCATCACAGACGCTTTATAAACAGATTGGTTAAATATAGGAATGTTATCGTTTGCATCTAACACAGTGACATCTATATTTACTGTACCAGATCTCTGTGGTGTTCCTCCGTCAACTGCGATTAATTTTAAGGACAAATGTGGGTGTCGCTCTCGGTCTAAAGGCTTCTGGAGCACCATTTCAACATATTTACTTCCGTCTGGATTTGCATGCTGTTTCAATATGAAATTGTCGTTTGGTGATAAAACATAATCTTGTAACGTGTTTTGTCCCACATCTAGATCCTCTGCACTCTGCAGTGGAAACTGTACTCCTACTAAAGCCGATTCACTTATTTCAAGGCGGATGGGCTTATCGATATTTGGGAACACGGGAGAGTGATCATTAATATCCAAAACTTCAACAGTTATTCGGTGTAATTCCATTGGATTTTCTAAAATCACCTCAAAGCTGAAGCTGCACGGAGTTACGTCTCCACAAAGCTGCTCGCGGTCTATCCTCTCATTCACGACCAGAGTCCCTTTGTCTGTCTTCAGCTCCGTGTACTGGATGTTTTCTCCACTCACGATACGGGCCCGCCCAGAACGGAGCCTTTTCAGATCCAAACCAAGATCCTGCGCTACATTACCGATAACAGAGCCTTTCTTCATCTCCTCTGGCAGAGAATAACGAATCTGTCCACCTACCATGTTAACCACCTGAAGCAGGAATATCAGCACTTGTATTTTCTGTCGCAGTCCAGAAAACACTCGCCATCTTGCGCATTTGTAGGTGAGAGATCCTTGCGATGCCATCATGGCAACAAAGAATAGAAAAAGAGTTTCTGTATCCAACTGATATGACGGGAAAGCTGGTTCTTATAAATCCGTTTACACTTGAACACGTCTTCAACCTTTACATGTCAGCGTGTGAGAGCATGTCCTCTCTAACGTCCCTTAAACCTCGACAAACACAGAGAGCCTCTTCACTATGTAGTCAGTCAGGGGATGGACTGAATGACGACACTACACAGAAAATAATTTGCTGACCAACAGCGTCCCTTAGAGTCTAAAAGGTGAACATCAAGTCAACTGGAGACCAAACTATTACCTCTCTAAAACAGACAGACAGATTTAAAAAGTCTCTTCAAAATAAATGTATGTTATGGTTAAAGAAGACACAATTGGTAAATTAAGGTATTTTGTTTATCCAGCAAATTATTTTAAACTCAATTAGTCAAAGGGGTAAAGCGAACTATCCAAAGTAGAAGTGAAAGTAATTGACATATTAATATTTAACAGTAAGCTTTGAAAGCAACTGTTCAGATTTAATTTAGAAAACAGCGTTTCAGACAAAGTAAATCATCCTTATCTGCTGCAAAGCTGCAAAAGGAGTCGTGTTTTCATAATAGTGTGTTACCACAACAAGACATTTACTTTCGATCTGCTTTTAACTGCTAACCTAAACAACACTCCCACCAAACTAATGGACATATTATGAACAAAACTAAATGACGTAAGCAGACATGAACGTTGTTCAAGCAGAATTAATACAAAAGATTTACCAAGTCATTCGGCATGGCAACTAGCAAAGCAAATGCTTTCTACTGTGGAATCTGCTAAGAGTATAGCAGATTTTATTTTTTCAAGCTATAAAAGCTGACTGAGGTGCTGTCCATGGTGCTGAAAGTAGCATTTTGATTTCAGCTTTTTAAAATGAATAACACTAGAAAAAACTACAACAACAAATACAAAGTTAAATTGTTCAACTGACCTCTAGAGGAGAGTCTGGTTCATCCAGGATGTTCTTCTCACTCTGTATCCGCTGCATCGTCCCTGTAGAACTGGGGTCCATTATCAGCACGTTCTGACTTCCAGCTCTGCCGAACTTACAGTCACTCTTTCTGGAGTCAGTCGTCCTGCACACCTCGTAATTGTACACGTGCTGGAGAGTCCCTGTCCCCAAAGTGTCTGAGTAACGTGGTGGATAATATGGAATCACAGGGAGACTGGAGTGATACAGGACGCGAGACTGTCTCCACCTGTAGATTTTCACTGATATAATAACCACTAAACACGTGATGAAGAGGAAGGACACTACAGCCAAAGCCAACACTAAGTAAAAAGTCAGATTGTCATTGTACTCCTTGTCGTGTGTAAAGTCAGTGAACTCCGACAGCACTTCAGGAAAGCTGTCCGCCACCGCCACGTTAACAATGACTGTAGCTGAACGAGAGGGCTGCCCGTTGTCCTCCACTATTACAGTCAGTCTTTGTTTCACAGCATCTTTATCAGTCACTTGGCGGATCGTTCTTATTTCTCCATTCTGTAAGCCCACTTCAAACAGCGCCCTGTCTGCGGCTTTCTGCAGTTTATAGGAGAGCCAGGCATTCTGTCCAGAGTCCACATCAACAGCCACCACTTTAGTCACCAGATAGCCCACATCTGCTGCACGAGGCACCATCTCAGCCACCACAGAGCCACCAGTCAGGACTGGGTACAGGACCTGAGGGGGGTTGTCGTTCTGGTCCTGGATCACTATTTTCACACTCACATTGCTACTGAGTGGAGGGGAGCCTCCATCCTGCGCTTTGACGACGAAAACTAGCTGCTTGATTTGCTCATAATCAAATGAGCGCACTGCATGTACTACTCCGGTTTCTGCATTAATGGAAACATAATCAGAAACTGGAGATCCTCCGATATCACACTCTTGCAAAATGTAGGAAACACGCGCGTTCTGGTTTTCATCAGGGTCTTTAGCATAAACATTAAACAAAGATACACCTGGATAGTTATTCTCTGCTATGAATGCACTGTAAGGGCCTCGTTGAAATACTGGAGCATTATCATTGACATCAGAGACTTTTAGATAAAAAGTTCTTTTCGTTGACAGAGGAGGAGATCCTGCGTCTGAGGCAATAACAGTGATGTTACATTCTGACATATTTTCACGATCTAATGCAGCATCAGTCAGTAAAGCATAATAATTCCTGACGTTGGATTTAATTTTAAAAGGAACATTGCCCTCGATTATACACCGTACTTGTCCGTTTTCACCCGAATCAAGATCTTTAACATTAATAATGCCAATTGTGGTACCAACAGGGGAGTCCTCTGACACAGGGCTCGTAAATGACATTACGTTAATGACCGGGGCATTATCATTTATATCGATAATCTCAATTTCAACTTTGCTAGAATCTGTCAGCCCGCCTTGATCTTTAGCTTCAACCATGAACTCAATCTTCTTGTCTTTTTCAAAATCTATTTCCTTTGCCACGTAGATCCTTCCAGTAGACTCATCTATATCAAACAAATCAGCTATACCTGCTTTCGATTTGGAAAAGGAATACGTCACTTGTCCGTATGAGCCGCTATCTATGTCGCTTGCAATCACAGTAACAATATGAGTGCCCTTTGGAGCATTTTCAATCACCGTTGCCTTATACACAGACTGATTAAACACAGGTGCATTATCGTTGGCATCTAGAATGTTTACATCAATATTTACTGTACCAGATCTCTGTGGATTTCCACCATCCACAGCCAACAGCTTTAGAGACAGGCGTGGCTGTTCTTCTCTGTCTACTGGCTTCTGAAGCACCATTTCGGCGTATTTGCTGCCGTCTGGATTAACATGTTGTTTCACAACAAAATTGTCGTTCGGAGTTAAGATGTAGTTCTGCAGACCGTTTTGCCCCACGTCTGCATCGTCCGCTATTTCTAAAATAAAACGGGAACCGAGAGCAGCTGATTCGCTTATTTCAAATTCCAAGTGCTTGTTTTGAAAAGTGGGAGCGTTGTCGTTTACGTCCAACACTTCGATCGTCACAGGGTGCAGCTCCATTGGTTTTTCTAATAGAATCTCGAAGGTAAAGCTGCACGGTGTTTCGTCTCCACAAAGCTGCTCGCGGTCTATCCTCTCATTCACGACCAGAGTCCCTTTGTCTGTCTTTAGCTCGGTGTACTGTATGTTTTCTCCGGTCACGATACGGGCCCGGCCAGAACGGAGCCTTTTCAGATCCAAACCGAGGTCTTGTGCGACGTTACCAACAAGGGAGCCTTTCTTCATCTCCTCAGGGATCGAATACCGGATCTGTGCCTCCACTCGGTTAAGAAGAGTGAAATGAAAAATAAACACATATGCTGCCCCTCGCAATCGCCATCTTACATCTCTGTCTCGACGATTTTCTTTCAATGCCATGTTGAAACGGGGTATTCCGAACAATGATAGAGATTTCAACTCCCTGAGGAAAACAAATATATTCCAGCTTAAAATAGATGAGCGAGTGAAGTGTAATTGACTGTTTATCCGTTCAGTTCCTGCTCGTGTGAAACGCTGATCATCTCCTCTTGTAAAACACAGTAACAGGGGAGGGAACAACAGTGGCTCACAATGCCCGGCAGAATTGATTTACCAGGCAACAGCGTCACTTAGAGGCTAAAATATGAAACTTAGAACATACAACTTCATGAGTTGGATGTTTCAGTGCATACTCTCTCTACCAATGCCAAAGCTCAATTTTTATTTGACAAAAACATGAATATGTAACACGATCAACCTCTGCATGGTTAAAAAAAAAAAATAAGAGAGAGAAGGAGAGAATACTGAATGGATTGAAATAAAAAAGGTCTTGCCTCAATGACAGTGCACTGACAAAATACCCAGTTAGCAAGAAAATGGAGCTCAAATGTTCTTTACAAAATGTAAGCCTTATCATCATCATCATTATTATTATTATTATTATTATTATTATTATTATTATTATCATCATTATTATTATTATTATTATTATTATTATTATTATTATTATCAAAAGTATCGTAGTAGGCTAGCAGTAGTAGTAGTAGCCACCTAACTGTGGTTTGAATTCAACTAATGTCTCTTCAGTGTCTGAATGCAAAGAAGAACTTCAGCACCATGGACAGTGAACCAACAGCAAAACACACCGGCCTTCTGAAAACACTATCCTGTAAAACGTGGTCCTTACATGCGCAATATTCCAGATAAAATGATGATCATCAAAAAATATGAAGGTGAAACTTAACTCACACGTTTTGCTGACTGATGTTACAGGTGGTATAATTTGAGCAAAGGTCTAACTTACCAGAGTAGATATGCGAGATACTGCTGATGGCTGTTCTCCATTCGGCAGAGTTTCAGTTCCGGCGTCATCCACACTGACCAAACTTTGACTCATCGGCTGCGCATACTTGATGTCACTCTTTCTGGAGTCAGTCGTCCTACAAACCTCGTAATTGTACACGTGCTGGAGAGTCCCTGTCCCCAAAGTGTCTGAGTAACGTGGTGGATAATATGGAATCACAGGGAGACTGGAGTGATACAGGACACGAGACTGTCTCCACCTGTAGATTTTCACTGATATGATAACCACTAAACACGTGATGAAGAGGAAGGACACTACAGCCAGAGCCAGCACTAAGTAAAAAGTCAGGTTGTCATTGTACTCCTTGTCGTGTGTAAAGTCAGTGAACTCCGACAGCACTTCAGGGAAGCTGTCCGCCACCGCCACGTTGACAACAACTGTAGCTGAACGAGAGGGCTGCCCGTTGTCCTCCACTATAACAGTCAGTCTTTGTTTCACAGCATCTTTATCAGTCACTTGGCGGATAGTTCTTATTTCTCCATTCTGTAAGCCCACTTCAAACAGCGCCCTGTCTGTGGCTTTCTGCAGTTTATAGGAGAGCCAGGCATTCTGTCCAGAGTCCACATCAACAGCCACCACTTTAGTCACCAGATAGCCCACATCTGCTGCACGAGGCACCATCTCAGCCACCACAGAGCCACCAGTCAGGACTGGGTACAGGACCTGAGGGGGGTTGTCGTTCTGGTCCTGGACACGCACAATAACTGTTGTGTTACTACTTAGGGGTGGCGAGCCTCCATCCTGCGCTTTAACTCGTATTTTATACTCTTTGACTTGCTCATAGTCAAGTGAACGCAAAGACTGAATGACTCCACTCTCCATGTTGATGGAGAAATATTCGGAGACAGGATTTCCATTGACCTCAGCGTCAATAAGAAAATATGATATGCGTGCATTCTGACCCAGATCCGGATCAGTGGCGTGGATCTGCAACAGAGCAACACCAGGAGAATTGTTTTCCATTACCTGAGTGCTGTAAACACTTTGGTTGAAAGCTGGTGCGTTGTCATTAATATCTGTCACGTCTAAAATGACTGTTTTCTTGCTTGACAGGGCAGGCGAGCCCTCATCTGCCGCCGTGAGAGTGATGTTGTACTTTGGGCGCTTTTCTCGGTCGAGATTTTGCTCTGTAACCAACGTGTAATAGTTCCTGAGAGATGATTTAATTTTGAAGGGGAGATTTTCATCTATGTTTAAATGAACCTGCCCATTTTTACCGGAATCTTTATCTTGGACACTGATCAACGCCACGACTGTACCGGGAGTAGAATCCTCTGAAATTTTACCAGAAAATGAAGCCATTGTGATTATTGGACTGTTATCATTCACATCTGCTACCTCGATTATTAATTTGCTGGCACCCGCTACACCCCATGGATCTTTAGCTTGAAGGTTTATCTCGTAACTGGGAGAAACCTCGTAATCGATTTCACCGCTGAGTCGCACCTCTCCCGTGTAAGAATTTATTGTGAAAGGACAGGAGGAGTCCTCTAAGTGTGTGAAAGAATATGTGACGTTGCCATTGTAACCTTGGTCCGCATCTATGGCACTGACTCTAGCAATCACCGTGCCTCGCAACACATTTTCAGAGACAGTTGCTTTGTATGTTGACTGCGTAAAAACTGGTGCGTTGTCGTTTGCGTCCAGGACAGATACATGTATCTTTACTGTCCCAGACCTCTGCGGCTCCCCGCCATCGACAGCCGTCAATATGAGTGTATGCTCGCTCTGCCTCTCGCGGTCCAAACCACTCTGCAGCATCAATTCAGCATATTTACTCCCATCTGCTCGAGTGTGCTGTTTGAGAATAAAATGATCGCTTGTCTTTAACGAGTAACTTTGCAGTGAGTTTATTCCTACGTCAGGATCAGCTGCGCTATCAAGCAAGAACACAGTTCCTGTGGGCGTCGATTCGCTTATTTCTAAATTGATCTCCTTTTTGGGAAAAGCAGGAGCATGATCGTTAACATCTTGTATTTCGATGGTAATAGAAAACAATTCAAGTGGATCTTCGAGGACGATTTCAAGACTAAAGCTACAGGGCGATTTCTTAGCGCAAAGCTTTTCTCTATCAATTCTTTCATTGACAACGATGTGCCCTTTGTTCTGGTTCAGCGCGACATATTGGCTTTCATCGTCTATAACAAGTCGAGCCCGACCAGAAACCAACCTTTTAACATCCAAGCCCAGGTCCTTTGCAACGTCTCCGACAAACACTCCTTTCCTCATCTCCTCTGGTATAGAATAACGAATTTGTCCGCAGACCGCAGCAACAACGCAGAAAAGCAAAATGGAGACTCTGAAATCCAGTGAGGTGCCTTTTCTCCTCAGAATATCCATTTCTTCACATCGAAGAGATCCAAAAATGCTAAGTTATCCTGGTAAGATATACCCCGTATCTCACTCCCTATATGGACCGTTTTTTCTGTAGTCTTCAGTGAAATCCATACAATGGCACCATATAGTCAAATCAGAGCGAGTGTATGCACAAAACAGTCGCCCATTGCCTTCAAGAACGGGCGGTGACTTGTTATAAGTCTGGTGTTAGTCAAATAGTCCGCTTAGGCAACAGCACCACCAACAGTGACAAACTGAAACAACATCATCATTGGTATGTGTGGACCAATGATCGTCTGTATCATCTTATACATCCAAAACGAGCCTTATTTATTTAACCGTTAATGTTAAGGATCTACAACAAAGCCAGTGTCTTAAATTTCACTGCTTTTAGAAAACATATTAATACAGGTCTGTCATTATTTCCATGCTTTCTCTGTGTCTAATTCTGCAGTGAAATTAGCATCAAGGCCGTGTTTAGATAGATCAATATACTATACAAGTGGGGAAAGTGTGGAAATAGTTTGCTATGTGCTGGGAAGTGGTTAAATAAATAACTTCCATCAAGGTCAAACGTGCAAGCTTCAATAATGTGAGAGCAAAATTGCTGATACATGCACATCAAGCAAAACAATGCAGAGGGAGAGTGAGAAAGAGAGATGGAGAGGAGGAAGAGAGAGAAGGATAGAGAGCAGACAGACAGACAGACGGATAGATAGATAGATAGATAGATAGATAGATAGATAGATAGATAGATAGATAGATAGATAATCTCTCCTCTCCTGATCCAGTATGACTGATAAATCCAGTGACCTATATTTGTGCAGTGGAATTACAGTCTACGATGGAACTGCTGCTGCACTGGTCTAATAGCATGATTGAATACTGAGAAGTATCACAGCAGTTTAAGGATGATTTTTCTTTATGTAACTACAACATGATGTCTGCTCTGGTAGGTTTTATTTAACTGGGTCACTGCTTTGAATTTCACACATAACATTAGCCTACACTGCCGCAGAGCACAACATTCAGCACATCATGATTGTGCATTATTCAGGCAACGACTGCAAAGCAGCAGCCAGCATTATTAATATTCATATAGTTTAAAGCCCAGGGTAGAATCACACAGCAAACACAAATAAGAGCAGTTCAGCTGCCTGTGTTACAAAACTGCAAGCTTAAATGTTTGTCTTGCATGAATAGTTTTTTTTTTTAAAGCAGTGTTTGTAAAGATATGTAGTTTACAAACATTTACATTAGTTTCAATACACAAATGTATGGTGAAAGAGGCATGGCGCAAAAGAGAGAGTAACGCATTTGGGTCAACTGTGTTTGTGGGTGTTGAGCAGGGTGTTATGAGGCTGGAGAAGTTGTGTAATAGAGTAATGTAAAGTAGTGTACTGTGTGAGATTTAGAGAAAGGAGAGGAAAATGGAAATTATCTTACCTGTTAGATTGGAATGGAAGTTTCATTCAAGGAGTGCACCGAAAAAAGAAAGGAGAGAAAACAAAACAGTAAGTATGCATCCAAAACAAACATTTATCTTGTCTTTTTTTTTTTGTCTTAAGCATCATCTACATACGCACAGTGAAATAATGCATTACATAATGGTTTGATCTTGTGACAAATCAGACACTGACAATTTGTAACCAACCCATAGATTTTAACAAGTCATAGGGTAACTTCAAGGAACTGCTTTGACAAAGACACACTGAAGCCATGATGTATAGTCTGTCTCCCAGTTCAAGTTCTTTACTTGTATAGAGTAATTTGTTTCTTGAGCTCCTAAGTGGAGCTACTTTGCATTTTTTGATAAATAAATATACGATATCTTTAACCTGGTAAGTTCTCTTCTGTTTCATAACCTGCTCGCATCAGAGCATTGAAAGCAAACCAGAAATTAAGCTTTATTTTTCCCTTTTAATTGGGTCTTAACTCTTAAGGTAGCTATTACTTTGTCTGAGCAGTTGCATTGTGCTATGTTTCATTTATTCTTTAACCACCCAGACTTAAGCTGTTAGTCTGTGATATCATAGCCTAGAACAGTATCATAAATAACCCCCTCATGACAAATCCTGTTTTGGTATTCAATGACAGTTTACACCACAACAACCAAAGCAGGATGTTGTTTAAGAATTCTCTACTAGGGTGACAACATCACATTTAACAAAGCGTCAAGGAAAACAAATATTTCACAATTAACGAGTGGAGGATTTTCTCTCTATGTTATAACAAATACATAAACACAAGTGCAACTTAAACGTGTCACATCCTACTATTTACATTGATGAGTCAGCGGTTTTCCAAAGTTTCATCCCCTTAAGATGTTTCTATAACACAACTACCCTCAGTATTCAGACACACTGAAAACTGTGAAGCATATGTCATTTAAAATCCGCCATGCTTTTAAACTGACATACTTTCCTACCAATGCTGTCATCCACTCTGCTGCGTTCTTGTGACCCAGATAAGAAAGGGAAAAAAATGTGAGCACTGCTTGTTCTCCCCCTCCCCTCCTTCCGTAGCTTAAATTAGGAGCACAGATGAGCCTGCAGCTGTAACACGAACAGGAGCACACATTAAATCACAGAGAATACTTTTGATGACAAAACCTCTCTGCTTCACCACCATGACACAGTCAGTGGCAGGCAGGAAAGCGCACACACAGACACTGTATGTGTCAGAGAAACGCACACACACGCATCACCACTTTGCTGTTGTATAAGACTCTAAAGACTAACCTAAATGCAGCTTCAGACTACAGCGCTTTTGAACATCCATACGTATACAAATGTTTTGTGTTATGTCCTTTTATGTAAACTTTAAGTTCACCTTAGCTTGTAATTGTTTTTTTTTATGTTTAGTATTTTGGTTGTTTCAGTTGTGTCATTTTCTGTATCTGGACATCATTGCAAATGAGGGAAACCTCACTGATTTTGAAGGCTTACATTTAAAGTTTGAATCAATGAATTTGCTTTTATTATGTCTGAAATATGTATGTTTATTGATACTATATAAAAGGGCCTTACAAGAGTCTTACTGTGAGTTGATCTGAACATATCTATATGGTTTAAAGTAAGAGTGAAAAATACCCCAAACACTATGTTTGTTTGTATTTGCTACAATATGTGTAGTCTTGGCAGAGAGCTCAAACTGGTATCCAAAAGGTATTCTACAGTAAAATGATATTTAGCTCTACTTCAGTTGTGAGGAAATGAAGCATCATTAAATTGGTACACCTTATTGGAGCCATAACTGTGGTTGTACAATAATCGATCAATAAAACAGGACATTTCAAGTTATCAGCAGAATTATAGTGAAAACTACAACCATCTATAATTATATACACATATTGTATTTGTATGAATTGTGTATGATTTGTAAGTTGATTACAGCATTGCACTGTCCACGTTTGAGGTCAAACAGACATGAGAGCTTCCAGATTTGATTTTTTCAGTATGTTACAGTACTACGGTACGGACCTGCATCCATACAAGTCTATGACAAGGTGAGCATTTTATTTTTCTTGTAAATGACTGTTGCCTTGGATTTTTTCTTATGATTACCATCACTAACGATTTCTGTTGTGAAGGGCATGAGTAGGGCAAGTAGAACACAATATTTTCTTAAAGTTTATTTTTCATCTGCATACAGCAATAGTCTGTTTACATATCATTCAGTTCATAGTATGTAGTGCAAAGCTGTTATTTGGTCTCTGTCACACAACAAATCATGTGTTATTGTTATTTTGAAAGAACAAATTATAGCATTATCAAACTTGCCTGCAGTGTATTCCAAGTAAAAACTGACAGTAATTGTGTGAATACTGTTTTACACAAAACCATAAAAACAGGCAAAGTTAAACACCACTGACAAAGAATAACAGTGATGAACACCTTTTCTCAACTGTACCATCAAAATATACAGTGATAGAGTCGTCAGTGCCATGCACTTCAAATGCAGGGCATTAGATATACCATATGTAATGTGTCTAAAAGGTTATACTTCCCAACTCATAATCCAATATTTATCTTTAAGCTTCAAAAAAGAGTCAAACACACAATCTGCAGTTGTTCATTAACTGTTTACGTATGTCCTTCAACATAAATGTATACACAATAAATAAGAGAAAAAGGAAGGCGGTGACCTACCGAGTTATTGTACAGAAAAGAGAAACAAACTTTTTTCAGTCTATGATGAAAACCAATCACCAACAAAACGGATAAGGATAAAGATTACTGTAGTTATGCTACTATGATAGTAATCTGGAATAAGGTTAGAGGTTAAACAGTCTACAGGGTTAAGATTGTCGTCTATGTTCACAGTCTGGTCATGGAGGAAGGTTATGGTTCAAATTCACAGAGCTTTACAAAACATGTTGATCCACTGACAAAATATTCATGCATGAATACTTCTGTATAAAAATGTTCACATTTTATGCATAGATAACCACAATACGTATTTTTCCAGTAATTCGCCACAACCATGAGAATAAATTTGACAGTCAGATAATCCAAGTTTAAATCACTGCACAGGGATTATTTTAAAACAGATTTAGAGTTGGACTCTCATGTGACCACATAACAGGGATGAGGTCCACCTGCCCTCACCTTCAGACTAGCTCTGTCTGTACTAGCGCGCCTTAGGGTGTTTTTCTGATAGGCTGCACTTCTTTGTTTCAGTGTGTCTGTGTCTGTGTTTGAGCTGAAACGAAAATCGCCCCTCCACGACCCAGTGGTCAAGAAGGAGTCATAGCGATCATCTTTCAGCAGGGTCCCACAACGGCTGAAATCTGTAAAACTAGGGGGGCAGTAGGCCGTGGGGAAAACAGGGAGACTGGCGGTGGTTGAACGGTAAACATAACTACGGCGGCAAAGCTTAAAATA
Source organism: Semicossyphus pulcher (assembly GCF_022749685.1). NCBI lineage: Eukaryota > Metazoa > Chordata > Actinopteri > Labriformes > Labridae > Semicossyphus > Semicossyphus pulcher. The sequence goes on from NW_027211693.1 coordinate 20,190,918, forward strand.
AAACACACCACTGATTAAAAGGATCAAAAGAGAGGAAACGGCTGTCAGGGCAATGATCAAATAGAGCGTTAAGTCGTCGTTGTCCTGTGACTCATCTGCAAACTCAAAGAGTTCGTTTAAAACAGGCAGCCCGTCCCCAATAACTATGCTGACTGTAGCAGTGGCGGAGAGAGACTCGGGCCCGTTGTCAGTCACTAAAACGACAAGAGACTGTTTCTGTTCATCGTCCTCCATGAATGGTCGCACAGTCCTGACTTCTCCTGTATGCAGGCCGACCATGAACAAGTTAGGCCGCGTTGCTTTGATTATTCTGTAGGACAGCCACGCGTTATGTCCGGAGTCCGCGTCCACGGCTACAACCTTAGTGACCAGGTAACCTCTAGGTGCTTCGATTGGCACCATATCTTCAGCAACGAACCCGGAAGTTTGGACAGGATACAGGACAACAGGTGTATTGTCATTCTGGTCCTTGATAAAAACGTTTACAGTGCAGGTGGTGGAGAGTGAAGGACTGCCTCCATCTCGAGCCGTCACCTTAATCTGGAAGTAAACTGACTGCTCGTAGTCAAAGAGGCGTGATGTGAAGAGCTCTCCAGTGTCTGAGTTGATGGTGAGGAAGGAGGACACCTCTGAGTTTGTGTCCCTTGATATCTGGTACAGTGTTTTAGCATTAGAGCCATCATCGATGTCCTCTGCTTTCACTTTCATCACAAACGTGCCAACGGGTTGGTTTTCCAAGAGGTTGGCATTGTACTCTCTCTGCGTAAAAGTTGGTGGGTTATCATTGATATCATTAACAACGATTGTTAATACTTTTACACTAGAGAGTGAGGGGGAGCCTGCATCAGTGGCTGTCACTGTGATGTTAAACTCTGGTTGAAACTCTCTGTCGAGCATCCCGTCGGTCACTAACATGTAATAGTTTTTGACCTCTGATACAATCTTAAATGGAACATCGTCTGCGATCGTGCACGTGACGCGTCCACTGCTTCCAGTGTCCAGGTCATACACATTCATCAGAGCGACCATAGTTCCTGGTTTAGAGTCTTCAGCCACATTAGCAGAGGCTGACTTTATCTCTATCACAGGCTTGTTGTCATTTACGTCAATGACGTCAATTATAAGTTTACAGTGAGAGGCCTGGCCCCCTCCATCTTTGGCCTGAACATCCAGCTCGTGCGTACTGGCATCTTCATAGTCAATGGGACCTGCCACCCGAACCTCTCCACTCAAAGGGTTAATTTCAATAACCCCTCCAATCTTGTCTGACAGGTGACTGAAAGAGTAAGTTATCTCTCCATAGACACCTTCATCGAAGTCTGTGGCATTTAGCGTTGCTATGAGAGTCCCTATGGCCGAGTTCTCTGGCACAGAGGCTTTGTAAACTCGTTGGCTGAAAACTGGGACATTATCATTGGCGTCCAAAACACGAACATGGATTGAAGCAGTTCCTGATCTGACTGGATTTCCCCCGTCAATCCCATTGATTTTCAATACATGTTCAGCTTGTGCCTCCCGGTCCAATGGTTTTTTAAGAACTAGTTCCAGATAAGCATTGCCGTTAATTTGGGTGCTCATTTCCAGTGCAAAGTGATCATTCGGGCTCAGTTTATATTCACGGACAGAGTTGGTTCCCAGATCGGGGTCATGCGCGCTCTCCAAGGGAAAGCGTCTTCCGAGAACTGTGGATTCGACTAAATCTAGTTGTATCTCCCCCGCAGCGAACACTGGGCTGTTGTCATTTATATCTGCAATGTCCAAAACTAAGCTGTAAGCTTGAAGGGGATCTTCAAGTAGGAGCTGATACTGTAGGATGCAGACACTGTTTTGCGCGCAGAGCTCCTCTCTGTCAATCCGTTGGCTGATCAAAAGATTGCCTGACGCAGCGTCCAGCTCGCACAGCTGGCTCGTTCCTTCTGCAACAATCCGGGCTCGACGGGCATAAAGCTCCGACACTTTAAGCCCCAGATCCCGCGCAACATTGCCGATAACCGACCCCCGCTGCATCTCCTCGGGAAGGACGTAGCGGACTTCACCAGACGAGACACCAAAAAGGAGGGCGAGCAATAAAAAATGCAGCCACCATTTTAAGTTTGTTCGATGGTCCATTTTTAAACATGCTTCCAAAAACATATTTCCAGTCGACACTTTAGCTAAACGTTAAACATATAGTGTAAAATATCGAACTAAAAATGCTGCTGTATTCCAACGATTCCCTGCTTCTCTGGCTGAATTAATCATGCTCTATTAGGGAAGCTGTCAGCTTGGATTCCTCTCTCTCCATCCCCATTTCACTACTGCGCTCTCTTTTGCTCGCGCTCTCTCTCTCTCTCTCTCTCTCTCTCTCTCTCTCTCCCTCTCTCTCTCTCCCTCTCTCTCTCTTTCTCTCTCTCTCCCTCTCTCTCTCTTTCTCTCTCTCTGACTCACTCACATGTACGCGCGCATCTACACACACTGACACACACCCACACACTCAGTCTCTCTCTCTCTCCTTCCCTCCCTCATAAATAACCACATATACACAAGCATGCATGCATACACAGCCCTCGGCTCTAACCCAATACTCTAGTTCCACTGACACAGATAGGGTGAGACACGGCGTAGCATCCATGAGTCAGACATTGTAAAAGAGCGCCACCAAGAGCCTGAGATGATAATTGCAACAGTGGTCAGTATGCCAGGAAGACAAATGATGTAAATATATACCATATTCTTCACATCATCTTGCACTGTGGCCAGGAAAATCGTTTTCTGGGTGTGAACATGATACAAAATGAGCACATACGTTTTAGGAAACTGTGGAGCAAAAGCAAAACCTGGACAATGTAATGTAAACCTAAAGAATATTTTTGAAAAGTACATATAGTAACTATAATAGTACATAGTAAATCTACTTTTTTTGGGTTTATATTCTCAGAGATGTGCAGAGTTATCCCTCTGACACATTTACTTAACATATTTTTGAGGCTAAATTTTGTTGTGCTCTACTTTGTTTTAAACTGTATTGGAGCTGAGCATTCTCATTCTGTCAATGTGGTGATGACAGTAGACTGAGGATGCTCAACACACACACACACACACACACACACACACACACACACACACACACACACACACACACACACACACTCTCTAAAAAAACTCATTAGTCGTTCTGGAAATATTAGCGTCCAGCACATGCACACAACTGTAGACACCTCACACCCTGGGCATTACTTTATCAACTTCTTCCCTGTGGTAGGTGAGAAAGAGCACTTTACACCAAAATCACCATCGAAGAGAACATTTTCTTTCCAAACACCATCACACTCACAGACTGACAAATCGTGTGAGGTTGGCAAACAGTGTCTGTGTAATGACACAGCTGAACTTAAATGTTTTACTGTACTGTAAAAAGTAAAATAATGCCATAAGAGGATAGAATACATCTGACTGTATATATAGATATACTCTTCTTATAAAACCATCAGTATATACACAAACCCTGAACGAAGGGTAAGAATATGATGGAGTAGTGAGTCTATTGTTAAGGTCCAGATGTCTAAAAAGATGCAACTGAAATGAGTTATAAAAAGGGTTTCCTTTTTGCCATGAACGTTTCAAAACCAAAGTTGTCAAAAAGATACCAAAATATAAACAAACAAAAGTTGAGAGATCTATGTGCAGGTTGCATGCCAGAAACTCGAAGTCCAGGGAACTATATCTTTATTGGCCATGTTAAACAATTGATCATGATGATGAGCAGTTAATGTCAGTCAGGGATTTGCATCCAGGACAAATGTTCAGGGCCAATATAAGAGCTCTATCTCATATATGCAAAGACTAAAGCATAAATTATTTTCTGCGTACCTCTGACTACTAATTACAGTGGAATGAAAGTTGCTTTTTATGCAATGATCAAAAGAGGAAAAACCTGAATACTTCAAACAAAATATCGTTCTAATTTTTCCAAAAACAATAATCTTCTTAAACGTATAAACTTCACTCTGGGGCAGGTCGCCTACACTGTTTTCTCAGGGGACTAAAAAAGGACTTTCAGACATAAGATCTGAGCAGTGACTTTTTCAATTGAAAAATGTAAAACACAGAAAACACAAAAATTTTGGGAAGAAAATGAAAAGGTGACATTTTATCAAACCTTGAAAAATAATTCGAGCAAGGAATAAAGAGGTGACAGTCGACCAGAAGACAGAGATCAAAGTGCTAAAAGGAGTGAATAAGTATTTCAGTGTTCAGCACCATGGACAGAGAAATGAGCCAAAACAGCCAAAGATAATTCCCTGATTTACAACAGCAATCGGAAATGGGTTTTCTGTGAGAGTGGGGGATAGTATAGTGTGTGTGTGTGTGTGTGTGTGTGTGTGTGTGTGTGTGTGTGTGTGTGTGTGTGTGTGTGCGTGCGTGCGTGCGTGCGTGCGTGCGTGTGTGTGTGTGTGTGTGTGTGTGTGTGTGTGCGCATGTGTATGTGTGGCTGTGTGAAAGATATCATTACTTCAGGAGAATCATCACAGTCTCCATATACGTCAGCAAAGTCAGTTTGGCTTTTCCTCAGAGCCAAAAAAACCATTACAGCTTGTAGTAACTATTAACTTGGAGTTAATGAACCAGAGAAACATAATCTTATTAAAAACTCCTGACAAGTGTTACCCTAAAAGCATGTTTGATTTTTAACATATCTAAAAGACTATGGACAGATTGTTGACACAAAGGAGAAAGAATACTAATTGGCACATGTCCCTACCTCAGGAGAATCATCACAGTCTCCAAATACTTCAGCAAAGTCACTTGGGCTTTTCCTCAGAGTCTGGTCAGCAGGCAGTGTGTTGTCATTGTAAGATGCCACGAACTTAAAGTCACTGGTTCTAGACCCTGTTGTCAGGTAGGCGTCATAGTTGTAAGCGCTGCGTAAAGTTCCTGTGCCGTCAACATCTGCGTAATTAGGAGGCAGATAAGCGCTGGGGATGGCCACTGCTCCGTCAAACAACAGTCTGGGCTTTCTCCTGCGACAAAACCTCACACCCAGGATGATGATGATGAAGGTCAGAAAAAAGGTGGACACAGACACCAGCGCGATGATCAGATAAGAGGTCAGCTTGGAGTTCTTCTCATCATAAGAAATGTCCTTCAGTTCTGGCACCTCAGCCAAGTTATCAGAGATCAGTAAATACATGGAACAGGTGGCAGAGAGAGAGGGTTGTCCGTTATCTTTCACTGCCACAATAAGGTTCTGTTTCATGCTGTCAGATTCAGAAATGTCCCGCTGGGTCCTGATCTCTCCGCTGTGGACACCAATAGTGAAAAGTCCCGGATCAGTGGATTTCACGATATGATAGGACAGCCAGGCGTTCTGTCCGGAGTCCGCGTCCACCGCTATCACTTTGGACACCAGAGAGCCTCCGTGTGCAGCTTTGGGGACCAGCTCGGTCATGAAGGAGTTGCCCTCCGGGGCGGGGTACAGTATCTGAGGAGAGTTGTCATTCACGTCCGATATGAACACACTGACGCTCACGTTGCTGCTGAGCGGAGGAGAACCGTTGTCTCTGGCCATCACGGCCACTTTAAAGCTCCTGAACTGTTCGTAATCAAACGACCTCACAGCGTGGATCACCCCCGTGTCTCCGTTAACAGACACATAGGAGGACACCGGGGCACCGTTCACCTCACCGGCTAACAGAGAATAAATCACTGTACCGTTTTGTCTCCAGTCGGGGTCTCGAGCAGTAACGGAACATAAAGTGGAGCCAGGTTTGTTATTTTCACTCACATATGCGCTGTAGGACTGTTCCTCAAACACTGGTGGGTTGTCGTTGATGTCTGCTACAGATAACTCAACAGTTTTAGAGGAGGACAGAGGTGGAGAGCCCTCGTCAGTGGCAGTGATTGTAATGTTGTAATCAGACACTAGTTCACGGTCCAATTGTCCTGTGCTCACCAGAGAATAATAGTTTTTAATAGAAGGAACCAACTTAAACGGGACATTTTGCTGAATGGAGCAGCGGACCTGTCTGTTAGTCTCAGAGTCTCTGTCCTGCACGTTGATGATGCCCACCTCTGTACCAGGTGTTGTGTCTTCTGGTATGGGGTTCATCAGGGATTTCAAACTGACTACAGGGGCGTTATCATTCACATCAGTGATAGAAATCATTACCTTAGCATAAGATGAAAGCCCTAAACCATCTTTTGCTTTTACGCGTATTTCAAAGGATGAAGTAGTTTCATAGTCAACAGCACCAATTACTTTTATCTCACCAACTTTACGATCAATACTAAATATCTTTTTCACATCTTCAGTAACATGTCCAAAGTCATACGTCACATCTCCATTGATTCCCTCGTCTGCATCAGAAGCGCTCACTGTGACCACTACAGTATCTAAAGGAGAGTTTTCAGGCAGACTGGCTTTATAAACGGCCTGGCTGAACACTGGGGCGTTATCATTAGCATCCAGTACAGTGACGTGTATGACTACTGTACCTGATCTCTGAGGAGAGCCTCCATCTAAAGCTGTGAGGAGCAAATGTATCTCTTTTTGCTTCTCTCGATCAAGCTCTTTATCGAGAACAAGCTCGATAGTGTTTCCATCAGCAGCCAAAATGAAATTTTCGTCCTTTTTAAGGCTGTATTGTTGAACTGAATTTTGTCCTACATCCGCATCGTGCGCCTCCTCTATCACAAAACGAGCTCCCCTGAATGTAGACTCTCTAATTTCTATATTGATCGATTCTTCTTTAAACTGTGGAGAGTTATCATTAATATCATTAATGTGTAGAGTAATCCTATGAAGCTCAAGAGGATTCTCCAGCACAAGCTCGTGCTTAAGAATGCACGAAGCCTTTTCGCCACAAAGCCCCTCTCGGTCAATCCTGTCAGCCACAAACAGCTCTCCGTTATTCAGGTTTATGTCACAGTAACGTACATCAGTCCCATCCGTGTCAATGCGGGCTCTTCTGTTAGAGAGAGCGCCCGTCTTCAGCCCGAGGTCTTTGGCTATATTTCCAATAACCGATCCTCGTTTCATCTCCTCTGGAAAAGAATAGCTCATGTCTCCATATGCGCCACGCAGGAAGAGAAGGAGGAAATAGAAGCTGAGCGTTTGAAACAAAAACATTTTCGAATCCATCATAAATAAGAAAAGAGCACCGCGAATAAAGACAGCTCAATCACAAAACACGAATAGCAACGGTGAATCCAGGTTGATCTGTCCTATCTGGACACAAGAGCACAAGGCTGCGTCCTCACCAAAGAATGGAGGAATGCAAACATCATAAGGCGGGTGTATAGCGCCACCGTGAGTTAAAATAAACAAAAACAGTGAGAATAATAAAAGACACACTTGAAATTTGCTTTAGACTGATTAAATTACTTTTCTATGAACAATAAACAAAAATGATGTATTATTAATATTCGTAACTGTGGTTATCTATGAAGATCAAATGAGGAAACAACATGGAAACTAGCAACACATTTTACAACATGTACAAAATATAGACTGATAGGAGGCTAATAATTTCCTCCTTTGCATTAAAACATGTGACATGTTTTGAATCTAAGTTTTCCATTTCTTTTAGGTATATTCATCACAGCATTTGTGTCAGATCAGTTAGATTTCATCCCTTTCACTTGTCTTTCTTACTTCTACTGTTTTCCTGTTTACTGTCATGCTTGTATTCTGTATAACCGATATAGACTATCAATCAATTGTAATACGTACAGATACTTTGTAAGATAGAATTCCTCTCTGTTAAGTTTTTCTGCATTTAAAAGTTGTCTTGCTAAGTTAGCTGTAATCATGATTTGCATATCTGCATTGCTGTAAAGGTTTGGCACACTGACTGCGGGTGTCTGCAGATTGATGAAAGACTGAAGAAGTTGTGCAACATATTTTTAGCGCTAGTTTTAGTTTCATTAAGGCACTAAACTTTTACATTCAATGATTTACATATTTTAAGTTTACTTAGTCTTCCTGCAGCTTGAATCTGTACCACATGGTTTAATCATCACAATGACCTAATTTGGACTTCCGTTCTTATTATTGGTTTATTCAGTCACATATCAGGGAAACCAAAGTCGTGATAGTGAGCTGATGAAACTGTAGGGAAAACTAAACTAAAGAACATCAGTGTCATACTGTTACTTTTAAAGCAGGGAGTAATCCACCATGTGAACGCTGACATTAAAGTAGCATCTCCTCACAGCAGGGCTCGGCCTGTATTTCAGAAAGCAGCAGTGACATTTGGGTTCCTACTTTGAGTTTTCCTTATTGTTGCAAGTTTTAAGAAATGTGCATAGTTTCTTGTCATTTTCTGTAAAAAAAAAAAAATAGGATTTGGTTTCCTACTTAAATAAATTCTAGTAGTGGTGCTCGTCCCTTGCTTAAAATTGCAATAAGTAATTTATTCATTTATAAGCAAGTTTGTTACAAGTAGTCCTGATAAGTTAAAGTTAGCAAGGAAACCAGGGAAGAGTGGGAGACACTCAGATCTGGCACCCACTGACTCTGAGTCCTATTTCTATATCATAAGAAAACGTTTTGCATGTACAGTTACTAACATTGTGCAAATTTGTCAAAGATGAGCTCAAAATATTGTAATTAAAGCAATTCCTCCACACTGTTCCTGCATTCAAGAGGAATTCTTTCTATAAAGAGGCTCTGCGGAGGGTGAAAGGATAATTTGACTCTTTGATTTAAAAAAATCTAAATGCAAAAGCAGAGCATGTTAATTTCCTTTTTTACAAGACAGGTTGTTGCAGATTATTTAGTGTTGTATTTTGATTCTTTTTTATGAAAAAAGGCATAAACGCCACAAAAACCAAATGCAGTGTGTTACTACAAACTTGTATAAAACTGCATATCTACAAATGTTATGATAATGCAAGGTAATTACACTACATTAACACACCAAATAAAGTTTAAGTTGGACTAAACAAGCTTTTGTCACCTTCTGAAAAGATAAAAAAACCCTCACACAATCACAGATTAAAGAGAGACAAACCAGTTGTCATGGGTAAGAACAACAGATGATGCATTAGATACAACACTTGATTAAAAATAATAATTCAACCAGACAAGGCAGAAGAGTCCAGACACGAGAAGTTATAACCAATCACTTTTAACAAGATCAATCCACAGAAAAGTCTGATCAGTTGTTTCAAAAGTCACTACTGGAAAAACTCTTTTGGTTACAATGAAGGAAACGTCCTCCATCTGACAGCAAAACCTAATTATACTACATTTATGAAACTCAGACTGTATTCTGATGAATAAGGTGAGAAAAATGTAGAATTGTCTACAAAACAAGACCACGTTTTGATCTTTACAGTGAAAACACAGGGTTGCTAATATACACATGAGATTCAGTATATTTTAAATGAAATGAAGGTCATTCAAAGTATATCAATATGCTTGCAAAATCACTGGAGAAATCTCAGACAGACTAAAAACTGACAAACTGCAATTATAACTAGCAACATGTTATTCCCTCTATCTATATGTGCATTATCTGTGTGTCATAAGCATGTCATCAGACCACATAGCAATCAACCAAGGCAAAACTCAAACAAAAACAGCCAGAGCAAACACATCACACACCCACATATTACAGGGGGTGACATCCACCTACAGACAACACAGTAGCATGTCTGATTACATCTCCAGTCATTCAAATCCAAGGTATGGATCACTCTACTAGACGTCACAAAAACATCAATTTCCTGGTCTTCATGTAAGACCAGTGAGTGCATTTACATGAATTCATGGTGCAGACACTTCTGTACAAACCAACATGCACATGACGTACAACCCAAGCCACAGCAAATGAAGGAGAAGCAATAAAGAACAAGTGTCAACAAACTCAGTTTGACACATCATCTTAGTCAAGTGGCACAAGATTGCACGAGTATGAAGTGAGACATAAATAAGAAGTGAGATGTTCTTTGTGGCATTTATGTACAATGAGAATGCAGCTAACGATCCTGTAAAATCCACTGAATCACTTTACCTAATGCATCTAATGACCCAATTTGACAGTATAACATGAAAGTGACCCTTATTGACATTGAATAATTAACCTTAAGCTAGAAAGGATCTGGATGACAAAAAACACAGAAACATACACAATGATGCACCACAACCTACTTTTACAAAGGAAAAAAGGTAAAAACAATAAGTTAAAAAAACAAAAACACCTATATGATGAGCTTCTCAAGCAGGAATAAATGAAAAAGAGAAAGTTTGAAGAGACAAGTCATGTGATGTCATGTGTGGTCACACCTCTGATCACTCCTCCATTTCTCCAAATACTTCAGCAAAGTCAGTTGGACTTTTCCTCAGAGTCTGGTCAGCAGGCAGTGTGTTGTCATTGTAAGATGACACAGACGTAATGTCACTGGTTCTAGACCCTGTTTTCAGGAAGGCGTCATAGTTGTAAGCGCTGCGTAAAAGTTCCTGTGCTGTCAACATTCTTACATAAAAATAGCAAGTCCATAGTTTCAGTCATCAAACTCCAGAGATAAATATAGCAATATGAATTTTAAATAAAGATCAGTGCTCACCAATTCTGAATAACATATCTTGGAAAAATGGCAAGAACATCATTTCCTCTTCTACAGTGACCATGTGACTGCATGAAAGATATTATTGATCATAGATAATCTATTTATGTAAGCTGATAAGACTCATGATGAGACTCAGCTACACTGCACATTATTTGTTGTTATCAAGCTGAAGAGACTGTAACATTAAAATGAAACTTGGTCATAAAGAATGATTAATACCAACCAATTGTTTGGCTCATACTGAAGCTTTTAGGTGCACCCGAAAAAGTTTAAAAAGCTTTAAGAAAATAACCAAGAGGACAACACATATGATAAATAACAATTTGTTTAGTCAACAAGGCACTACTCCACTGCCAGGAAAACAAGAATCTGATCAACAACTCTGTGATTAACTTTTTATGACCTGTAAACACCGGCAATGTAATGTCATAACACTTTTCAGTGTGCATAATTCTAAAGTAGCATCTTAATGGTCTGAATAAAGTAAAGAAGGTGACTAAACATAATATACCTCTGAATGAAGAACTAAACAAGACAGATGTTAAATGTCCCTAAAAAATGCATCCGGAGAGCATCAGGGAGTTTCAGCACCAAGGGCAGACACATAAAATTGAGATCAGGCTCTACTCACTACACAAAGGGGCACACATTAGTGCAGAGCCAAAACATAATTGAAAGACAGACAGGAAAAGTTGCACATACCATAGGTTAATCTTGAAATGACAATAACGTTGACAAAAAGATATAAAGCAAAGTCCACCTATACCGACAGTGGAAGTTTGAGGTAAAAAAAAAAAACTCACTCACAATCTTTGCAGCACGGCTAAAACCTCATACATACATACATAAACAAATGCAAAAATCGAGCCACACAGAGTAAAACCGCTGAAATCAGATTTCCTCCAAATTTGAGAAAAAGAACAACTCATAATAATCCAAAAGGAAAACCAACATCAGTATAACACATACGCAAATAAACACTAAAACACCAAAAACTACCAAAAACTAAATGGTGGGAACAAATACAAACATTACAACTTGTAGTACTACCTTGAACTTAATGAACCAAAGACACATAATGTTCTTGAAAACTCCTGAAAAGTGTAACCTAAAACCATCATATATAAAAGACTATGGACAGATTGCTGACAGGAAGGAGACAAAATACTAATTGGCACATGTCCCTACCTCAGGAGAATCATCACAGTCTCCAAATACTTCAGCAAAGTCAGATGGGCTTTTCCTCAGAGTCTGGTCAGCAGGCAGTGTGTTGTCATTGTAAGAAGACACGAACTTAAAATCACTGGTTCTAGACCCTGTTGTCAGGTATGCGTCATAGTTGTAGGCGCTGCGTAAAGTTCCTGTGCCGTCAACATCTGCGTAATTAGGAGGCAGATAAGCGCTGGGGATGGCCACTGCTCCGTCAAACAACAGTCTGGGCTTTCTCCTGCGACAAAACCTCACACCCAGGATGATGATGATGAAGGTCAGAAAAAAGGTGGACACAGACACCAGCGCGATGATCAGATAAGAGGTCAGCTTGGAGTTCTTCTCATCATAAGAAATGTCCTTCAGTTCTGGCACCTCAGCCAAGTTATCAGAGATCAGTAAATACATGGAACAGGTGGCAGAGAGAGAGGGCTGTCCGTTATCTTTCACTGCCACAATAAGGTTCTGTTTCATGCTGTCAGATTCAGAAATGTCCCGCTGGGTCCTGATCTCTCCGCTGTGGACACCAATAGTGAAAAGTCCCGGATCAGTGGATTTCACGATATGATAGGACAGCCAGGCGTTCTGTCCGGAGTCCGCGTCCACCGCTATCACTTTGGACACCAGAGAGCCTCCGTGTGCAGCTTTGGGGACCAGCTCGGTCATGAAGGAGTTGCCCTCCGGGGCGGGGTACAGAATCTGAGGAGAATTGTCATTCACGTCCGATATGAACACACTGACGCTCACGTTGCTGCTGAGCGGAGGAGAACCGTTGTCTCTGGCAATCACGGCCACTTTAAAGCTCCTGAACTGTTCATAATCAAACGACCTCACAGCGTGGATCACCCCCGTGTCTCCGTTAACAGACACATAGGAGGACACCGGGGCACCGTTCACCTCACCGGCTAACAGAGAATAAATCACTGTACCGTTTTGTCTCCAGTCGGGGTCTCGAGCAGTAACGGAACATAAAGTGGAGCCAGGTTTGTTATTTTCACTCACATATGCGCTGTAGGACTGTTCCTCAAACACTGGTGGGTTGTCGTTGATGTCTGCTACAGATAACTCAACAGTTTTAGAGGAGGACAGAGGTGGAGAGCCCTCGTCAGTGGCAGTGATTGTAATGTTGTAATCAGACACTAGTTCACGGTCCAATTGTCCTGTGCTCACCAGAGAATAATAGTTTTTAATAGAAGGAACCAACTTAAAAGGGACATTTTGCTGAATGGAGCAGCGGACCTGTCTGTTAGTCTCAGAGTCTCTGTCCTGCACGTTAATGATGCCCACCTCTGTACCAGGTGTTGTGTCTTCTGGTATGGGGTTCATCAATGATTTCAAACTGACTACAGGGGCGTTATCATTCACATCAGTGATAGAAATCATTACCTTAGCATAAGATGAAAGCCCTAAACCATCTTTTGCTTTTACGCGTATTTCAAAGGATGAAGTAGTTTCATAGTCAACAGCACCAATTACTTTTATCTCACCAACTTTACGATCAATACTAAATATCTTCTTTACATCTTCAGTAACATGTCCAAAGTCATACGTCACATCTCCATTGATTCCCTCGTCTGCATCAGTAGCACTGACATTAATCACTATGGTATCTGGAGGAGAGTTTTCAGGCAGACTGGCTTTATAAACGGCCTGGCTGAACACTGGGGCGTTATCATTAGCATCCAGTACAGTGACGTGTATGACTACTGTACCTGATCTCTGAGGAGAGCCTCCATCTAAAGCTGTGAGGAGCAAATGTATCTCTTTTTGTTTCTCTCGATCAAGCTCTTTGTCGAGAACAAGCTCGATCGTGTTTCCATCAGCAGCCAAAATGAAATTTTCGTCCTTTTTAAGGCTGTATTGTTGAACTGAATTTTGTCCTACATCCGCATCGTGCGCCTCCTCTATCACAAAACGAGCTCCCCTGTCTGCAGACTCTCGGATTTCAATATTGATCGATTCTTCGTTAAACTGTGGAGAATTATCATTGATATCATTAATGTGTAGAGTAATCCTATGAAGCTCAAGAGGATTCTCCAGCACAAGCTCGTGTTTCAGGATGCACGAAGCCTTTTCGCCACAAAGCCCCTCTCGGTCAATCCTGTCAGCCACAACCAGCTCTCCGTTATTCAGGTTTATGTCACAGTAACGTACATCAGTCCCATCCGTGTCAATGCGGGCTCTTCTGTTAGAGAGAGCGCCCGTCTTCAGCCCGAGGTCTTTGGCTATATTTCCAATAACCGATCCTCGTTTCATCTCCTCTGGAAAAGAATAGCTCATGTCTCCATATGCGCCACGCAGGAAGAGAAGAAGGAAATAGAAGCCGCATGGCTGAACCGCAACAATTTTCAAATCCATCGTAAGGTGCGAGTTCCTAAGACGTTAAAAAAACGACATAACATCGACACACACAGTTCAATCACAAAACAGGAATGTCCACGAAGCGGAATTGTGCCTTTCTCTAGTCGGAATGGGCGTACAAGAACGTCTGTCCACAGAGGATACAGGAACTAAAGCGTTTTAAGGCTGGTGTATAGCGACACCGTGAGTTAAGTTCAACAATAACACTGAAAGAAATCAACAGGACCAATGTTCAAATTTGTATTAGACTACATTTCCTTAAGTTGTATTCATTCACATAAAAAGGGTTGAATTGACTTTTTTGTTTAAAACATTTAAACAGGACCAACAATCAGTCCAAATCAGGAAACCAGGCACAACAATAACTCTCAACACAGTGTAAAGCAAGCAACTTGTTAAGGCAGAACTTTTAAAGATCAATATGCAAGCTACCTGCAAACAGAGTCTTCTCAATCAGTTTGGACTGCATTTTGTTAAAATCAGCAAACGTAATCTATTTTAATGAAATAATATGCCACTGAATAACAATAATATAGCAGGCTTTGTCAGATAGGGACATTAAAAGTGGTATTACTTTCACGTGTAACTGCAATCCGGCTGTAAATAGGCAGTCATCCAATAATCCTCTCACCATCCAATCCTCTGCTGATTTTATTATTGTCCTTATTTTATTAGAGGGATTCTGCTGCATGGTTCCAGTCCATCTTTACTGAAAGTGATCAGGTAAAATACGTAACAATCAACAGTTGTTTTTGTTTGTCATTTAAGATTTTGGTTGTGTTTGGCTAAGCTAATATATTAGCACAGAGACATTTAGCTGTAGAAATGTAAGCATACACATGTACTGTATGTATGTATATCAAAAACACACCTAGCCATGATAGTCCCCTTTATCATCATATTACAGGGTTGTACGAGTTTGGTATAACACTATTATTTCCAGTGGGACCGAGATAGTATCTCCAAATACAGTAGAAGTGCACTGCCCCTATTCCACCACTTGCAGGTGTATTTGTTAGTTGTTGTTTTTTTCATTCTGTGATTGGCTGTAGTTTTTTTCAAAAGATACAGCAATTGTTTTGTGTCCTGTTTCGTAATCAAGAGTTTATTGGAGAATATTGTTATTTAAATGTATATGAACTAAATCTATATCTAAAGGCTTTATGTATCACCAAGTTTGAAATTAGCAAGTAGAAAGAAGAGCTTCCTTTGTCCCCACTACTTCTGTGTCTGACATCCTACAATTCGTTTCAAGATGTGTTAAAATTCTTACTTTTTTAGTTAAACGGAGAAAGAAGGCATTTATAAAGTCCAAAAACAGATCACTTGTCAAATTCTGGCAGATAAACAACTTCTATTACCACAGTATATTTGAACAAACAACTGCAAAAACTGAAAAGGAAACTCGATGCAAAAAGTCAGAAGCTTGGGGACACAACACGATTAGACTTCAAAGTTACTGTGGACAACACTGCCAGGTACAAATCAATAAATGTAATAAACAATCACCTGTCAAAAAGCCACTATACATATACAGGAAACATTCTTACAATGCATACCCTCAAGTCAGACAGCAATCAAACACAACAAAGCTCAAACCAGAGACCAGTTAAGCAAATATGTTTATAAAGGGAGGTCGACTGGTGTTAATGAAAACAACTCAAGCAGTGTCTTCCACCTGTGATACATATAGCACTCTGCTAGAAACGATAACATATCTCTATGGATTACTAACAAAGATCAGTGCTCGCCAGAAATGCCAATGCCAACAATTATGAAAAACATATCTTGGCAATGTGGCCACAATACCATATCCTCTTCAACAATGACCATGGGACTGCATGAAAGATATTATTTATCATTGATAATCTATTTATGGAAGCTGATAAGACTAATGATGAGACTCAGCTACACTGCACATTATTTGTTGTCATCAAGTTGAAGAGACTGTAACATTAAAATGTAATTTGGTCATCTTTCATGCAGGCAAATGAACACTCAGTATTCACATATCAGGAAAGAATGATTAATCCCAAATAATTGTTTGGCTCATACTGAAGCTTCCATGTGCACCAGACGTTTAAAAATATTTGAGAAAATGGCCGAGAGGACAATGCATATTATCCTTAGTAGCAAATAACAATTTGTGTCATGAATGAGGCACTACTCCACTGCCAGGAAAACAAGCATCTGATCAACAACTCCCTGATTAACTTTAATAATTTGTAAACACCAGCAATGTAATGTCATAACACTTTTCAGTGTGCATAATTCTAAAGTAGCATCTTGAGCAATTTTTATGGTCTGAATAAAGTGGAGTGCAAATAGTAGGAATGGCTTAAGTATCTTTGTCAATGAAACCAGAATGATGATAAGAAAGAGCAGTTTGGAAAACTACAAATGGGCTATGAAATGTTTTGAAACAATGCACAGAAAAAGCAAAAGATAAAAATAATGAAAACAATTAACCGAATATAGAATAAATTATAGCATTTTAGATAAAAA
Organism: Semicossyphus pulcher; assembly: GCF_022749685.1. Classification (NCBI taxonomy): domain Eukaryota; kingdom Metazoa; phylum Chordata; class Actinopteri; order Labriformes; family Labridae; genus Semicossyphus; species Semicossyphus pulcher. The sequence continues at coordinate 20,207,547 of NW_027211693.1, forward strand.
AAAGATTTTACTGCTCACTGACAATACTGCAGCAGAAAAAACAGAACCTCAAACAAATCTTTAAGAAGAAGCTGAGTAATATGGACATGGTGAGCTTCAAAGAAGGAGAGTATGTGAAATGTCATATGAATAAACATAAAACTGAAAACTTTCTGATGAATGCATGTTCAACTTTTTGAAATTATTACCCTGATGTGGGCTATATCTACATATGAATATACTCTGAAACATGACACAGCATGTACGCTTAAATAAAGAAAAATAACAATACTGATGATAAATTACCCTAAAAACGCATGCAGGGAGCATCAGGTTGTTTCAGCACCAGGGACAGAGACACAAAACTAAATTAAGCTCTACTCAAGACATAAAAGGCACACACATCAGTGCAGACTCAAAAGAAGTCAAAAGATAAATTGAAAGAGTAAGGTTTATCTTGAATTACAGTAAAATTGTCAAAAACATATTAAGAAAAAGTTCACCTACAGTGGACGTTTGAGGTAAAAAAAACAAAAAAAAAAACAGGAAAACAACGAAACATGATGGGGAAGGACTAAGAAGGTAAAATCGACAAGATGTGTCATGTTTCAAAAGAAATACTAAGAAAGAGCTAATATGAGACACTCTTTGTAGCACGGCTAAAACCTCACGCTAGATAAACAAATGCAAAAACCGAGCCGCACAGACTAAACCGCTGGAATCAGATTTCCTCCAAATTTAAAAAAAGATCAACTAATATGAAGCCAAAAGGACAACCAACACCAGTATTACACATACGCAAATAAACACTTAAACACCAAAACACTAAACGGTGGGAACAAATACAAACATTGCAGCTTGTAGTAACTATTACCTTGAACTTAATGAACCAGAGACACATAATGTTCTTCACAACTCATGACAGGTGTTACCTAATACCATCATATATAAAAGACTATGGACAAATTGCTGACACAAAGGAGACAAAATACCAATTGGCACATGTCCCTACCTCAGGAGAGTCATCACAGTCTCCAAATACTTCAGCAAAGTCAGATGGGCTTTTCCTCAGAGTCTGGTCAGCAGGCAGTGTGTTGTCATTGTAAGATGACACGAACTTAAAGTCACTGGTTCTAGACCCTGTTGTCAGGTAGGCGTCATAATTATAAGCGCTGCGTAAAGTTCCTGTGCCGTCAACATCTGCGTAATTAGGAGGCAGATACGCGCTGGGGATGGCCACTGCTCCGTCAAACAACAGTCTGGGCTTTCTCCTGCGACAAAACCTCACACCCAGGATGATGATGATGAAGGTCAGAAAAAAGGTGGACACAGACACCAGCGCGATGATCAGATAAGAGGTCAGCTTGGAGTTCTTCTCATCATAAGAAATGTCCTTCAGTTCTGGCACCTCAGCCAAGTTATCAGAGATCAGTAAATACATGGAACAGGTGGCAGAGAGAGAGGGCTGTCCGTTATCTTTCACTGCCACAATAAGGTTCTGTTTCATGCTGTCAGATTCAGAAATGTCCCGCTGGGTCCTGATCTCTCCGCTGTGGACACCAATAGTGAAAAGTCCCGGATCAGTGGATTTCACTATATGATAGGACAGCCAGGCGTTCGGTCCGGAGTCCGCGTCCACCGCTATCACTTTGGACACCAGAGAGCCTCCGTGTGCAGCTTTGGGGACCAGCTCGGTCATGAAGGAGTTGCCCTCCGGGGCGGGGTACAGTATCTGAGGAGAGTTGTCATTCACGTCAGATATGAACACACTCACGCTCACGTTGCTGCTGAGCGGAGGAGAACCGTTGTCTCTGGCAATCACGGCCACTTTAAAGCTCCTGAACTGTTCGTAATCAAACGACCTCACAGCGTGGATCACCCCCGTGTCTCCGTTAACAGACACATAGGAGGACACCGGGGCACCGTTCACCTCACCGGCTAACAGAGAATAAATCACTGTACCGTTTTGTCTCCAGTCGGGGTCTCGAGCAGTAACGGAACATAAAGTGGAGCCAGGTTTGTTATTTTCACTCACATATGCGCTGTAGGACTGTTCCTCAAACACTGGTGGGTTGTCGTTGATGTCTGCTACAGATAACTCAACAGTTTTAGAGGAGGACAGAGGTGGAGAGCCCTCGTCAGTGGCAGTGATTGTAATGTTGTAATCAGACACTAGTTCTCGGTCCAGTTGTCCTGTGCTCACCAGAGAATAATAGTTTTTAATAGAAGGAACCAACTTAAAAGGGACACTTTGCTGAATGGAGCAGCGGACCTGTCGGTTAGTCTCAGAGTCTCTGTCCTGCACGTTAATGATGCCCACCTCTGTACCAGGTGTTGTGTCTTCTGGTATGGGGTTCATCAGTGATTTCAAACTGACTACAGGGGCGTTATCATTCGCATCAGTGATAGAAATCATTACCTTCGCATAAGATGAGAGCCCTAAACCATCTTTTGCTTTTACGCGTATTTCAAAGGATGAAGTAGTTTCATAGTCAACAGCACCAATTACTTTTATCTCACCAACTTTACGATCAATACTAAATATCTTCTTTACATCTTCAGTAACATGTCCAAACTCATACGTCACATCTCCATTGACTCCCTCGTCTGCATCAGAAGCGCTCACTGTGACCACTACAGTATCTAAAGGAGAGTTTTCAGGCAGACTGGCTTTATAAACGGCCTGGCTGAACACTGGGGCGTTATCATTAGCATCCAGTACAGTGACGTGTATGACTACTGTACCTGATCTCTGAGGAGAGCCTCCATCTAAAGCTGTGAGGAGCAAATGTATCTCTTTTTGCTTCTCTCGATCAAGCTCTTTATCGAGAACAAGCTCGATCGTGTTTCCATCAGCAGCCAAAAGGAAATTTTCGTCCTTTTTAAGGCTGTATTGTTGAACTGAATTTTGTCCTACATCCGCATCGTGCGCCTCCTCTATCACAAAACGAGCTCCCCTGACTGCAGACTCGTGAATTTCTATATTGATCGATTCTTCTTTAAACTGTGGAGAATTATCATTGATATCATTAATGTGTAGAGTAATCCTATGAAGCTCAAGAGGATTCTCCAGCACAAGCTCGTGTTTCAGGATGCACGAAGCCTTTTCGCCACAAAGGCCCTCTCGGTCAATCCTGTCAGCCACAACCAGCTCTCCGTTATTCAGGTTTATGTCACAGTAACGTTCATCTGTCCCATCCGTGTCAATGCGGGCTCTTCTGTTAGAGAGAGCGCCCGTCTTCAGCCCGAGGTCTTTGGCTATATTTCCAATAACCGATCCTCGTTTCATCTCCTCTGGAAAAGAATAGCTCATGTCTCCATATGCGCCACACAGGAAGAGAAGAAGGAAATATAAGCCGCATGGCTGAACCGCGACAATTTCCAAATCCATCGTCAGGTGCGAGTTCCTAAGACGTTAAATAATCGACCCAACACACACAGTTCAATCACAAAACAGGAATGTCCGCGGCGATAAAGCGCAATTGTGCCTTTATCTAGTCGGAATGGGCGTACAAGAACGTCTGTCCACAGAGGATACAGGAACTAAAGCGTTTTAAGGCTGGTGTACAGCGACACCGTGAGTTAAGATCAACAATAACACTGAAAGAAATCAACAGGACCAATGTTAACATTTGTATTAGACTACATTTCCCTAAGTTGTATTCATCCACATAAAAAAGGTTAAATTGACTTTGGTGTTTAAAACATTTAAACAGGACCAACAGTCAGTCCAAATCAGGAAACCAGGCACAACAATAACTGTATTTAGTTCACTGCATCAAAGACAAACTCACAACAAAGTGTAAAGCAAGCAACTTGTTAAGGCAGAACTTTTAAAGATCAATATGCAAGCTACCTGCAAACACAGTCGTCTAAATCAGTTTGGACTGCATTTTGTTAAAATCAGCAAACATAATCTGTTTTAATGAAATAATATGCCAATGAATAACAATAATATAGCAGGCTTTGTTAGATAGGGACATTAAAAGTGGCATTACTTTCATGTGTAACTGCATTTCGGCTGTAAATAGGCAGTCATCTGATAATCCTCTCACCATCCAATCCTCTGCTGATTTTATTCTTTTCCTTATTTTATTAGAGGGATTCTGCTGCATGGTTCCAGTCCATCTTTACTGAAAGTGATCTGGTAAAATACGTAACAATCAACAGTTGTTTTTGTTTGTCGTATAAGATTTTGGTTGTGTTAGGCTAAGCTTATATATTAGCACAGGGACATTTAGCTGTAGAAATGTAAGTATACACATGTACTGTATGTATGTATATCAAAATCACACCCAACCATAGTCCCCTTTATCATCATATTACAGGGTTGTACGAGTTTGGTATAACACTATTGTTTCCAGTGGGACCGAGATAGTATCTCCAAATACAGTAGAAGTGCACTGCCCCTATTCCACCACTTGCAGGTGTATTTGTTAGTTGTTGTTTTTTTCATTCTGTGATTGGCTGTAGTTTTTTTCAAAAGATACAGCAATTGTTTTTTGTCCTGTGTAATCAAGAGTTTATTGGAGAATATTGTTATTTAAATGTATATGAACTAAATCTATATCTAAAGGCTTTATGTATCACCAAGTTTGAAATTAGCAAGTAGAAAGCAGAGCTTCCTTTGTCCCCACTACTTCTGACATCCAACAATTAGTTTAAAGTTGTGTTAAAAATTTTACTTTTTTAGTTAAACGGAGAAAGAAGGCATTTATAAAGTCCAAAAACAGATCACTTGTCAAATTCTGGCAGATAAACAACTTCTATTATCACAGTATATTTGAACAAACAACTGCAAAAACTGAAAAGGAAACTCGATGCAAAAAGTCAGAAAACTTGGGGAAACAACACGATTAGACTACAAAATTACTGTGGACAACACTGCCAGGTACAAACCAATAAATGTATTAAACAATCACCTGTCAAAAAGCCACTATACATATACAGGAAACATTCTTACAATGCATACCCTCAAGTCAGACAGCAATCAAACACAACAAAGCTCAAACCAGAGACCAGTTAAGCAAATATGTTTATAAAGGGAGGTCGACTGGTGTTAATGAAAACAACTCAAGCAGTGTCTTCCACCTGTGATACATATAGCACTCTTTTTTTTTAAAGATTATTTTTTGGGGCTTTTTGCCTTTAATTGATAGGACAGCTGAAGATAGACAGGAAATGTAAGGAGGAGAGAGTGGGGGACGACATGCACCAAATGATCGGCAGACCGGGAGTCGAACCTGCGATCAGTGCAACGAGGACTGTAGCCTCTGTATATGGGGCGCCTGCTCTACCAACCGAGCTAAACCAGCACCCCATACATATTGCACTCTGCTAGATATGATAACATATCTCTATGGATTACTAACAAAGATCAGTGCTCGCCAGAAATGCCAATGCCAACAATTATGAATAACATATCTTGGCAATGTGGCCACAACACCATGTCCTCTTCAACAATGACCATGGGACTGCATGAAAGATATTATTTACCATTGATAATCTAACTCAGCTACACTGCACATTATTTGTTGTCATCAAGTTGAAGAGACTGTAACATTAAAATGTAATTTGGTCATCTTTCATGCAGGCAAATGAACACTCAGTAATCACATATCAGGAAAGAATGATTAATCCCAAATAATTGTTTGGCTCATACTGAAGCTTCCATGTGCACCCAAAACGTTTAAAAATCTTTGAGAAAATGGCCAAGAGGACAATGCATATTATCCTTAGTAGTAAATAACAATTTGTGTCATGAATGAGGCACTACTCCACTGCCAGGAAAACAAGCATCTGATCAACAACTCCCTGATTAACTTTAATAATTTGTAAACACCAGCAATGTAATGTCATAACACTTTTCAGTGTGCATAATTCTAAAGTAGAATCTTGAGCAATTTTTATGGTCTGAATAAAGTGGAGTGCAAATAGTAGGAATGGCTTAAGTATCTTTGTCAATGAAACCAGAATGATGATAAGAAACAGCAGTTTGGAAAAACTACAAATGGGCTATGAAATGTTTTGAAACAATGCACAGAAAAAGCAAAAGATAAAAATAATGAAAAAAATTAACCGCATATAGAATAAATTATAGCATTTTAGATAAAAAAGATTTTACTGCTCACTGACAATACTGCAGCAGAAAAAAAAGATCCTCAAACAAATCTTTAAGAAGAAGCTGAGTAATATGGACATGGTGAGCTTCAAAGAAGGAGAGTATGTGAAATGTCATATGAATAAACATAAAACTGAAAACTTTCTGATGAATGCACGTTCAACTTTTTGAAATTATTACCCTGATGTGGGCTATATCTACATATGAATATACTCTGAAACATGACACAGCATGTACGCTTAAATGAAGAAAAATAACAATACTGATGATAAATTACCCTAAAAACGCATGCAGGGAGCATCAGGTTGTTTCAGCACCAGGGACAGAGACACAAAACTAGATTAAGCTCTTCTCAAGACATAAAAGGCACACACATTAGTGCAGACTCAAAAGAAGTCAAAAGATAAATTGAAAGAGTAAGGTTTATCTTGAATTACAGTAAAATTGTCAAAAACATATTAAGAAAAAGTTCACCTACAGTGGACGTTTGAGGTAAAAAACAAAACAAAAAAAAAAACAGGAAAACAACAAAACATGATGGGGAAGGACTAAGAAGGTAAAATCGACAAAACGTGTCATGTTTCAAAAGAAATACTAAGAAAGAGCTAATATGAGACACTCTTTGCAGCACGGCTAAAACCTCACGCTAGATAAACAAATGCAAAAACCGAGCCACACAGACTAAACCACTGAAATCAGATTTCCTCCAAATTTAAGAAAAGATCAACTAATATGAGGCAAAAAGGTCAACCAACACCAGTATTACACATACGCAAATAAACACTTAAACACCAAAACACTAAACGGTGGGAACAAATACAAACATTGCAGCTTGTAGTAACTATAACCTTGAACTTAATGAACCAGAGACACATAATGTTCTTCACAACTCATGACAGGTGTTACCTAATACCATCATAAATAGAAGACTATGGACAGATTGCTGACACAAAGGAGACAAAATACTAATTGGCACATGTCCCTACCTCAGGAGAATCATCACAGTCTCCAAATACTTCAGCAAAGTCAGATGGGCTTTTCCTCAGAGTCTGGTCAGCAGGCAGTGTGTTGTCATTGTAAGATGACACGAACTTAAAGTCACTGGTTCTAGACCCTGTTGTCAGGTATGCGTCATAGTTGTAAGCGCTGCGTAAAGTTCCTGTGCCGTCAACATCTGCGTAATTAGGAGGCAGATAAGCGCTGGGGATGGCCACTGCTCCGTCAAATAACAGTCTGGGCTTTCTCCTGCGACAAAACCTCACACCCAGGATGATGATGATGAAGGTCAGAAAAAAGGTGGACACAGACACCAGCGCGATGATCAGATAAGAGGTCAGCTTGGAGTTCTTCTCATCATAAGAAATGTCCTTCAGTTCTGGCACCTCAGCCAAGTTATCAGAGATCAGTAAATACATGGAACAGGTGGCAGAGAGAGAGGGCTGTCCGTTATCTTTCACTGACACAATAAGGTTCTGTTTCATGCTGTCAGATTCAGAAATGTCCCGCTGGGTCCTGATCTCTCCGCTGTGGACACCAATAGTGAAAAGTCCAGGATCAGTGGATTTCACTATATGATAGGACAGCCAGGCGTTCTGTCCGGAGTCCGCGTCCACCGCTATCACTTTGGACACCAGAGAGCCTCCGTTTGCAGCTTTGGGGACCAGCTCGGTCATGAAGGAGTTGCCCTCCGGGGCGGGGTACAGTATCTGAGGAGAGTTGTCATTCACGTCCGATATGAACACACTCACGCTCACGTTGCTGCTGAGGGGAGGAGAACCGTTGTCTCTGGCCATCACGGCCACTTTAAAGCTCCTGAACTGTTCGTAATCAAACGACCTCACAGCGTGGATCACCCCCGTGTCTCCGTTAACAGACACATAGGAGGACACCGGGGCACCGTTCACCTCACCGGCTAACAGAGAATAAATCACTGTACCGTTTTGTCTCCAGTCGGGGTCTCGAGCAGTAACGGAACATAAAGTGGAGCCAGGTTTGTTATTTTCACTCACATATGCGCTGTAGGACTGTTCCTCAAACACTGGGGGGTTGTCGTTGATGTCTGCTACAGATAACTCAACAGTTTTAGAGGAGGACAGAGGTGGAGAGCCCTCGTCAGTGGCAGTGATTGTAATGTTGTAATCAGACACTAGTTCACGGTCCAGTTGTCCTGTGCTCACCAGAGAATAATAGTTTTTAATAGAAGGAACCAACTTAAAAGGGACACTTTGCTGAATGGAGCAGCGGACCTGTCTGTTAGTCTCAGAGTCTCTGTCCTGCACGTTAATGATGCCCACCTCTGTACCAGGTGTTGTGTCTTCTGGTATGGGGTTCATCAGTGATTTCAAACTGACTACAGGGGCGTTATCATTCACATCAGTGATAGAAATCATTACCTTCGCATAAGATGAAAGCCCTAAACCATCTTTTGCTTTTACGCGTATTTCAAAGGATGAAGTAGTTTCATAGTCAACAGCACCAATTACTTTTATCTCCCCAACTTTACGATCAATACTAAATATCTTCTTTACATCTTCAGTAACATGTCCAAACTCATACGTCACATCTCCATTGATTCCCTCGTCTGCATCAGAAGCGCTCACTGTGACCACTACAGTATCTAAAGGCGAGTTTTCAGGCAGACTGGCTTTATAAACGGCCTGGCTGAACACTGGGGCGTTATCATTAGCATCCAGTACAGTGACGTGTATGACTACTGTACCTGATCTCTGAGGAGAGCCTCCATCTAAAGCTGTGAGGAGCAAATGTATCTCTTTTTGTTTCTCTCGATCAAGCTCTTTATCGAGAACAAGCTCGATCGTGTTTCCATCAGCAGCCAAAAGGAAATTTTCGTCCTTTTTAAGGCTGTATTGTTGAACTGAATTTTGTCCTACATCCGCATCGTGCGCCTCCTCTATAACAAAACGAGCTCCCCTGTCTGCAGACTCTCTAATTTCTATATTGATCGATTCTTCTTTAAACTGTGGAGAATTATCATTGATATCATTAATGTGTAGAGTAATCCTATGAAGCTCAAGAGGATTCTCCAGCACAAGCTCGTGTTTAAGAATGCACGAAGCCTTTTCGCCACAAAGCCCCTCTCGGTCAATCCTGTCAGCCACAACCAGCTCTCCGTTATTCAGGTTTATGTCACAGTAACGTTCATCTGTCCCATCCGTGTCAATGCGGGCTCTTCTGTTAGAGAGAGCGCCCGTCTTCAGCCCGAGGTCTTTGGCTATATTTCCAATAACCGATCCTCGTTTCATCTCCTCTGGAAAAGAATAGCTCATGTCTCCATATGCGCCACGCAGGAAGAGAAGGAGGAAATACAAGCCGCATGGCTGAACCGCGACAATTTTCAAATCCATCGTCAGGTGCGAGTTCCTAAGACGTTAAAAAATCGACACAACACACACAGTTCAATCACAAAACAGGAATTTCCGCGGCGATAAAGCGGAATTGTGCCTTTATCTAGTCGGAATGGGCGTACAAGAACGTCTGTCCACAGAGGATACAGGAACTAAAGCGTTTTAAGGCTGGTGTACAGCGACACCGTGAGTTAAGATCAACAATAACACTGAAAGAAATCAACAGGACCAATGTTAAAATTTGTATTAGACTGCATTTCCTTAAGTTGTATTCATCCACATAAAAAGGGGTCAAATTGACTTTGGTGTTTAAAACATTTAACAGGACCAACAATCAGTCCAAATCAGGAAACCAGGCACAAAACTGTATTTAGTTCACTGCATCAAAGACAAACTCTCAACACAGTGTAAAGCAAGCAACTTGTTAAGGCAGAACTTTTAAAGATCAATATGCAAGCTACCTGCAAACACAGTCGTCTAAATCAGTTTGGACTGCATTTTGTTAAAATCAGCAAACATAATCTGTTTTAATGAAATAATATGCCAATGAATAACAATAATATAGCAGGCTTTGTCAGATAGGGACATTAAAAGTGGTATGACTTTCACGTGTAACTGCATTTCGGCTGTAAATAGGCAGTCATCTGATAATCCTCTCACCATCCAATCCTCTGCTGATTTTATTATTTTCCTTATTTTATTAGAGGGATTCTGCTGCATGGTTCCAGTCCATCTTTACTGAAAGTGATATGGTAAAATACATAACAATCAACAGTTGTTTTTGTTTGTCATATAAGATTTTGGTTGTGTTAGGCTAAGCTAATATATTAGCACAGGGACATTTAGCTGTAGAAATGTAAGTATACACATGTACTGTATGTATGTATATTAAAATCACACCCAGCCATAGTCCCCTTTATCATCATATTACAGGGTTGTATGAGTTTGGTATAACACTATTGTTTCCAGTGGGACCGAGATAGTATCTCCAAATACAGTAGAAGTGCACTGCCCCTATTCCACCACTTGCAGGTGTATTTGTTAGTTGTTGTTTTTGTCATTCTGTGATTGGCTGTAGTTCTTTTCAAAAGATACAGCAATTGTTTAGTGTCCTGTTTCATAATCAAGAGTTTATTGGAGAATATTGTTATTTAAATGTATATGAACTAAATCTATATCTAAAGGCTTTATGTATCACCAAGTCTGAAATTAGCAAGTAGAAAGCAGAGCTTCCTTTGCCCCACTACTTCTGGTATCCAACAATTAGTTTAAAGTTGTGTTAAAAATTTTACTTTTTAAATTAAATGGAGAAAGAAGGCATTTATAAAGTCCAAAAACAGATCACTTTTCAAATTCTGGCAAATAAACAACTTCTATTACCACAGTATATTTGAACAAATAACTGCAAAAACTGAAAAGGAAACTCAATGCAAAAAGTCAGAAAACTTGGGGAAACAACACGATTAGACTACAAAGTTACTGTGGACAACACTGCCAGGTACAAATCAATAAATGTATTAAACAATCACCTGTCAAAAAGCCACTATACATATACAGGAAACATTCTTACAATGCATACCCTCAAGTCAGACAGCAATCAAACACAACAAAGCCCAAACCAGAGACCAGTTAAGCAAATATGTTTATAAAGGGAGGTCGACTGGTGTTAATGAAAACAACTCAAGCAGTGTCTTCCACCTGTGATACATATAGCACTCTGCTAGATACGATAACATATCTCTATGGATTACTAACAAAGATCAGTGCTCGCCAGAAATGCCAATGCCAACAATTATGAATAACATATCTTGGCAATGTGGCCACAATACCATGTCCTCTTCAACAATGACCATGGGACTGCATGAAAGATATTATTTACCATTGACAATCTATTCATGGAAGCCGATAAGACTAATGATGAGACTCAGCTACACTGCACATTATTTGTTGTCATCAAGTTGAAGAGACTGTAACATTAAAATGTAATTTGGTCATCTTTCATGCAGGCAAATGAACACTCAGTAATCACATATCAGTAAAGAATGATTAATCCCAAATAATTGTTTGGCTCATACTGAAGCTTCCATGTGCACCAGACGTTTAAAAATCTTTGAGAAAATGGCCAAGAGGACAATGCATATTATCCTTAGTAGTAAATAACAATTTGTGTCATGAATGAGGCACTACTCCACTGCCAGGAAAACAAGCATCTGATCAACAACTCCCTGATTAACTTTAATAATTTGTAAACACCAGCAATGTAATGTCATAACACTTTTCAGTGCGCATAATTCTAAAGTGGCATCTTGAGCAATTTTTATGGTCTGAATAAAGTGGAGTGCAAATAGTAGGAATGGCTTAAGTATCTTTGTCAATGAAACCAGAATGATGATAAGAAACAGCAGTTTGGAAAACAACAAATGGGCTATGAATTGTTTTGAAACAATGCACAGAAAAAGCAAAAGATAAAAATAATGAAAAAAATTAACCGAATATAGAATAAATTATAGCATTTTAGATAAAAAAGATTTTACTGCTCACTGACAATACTGCAGCAGAAAAAACAGAACCTCAAACAAATCTTTAAGAAGAAGCTGAGTAATATGGACATGGTGAGCTTCAAAGGAGGAGAGTATGTGAAATGTCATATGAATAAACATAAAACTGAAAACTTTCTGATGAATGCATGTTCAACTTTTTGAAATTATTACCCTGATGTGGGCTATATCTACATATGAATATACTCTGAAACATGACACAGCATGTACGCTTAAATGAAGAAAAATAACAATACTGATGATAAATTACCCTAAAAACGCATGCAGGGAGCATCAGGTTGTTTCAGCACCAGGGACAGAGACACAAAACTAGATTAAGCTCTTCTCAAGACATAAAAGGCACACACATTAGTGCAGACTCAAAAGAAGTCAAAAGATAAATTGAAAGAGTAAGGTTTATCTTAAATTAAAGTAAAATTGTCAAAAACATATTAAGAAAAAGTTCACCTACAGTGGACGTTTGAGGTAAAAAAAAAAAAACAAAAAAAAAAAACAGGAAAACAACAAAACATGATGGGGAAGGACTTAGAAGGTAAAATCGACAAAACGTGTTGTGTTTCAAAAGAAATACTAAGAAAGAGCTAATATGAGACACTCTTTGCAGCACGGCTAAAACCTCACGCTAGATAAACAAATGCAAAAACCGAGCCACACAGACTAAACCGCTGAAATCAGATTTCCTCCAAATTTAAGAAAAGATCAACTAATATGAGGCAAAAAAGGTCAACCACCACCAGTATAACACATACGCAAATAAACACTTAAACACCAAAACACTAAACGGTGGGAACAAATACAAACATTGCAGCTTGTAGTAACTATTACCTTGAACTTAATGAACCAGAGACATATAATGTTCTTCACAACTCATGACAGGTGTTACCTAATACCATCATATATAAAAGACTATGGACAGATTGCTGACACAAAGGAGACAAAATACTAATTGGCACATGTCCCTACCTCAGGAGAATCATCACAGTCTCCAAATACTTCAGCAAAGTCAGATGGGCTTTTCCTCAGAGTCTGGTCAGCAGGCAGTGTGTTGTCATTGTAAGATGACACGAACTTAAAGTCACTGGTTCTAGACCCTGTTGTCAGGTAGGCGTCATAATTATAAGCGCTGCGTAAAGTTCCTGTGCCGTCAACATCTGCGTAATTAGGAGGCAGATACGCGCTGGGGATGGCCACTGCTCCGTCAAACAACAGTCTGGGCTTTCTCCTGCGACAAAACCTCACACCCAGGATGATGATGATGAAGGTCAGAAAAAAGGTGGACACAGACACCAGCGCGATGATCAGATAAGAGGTCAGCTTGGAGTTCTTCTCATCATAAGAAATGTCCTTCAGTTCTGGCACCTCAGCCAAGTTATCAGAGATCAGTAAATACATGGAACAGGTGGCAGAGAGAGAGGGCTGTCCGTTATCTTTCACTGCCACAATAAGGTTCTGTTTCATGCTGTCAGATTCAGAAATGTCCCGCTGGGTCCTGATCTCTCCGCTGTGGACACCAATAGTGAAAAGTCCCGGATCAGTGGATTTCACTATATCATAGGACAGCCAGGCGTTCTGTCCGGAGTCCGCGTCCACCGCTATCACTTTGGACACCAGAGAGCCTCCGTGTGCAGCTTTGGGGACCAGCTCGGTCATGAAGGAGTTGCCCTCCGGGGCGGGGTACAGTATCTGAGGAGAATTGTCATTCACATCCGATATGAACACACTCACGCTCACGTTGCTGCTGAGCGGAGGAGAACCGTTGTCTCTGGCCATCACCTGCACTTTAAAGCTTCTGAACTGTTCGTAATCAAACGACCTCACAGCGTGGATCACCCCCGTGTCTCCGTTAACAGACACGTAGGAGGACACCGGGGCACCGTTCACCTCACCGGCTAACAGAGAATAAATCACGGTACCGTTTTGTCTCCAGTCGGGGTCTCGAGCAGTAACGGAACATAAAGTGGAGCCAGGTTTGTTATTTTCACTCACATATGCGCTGTAGGACTGTTCCTCAAACACTGGTGGGTTGTCGTTGATGTCTGCTACAGATAACTGAACAGTTTTAGAGGACGACAGAGGTGGAGAGCCCTCGTCAGTGGCAGTGATTGTAATGTTGTAATCAGACACTAGTTCACGGTCCAGTTGTCCTGTGCTCACCAGAGAATAATAGTTTTTAATAGAAGGAACCAACTTAAAAGGGACATTTTGCTGAATGGAGCAGCGGACCTGTCTGTTAGTCTCAGAGTCTCTGTCCTGCACGTTAATGATGCCCACCTCTGTACCAGGTGACACGTTCTCAGGTATGGGGTTAGTCAGGGACTTCACATGTATAACTGGAGCGTTGTCATTAATGTCAATAATGTTTATAATTAAGGTTGCGTATGATGCCAATCCTAGTCCATCTTTGGCACTTATCTGCATTTCATAGGATGAAACTTTCTCGTGATCAACAGCGGCAGCTACTCTCACTTCTCCCGATTTAGGATCTAAGGAAAATACATTGGTATTTTGACCTGTAACATGGTTAAAACCATACGTCACCTGACCATAGACACCCTCGTCTGCATCAGTAGCACTCACGGTGGTCACTAATGTGTCCAGAGGAGAGTTTTCAGGCAGACTGGCTTTATAGACGGTCTGGCTGAACACTGGAACATTATCATTAGCATCCAGCACAGTGACGTGTATGACTACAGTGCCTGATCTCCGAGGAGAGCCTCCATCAAATGCGGTAAGCAATAGCATGTGCTCTTTTTTGTCCTCTCTGTCTAATTCTTTGTCTAACACTAATTCGCAATATTTTCGCCCGTCATCTATTGCGTTTACATTTAATTTGAAATGATCATTCTGCTGAAGCGAGTAGCCCTGAACAGCATTTTCTCCAATGTCTCCATCATGTGCCTCATCAAGAGGGAAACGCGCACCCTTGTCCGCCGATTCATGAATTTCAAATTTCAGTGACTCCTCTTTAAATTGGGGTGAATTGTCGTTGATATCTTGAACGCGGATATTAATACGGTGCAGCTCTAAAGGATTTTCAAGTACCAGTTCCTGTTTCAGAACACACGATGCTCTTTTCGCACAAAGCCCTTCTCTGTCAATCCTTTCTTGTACGATCAAGTTTCCGGTGTTGAGATTCACACCGCAGTACTGAACGTTGTTATCCTCAGTATCAATGCGGGCCTTGCGAGCAAACAGTCTTCCTGAATCAAGTCCCAGATCTTTGGCGATATTTCCAATGACAGATCCACGTTTCATCTCCTCCGGGATAGAGTAGCTCACGTCTCCATAGACGGGGTGGAGGGCGAGAAAAACACAAGCAAGGCCGAAACGCAGCGTAAATCTGATGTATCCCATTGTTACTGCGAGAAACCTCACATACACATAAGAAGCTTTTACTACAGGTCAAAAATATCAACGATGCATCTGAGACTTCTTCCAGCACATAAAACAACTCACACTGCAGTCCTACAGGAAGCGGTTTTGCTCAACTGCGGTACAATAGCAGAATCAGGCTTTACATTCGTTGGGACGGAAGGGTGGAGAATGACTGTGCCCTCTCGTTTGCGAGTACACACTGACACCATGAGTACATGTTTAGGTATGACAAGGCGATAGAGTTTTTTCTCCCTCATGTATTTAAATTTAGACACAATTACAAAGTCATTATTTATCAGAGAAGAAAAACATTTCTTTACTGATCTGGGGTTATGTTTGCATGCCAATGGAGGAAAAAATACAATTGGACAATTTGTGGTGGAATAAAGCAAAACAATAATAAAACTCTCATAATAGTTTCTTAAGAAGGACCCCTGTTTCCAAATATTTAGAAAAAACATTGAAACTATCCCTGAGGACAAAATGGGGACCATTGTCGTATTAGATTGTCCCCTCAAATGGTTCATTTAGTCTCAAAACTACAGAAAGATTATGTTCCCCACCTTCATGCAATTGTTTTTCTCTCTCTGCACTTTCACCACATTCCTACACAGCAGAGTAAGCATGTGATCAAGTAAACTAAATGTTACTAATGTTCTTCATATTGTTTTACCTTTTTTGTTCCCATCCAAAAGACAGAAAATCAATTGACAGTTAAATACTGCAAATGAAACTGCAGTGTCTTCAAACATATCCCAAATTGTTTTTCATTTTAAATAACGCACGTCATAGGAAGAGAGCTCATTGTTGGCTGAAGTCAAATATTTCACAAATAAAGGGCAAGTTTTAACATCTCACCGAGGTCTTTAATAAATTGAACATCCTGGGATAGGTAAAAAAAACAAAAAAAAACAGCAATATTCAACTATTAAACAGCAGTAAAGATGACTACTTGAGATACTTTCAAAATATGGTGAATGTTATAGTATTATAATATAATTTCACTTTTACTGTGATGTTTGGTAAATTTTGTTATACGATGATAGTGATCAACAATTACTATAAATATTGAAGTTAACAGGCTGACATTTCATTTTTCATGTTGAGATGGTTAGAAGTCATCAATAACACTATCTAACTTTCAGAGTAGAAAAATGACTTCTTAGAGCTGCTTTGTACAATCTTGTCTGCAGTTGCTTCTGTTTAATATGCATTTATTTGCATTATTTTTGCTTTCTACAGTGTTTATATATGGTACTTCTTGCTACTGGAAAACAATATCTGGCATGTATCAGAAAAAAATAACATCTATATAAAATCTCATGAGTAAAAACGTATCTAGCTTGTTCTATATTGTCAGGGAAATATGCCTTCGGTAAAAGATTGCATGTTAAATATATTCTGCGGAGGAGGCTTTTGTCAGTGCATGCATCAATCATTTTAGACATAGACAGCAACCTTGAGAAAGCCAGACTCCACTAACAAAGCAGAACAAACTTCTTACTGCTCTAACACCAAGCCCTGGTGTCTGTTAATAGGGATTTATTTATAATGTGCAATTAAATATTTATATGAACAAATCAATAAAAGAAGAAACAGGAAATAAAACCACTTCATCAAACATCTGCATGGGGAAATGTTAAGTAAAAGCATCGATTCAAATTGGACTGCGATTTCCAATAACAAACTACCTCTAAAAATGTATCACATAACCAAACAGATTTCAGCACCAAGGACAGTGAAACTCAATGGAACATAAAAATTACTAACAACCAGAGAGAGAAAAATAGAGTTTGAAAAAAAAAAACCTATGGTCCAAAAATATTCCAACCATAGCAAAGAATCAACTAAAATATATGAAACAAGAGTATGGAAAAAGTATATCCCTGTTTGTGTCTGTGTGTGGGTTGCGCATCATAAAGGGAAAAGGAAGTTGTTAGTGTGCATTTAGAAGTTAGAAGAAAATATTTGACATTTAAACAATATGTTTTTGAGGGTAGATCATCAAAAAATGTACCGAAAAAAGCTAGAATCGAAATTATTCAGGAACCATCATATCTTCTTCACAACACCGAGACTCATTAATGAAACTGAAGCTTCAACCACCTAAGAAGAACAAAAGACCAAAAATAGTCACAAAAAGAAAAAAAATGAGAAGGGCTTCATGAAGACGTCAAACAACAAATCTGTCATGTCAAATGTGTCACTTCCTCAAAGAAATGTTCAACTGTAAAGGTGCTGCCTATGTCAATAGGGGGCAAATAGGTACTACCATAACGGACATCTGTTCATACCTCACGACATTTCTAAAAATCTCAAAATGATTTGGCAAAGTCTGCTGGGCTTTTCCTCTGAGTCTGGTCAGCAGAAACAATATTTACTTCTTAACAACCCTTAAACTGATTAAATGCACATTTAACAGATGCCATCACAACAGCATAAAGAAAAGGGCAGATGATACAGTCATAACAAACTAAGAGAAGGGCTTCTTCAGGACATTGAACGTAAGTTCAGTAATATGAAATGTGACCCTACCTCAGGAGAATCATCACAATCTCCAAACACTTCAGCAAAGTCACTTGGGCTTTTCCTCAGAGTCTGGTCAGCAGGCAGTGTGTTGTCATTGTAAGAAGACACGAATTTAAAGTCACTGGTTCTAGACCCTGTTGTCAGGTAGGCGTCATAATTGTAAGCGCTGCGTAAAGTTCCTGTGCCGTCAACATCTGCGTAATTAGGAGGCAGATACGCGCTGGGGATGGCCACTGCTCCGTCAAACAACAGTCTGGGCTTTCTCCTGCGACAAAACCTCACGCCCAGGATGATGATGATGAAGGTCAGAAAAAAGGTGGACACAGACACCAGCGCGATGATCAGATAAGAGGTCAGCTTGGAGTTCTTCTCATCATAAGAAATATCCTTCAGTTCCGGCACCTCAGCCAAGTTATCAGAGATCAGTAAATACATGGAACAGGTGGCAGAGAGAGAGGGCTGTCCGTTATCTTTCACTGCCACAATAAGGTTCTGTTTCATGCTGTCAGATTCCGAAATGTCCCGCTGGGTCCTGATCTCTCCGCTGTGGACACCAATAGTGAAAAGTCCCGGATCAGTGGATTTCACTATATGATAGGACAGCCAGGCGTTCTGTCCGGAGTCCGCGTCCACCGCTATCACTTTGGACACCAGAGAGCCTCCGTGTGCAGCTTTAGGGACCAGCTCGGTCATGAAGGAGTTGCCCTCCGGGGCGGGGTACAGTATCTGAGGAGAGTTGTCATTCACGTCCGATATGAACACACCGACGCTCACGTTGCTGCTGAGCGGAGGAGAACCGTTGTCCCTGGCCATCACGGCCACTTTAAAGCTCCTGAACTGTTCATAATCAAACGACCTCACAGCGTGGATCACCCCCGTGTCTCCGTTAACAGACACGTAGGAGGACACCGGGGCACCGTTCACCTCACCGGCTAACAGAGAATAGATCACGGTACCGTTTTGTCTCCAGTCGGGGTCTCGAGCAGTAACGGAACATAAAGTGGAGCCAGGTTTGTTATTTTCACTCACATATGCGCTGTAGGACTGTTCCTCAAACACTGGTGGGTTGTCGTTGATGTCTGCTACAGATAACTCAACAGTTTTAGAGGAGGACAGAGGTGGAGAGCCCTCGTCAGTGGCAGTGATTGTAATGTTGTAATCAGACAATAGTTCACGGTCCAGTTGTCCTGTGCTCACCAGAGAATAATAGTTTTTAATAGAAGGAACCAACTTAAAAGGGACATTTTGCTGAATGGAGCAGCGGACCTTTTGGTTATCATCAGAATCTGCATCCTGCACGTTAATGATGCCCACCTCTGTACCAGGTGACACGTTCTCAGGTACTGGATTTGCCAGAGATTTCACATAGATTACAGGTGTGTTGTCATTGACATCGGTAACATCAATGGTCACCTTAGTGTAAGAAGATAATCCTAAACCGTCCTTTGCTTTAATGCGCAAATCATATGTGTTAACATTTTCAAAGTCAATCACACCATTAACTGTTATTTTGCCGTTTTTGCGGTCAATACTAAAAACCTTCTTTACATCCTCTGAAACATGTCCAAACTCATACGTCACATCTCCATTTATTCCCTCGTCTGCATCAGACGCGCTCACTGTGACCACTACAGTATCTAAAGGGGAGTTTTCAGGCAGACTGGCTTTATAAACGGCCTGGCTGAACACTGGGGAGTTATCATTAGCATCCAGTACAGTGACGTGTATGACTACTGTACCTGATCTCTGAGGAGAGCCTCCATCTAAAGCTGTGAGGAGCAAATTTAGCTCTTTTTGCTTCTCTCGATCAAGCTCTTTATCGAGAACAAGCTCGATAGTGTTTCCATCAGCAGCCAAAATGAAATGTTCGTTCTTTTCAAGGCTGTATTGTTGAACTGAATTTTGTCCTACATCCGCATCGTGCGCCTCCTCTATCACAAAACGCGCTCCCCTGACTGCAGACTCTTGAATTTCTATACTGATCGATTCTTCCTTAAATTGTGGCGAGTTGTCATTTATATCTTGAATGTGTAGAGTAAAGGGATGCAGTTCCAGGGGATTCTCCAGCACAAGATCGCGTTTTATTACACACGACATCTTTTCCCCACAAAGCTCCTCCCGGTCCATCCTTTCGGCAACAATTAAATTCCCAGTACTTAGATTGATGTCGCAAAAACGTTTACGATTCCCTGCTGCATCGACACGAGCGTTTCTGACAGACAGTTTACTCGAGTCCAGGTTAAGATCCTTTGCTATATTTCCAATCAGAGATCCGCGCTTCGTTTCCTCTTGGACGGAATAGCTCACGTCTCCATTCACGGTTTGCCACATTAGAAAGAAAACCACGCTGCTCAGCTTGAGCCCCATCGCTGACACGCGTTTGTCACAAAAACGGTCCTTGTCTGATTACAGAATTAATACTTTACAGTTCAGTCTGAAGAAATCTGACAGCCCTCCCCAGTTACTCCGCCTTTATGCTAAGAACAACAGCAACTGAAAGATTACCCTTTTTTTGGTCCATGCACCAGAGGGTGGAGTGCAAATGTTAGACTGGCCAATAGCGACACCATGAGTGGAATACAACAATTACAGGTTGTACATGTGAACATGTTCTGCTATTATTATCAATAATAGAAGTCAAAGATGTATTATTATCACCACATGACAAGTGGACTCGTTAAACTACAGGAATGATATTGATCTGTTTGCCATTGAATGTCCTAACATAACACAATAAAGGGTACAGAAAAATATAAACACTTACTGTTAATATTACAGAAGAGTCGCACATCAAATTAAAAAACTTAAGTTCCTTTCTCATGTAACATAATATATAAAAATGATGGACCGAAATTAAAACTGCAATTTTCCAAATAAACTGTTATAATGTGCCATGATGAAGTTCTGTGTCTGACAGCTCTATTCTCTGAAACATGTATGCGCTTTCATAACCTTATAAATACAATACGTTCTTGATCAAGATGCAAATACAGAGACTAGAGATTCTACTGAACATCCTGAAAAGGAAGACTCAATGAAATCAGAGCAAACTTAAATGTCATTCAGCAGAGAAATAGGCAGGTAGACAGGAAGGCAGACAGACATATCTGAACAAGTGATGAATATATAAAATATATTTATGTTTGCATGAGCCTGCAACATTCTCTCCCATTCCTATTAAAACTGACAAAAACCACATTTGCAGCATGTCAAACAACTTATATTTCTACTGATTCAGCTGGTCAAACTTAGAGACCCCACTACCAATCAAAAGTCCTCTAACACCATGTATGTGATGTCTTTTTTGTATATATAATTATTAACCCACGACTGATTCAGAATGCACGAAAGCAGAAAATACAACATGGACAAATATGGAAACCTAATGACATATGAGCTTGATGAATCAGAACCTCTCTGACTGGAATCTTCATAAGTTAGACATGCCAGACAGTCACAATGTTATACCAGCTGGGGTCTGCTTTTTATCAAACATACAAAAGGTATCCCAAAAACAGCCTTAAATACTTTGAGAGTGCACGCCTCTGATCAACTGATCCGATTGTGTTTGTGCTGTTAAACATATTTCTTTCTGTGATATATCGACTTGTATCTCCTGTAAGGTTTCCTTTCTTCTCACGATTGCCTAGTTTTGTGACAAATGTTAACAAGCAAGCTGGAGTTCAAATTAAAGTATATTCTGAGACTTATAGAACATGTGCATACAGTGAATGTTTGAGGGCAGTATGGGATCCGATAGGTAAATATAACTAGAATCCAATTTGTGCAATAATACAAACTCATTAAGAAATAAAGAAAGAAATTATTAGTTGATCTGCATCTGTCAGACTTTTCCCCAGAGTTTGGTCCCTCAGCAGTGTGTTGTAATTGTGAGATGACACATTTAAAGTCACTGGTTCAAGACCATGTTGTCAGTTGGAAGTCATGATTTCAAGCGGTCAGGTATAATACAACAAACCAATCATGTAATAATTGTACAAACAATCAACTATATTGAGCAAAAAAAAGGGCTAAAACCAAGAATTATATTTTTGACAACTTCATTCTTCTCTAAGACACGTCAATTTAGCCAGTAAGTGAAAAACTCCTTATGATTATTGATCCAAAGGAAAAGCTTACAATGACAACAGATTAGAGCACCGCAAAACGCACTCAAACATAAAAGCATAAAAAGCTCAATTGTTTTTTTATAATAATAATAACACGAAATAATCTTAAAATATAATAAATAACACGATCTGAATATAAAAATGTAATAAAACCATACATTTATCATTGGTATTAATTCATTGAGACAAAATTAAGGAGTGACAAAATGAAGAGATGAAAAAACTGAAGAAAACCATCTGAAAAAGCATCAAAATAGCAAACGTAATTCAGCACCAAGGACAGAGAAACAACTAACCCAAGCAAGACTCATCGACCAGAGGGACCGATAGATTTCAGAATAAAAAATTCTCAAAAACATGTTTTGTGACGATTGTGAGTATAATGATTAAACTAAAAGTTTAGCACATATGATAGATAGGGGGATACGAGGTTGTTATGGCGAGTTGAATTAGTCAGCACCAGTAACTTCAAATTTGGACTGAAAATAATAATGGGAGACAAACTGACAGGTCTGCGGTGTCTTACCGGTAGGATTTAACTTAGACATCGATGAATAAAAGCCATTACCTGAAGAGCTGAAGACTACAATCTTTAGGAACCATCATGCCTTCCTAAAACGCTGAGACCATTTAACAGGAAATCGAACAATCGCAACCACTACAGAACCGAACAATACATTTGAAAACAGTTAAATCAATACACAAGACGGGATTCATCAGGACTTTGAACGTAAGTTCAGTGACATGAAATGTGACCCTACCTCAGGAGAGTCATCACAGTCTCCAAATACTTCAGCAAAGTCACTTGGGCTTTTCCTCAGAGTCTGGTCAGCAGGCAGTGTGTTGTCATTGTAAGAAGACACGAACTTAAAGTCACTGGTTCTAGACCCTGTCGTCAGGTAGGCGTCATAGTTGTAAGCGCTGCGTAAAGTTCCTGTGCCGTCAACATCTGCGTAATTAGGAGGCAGATAAGCGCTGGGGATGGCCACGGCTCCGTCAAACAACAGTCTGGGCTTTCTCCTGCGACAAAACCTCACACCCAGGATGATGATGATGAAGGTCAGAAAAAAGGTGGACACAGACACCAGCGCGATGATCAGATAAGAGGTCAGCTTGGAGTTCTTCTCATCATAAGAAATGTCCTTCAGTTCTGGCACCTCAGCCAAGTTATCAGAGATCAGTAAATACATGGAACAGGTGGCAGACAGAGAGGGCTGTCCGTTATCTTTCACTGTCACAATAAGGTTCTGTTTCATGCTGTCAGACTCAGAAATGTCCCGCTGGGTCCTGATCTCTCCGCTGTGGACACCAATAGTGAAAAGTCCCGGATCAGTGGATTTCACTATATGATAGGACAGCCAGGCGTTCTGTCCAGAGTCCGCGTCCACCGCTATCACTTTGGACACCAGAGAGCCTCCGTGTGCAGCTTTGGGGACCAGCTCGGTCATGAAGGAGTTGCCCTCCGGGGCGGGGTACAGAATCTGAGGAGAGTTGTCATTCACGTCCGATATGAACACACTCACGCTCACGTTGCTGCTGAGCGGAGGAGAACCGTTGTCTCTGGCCATCACGGCCACTTTAAAGCTCCTGAACTGTTCGTAATCAAACGACCTCACAGCGTGGATCACCCCCGTGTCTCCGTTAACAGACACATAGGACGACACCGGGGCACCGTTCACCTCACCGGCTAACAGAGAATAAATCACTGTACCGTTTTGTCTCCAGTCGGGGTCTCGAGCAGTAACGGAACATAAAGTGGAGCCAGGTTTGTTATTTTCACTCACATATGCGCTGTAGGACTGTTCCTCAAACACTGGTGAGTTGTCGTTGATGTCTGCTACAGATAACTGAACAGTTTTAGAGGACGACAGAGGTGGAGAGCCCTCGTCAGTGGCAGTGATTGTAATGTTGTAATCAGACACTAGTTCACGGTCCAGTTGTCCTGTGCTCACCAGAGAATAATAGTTCTTAATAGAAGGAACCAACTTAAAAGGGACATTTTGCTGAATGGAGCAGCGGACCTTTTGGTTATCATCAGAATCTGCATCCTGCACGTTAATGATGCCCACCTCTGTACCAGGTGACACGTTCTCAGGTACTGGATTTGCCAGAGATTTCACATAGATTACAGGTGTGTTGTCATTGACATCGGTAACATCAATGGTCACCTTAGTGTATGAAGATAATCCTAAACCATCCTTTGCTTTAATGCGCAAATCATATGTGTTAACATTTTCGAAGTCAATCACACCATTAACTGTTATTTTGCCGTTTTTGCGGTCAATACGAAAAACTTTCTTGACATCCTCTGAAACATGTCCAAAGTCATACGTCACATCTCCATTTATTCCCTCGTCTGCATCAGACGCGCTCACTGTGACCACTACAGTATCTAAAGGCGAGTTTTCAGGCAGACTGGCTTTATAAACGGCCTGGCTGAACACTGGGGCGTTATCATTAGCGTCCAGTACAGTGACGTGTATGACTACTGTACCTGATCTCTGAGGAGAGCCTCCATCTAAAGCTGTGAGGAGCAAATTTAGCTCTTTTTGCTTCTCTCGATCAAGCTCTTTATCAAGAACAAGCTCGATATTTTTTCCATCAGCAGCCAAAATGAAATTTTCGTTCTTTTCAAGGCTGTATTGTTGAACTGAATTTTGTCCTACATCCGCATCGTGCGCTTCCTCTATCACAAAACGAGCTCCCCTGTCTGCAGACTCTCGGATTTCTATATTGATTGATTCTTCGTTAAACTGTGGCGAGTTGTCATTTATATCTTGAATGTGTAGAGTAAAGGGGTGCAGTTCCAGGGGATTCTCCAGCACAAGATCGCGTTTTATTACACACGACATCTTTTCCCCACAGAGCTCCTCCCGGTCCATCCTCTCGGCAACAATTAAATCCCCAGTACTTAGATTGATGTCGCAAAAACGTTTACGATTCCCTGCTGCATCGACACGAGCGTTTCTGACAGACAGTTTACTCGAGTCCAGGTTAAGATCCTTTGCTATATTTCCAATCAGAGATCCGCGCTTCGTTTCCTCTTGGACGGAATAGCTCACGTCTCCATTCACGGTTTGCCACATTAGAAAGAAAACCACGCTGCTCAGCTTGAGCCCCATCGCTGACACGCGTTTGTCACAAAAACGGTCCTTGTCTGATTACAGAATTAATACTTTACAGTTCAGTCTGAAGAAATCCGACAGCCCTCCCCAGTTACTCCGCCTTTATGCTAAGAACAACAGTAACTGAAAGATTACCCTTTTTTTGGTCCATGCACCAGAGGGTGGAGTGCAAATGTTAGACTGGCCAATAGCGACACCATGAGTGGAATACAACAATTACAGGTTGTACATGTGAACATGTTCTGCTATTATCATCAATAATAGTAATCAAAGATGTATTATTATCACCATATGACAAGTGGACTCGTTAAACTACAGGAATGATATTGATCTGTTTGCCATTGAATGTCCTAACATAACACAATACAGGCTATGGAAGAATATATACACTTACTGTTAACATCACAGAAGAGTCGCACATCAAATTAAAAAACATAAGTTCCTTTCTCATGGAACATAATATATAATAATGATGGACCGAAATTAAAACTGCAATTTTCCAAATAAAGTGTTATAATGTGTCATGATAAAGTTCTGTGTCTGACAGCCTGGATGCGCTTTCATAACCTTATAAATACAATACGTTCTTGATCAAGATGCAAATGCAGAGACTAACGATTCTACTGAACATCCTGAAAAGGAAGACTCAATGAAATCAGAGCAAACTTAAATGTCACTCAGCAGAGAAATAGGCAGGTAGACAGGAAGGCAGACAGACATATCTGAACAAGTGATAAATATATAAAATACATTTATGTTTGCATGAGCCTGCAACATTCTCTCCCATTCCTATTAAAACTGACAAAAACCACATTTGCAGCATGTCAAACAACTTATATTTCTACTGATTTGACTGGTCAAACTTAGAGACCCCACTACCACTCAAAAGTCCTCTAACACCATGTATGTGATGTCTTTTTTGTATATATAATTATTAACCCACGACTGATTCAGAATGCACGAAAGCAGAAAATACAACATGGACAAATATGGAAACCTAATGACATATGAGCTTGATGAATCAGAACCTCTCTGACTGGAATCTTCATAAGTTAGACATGCCAGACAGTCACAATGTTATACCAGCTGGGGTCTGCTTTTTATCAAACATACAAAAGGTATCCCAAAAACAGCCTTAAATACTTTGAGAGTGCACGCCTCTGATCAACTGATCCGATTGTGTTTGTGCTGTTAAACAATATTTCTTTCTGTGATATATCAACTTGTATCTCCTGTAAGGTTTCCTTTCTTCTCACGATTGCCTAGTTTTGTGACAAATGTTAACAAGCAAGCTGGAGTTCAAATTAAAGTATATTCTGAGACTTATAGAACATTTGTATACAGTGAATGTTTGAGGGCAATATGGGATCCGATAGGTAAATATAACTAGAATCCAATTTGTGCAATAATACAAACTCATTAAGAAATAAAGAAAGAAATTATTAGTTGATCTGCATCTGTCAGACTTTTCCCCAGAGTTTGGTCTCTCAGCAGTGTGTTGTAATTGTGAGATGACACATTTAAAGTCACTGGTTCAAGACCATGTTGTCAGTTGGAAGTCATGATTTCAAGCGGTCAGGTATAATACAACAAACCAATCATGTAATAATTTTACAAACAATCAACTATATTGAGCAAAAAAAAAGGGCTAAAACCAAGAACTATATTTTTGACATCTTCATTCTTCTCTAAGACACGTCAATTTAGCCAGTAAGTGAAAAACTCCTTATGATTATTGATCCAAAGGAAAAGCTTACAATGACAACAGATTAGAGCACCGCAAAACGCACTCAAACATTAAAGCATAAAAAGCTCAATTGTTATTTTATAATAATAATAACACGAAATAATCTTAAAATATAATAAATAACACGATCTGAATATAAAAATGTAATAAAACCATACATCATTATTATTAATGAAAAAGCATCAAAATAGCAAACGTAATTCAGCACCAAGGACAGAGAAACAACTAACCCAAGCAAGACTCATCGATAAACCAAAAAAAATCCACACAACCAGAGGGACCGATACATTTCAGAATAAAAAATTCTCAAAAACATGTTTTGTGACGATTGTGAGTATAATGATTAAACTAAAAGTTTAGCACATAGGATAGATAGGGGGATACGAGGTTGTTATGGCGAGTTGAATTAGTCAGCCCCAGTAACTTCAAATTTGGACTGAAAATAATAATGGGAGACAAACTGACAGGTCTGCGGTGTCTTACCGGTAGGATTTAACTTAGCCATAGATGAATGAAAGCCATTACCTGAAGAGCTGAAGACTACAATCTTTAGGAACCATCATGCCTTCCTAAGACGCTGAGACCATTTAACAGGAAATCGAACCATCGCAACCACTACAGGACCGAACAATACATTTGAAAACAGTTAAATCAATACACAAGACGGGATTCATCAGGACTTTGAACGTAAGTTCAGTGACATGAAATGTGACCCTACCTCAGGAGAGTCATCACAGTCTCCAAATACTTCAGCAAAGTCAGATGGACTTTTCCTCAGAGTCTGGTCAGCAGGCAGTGTGTTGTCATTGTAAGAAGACACGAACTTAAAGTCACTGGTTCTAGACCCTGTTGTCAGGTAGGCGTCATAGTTGTAAGCGCTGCGTAAAGTTCCTGTGCCGTCAACATCTGCGTAATTAGGAGGCAGATAAGCGCTGGGGATGGCCACGGCTCCGTCAAACAACAGTCTGGGCTTTCTCCTGCGACAAAACCTCACACCCAGGATGATGATGATGAAGGTCAGAAAAAAGGTGGACACAGACACCAGCGCGATGATCAGATAAGAGGTCAGCTTGGAGTTCTTCTCATCATAAGAAATGTCCTTCAGTTCTGGCACCTCAGCCAAGTTATCAGAGATCAGTAAATACATGGAACAGGTTGCAGAGAGAGAGGGTTGTCCGTTATCTTTCACTGCCACAATAAGGTTCTGTTTCATGCTGTCAGATTCAGAAATGTCCCGCTGGGTCCTGATCTCTCCGCTGTGGACACCAATAGTGAAAAGTCCCGGATCAGCGGATTTCACTATATGATAGGACAGCCAGGCGTTCTGTCCGGAGTCCGCGTCCACCGCTATCACTTTGGACACCAGAGAGCCTCCGTGTGCAGCTTTGGGGACCAGCTCGGTCATGAAGGAGTTGCCCTCCGGGGCGGGGTACAGTATCTGAGGAGAGTTGTCATTCACGTCCGATATGAACACACTCACGCTCACGTTGCTGCTGAGCGGAGGAGAACCGTTGTCTCTGGCCATCACGGCCACTTTAAAGCTCCTGAACTGTTCGTAATCAAGCGACCTCACAGCGTGGATCACCCCCGTGTCTCCGTTAACAGACACATAGGAGGACACTGGGGCACCGTTCACCTCACCGGCTAGCAGAGAATAAATCACGGTACCGTTTTGTCTCCAGTCGGGGTCTCGAGCAGTAACGGAACATAAAGTGGAGCCAGGTTTGTTATTTTCACTCACATATGCGCTGTAGGACTGTTCCTCAAACACTGGGGGGTTGTCGTTGATGTCTGCTACTGATAACTGAACCGTTTTAGAGGAGGACAGAGGTGGAGAGCCCTCGTCAGTGGCGGTGATTGTAATGTTGTAATCAGACACTAGTTCACGGTCCAGTTGTCCTGTGCTCACCAGAGAATAATAGTTTTTAATAGAAGGAACCAACTTAAACGGGACATTTTGCTGAATGGAGCAGCGGACCTGTCTGTTAGTCTCAGAGTCTCTGTCCTGCACGTTAATGATGCCCACCTCTGTACCAGGTGACACGTTCTCAGGTATGGGGTTAGTCAGCGATTTCAGGTATATAACTGGGGCGTTGTCATTTACATCAGTAATTTCTATTATTAAGGTTGCGTACGACGCCAATCCCAGTCCATCTTTGGCACTTATCTGCATTTCATAAGACGATTCTTTTTCATAATCAATAGATCCAGCAACTTTAACCTCTCCTGTTTTAGAGTTTAGGGAGAAAACCTGGTTCTCATCTGAAACGTCGTCAAATCCATAAATTACTTCTCCATTTATTCCCTCGTCTGCATCAGTAGCACTCACAGTGAGTACAACGGTATCCACAGGAGAGTTTTCAGGCAGACTGGCTTTATAGACGGTCTGGCTGAACACTGGAACATTATCATTAGCATCCAGCACAGTGACGTGTATGACTACAGTGCCTGATCTCCGAGGAGAGCCTCCATCAAATGCGGTAAGCAATAACATGAGCTCTTTTTTGTCCTCTCTGTCTAATTCTTTGTCTAACACCAGTTCACCATATTTCCGTCCACTGCCCTTTGTCTTCACGTTTAATTTGAAATGATCATTCTGCTGAAGCGAGTAGCTCTGAACAGCATTTTCTCCGATGTCTCCATCATGTGCCTCATCAAGGGGAAAACGCGCACCCTTGTCCGCCGATTCACGAATTTCAAAATTCAGTGACTCCTCTTTAAATTGGGGTGAATTGTCGTTGATATCTTGAATGCGGATATTAATACGATGCAGCTCTAAAGGATTTTCCAGTACCAGTTCCTGTTTGAGAACACACGATGCTCTTTTCGCACAAAGCCCTTCTCTGTCAATCCTTTCTTGTACGATCAAGTCTCCGGTGTTGAGATTCACACCGCAGTACTGAACGTTGTTATCCTCAGTATCAATGCGGGCCTTGCGAGCAGACAGTCTGCCCGAATCAAGTCCCAGATCTTTGGCGATATTTCCAATGACAGATCCACGTTTCATCTCCTCCGGGATAGAGTAGCTCACGTCTCCATAGACGGGGTGGAGGGCGAGAAAAACACAAGCAAGGCCGAAACGCAGCGTAAATCTGCTGTATCCCATTGTTACTGCGAGAAAACTTACATATACAGAAAAATATATTGCCAAGTAGTCCTAAAAATACCAACAATTCATTCGCGATTTACTCCAGCAAAAAAAAGCAATCGTCAAATTACAGTCCCACACGAAGCAGTTCTTGTCAACCGCGCTACAAGAGCAGAGTCAGGCTTTAAATTCGATGAAAAAGAAGGGTGGAGAATGACTGTGCTTTGTCGTGTACTGGTGCATACTGACACCATGAGTATTTCTAAGGTATAACAGGAAGATGGAGGAATTTCTTTATTTACATGTTTAGAAAATAGACCAATTCCATACTTCTCATTGATCAGAAAAATACATGGAATAGTTCTTTCTCAGGAAAGGACAGTCATGAGACTGTTTTGGACTCTAAATAGCCATGTGTTTTCAAACACACGTCTTTACAAACAGTGATTGTTAAAAGTTAATGCATTGCCTTCAAAGACACAAAAATCTCAAGAACTGTGAGGATTTGAGAACTCATGAGAGAGATCAAACCTCTTAAACTGGTTTTGCTATGCTTAAACGTTACGTGATGAGGGGGAAAAAACAAGTAAATCTCAACTCCTTTCTTAATATAATAGCAAAAGTGCTGAGATCAAATTAAAAAGCGTGGAGAGAGGGGTGTGATGTCGACATCATAAAAGAACAAGTGAAATTATTCTAAAATGCTTAAATAAAAACTAAAAGAGTTCAGCACCAAGGGCAGAGAAACATAACGTCAGGGAGTTACAACAGCAAAAAAGGCTTAGATAAATAACCACTGGAAAATGCATCGCAACATCGGACAGGTTTCAGCACCAAGGACAGCGACATTTAATGGAATATTAAAATTATAAAGTATACTTCCAGTACGTCATAAATATATAAAAAATAAAAAATGGCGCCATAATTATTCCAAAGGTGCAAAGTAATTGACCGAAAACATGTATTAAACATGAGTTTGTAGAGGGTTCATTCAAATATACACTACCAGTCAAAAGTTTGGACACACTTTCCCATTCACTTGTATAAGAAACTGTGTCCAAACTTTTGACTGGTAGTGTCTGTGTGTATTGCAAATGGTGTAAAGAGATCAGGAAGTTATTACGGCACTCTCACTGGTCGGCATCTGGAGGCAAATCTTGAATGGAAAATAAAACACAAACAAAGCCTCTGACGTCTAAACAGAACGTTTGAAAGTAAAAACGGAACGCTAAAAGATATATCAGGAAAAGCTGGAATCAAAATTATTTAGGAATAAACTTTTTTACTAAACAACAATGAGAGTGATTAAATGCACAATTAAATAAGGCCACCACAACAGCATAGCGGAAAGTTAGAAAAGCAAGAAAACTGACAAAGTAGAAAGAAAATCACGAGAAGGGTTTCTTCAGTACTTGAAAACCTAAGTTCAGTGATAAGAAATGTGACCCTACCTCAGGAGAGTCATCACAGTCTCCAAATACTTCAGCAAAGTCAGATGGGCTTTTCCTCAGAGTCTGGTCAGCAGGCAGTGTGTTGTCATTGTAGGATGACACGAACTTAAAGTCACTGGTTCTAGACCCTGTAGTCAGGTAGGCATCATAATTGTAAGCGCTGCGTAAAGTTCCTGTGCCGTCAACATCTGCGTAATTAGGCGGCAGATAAGCGCTGGGGATGGCCACTGCTCCGTCAAACAACAGTCTGGGCTTTCTCCTGCGACAAAACCTCACACCCAGGATGATGATGATGAAGGTCAGAAAAAAGGTGGACACAGACACCAGCGCGATGATCAGATAAGAGGTCAGCTTGGAGTTCTTCTCATCATAAGAAATGTCCTTCAGTTCTGGCACCTCAGCCAAGTTATCAGAGATCAGTAAATACATGGAACAGGTGGCAGAGAGAGAGGGCTGTCCGTTATCTTTCACTGCCACAATAAGGTTCTGTTTCATGCTGTCAGATTCAGAAATGTCCCGCTGGGTCCTGATCTCTCCGCTGTGGACACCAATAGTGAAAAGTCCCGGATCAGTGGATTTCACTATATGATAGGATAGCCAGGCGTTCTGTCCGGAGTCCGCGTCCACCGCTATCACTTTGGACACCAGAGAGCCTCCGTGTGCAGCTTTGGGGACCAGCTCGGTCATGAAGGAGTTGCCCTCCGGGGCGGGGTACAGTATCTGAGGAGAGTTGTCATTCACGTCCGATATGAACACACGCACGCTCACGTTGCTGCTGAGCGGAGGAGAGCCGTTGTCTCTGGCCATCACGGCCACTTTAAAGCTCCTGAACTGTTCATAATCAAACGACCTCACAGCGTGGATCACCCCCGTGTCTCCGTTAACAGACACATAGGAGGACACCGGGGCACCGTTCACCTCACCGGCTAACAGAGAATAAATCACTGTACCGTTTTGTCTCCAGTCGGGGTCTCGAGCAGTAACGGAACATAAAGTGGAGCCAGGTTTGTTATTTTCACTCACATATGCGCTGTAGGACTGTTCCTCAAACACTGGTGGGTTGTCGTTGATGTCTGCTACAGATAACTCAACAGTTTTAGAGGACGACAGAGGTGGAGAGCCCTCGTCAGTGGCAGTGATTGTAATGTTGTAATCAGACACTAGTTCACGGTCCAGTTGTCCTGTGCTCACCAGAGAATAATAGTTTTTAATAGAAGGAACCAACTTAAAAGGGACATTTTGCTGAATGGAGCAGCGGACCTGTCTGTTAGTCTCAGAGTCTCTGTCCTGCACGTTGATGATGCCCACCTCTGTACCAGGTGACACGTTCTCAGGTATGGGGTTAGTCAGTGATTTCAGATATATAACTGGGGCGTTGTCATTTACATCAGTAATTTCTATAATTAACGTTGCGTATGAAACTAGTCCTAGACCATCTTTTGCACTTATCTGCATTTCATAGGATGACTCTCTTTCATAATCGATGGCTCCAGATACTCTCACCTCACCCGATTTAGAATGTAAAGAAAATACGTTATTTTCATCTGAAACATGATCAAATGCAAAAGTAATTTCACTATTTAATCCCTCGTCTGCATCAGCAGCACTCACAGTGATCACTAATGTATCCACAGGAGAGTTTTCAGGCAGACTGGCTTTATAAACGGTCTGGCTGAACACTGGAACATTATCATTAGCATCCAGCACAGTGACGTGTATGACTACAGTGCCTGATCTCCGAGGAGAGCCTCCATCAAATGCGGTAAGCAATAACGTGAGCTCTTTTTTGTCCTCTCTGTCTAATTCCTTGTCTAAAACTAATTCGCAGTATTTTCTTCCTCCTGACTTTGTGTTTACATTTAATTTAAAATGGTCATTCTGCTGAAGCGTGTAGCCCTGAACAGCATTTTCTCCGATGTCTCCATCATGTGCCTCTCCAAGTAGGAACCGTTCACCCTTGTCAGCTGATTCCCGTATTTCAATCCTAAGTGACTCCTCTTTAAATTGGGGTGAATTGTCGTTAATATCTTGAATGCGAACATTAATACGGTGCAGCTCTAAAGGATTTTCCAGTACCAGTTCCTGTTTGAGAACACACGATGCTCTTTTCGCACAAAGCCCTTCTCTGTCAATCCTTTCTTGTACGATCAAGTCTCCGGTGTTGAGATTCACACCGCAGTACTGAACGTTGTTATCCTCAGTATCAATGCGGGCCTTGCGAGCAGACAGTCTGCCCGAATCAAGTCCCAGATCTTTGGCGATATTTCCAATGACAGATCCACGTTTCATCTCCTCCGGGATAGAGTAGCTCACGTCTCCATAGACGGGGTGGAGGGCGAGAAAAACACAAGCAAGGCCGTAATGCAGCGTAAATCTGCTGTATCCCATTGTTATTGCAAGAAAACGCACATATACAGAAAACTGTATTGCCAAGTAGTCCGAAATATATCAACAATTCATTCGTGATTTACTCCAGCAACAAAAACAGTATTGAAATTGTAGTCCCACACGAAGCAGTTTTGTCAACCGCGCTACAAGAGCAGAGTCAGGCTTTAAATTCGATGAAAAAGAAGGGTGGAGAATGACTGAACTTTGTCGTCTATTGGTGCATACTGACACCATGAGTATTTCTAAGGTATAACAGCAAGATGGAGGAATTTGTTTATTTACATGTTTAGAAAATAGACCAATTCCATGCAACGTATTTATCAGAAAAATACTTGGAATAAATCAGTGTCGGGAAGGACAGCCATGAGACTGTTGTGGACTTTAAATAGTTTTGTGTTTTCAAACACACGTTTTACAAGACATTGCTTGGTTCAAAGTTAATGCATTGCCTACAAAGACACAATGATCTTCAGTAATGTGAGGATTTTGACAAGTCAGGAGATTGATCAAACCTCTTTAATAGGTCTTGGTATGCTTAAACGTTGCGTGATGACGGGAAAATAATCCAAATTTAAAATAAAAAATATTCAGGAACAATCAATGATTCTAAGCAACCCTTGAACTGATTCCATGTACACTAAACATATGCCACCATAACAATAAAAAAAGTACAACTAACACAGTCAATACGAGCAACGAGAAGGGCTTCATCAGGATTTTGAACCTAAGTTCAGTAATATGAAATGTAACCCTACCTCAGGAGAATCATCACAATCTCCAAAGACATCAGCAAAGTCAGATGGGCTTTTCCTCAGAGTCTGGTCAGCAGGCAGTGTGTTGTCATTGTAAGAAGACACGAACTTAAAGTCACTGGTTCTAGACCCTGTTGTCAGGTAGGCGTCATAGTTGTAAGCGCTGCGTAAAGTTCCTGTGCCGTCAACATCTGCGTAATTCGGAGGCAGATAAGCGCTGGGGATGGCCACTGCTCCGTCAAACAACAGTCTGGGCTTTCTCCTGCGACAAAACCTCACACCCAGGATGATGATGATGAAGGTCAGAAAAAAGGTGGACACAGACACCAGCGCGATGATCAGATAAGAGGTCAGCTTGGAGTTCTTCTCATCATAAGAAATGTCCTTCAGTTCTGGCACCTCAGCCAAGTTATCAGAGATCAGTAAATACATGGAACAGGTGGCAGAGAGAGAGGGCTGTCCGTTATCTTTCACTGACACAATAAGGTTCTGTTTCATGCTGTCAGACTCAGAAATGTCCCGCTGGGTCCTGATCTCTCCGCTTTGGACCCCAATAGTGAAAAGTCCCGGATCTGTGGATTTCACTATATGATAGGACAGCCATGCGTTCTGTCCGGAGTCCGCGTCCACCGCTATCACTTTGGACACCAGAGAGCCTCCGTGTGCAGCTTTGGGGACCAGCTCGGTCATGAAGGAGTTGCCCTCCGGGGCGGGGTACAGTATCTGAGGAGAGTTGTCATTCACGTCCGATATGAACACACTGACGCTCACGTTGCTGCTGAGCGGAGGAGAACCGTTGTCTCTGGCCATCACGGCCACTTTAAAGCTCCTGAACTGTTCGTAATCAAACGACCTCAAAGCGTGGATCACCCCCGTGTCTCCGTTAACGGACACATAGGAGGACACCGGGGCACCGTTCACCTCACCGGCTAACAGAGAATAAATCACTGTACCGTTTTGTCTCCAGTCGGGATCTCGAGCAGTAACGGAACATAAAGTGGAGCCAGGTTTGTTATTTTCACTCACATATGCGCTGTAGGACTGTTCCTCAAACACTGGTGGGTTGTCGTTGATGTCTGCTACAGATAACTCAACAGTTTTAGAGGACGACAGAGGTGGAGAGCCCTCGTCAGTGGCAGTGATTGTAATGTTGTAATCAGACACTAGTTCACGGTCCAGTTGTCCTGTGCTCACCAGAGAATAATAGTTTTTGATAGAAGGAACCAACTTAAAAGGGACATTTTGCTGAATGGAGCAGCGGACCTGTCTGTTAGTCTCAGAGTCTCTGTCCTGCACGTTGATGATGCCCACCTCTGTACCAGGTGACACGTTCTCAGGTATGGGGTTGGTCAGTGATTTCAGATATATAACTGGGGCATTGTCATTTATATCAGTAACATCTATAATGACTTTGGCATAAGAGGTTAATCCCAAACCATCTTTTGCAGTAACACGTAGTTCAAACGATGATGCAGTTTCAAAATCAACTGTTGTCGTCAATTTTATATCACCTGTCTTATGATCTATGGTAAATATGGACTTGATGTCTTCTGAAACGTGTCCAAAATCATATGTAACGTCTCCATTTAATCCCTCATCTGCATCAGTAGCACTCACTGTCAGAACAACAGTACCCAGAGGAGAGTTTTCGGGTAGGCTGACTTTATAAACGGCCTGGCTAAACACTGGCACGTTATCATTAGCATCTAGTACAGTGACGTGAATGACTACGGTACCTGATCTTGGGGGTGAACCACCATCCAGAGCTGTCAGTAGAAGACTGATCTCTTTTAGTTTTTCGCGGTCTAGCTCTTGGTTCAGAACAAGCTCCACAGAATTAGCTCCAACGCCCAGAACGAAATTATCATTCCTTTGGAGGCTGTACGTCTGAACGGAATATTTGCCTACATCCGCATCATGTGATTCTTCTATTGGAAAACGAGCACCTTTAACCGCGGATTCACGAATATCTATATGGATCAATTCCTTATTAAACTGGGGAGAGTTATCATTTATATCCTGGACATGGAGACTAATTCGATGCAATTCTAACGGATTCTCTAACATGAGTTCTTGTTTCAACACGCAGGAAGCTTTGTCTCCACAAAGGCCCTCTCTGTCGATCCTTTCAGAAACAGTCAGATCCCCGTTACGGAGGTTTATGTCACAATAACGTTTGTCGCTCTCCTCAGTATCAATGCGAGCCTTTCGAGCGGATAGTCTGCTCGTTTCAAGACCCAAATCCTTGGCGATGTTTCCGATCACGGATCCGCGTTTCATCTCCTCCGGAAAAGAATAGCTGATATCTCCATTGGTGACGTGCAAGGAAAAGAGCAGTAAACCGACAGCACAGCTTTGTAATGCCAGTCCCGTGAAAGTCATCATGACACCGATCCGAAACAGTAAAGTTTTCCTTTGCAAAAGGCGGGATGGATCCAGAAAAATTAAGGATTTGAACCAAAATAAACCAAATCCAAGATCAGATCTCTGCCTCTCTGGACGATCAACTGCAGCACCTTTAGTCACATTAAGCGTCGACAACAGTGGGTGGATGTCGACACTAAATCTACTTCAGCTGGTGCACAGCGACATCGTGAGTCTCCTTAAGAAATTGCAACCTTCCACAAGCAGCAAGTCTGCAAACTGATAAAATATCAATAACAGCATATATGGAGAGTATAGTAAATTCAAGAGGGGATCATTAATCGAAATGAGTAAATTGTTGGGAAAAAGTTTAGAACATAAGACATAATACAGTTTAATAATTGTATTAAATAAGATATAACATAACAAGACGTGTTATTTTGTCCCTAAAAAGCAGCCAGAGAGCAACGGGGAGTTTCAGCACCAAGGACAGAGACATATACAAATTGGATTCAAGTCTCGAAGACGCACATATTCAGTGCAGAGTGAACAGATAATTACAAGACAAACGGGGAAATTGCACTTATCAAAAGTTGGTCTTGAAATTAATCGTAACACAGACTGAAAAAACAAAACAAACAGAGGCCTATTATTTTTGAAGTTCAATGTTAAGAGGGACCAAAACAATTTAAGACTGGGAGGGTAAAGGTGTAGAAGTGGGAATAAATATCAGAAATACTTCATGTTTCAACAGAAATACTGAGAAAGTGCTCATATATAGGCTACACTTTTTGCAGCACTACAAAATGGCTTGTGTTTGGTTAACACTTACCAGAAAAAGCGACAGACTAGAATAAAAAGTTGCCAAGATTCCACGACTTCAACAGATATTCCAAGAAAGTCATTATGTAGTTATGATCCACTGTCTGTAACACAGCTAAAGGACATGAGATGGGTGAGCCCAATATAATAATGCCCAGGAAAGGGAACTCACTGGAATCAGATTTCCTCCAAACTCAAGAAGTTGATCAACGAAGAGAAACCAAAATCAAAGTAACATAATTTCATGATTTCACTCAATCAAATATGAATAGAAATGCTCAAATGAGGATCAAATAAAAAAAAACAACCGATTAAAACTTGAAGTCACTGTTAACTTGAGCTTTAATGAACCAAACAAAGTTCTTCAAAACTCTTCAGGAGTAAAACCTAAAAGGAGACCTGTTATATATCATCTACAACTGACCAGTTTAGTGGCACGAAAGATACAAAACAGCATTTGGCACATGTCCCTACCTCAGGAGAATCATCACAGTCTCCAAATACTTCAGCAAAGTCACTTGGACTTTTCCTCAGAGTCTGGTCAGCAGGCAGTGTGTTGTCATTGTAAGAGGACACGAACTTAAAGTCACTGGTTCTAGACCCTGTTGTCAGGTAGGCGTCATAGTTGTAAGCGCTGCGTAAAGTTCCTGTGCCGTCAACATCTGCGTAATTAGGAGGCAGATAAGCGCTGGGGATGGCCACTGCTCCGTCAAACAACAGTCTGGGCTTTCTCCTGCGACAAAACCTCACACCCAGGATGATGATGATGAAGGTCAGAAAAAAGGTGGACACAGACACCAGCGCGATGATCAGATAAGAGGTCAGCTTGGAGTTCTTCTCATCATAAGAAATGTCCTTCAGTTCTGGCACCTCAGCCAAGTTATCAGAGATCAGTAAATACATGGAACAGGTGGCAGAGAGAGAGGGCTGTCCGTTATCTTTCACTGACACAATAAGGTTCTGTTTCATGCTGTCAGATTCAGAAATGTCCCGCTGGGTCCTGATCTCTCCGCTGTGGACACCAATAGTGAAAAGTCCCGGATCAGTGGATTTCACTATATGATAGGACAGCCAGGCGTTCTGTCCGGAGTCCGCGTCCACCGCTATCACTTTGGACACCAGAGAGCCTCCGTGTGCCGCTTTAGGGACCAGCTCGGTCATGAAGGAGTTTCCCTCCGGGGCGGGGTACAGTATCTGAGGAGAGTTGTCATTCACGTCCGATATGAACACACGCACGCTCACGTTGCTGCTGAGCGGAGGAGAACCGTTGTCTCTGGCCATCACGGCCACTTTAAAGCTCCTGAACTGTTCATAATCAAACGACCTCACAGCGTGGATCACCCCCGTGTCTCCGTTAACCGACACATAGGAGGACACCGGGGCACCGTTCACCTCACCGGCTAACAGAGAATAAATCACTGTACCGTTTTGTTTCCAGTCGGGGTCTCGAGCAGTAACGGAACATAAAGTGGAGCCAGGTGTGTTATTTTCACTCACATATGCGCTGTAGGACTGTTCCTCAAACACTGGTGGGTTGTCGTTGATGTCTGCTACAGATAACTCAACAGTTTTAGAGGAGGACAGAGGTGGAGAGCCCTCGTCAGTGGCAGTGATTGTAATGTTGTAATCAGACACTAGTTCACGGTCCAGTTGTCCTGTGCTCACCAGAGAATAATAGTTTTTAATAGAAGGAACCAACTTAAAAGGGACATTTTGCTGAATGGAGCAGCGGACCTGTCTGTTAGTCTCAGAGTCTCTGTCCTGCACGTTAATGATGCCCACCTCTGTACCAGGTGACACGTTCTCAGGTATGGGGTTAGTCAGTGACTTCAGATATATAACTGGGGCGTTGTCATTTATATCAGAAACATCTATAATGACTTTGGCATAAGAGGTTAATCCCAAACCATCTTTTGCAGTGACACGCAGTTCAAACGATGATGCAGTTTCAAAATCAACTGTTGTCGTCAATTTTATATCACCTGTCTTATGATCTATGGTAAATATGGACTTGATGTCTTCTGAAACGTGTCCAAAATCATATGTAACGTCTCCATTTAATCCCTCATCTGCATCAGTAGCACTCACTGTCAGAACAACAGTACCCGGTGGAGAGTTTTCGGATAGGCTGGCTTTATAAACGGCCTGGCTAAACACTGGCACGTTATCATTAGCATCTAGTACAGTGACGTGAATGACTACGGTACCTGATCTTGGGGGTGAACCACCATCCAGAGCTGTCAGTAGAAGATTGATCTCTTTTAATTTTTCGCGGTCTAGCTCTTGGTTCAGAACAAGCTCCACAGAATTAGTTCCAACGCCCAGAATGAAATTATCGTTCCTTTGGAGGCTGTACGTCTGAACGGAATATTTGCCTACATCCGCATCATGTGCTTCTTCTATTGGAAAACGAGCACCTTTATCCGCGGATTCACTTATATCTATTTGTATCAATTCCTTATTAAATTGAGGGGAGTTATCATTTATATCCTGGACATGGAGACTAATTCGATGCAATTCTAACGGATTCTCTAACATGAGTTCTTGTTTCAACACGCAGGAAGCTTTGTCTCCACAAAGGCCCTCTCTGTCGATCCTTTCAGAAACAGTCAGATCCCCGTTACGGAGGTTTATGTCACAATAACGTTTGTCGCTCTCCTCAGTATCAATGCGGGCCTTTCGAGCGGATAATCTGCTCGTTTCAAGACCCAAATCCTTGGCGATGTTTCCGATCACGGATCCGCGTTTCATCTCCTCCGGAAAGGAATAGCTGATATCTCCATTGGTGACGTGCAAAGAAAAGAGCAGTATACCGACAGCACAGCATTGGATTGCCAGTCCCGTGAAAGTCATCATGACACCGATCCAACAGAGTAAAGCTTTCCTTTGCAAAAGGCGGGATAGATCCAGAAAAAATGAAAGATTTGAACCAAACTAAACCAAATCCAAGACCAGATCTCTGCCTCTCTGGACGATCAACTGCAGCACCTTTAGTCACATTAAGCGTCGATAACAGTGGGTGGATGTCGACACTAAATCTACTTCAGCTGGTGCACAGCGACATCGTGAGTCTCCTTAAGAAATTGCAACCTTCCACAAGCAGCAAGTCTGCCAGTGAGAAATTATCAATAACAGCATATATGGAGAGAGTATGTTCATTTCAAGAGGGGATCATTAATCGAAATGAGTAAATTGTTGGGAAAAAGTTTAGAACATAAGACATAATACAGTTTAATAATTTAATTAAATAAGATATAACATAACAAGACGTGTTATTTTGTCCCTAAAAAGCAGCCAGAGAGCAACAGGGCGTTTCAGCACCAAGGGCAGAGACATATACAAATTAGATTCAAGTCTCGAAGACGCACGTATTCAGTGCAGAGTGAACAGATAATTACAAGAGAAACGGGGAAAATTGCACTTATCAAAAGTTGGTCTTGAAATTAATCGTAACACAGACTGAAAAAAACAAAACAAACAGAGCCCTATTATTTTTGAAGTTCAATGTTAAGTGGGACCAAAACAATTGAAGACAGGGAGGGGACAGGTGTAGTAGTGGTAAGAAGAAATATCAGAAATACTGACAAAGTGCTCATATATAGGCTACACTTTTTGCAGCACTACTAAATGGCTTGTGTTTGGTTAACACTTACCAGAAAAAGCGACAGACAAGAATAAAAAGTTGCCAAGATTCCACGACTTCAACAGATATTCCAAGAAAGTCATTATATAGGTATGATGCACTGTCTGTAACACAGCTTTAGGACATGAGAAGGGTAAGCCCATAATACCACACAGGAAAGGGAATTCACTGGAATCAGATTTCCTCCAAACTCAAGAAGTTGATCAACTAATAGAAACCAAAAGGAAAAGCAACATAATTTCAGTATCAAATGAAAAAAAGGACAAATTCAATCTTGAAGTCGCTGTTAACTTGAGCTTTAATAAACCAAACAAAGTTCTTCAAAACTCTTCAGGAGTAAAACCTGAAAGGAGACCTGTTATATCATCTACAACTGACCAGTTTAGTGGCACGAATGATACAAAATAGTATTTGGCACATGTTCCTACCTCAGGAGAATCATCACAGTCTCCAAAAACATCAGCAAAGTCAGATGGGCTTTTCCTCAGAGTCTGGTCAGCAGGCAGTGTGTTGTCATTGTAAGATGACACGAACTTAAAGTCACTGGTTCTAGACCCTGTTGTCAGGTAGGCGTCATAATTGTAAGCGCTGCGTAAAGTTCCTGTGCCGTCAACATCTGCGTAATTAGGAGGCAGATAAGCGCTGGGGATGGCCACTGCTCCGTCAAACAACAGTCTGGGCTTTCTCCTGCGACAAAACCTCACACCCAGGATGATGATGATGAAGGTCAGAAAAAAGGTGGACACAGACACCAGCGCGATGATCAGATAAGAGGTCAGCTTGGAGTTCTTCTCATCATAAGAAATGTCCTTCAGTTCTGGCACCTCAGCCAAGTTATCAGAGATCAGTAAATACATGGAACAGGTGGCAGAGAGAGAGGGTTGTCCGTTATCTTTCACTGACACAATAAGGTTCTGTTTCATGCTGTCAGATTCAGAAATGTCCCGCTGGGTCCTGATCTCTCCGCTGTGGACACCAATAGTGAAAAGTCCCGGATCAGTGGATTTCACTATATGATAGGACAGCCAGGCGTTCTGTCCGGAGTCCGCGTCCACCGCTATCACTTTGGACACCAGAGAGCCTCCGTGTGCAGCTTTGGGGACCAGCTCGGTCATGAAGGAGTTGCCCTCC
Organism: Semicossyphus pulcher; assembly: GCF_022749685.1. Taxonomy (NCBI): domain Eukaryota; kingdom Metazoa; phylum Chordata; class Actinopteri; order Labriformes; family Labridae; genus Semicossyphus; species Semicossyphus pulcher. The sequence goes on from NW_027211693.1 coordinate 20,250,115, forward strand.
GGGGCGGGGTACAGTATCTGAGGAGAGTTGTCATTCACGTCCGATATGAACACACTCACGCTCACGTTGCTGCTGAGCGGAGGAGAACCGTTGTCTCTGGCCATCACGGCCACTTTAAAGCTCCTGAACTGTTCGTAATCAAACGACCTCACAGCGTGGATCACCCCCGTGTCTCCGTTAACAGACACATAGGAGGACACCGGGGCACCGTTCACCTCACCGGCTAGCAGAGAATAAATCACTGTACCGTTTTGTCTCCAGTCGGGGTCTCGAGCAGTAACGGAACATAAAGTGGAGCCAGGTTTGTTATTTTCACTCACATATGCACTGTAGGACTGTTCCTCAAACACTGGTGGGTTGTCGTTGATGTCTGCGACAGATAACTCAACAGTTTTAGAGGACGACAGAGGTGGAGAGCCCTCGTCAGTGGCAGTGATTGTAATGTTGTAATCAGACACTAGTTCACGGTCCAGTTGTCCTGTGCTCACCAGAGAATAATAGTTTTTAATAGAAGGAACCAACTTAAAAGGGACATTTTGCTCAATGGAGCAGCGGACCTGTCTGTTAGTCGTAGAGTCTCTGTCCTGCACGTTAATGATGCCCACCTCTGTACCAGGTGACACGTTCTCAGGTATGGGGTTAGTCAGTGATTTCAGGTATATTAACGGGGCATTATCATTCACATCAGTGATATCAATAATCACCTTCGCTTCTGAAGACAGACCATAACCATCTTTGGCCTCAACAAACACTTCATATTTGGGTCCCTCTTCATAATCTATGCCACCTGCTACACTGATCACTCCACTTTTCTCATCTAGTGAAAAAAGCTTCTGTGATTTATCAGAAATTCGGCTAAATTCATACGTAACCTCTCCGTTGACACCTTCGTCAGCGTCTGATGCACTTAAAGTGATAACTGGGGTATTAATGGGTGAGTTTTCCGCTATTGTCCCTGTATATACGGCCTCTGTGAACACTGGGGCGTTATCATTAGCATCAAGTACAATGACGTGTATGACTACAGTCCCGGATCTCTGAGGAGAGCCTCCATCCACAGCTTTGAGCAATAATTTCATTTCCTGCTGCTCCTCTCGGTCTAACTCCTTATCTAACACCAACTCACCATATTTATTACCAGAACTCGTCGTCTGCATGTTGAACACAAAGTGGGGGTTTTGTTCCAAATTGTAGCTCTCAACTGAGTTCTTGCCTACATCAGCGTCTTGTGCTGCATTTATGCGATACCTAGCCCCTTTGGCAGCTGATTCTCTGATTTCAAGCTTTATAATATCCTTCGGGAAAATTGGCGCATTGTCGTTTACGTCCTGCACCTGCAGGGACAACCGGTGCAATTCTAATGGATTCTCTAAAAGCAATTCGAATCTAAGAACACACGAAGGCTTCTCTCCACAGTGCTCCTCTCGGTCTATTCTTTCAGAAACGAATAAATCCCCGCTCCGGAGGTTAATCCCGCAGTATTGTTTGTCGTTGCCCTCCATGTCAACACGAGCTTTGCGAGCAGACAGTCTGCCCACCTCCAGGCCGAGATCCTTGGCGATATTTCCAATCACAGATCCGTGCTTCAGCTCCTCCTGCACAGCATAGCTCAGGTCTCCGTGTGCGTAATGCACCACAACAAAGAGAAAGACAAAGCCGCAGCACTGAAGAACGCTCCGTCGATACATCGTCCTAAAACAGTACTACACCAGTTTATACACGGTAGTCTCGACCACTAAATTCAGTTATAGTACAATAGATGTGCCTTCCAAGCATGTGTCGTCGGTATTGAAGGCTACAAAGAACACAGGAATGGTCGATCCAAGTAATGGGTTGTGTGCAAAGCAGCCTGAACATCTGACTCCTTAGCTGGTCTGTAGTGACACCGTGAGTACAAATGAAACATAGCAGTTTAATTTGAAATCCACTATACGGTAGACTGACCGTCAATGTTTAAAAATAAAGTTTGATACGATATTCAATAGCGACTTAAAGAAATTGTACCATTTTAACTCTTCTTTAAAAAAACTGAGTAGCTGGTACTTTGAGTTTTAAGAGTTTATAAAAATGAATCCTCTTGAAGCATTTCATGGTGACATTGTAAGAAACATTTCCCGAAATACTACTGTTACAGATAATAATCACAGGCTGGTTATTTTCTGTTCCACATTAAATACTATAATATTAGTCAGTGCAACATCTTTTATTCTGCCGTTGAATCTCGTGGAGATTAGCTGTCATAGAAGTACATCGTTGTGTGTCTCTCTCTGTCTGACTCCCCGAGCAGATGCTGAATAAACAAAACTAAATGTTTTCAAGAAATGTTACAAATAGTGTGAACTGCAAGAATTATAGCAGCTTCACAATGTTGGTGGTAATGAATGTTCTTCAACTTGTCATTGAGATTGTAGTCATTCATCTCTGCGAAGAGCAAAACGTTGTGCCTTTAAACTTGTTGAAAGTTTTCTGCCAGCTAAAAACAACGTTTGGACATGAACTCAAAATGAAGCAGCCAAGACAAAAAATTAAAATACGACAAAGCTATCAGAAAATGAACAACTTGACATGGCACAAAACCTGTTTGGCAGTTGTCAAACAAACCACTGCGTCGGCAGTGAACCTATTAGAATTACACCTCCCTATGTAGAGAACTTTAAATTGAGTTAAGGTAAGGGCATTGGGACGGGATAAAATACAGGACATTCTACTGACTGATTAATCAAATGTTTACCATACAGACGTTCACTATGACTTTAAAACGTGGAATATATGCATTAAGGAAAGCTACAATCTTGAAAATAACACAGCTTATTTATACTCTTAAAACAACAAGACAGGTGCAACGTTGTCCCCGAAAATGCACCCAGAAAGCAAGAGGGTATTTCAGCACCAAGGACAGAGACAAAAAATAGGATATCACATGTTGAAATACAAACTATCACGCTCAATTGGTCGAAAAAAAGAAAAGAACCAACCTATTGAAGCTTGTAGTAACTTTAAACCTGAACTTAATTACCAAACAGGAAGACATTTCTTGAAAACTCTTTGCCGGTGTTGCCTCATACCTGTTAAATAATCTATAACTTGACAGATTACGAGGACAAAAGAGACAAAAACGTATTTGGCACATGTTCCTACCTCTGGAGAATCATCACAGTCTCCGAATACTTCAGCAAAGTCGGATGGGCTTTTCCTCAGAGTCTGGTCAGCAGGCAGTGTGTTGTCATTGTAAGATGACACGAACTTAAAGTCACTGGTTCTAGACCCTGTTGTCAGGTAGGCGTCATAATTGTAAGCGCTGCGTAAAGTTCCTGTGCCGTCAACATCTGCGTAATTAGGAGGCAGATAAGCGCTGGGGATGGCCACTGCTCCGTCAAACAACAGTCTGGGCTTTCTCCTGCGACAAAACCTCACACCCAGGATGATGATGATGAAGGTCAGAAAAAAGGTGGACACAGACACCAGCGCGATGATCAGATAAGAGGTCAGCTTGGAGTTCTTCTCATCATAAGAAATGTCCTTCAGTTCTGGCACCTCAGCCAAGTTATCAGAGATCAGTAAATACATGGAACAGGTGGCAGAGAGAGAGGGCTGTCCGTTATCTTTCACTGCCACAATAAGGTTCTGTTTCATGCTGTCAGATTCAGAAATGTCCCGCTGGGTCCTGATCTCTCCGCTGTGGACACCGATAGTGAAAAGTCCCGGATCAGTGGATTTCACGATATGATAGGACAGCCAGGCGTTCTGTCCGGAGTCCGCGTCCACCGCTATCACTTTGGACACCAGGGAGCCTCCGTGTGCAGCTTTGGGGACCAGCTCGGTCATGAAGGAGTTGCCCTCCGGGGCGGGGTACAGTATCTGAGGAGAGTTGTCATTCACGTCCGATATGAACACACTCACGCTCACGTTGCTGCTGAGCGGAGGAGAACCGTTGTCTCTGGCCATCACCTGCACTTTAAAGCTCCTGAACTGTTCGTAATCAAACGACCTCACAGCGTGGATCACCCCCGTGTCTCCGTTAACAGACACATAGGAGGACACCGGGGCACCGTTCACCTCACCGGCTAACAGAGAATAAATCACTGTACCGTTTTGTCTCCAGTCGGGGTCTCGAGCAGTAACGGAACATAAAGTGGAGCCAGGTTTGTTATTTTCACTCACATATGCGCTGTAGGACTGTTCCTCAAACACTGGTGGGTTGTCGTTGATGTCTGCTACAGATAACTCAACAGTTTTAGAGGAGGACAGAGGTGGAGAGCCCTCGTCAGTGGCAGTGATTGTAATGTTGTAATCAGACACTAGTTCGCGGTCCAGTTGTCCTGTGCTCACCAGAGAATAATAGTTCTTAATAGAAGGAACCAACTTAAAAGGGACATTTTGCTGAATGGAGCAGCGGACCTGTCTGTTAGTCTCAGAGTCTCTGTCCTGCACGTTGATGATGCCCACCTCTGTACCAGGTGACACGTTCTCAGGTATGGGGTTAGTCAGTGATTTCAGATATATGACTGGGGCGTTGTCATTAACATCAGTAATTTCTATAATTAACGTTGCGTATGACACTAGTCCTAGACCATCTTTGGCGCTTATCTGCATTTCATAGGATGACTCTCTTTCATAATCGATGGCTCCAGATACTCTCACCTCACCCGATTTAGAATGTAAAGAAAAAACGTTATTTTCATCTGAAACATGATCGAATGCAAAGGTAATTTCACTATTTAATCCCTCGTCTGCATCAGCAGCACTCACAGTGATCACTAATGTATCCAGAGGAGAGTTTTCAGGCAGACTGGCTTTATAGACGGTCTGGCTGAACACTGGAACATTATCATTAGCATCCAGCACAGTGACGTGTATGACTACAGTGCCTGATCTCCGAGGAGAGCCTCCATCAAATGCGGTAAGCAATAACATGAGCTCTTTTTTGTCCTCTCTGTCTAATTCTTTGTCTAATACTAATTCACAGTATTTTCTTCCTCCTGCCTTTGTGTTCACGTTTAATTTGAAATGATCATTCTGCTGAATCAAATAGCCCTGAACAGCATTTTCTCCGATGTCTCCATCATGTGCCTCATCAAGGGGAAAACGCGCACCCTTGACCGCCAATTCACGAATTTCAATCCTAAGTGACTCCTCTTTAAATTGGGGTGAATTGTCGTTGATATCTTGAACGCGGATATTAATACGGTGTAGCTCTAAAGGATTTTCCAGTACCAGTTCCTGTTTCAGAACACACGATGCTCTTTTCGCACAAAGCCCTTCTCTGTCAATCCTTTCTTGTACGATCAAGTCTCCGGTGTTGAGATTCACACCGCAGTACTGAACGTTCTTATCCTCAGTATCAATGCGGGCCTTGCGAGCAGACAGTCTGCCCGAATCAAGTCCCAGATCTTTGGCGATATTTCCAATTACAGATCCACGTTTCATCTCCTCCGGCATAGAGTAGCTCACGTCTCCATAGACGGGGTGGAGGGCGAGAAAAACACAAGCAAGGCCGAAACGCAACGTAAATCTGATATATCCCATTGTTACTGCGAGAAAACTTACATATACAGAAAAATATATTGCCAAGTAGTCCGAAATATATCAACAATTCATTCGTGATTTCCTCCGGCAAAAAAACAGTAGTGAAATTACAGTCCCACTCGAAGCAGTTTTTGTCAACGGCGCTCCAAGAGCAGAATCAGGCTTTAAATTCGATGAAAAAGAAGGGTGGAGAATGACAGTGCTTTGTCGTCTACTGGTGCATACTGACACCATGAGTATTTCTAAGGTATAACAGGAAGGTGGCGGATTTTTTTTCTTTACACCATTAGAAAATATAACCATTCAATTATTCTTATCTATAAGAAAAAGACATGGAATAGTTCCGTCTCGGGACGGACAGTCATTTGACTGTTGTGGACTTTAAATAATTATTCGTTTTCAAACACACGTTTTACAAAACATTGCTTGGTTCAAAGTTAATGCATTGCCAACAAAGACGCAATGATCTTCAGTACTGTGAGAATTTTGACAAGTCAAGAGATTGATCAAACCTCTTTAATAGGTCTTGGTATGCTTAAACGTTAGGTGATGGGGGGGGGAGAAAGTCAATATTTATCATTAGGGACAGAGAACTCCTTTTTAGATTCACTCTTTAAGATGAGGCAATAAGTGAGCTACAATTAATATTAAAAATTAATAATTTTAAGCATACACGTCCAACATGGCCAAGCAGGGCTCAACAGATAACAATTTTACTGAGACAAAAACTAAAAGGGGGGTGATGTCATCTGCAATAGCAAAGGTCAAATATTTCTAAAATGCTTCATAAAACGTATAAGAGTTCAGCACCAGGGACAGAGTAACATGTAGCCAAAGCATGTTTTCCTATTGCTTATGCAAGTAAAAGTTAGGTAAAATCTATTAAGTAAAGGGGATTACAGCAGCAAAATAAAGAGTGAAAAGGTAAACTACCTCTAAAACTGCAACACATCAAACAGGTTTCAGCACCAAGGACAGCGATACTAACTAGAACATTAAAATGAGAAACCATACTTCCACTGGGAGAGAAATAAAACAAGCAAACAAAAACAAACAGGGAAAAAATGATGGACATGCCAAGTAATTGCCCTTTACTATGTATTACAAAAGAGTTGTAGAGAGTTCATCCCTAAATGTGCATATGTGTGTGTTGCAGATGGGATATAGGGAATATGAAGTTAACTAAGTGCAAGGTTAAAGGTATGGTGCTCTCACTGGTTGGCACCAAGAGGCAAATATTAAAGGGAAAATAGAACACCTATATAGGCTGTGACGTCTGGACGGTATAGGTTTTGAAGCAATACCACATTACCAAATACTGTATCATGAAAAGTTGGAATAAAAATTCTTCAGAAACAATAATTGATTCTAAACAACCTTGAACTGATTCAAAGTAGACTAACCATATTCATCCACAACAATCAAGAAAAGTACAACTGATACAGTCAATACGAGCAATGAGAATGGTTTCTTCAGGACATTGAACGTAAGTTCAGTGATATGAAATGTGACCCTACCTCAGGAGAATCATCACAGTCTCCAAAAACATCAGCAAAGTCACTTGGGCTTTTCCTCAGAGTCTGGTCAGCAGGCAGTGTGTTGTCATTGTAAGATGACACGAACTTAAAGTCACTGGTTCTAGACCCTGTTGTCAGGTAGGCGTCATAATTGTAAGCGCTGCGTAAAGTTCCTGTGCCGTCAACATCTGCGTAATTAGGAGGCAGATAAGCGCTGGGGATGGCCACTGCTCCGTCAAACAACAGTCTGGGCTTTCTCCTGCGACAAAACCTCACACCCAGGATGATGATGATGAAGGTCAGAAAAAAGGTGGACACAGACACCAGCGCGATGATCAGATAAGAGGTCAGCTTGGAGTTCTTCTCATCATAAGAAATGTCCTTCAGTTCTGGCACCTCAGCCAAGTTATCAGAGATCAGTAAATACATGGAACAGGTGGCAGAAAGAGAGGGCTGTCCGTTATCTTTCACTGACACAATAAGGTTCTGTTTCATGCTGTCAGACTCAGAAATGTCCCGCTGGGTCCTGATCTCTCCGCTGTGGACACCAATAGTGAAAAGTCCCGGATCAGTGGATTTCACTATATGATAGGACAGCCAGGCGTTCTGTCCGGAGTCCGCGTCCACCGCTATCACTTTGGACACCAGAGAGCCTCCGTGTGCAGCTTTGGGGACCAGCTCGGTCATGAAGGAGTTGCCCTCCGGGGCGGGGTACAGTATCTGAGGAGAGTTGTCATTCACGTCCGAAATGAACACACTCACGCTCACGTTGCTGCTGAGCGGAGGAGAACCGTTGTCTCTGGCCATCACGGCCACTTTAAAGCTCCTGAACTGTTCATAATCATACGACCTCACAGCGTGGATCACCCCCGTCTCTCCGTTAACAGACACATAGGAGGACACCGGGGCACCGTTCACCTCACCGGCTAACAGAGAATAAATCGCTGTACCGTTTTGTCTCCAGTCGGGGTCTCGAGCAGTAACGGAACATAAAGTGGAGCCAGGTTTGTTATTTTCACTCACATATGCGCTGTAGGACTGTTCCTCAAACACTGGTGGGTTGTCGTTGATGTCTGCTACAGATAACTCAACAGTTTTAGAGGAGGACAGAGGTGGAGAGCCCTCGTCAGTAGCAGTGATTGTAATGTTGTAATCAGACACTAGTTCACGGTCCAGTTGTCCTGTGCTCACCAGAGAATAATAGTTTTTAATAGAAGGAACCAACTTAAAAGGGACATTTTGCTGAATGGAGCAGCGGACCTGTCCGTTAGTCTCGGAGTCTCTGTCCTGCACGTTAATGATGCCCACCTCTGTACCCGGTGACACGTTCTCAGGTATGGGGTTAGACAGCGATTTTATGCTGATTTCAGGTGGGTTGTCATTAATATCTGAGATTTCAATTATCACTTTGGAATCTGAAGTAAGGCCATATCCATCTTTGGCGTCCACACGCATTTCATATATCGACTCTTTCTCGAAATCCAAAGATCCTATTACTTTAATTTGTCCTGAAGTTTGATTTAAAACAAATACTCTTCGACCTGTTTCTGAAATACGACTTAATTCATAAGTCACCTCCCCATTTAGACCTTCATCTGCATCAGTTGCAGCCACTGTAACCACTACAGTACCTACTGGTGAGTTTTCAGGCAGCCTGGCTTCATAGACAGTCTTGCTAAACACTGGGGCGTTATCATTAGCATCCAGTACAGTCACATGCACGGTTGCAGTGCCAGTTCTCTGAGGACTGCCTCCATCGAGTGCAGTGAGCAATAATCGTAGTTCCTGTTGTTCCTCGCGGTCTAATTTCCTATTCAACACAAGCTCTGCAAATTTACCACCATCTGATTTGGACTGAATTTTCAACACTAAATATTCATTCGCCTGTAACGCATAACTCTGCACAGCGTTTTGCCCAATATCTATATCGTGTGCTTCCAAGACACGGAAGCGAGATCCTTTTTCCGCAAATTCATGGATTTCTATCTTGATTTCGTCTTTAGCAAAAACAGGCGGATTATCGTTGATATCTTGTATTTGGAGTGAAATGCGGTGTAACTCCAGAGGTGCCTCTAAAACTAACTCACATTTAAGGACACAAGACGCCTTTTCACCACAGAGCGCCTCTCTGTCAATTCTTTCAGCTACAATTAAATCTCCAGTGTTAACATTTATGTCACAGTACCGTTCACGATTTAGCTCTCTGTCAATGCGGGGCTTTCGAGCAGATAGTTTCCCCACGTTTAGTCCGAGGTCCTTTGCAATATTTCCGATGACGGATCCAGGTTTCATTTCCTCAGCAATAGAAAAGCTCACGTCCCCATTGCCGATGTGAATCAGCTGAAGACAAAAAGCGAGGCTGTAAAGCAGGCCTGCCGCCTGATATCCTTTGTGTGCCATCCTGAGACAAGCATGAAAAACAATTCAAAAACGATTACTGCTGTTATTTATCCCCGTGCAAAAATCATTGCGATCATTTACTATAACATACGAAACATCAGCTGTACTTGCAAAGTATCTGTTTGAAGCGAAAGGCTGACGAAAGCACATCCAAGGGTGGGATTTGTCAAGGAGAAGACCAGTCCTATAGAGTAACAAAGAAAGGGGTGGAGGAGTGTGTTCTCTGCTGGTGAACAGCGACACTGTGAGTTCAATTTCATCTCTGCACGTGAAAGATCAACACTGAATGCTTACACTGGAACTATTTTCTTGGCGCTTTCATTATACTTCAAGATCAACCAGCGAGCAAAAAAGAGCAAGCCTAATCACAAGTCAAAGGATAGCTATTTGAGAGTCTTACTGTAGAAAATGAACTCGTTATTTATAGCAAATATAATGTAAATGTATTGAACAAAAAGCCACAACTGTCTTGAAATGCTACTGTAGTTAATGCAGAATAAAGACAACGAGCTGTCACCCTGCAAAGCATCTGTCTCTTGCTGAGAAAAATATACTTCAGTCCAGTGAGAATTCTATAGGTGACAGTACTACTGATAAAGTGAATGCACAAATGTGCTGGAGAGATAAAAGCCAGGAGGAATCTTGAAGAAGAGCAAGAGGTGCAAAGAGATAAGGCTGATTAAGGGTTTAAGTTAAAAAGTCACAAGAAGCCAATATGATAATATGACAGGCATGGGATTAGACATATAAATATTCAGTAGAGAGCTATAATTAGGTGAAAAAAGGCTGACATTGATTAAGTGTACTGTCACAGTATGTGTTTCTACATCTTAGGGAGCTACCATGTATATATGGATGTGCACAGAAAATGTGCATTGTAATAACATAAATAACCTTTAAATCTTACTAACAATTAACTGCATAATGAGAATGGTGTTGCATGAAATCAGTCTCAAAAGCCCTATTGCACTGCATACAGTAAACTGCCTTTTTTTTTAATGGATCCAGGACAAGGGGAAAGTTTCACTGGAGGTAGAAGTAGGTCTTCTTGGCCAAAGGAGTCTTTAAGGTTCTACTTTGTTCAATTATTTGACAGGGATTCAGCTGAGTATAACTCAAACAGGGATCAGATTTTGAGACATGTCAATATGTGTTATGATTATGCTCTACCTTTAGTTGGTGGGAGACCTTAAGCAGTATCCTCTCCATTAAGAAGAGCAAATACTATAGGGATATTGTCGTTGATATCAGTTTGATTTCTAGTACCTGCTCAAGCTGGCTTACTTATAAAATACAGAAACTGGTGGAATCAGTTTCCCTCTGTACTCTCATATCGTGTATGCTACTGCATATATTTTATTTTGTCAATGATTCTTTTGTACATATGCCTTTGCTGTTAACATAATTTTATTGTCTTACATGCTTGACATTACTAAGTTTACAGAATGTATTTTTGTTAATCACTCTGTAGTAAATTGCAAAGTGGCCTCTTCATTTTTCTGATTGCCTTTAGGTAAACAATATATCTGTGGAAAACAGGATTAATCTGCATCCACAGAGGAGTTAATGATAAAGAGAGCATATAACCTGTCCAGGGACACCTTGCAGGTGACTTTAGTTAAGCACATGGCTCTGTATCTGCTTCATAAGGCAAAATATCCAAAGTGATATTTAAAAAAAAAAAAATAAGAAGCATAAAAAAGACAGCATCGATACGATGGCTCTACCTTAGGATTTTTTATTCAGCATATTTTTTTCGACTAATCTAAACTTATTTCAAACAACAGTGATTTTTCATTAGAGTTTTGGTTTGCAGAAACCATTCCCCAATCTGACCACAACATTTAAGAGGTCAATCTTCACTCAGAAACGTGTTAAAAGCAGAAGAGAGCTTGATATTTTTTTAAACAACCTTTATGACTGCCACAAGGAAAATGATTTTTCTGTATGCCACCCTATGATATTTCTCTTAGTTATTATTATCATCACAGTGTATTTTCTACAAAAGAATAAAGGAAAAAAGTGATTGTAATTTTCATATGATGAAATGTTTATATAAATTTGAAGGGATGTCAGTATGAAACAGGAATAGGTTGAATGGCTGAAAAAACAAAAGAAAATCTTCAGAGGTGTAAAATTGAGTTCAGGACATACATGTCTTCTGCATTCTGAAAACATAAAACACCAGAAAACTGCTGAAGACAGAAAGATTCAATTTCCCTAATTACTTTTTAAAAATTAAAAGTCTTTCCCGTCAGGCCCAATAGCTGAATTGAAAATTTATACCCAAGTGAAATTCCTGTTATCAGCTAATCTATAAGTAAAAAGTAGATATTGTACATCCATACCAAAAATATAATTAAAAAGAGTAGTTAACTGAATCTTCAGTGAAGTAAATGATTCCTACCTCAGGAGAATCATCACAGTCTCCAAATACTTCGGCAAAGTCACTTGGGCTTTTCCTCAGAGTCTGGTCAGCAGGCAGTGTGTTGTCATTGTAAGATGACACGAACTTAAAGTCACTGGTTCTAGACCCTGTTGTCAGGTAGGCGTCATAGTTGTAGGCGCTGCGTAAAGTTCCTGTGCCGTCAACATCTGCGTAATTAGGAGGCAGATAAGCGCTGGGGATGGCCACTGCTCCGTCAAACAACAGTCTGGGCTTTCTCCTGCGACAAAACCTCACACCCAGGATGATGATGATGAAGGTCAGAAAAAAGGTGGACACAGACACCAGCGCGATGATCAGATAAGAGGTCAGTTTGGAGTTCTTCTCATCATAAGAAATGTCCTTCAGTTCTGGCACCTCAGCCAAGTTATCAGAGATCAGTAAATACATGGAACAAGTGGCAGAGAGAGAGGGCTGTCCGTTATCTTTCACTGCCACAATAAGGTTCTGTTTCATGCTGTCAGATTCAGAAATGTCCCGCTGGGTCCTGATCTCTCCGCTGTGGACACCAATAGTGAAAAGTCCCGGATCAGTGGATTTCACGATATGATAGGACAGCCAGGCGTTCTGTCCGGAGTCCGCGTCCACCGCTATCACTTTGGACACCAGAGAGCCTCCGTGTGCAGCTTTGGGGACCAGCTCGGTCATGAAGGAGTTGCCCTCCGGGGCGGGGTACAATATCTGTGGAGAGTTGTCATTCACGTCCGATATGAACACACTCACGCTCACGTTGCTGCTGAGCGGAGGAGAACCGTTGTCTCTGGCCATCACGGCCACTTTAAAGCTCCTGAACTGTTCATAATCAAACGACCTCACAGCGTGGATCACCCCCGTGTCTCCGTTAACAGACACATAGGAGGACACCGGGGCACCGTTCACCTCACCGGCTAACAGAGAATAAATCACTGTACCGTTTTGTCTCCAGTCGGGGTCTCGAGCAGTAACGGAACATAAAGTGGAGCCAGGTGTGTTATTTTCACTCACATATGCGCTGTAGGACTGTTCCTCAAACACTGGTGGGTTGTCGTTGATGTCTGCTACTGATAACTCAACAGTTTTAGAGGAGGACAGAGGTGGAGAGCCCTCGTCAGTGGCAGTGATTGTAATGTTGTAATCAGACACTAGTTCACGGTCCAATTGTCCTGTGCTCACCAGAGAATAATAGTTTTTAATAGAAGGAACCAACTTAAAAGGGACATTTTGCTGAATGGAGCAGCGGACCTGTCTGTTAGTCTCAGAGTCTCTGTCCTGCACGTTAATGATGCCCACCTCTGTACCAGGTGACACGTTCTCAGGTATGGGGTTAGTCAGTGACTTCAGATATATAACTGGGGCGTTGTCATTTATATCAGAAACATCTATAATGACTTTGGCATAAGAGGTTAATCCCAAACCATCTTTTGCAGTGACACGCAGTTCAAACGATGATGCAGTTTCAAAATCAACTGTTGTCGTTAATTTTATATCACCTGTCTTATGATCTATCGTAAATATGGACTTGATGTCTTCTGAAACGTGTCCAAAGCCATATGTAACGTCTCCATTTAATCCCTCATCTGCATCAGTAGCACTCACTGTCAGAACAACAGTACCCGGTGGAGAGTTTTCGGATAGGCTGGCTTTATAAACGGCCTGGCTAAATACTGGCACGTTATCATTAGCATCCAGTACAGTGACGTGAATGACTACGGTACCTGATCTTGGGGGTGAACCACCATCCAGAGCTGTCAGTAGAAGATTGATCTCTTTTAGTTTTTCGCGGTCTAGCTCTTGGTTAAGTACAAGCTCCACAGAATTAGTTCCAACGCCCAGAATGAAATTATCATTCCTTTGGAGGCTGTACGTCTGAACGGAATATTTGCCTACATCCGCATCATGTGCTTCTTCTATTGGAAAACGAGCACCTTTGTCTGCGGATTCACTTATATCTATTTCGATCAATTCATTGTTGAACTGAGGAGAGTTATCATTTATATCCTGGACATGGAGACTAATTCGATGCAATTCTAACGGATTCTCTAACATGAGTTCTTGTTTCAACACGCAGGACGCTTTGTCTCCACAAAGGCCCTCTCTGTCGATCCTTTCAGAAACAGTCAGATCCCCGTTACGGAGGTTTATGTCACAATAACGTCTGTCGCTCTCTTCGGTATCAATGCGGGCCTTTCGAGCGGATAGTCTGCTCGTTTCAAGACCCAAATCCTTGGCGATGTTTCCGATCACGGATCCGCGTTTCATCTCCTCCGGAAAAGAATAGCTGATATCTCCATTGGTGACGTGCAAAGAAAAGAGCAGAAGACCGACAGCACAGCTTTGAATTGCCAGTCCCGTGAAAGTCATCATGACACCGATCCGAAACAGTAAAGTTTTCCTTTGCAAAAGACGGGATTGATCCAGAAAAATTAAGGATTTAAACCAAAATAAACCAAATCCAAGACCAGATCTCTGCCTCTCTGGACGATCAACTGCAGCACCTAGAGTAACATTAGGCGTCGACAACAGTGGGTGGATGTCGACACCAAATCTACTTCAGCTGGTGCACAGCGACATCGTGAGTCTACTTAAGAAATTGCAACCTTCCACAAGCAGAAAGTCTGCAAACTGATAAATTATCAATAGCAGCATATATGGAGAGTATGTTCATTTCAAGAGGGGATCATTAATCGAAATGAGTAAATTATTGTGAAAAAGTTTAGAATCTAAAACATAATACAGTTTAATAATTGTATTAAATAAGATATAACATAACAAGACGTGTTATTTTGTCCCTAAAAAGCAGCCAGAGAGCAACGGGGAGTTTCAGCACCAAGGACAGAGACATATACAAATTGGATTAAAGTCTCGAAGACGCACGTATTCAGTGCAGAGTGAACAGATAATTACAAGACAAACGGGGAAATTGCACTTATCAAAAGTTGGTCTTGAAATTAATCGTAACACGGACTGAAAAAACAAACAGACAGAGGCCTATTATTTTTGAAGTTCAATGTTAAGAGGGACCAAAACAATTTAAGACTGGGAGGGTAAAGGTGTAGAAGTGGGAATAAATATCAGAAATACTTCATGTTTCAACAGAAATACTGAGAAAGTGCTCATATATAGGCTACACTTTTTGCAGGACAACTAAATGGCTTGTGTTTGGTTAACACTTACCAGAAAAAACCACACACTATAATAAAATGTTGCCAAGATTAGACTACTTCAACAGATATTCCAAAAAAAGTCATTATGTAGTTATGATCCACTGTCTGTAACACAGCTTAAAGACATGAGATGGGTAAGCCCATTATAATACTGCACAGGAGAAGGAGCTCACTGGAATCAGATTTCCTCCAAACTCAAGAAGTTGATCAACTAATAGAAACCAAAAGGAAAAGTAACACAATTTAATGATTTCACTCGCTCAAATATAAATCAAAATGCTCAAATGAGGATCAAATGAAAAAAATAACCAATTAAATCTTGAAGTCACAGTTAACTTGAGCTTTAATAAACCAAACAAAGTTCTTGAAAACTCTTCAGGAGTAATACCTAAAAGGAGACCTGTTATATGTCATGTAAAACTGACCAGTTTAGTGGCACGAAAGATAAAAAATAGTATTTGGCATATGTTCCTACCTCAGGAGAATCATCACAGTCTCCAAATACTTCAGCAAAGTCAGATGGGCTTTTCCTCAGAGTCTGGTCAGCAGGCAGTGTGTTGTCATTGTAAGAAGACACGAACTTAAAGTCACTGGTTCTAGACCCTGTTGTCAGGTAGGCGTCATAATTGTAAGCGCTGCGTAAAGTTCCTGTGCCGTCAACATCTGCGTAATTAGGAGGCAGATAAGCGCTGGGGATGGCCACTGCTCCGTCAAACAACAGTCTGGGCTTTCTCCTGCGACAAAACCTCACACCCAGGATGATGATGATAAAGGTCAGAAAAAAGGTGGACACAGACACCAGCGCGATGATCAGATAAGAGGTCAGCTTGGAGTTCTTCTCATCATAAGAAATGTCCTTCAGTCCTGGCACCTCAGCCAAGTTATCAGAGATCAGTAAATACATGGAACAGGTGGCAGAGAGAGAGGGCTGTCCGTTATCTTTCACTGTCACAATAAGGTTCTGTTTCATGCTGTCAGATTCAGAAATGTCCCGCTGGGTCCTGATCTCTCCGCTGTGGACACCAATAGTGAAAAGTCCCGGTTCAGTGGATTTCACTATATGATAGGACAGCCAGGCGTTCTGTCCGGAGTCCGCGTCCACCGCTATCACTTTGGACACCAGAGAGCCTCCGTGTGCAGCTTTGGGGACCAGCTCGGTCATGAAGGAGTTGCCCTCCGGGGCGGGGTACAGTATCTGAGGAGAGTTGTCATTCACGTCCGATATGAACACACTCACGCTCACGTTGCTGCTGAGCGGAGGAGAACCGTTGTCTCTGGCCATCACGGCCACTTTAAAGCTCCTGAACTGTTCATAATCAAACGACCTCACAGCGTGGATCACCCCCGTGTCTCCGTTAACAGACACATAGGAGGACACCGGGGCACCGTTCACCTCACCGGCTAACAGAGAATAAATCACTGTACCGTTTTGTCTCCAGTCGGGATCTCGAGCAGTAACGGAACATAAAGTGGAGCCAGGTTTGTTATTTTCACTCACATATGCGCTGTAGGACTGTTCCTCAAACACTGGTGGGTTGTCGTTGATGTCTGCTACAGATAACTCAACAGTTTTAGAGGAGGACAGAGGTGGAGAGCCCTCGTCAGTGGCAGTGATTGTAATGTTGTAATCAGACACTAGTTCACGGTCCAGTTGTCCTGTGCTCACCAGAGAATAATAGTTTTTAATAGAAGGAACCAACTTAAAAGGGACATTTTGCTGAATGGAGCAGCGGACCTGTCCGTTAGTCTCAGAGTCTCGATCCTGAACGTTAATGATGCCCACCTCTGTACCAGGTGACACGTTCTCAGGTATGGGGTTAGTCAGTGATTTCAAGCTGATAACAGGTGGGTTGTCGTTGACATCTGTTATATCTATAATTACTGTACAATACGAGGTAAGACCTGGTCCATCTTTTGCCCTTACACGCAGTTCAATTGATGTTTCAGTCTCATAATCGATCGATCCGATTACTCTTATCTCTCCCGTCTTATGATCAAGTGAAAACAAAGAGGCATCGTCATCAGATGCATGATCGAAATTGTATGATATGTCACCATTCTGCCCATCATCTGCATCAGTAGCGCTCACTGTAACCACTACACTATCTAAAGGAGAGTTTTCAGGCAGACTGGTTTTATAAACGGCCTGGCTAAACACTGGGGCGTTATCATTAGCATCCAGTACAGTGACGTGTATTATCGCAGTGCCTGATTTCTGCGGGGAACCACCATCTAGAGCTGTAAGCACAAATTTCACTTCTTTCTCTTGCTCTCGGTCTAACTCTTTTACCAAAACCAGTTCGGATTGTTTCCGTCCAATACCATCTGTATCTACATTGATGCTAAAATATTCGTTATTCTGTAAATTGTAGCGCTGCACAGTGTTCGAACCGATATCTGCATCATGGGCTTCAGTGAGTGAGAATTTGGCTCCTTTGGCTGCTGATTCTCTTATTTCAAATGCAATCAAGTCCTCACTAAACTGTGGGGCGTTGTCGTTTATATCTTGCACATGAATACTAATACGATGAAGCTCCAGAGGGTTTTCCAAAACAAGCTCCTCTTTTAAAACACAGGTCGCTTTCTTACCACAAAGACCTTCCCTGTCGATCCTGTCAGTAACTATCAAATCTCCTGTGCTCAAATTGATATCACAAAACCGCTTGTCGTTCCTGTCTGTGTCAATGCGAGCTTTACGCACGGAAAGTGTGGTAATCCCGAGGCCCAGATCTTTGGCTATATTTCCAATCACTGACCCGCGTTTCATCTCCTCTGCAGTAGAGTAGCTCACATCTCCATGCGCGAAGTGCAGGCTGATGAAAAGGACAAAAACACAAAAGGAATTCATAGAAAATCCTTTGCGCACTGCATTTCCCATGATCGACCAGGCGTTCATCCTCCTCCGGTCAATACTTCCAGTAATGAAAGACGGTTGTATTCCTCGCGGTATTAACTATCCGAATATCATCACAATGTAGGCCTTTTATATCGTCCTTCACCGACAAACACACCGTGCCACAATGACGCTTTGCAATGGTGGAAAATAATGGAGGAAAAAGCGGCTATGGTCGGCCTTTGTTGGTGCACAGTGACACCAAGAGTTAAAAGCAGTTATAGCACTGAGAAACGAAAACACACTGTCAGCTTCACTGCCAGTTTCAAGGCAAAACTTCATGTTTTTCTCTCATTATTTGCTTATTATGATAAAACTTTCATAGAATGTGTAATAAGTATAGTGTAAATAACCGAAAAACGGCTGAGATTAGCTTCTCTGTAGAGGTTCAGTTGATATGTATTCAGACTAATATTCTTCTGCATCGCGTTTGTCATAAGCTTTTTGTCAAAAAAAATGTTTATATTATTATAATACGTAACATAATACTGCAAATAAACCCTTCTACTGACAAATTTGCTATATTTGATTAATCGTTGAAAAATTGTACTATCTGTTGATATTTTAATAAAACGGATAATCGATTAAAACGTAGTTCACAGATTAAATTTTGTGTGCACAGAGACTTTAACTGAGAAAAGAAAAAAAATGCGTGATAGACCAAATCTTAATAGAGTAACGTTAAGTATTAATGGCACACAAAGCACACTATGTACCAGGTATCAACCATCTCCTAAGCAGTTTCAGAAAGCCTCACAGGCAGTGAAGTTATAGTTTAAAGAAACATATGCTTGTAAAGCAAATCAAAAATATCAAAAGCAAATATTACAGCAATGCTATTTTAGAGTATGTAATATAGGTTGAAATATAGCTGAAGGGTCAACAAAATAATTATTTTAACTTTTTAATAGGCCAATTTGACAAATTAATAAACAACCAAAAACTATTACCTGCAACCACATTTCATTTACAACTACTCCTGTTTCTTTACCTATCTAAATAAATGTTGATTTACAAGTTTGCTGTGTAGATAGTTGATAAAAAAAATCTCCCAAATAGATGACATTCTGGAGTAGCATTATAACATCACAGCTTTGAAATGCTGTAAAACTGAGAAATCTGTGTGACAGCACTGGTGCCATTCAGTCACCCACACTTTTCATTACCTTTTATTATTCATAACGAGCCTAACTGTGCACCAAAGAAAGAGCTTATTTTGTATGACTTAAAATGTTTGCAATAAGAAAGATAACGTTCTAAAAAAATAAATCAACAGACGAGACAAACAGTATTGGCAAAGCCTCGTAAGCAAGCGAAGGACATCATGACTCCACTTGTTTAAAGCATGAAAATGATATGGACAAATATCCCACTGGTAGTCCAAGTACTGTCCTATCACCTGTTTAACTACAGTATGTCCACAACATAATGTAGGATAGATAATGTTGAGTGTAGGAAATAGAAAATCTAGACTAATTGTGCCAGTGACGTGAAAAAAAAGAAGCAATTATAAACAATGGTGCTTTTGCAGTAAGTGTTTCCTTTCCAGCCAGCATCACTTGACAAAACATAAGAAAGTGTCAATCCAACACATTCCCTAGCTGTTGTCCAAAAAAAATACTGTGATCAATGAAGTTTTTATGAAAGACATGTCAGCCAACAAAAACAAGCTTTCTTATTGTACAATGTGCCAAACAAGTGAAAAAATAGCCAAGACAAAAGAACAAGGCTATCATACACACTGTTAATGAAGTGAGGTAAAGCTATTTGAAACATTTAGTTCTGAACTTTCATGCAACTGCTGTCGCAATGCTACTGCTTAAGTGTCATTATCATATGAGCCCTAAGTTATTGCTTTTATGTGCATTTATATTGACAGTTACAATTATATACTGCAACAGTATAGAGTCCAATCTGTGAGACACAAACTACGTTACTGTGTTTAATTTTCCAGACATCAAAATCTTAATGCATGGTTCGCATTTTGTTTGACAAGCCGTAATGGCATTTAAAGGTTAAGCTGCATGTTTACAATCCAGCTATTATTTAGATATAAAATGATTAAAACGAGAAAAACAACAGAATCTCTGTGTATACCTGACATACTTAATTCATCAGTATAGCACAATCCAAAAGAATATCCGTATGAAATTAGGTTACACTGGAATTTTGTTTTTGATTGTGCTACACTGCTGCTGCGTATACATCCCAATTATTGACAATTTTAACTGTGGAGCGTGAAATAAATATAACAAATCGGAGACAACGATGATAGAATGTGTTTCAGTTGAACAAACACAATCACTTAAATGTCCATGAAGGTATGGCCTATAAATTCATTGATTAATTTCAAACATATATCCGCTGAGTCAACAATCCAACTTTCATTGCAGACAAAGCTTGGCTAAAAACGTATTAACAGCTTTGATTGAAACATAATTGTTAGGACTTTTTAGGTTATTTTTGATACTACACAAATAGCCCCAGGAAAACATGACCAAAACAACACTCATGAGGACCATGTACAACTCTAAATAAAAATAAATGATCAGCTGTAAATGTCAAGTTAGATTAAAGAATACTGGGATTAAGAGAAAAAAAAATGCTATATTGGGGCCTACCTCTAGGGACTCTTCTGAATGACCAAACACTTCAGCAAAGTCACTTGGGCTTTTCCTCAGAGTCTGGTCAGCAGGCAGTGTGTTGTCATTGTAAGATGACACGAACTTAAAGTCACTGGTTCTAGACCCTGTTGTCAGGTAGGCGTCATAGTTGTAAGCGCTGCGTAAAGTTCCTGTGCCGTCAACATCTGCGTAATTAGGAGGTAGATAAGCGCTGGGGATGGCCACTGCTCCGTCAAACAACAGTCTGGGCTTTCTCCTGCGACAAAACCTCACACCCAGGATGATGATGATGAAGGTCAGAAAAAAGGTGGACACAGACACCAGCGCGATGATCAGATAAGAGGTCAGCTTGGAGTTCTTCTCATCATAAGAAATGTCCTTCAGTTCTGGCACCTCAGCCAAGTTATCAGAGATCAGTAAATACATGGAACAGGTGGCAGAGAGAGAGGGCTGTCCGTTATCTTTCACTGCCACAATAAGGTTCTGTTTCATGCTGTCAGATTCAGAAATGTCCCGCTGGGTCCTGATCTCTCCGCTGTGGACACCAATAGTGAAAAGACCCGGATCAGTGGATTTCACTATATGATAGGACAGCCAGGCGTTCTGTCCGGAGTCCGCGTCCACCGCTATCACTTTGGACACCAGAGAGCCTCCGTGTGCAGCTTTGGGGACCAGCTCGGTCATGAAGGAGTTGCCCTCCGGGGCGGGGTACAGTATCTGAGGAGAGTTGTCATTCACGTCCGATATGAACACACTCACGCTCACGTTGCTGCTGAGCGGGGGAGAACCGTTGTCTCTGGCCATCACCTGCACTTTAAAGCTCCTGAACTGTTCATAATCAAACGACCTCACAGCGTGGATCACCCCCGTGTCTCCGTTAACAGACACATAGGACGACACCGGGGCACCGTTCACCTCACCGGCTAACAGAGAATAAATCACTGTACCGTTTTGTCTCCAGTCGGGGTCTCGAGCAGTAACGGAACATAAAGTGGAGCCAGGTTTGTTATTTTCACTCACATATGCGCTGTAGGACTGTTCCTCAAACACTGGTGGGTTGTCGTTGATGTCTGCTACAGATAACTCAACAGTTTTAGAGGAGGACAGAGGTGGAGAGCCCTCGTCAGTGGCAGTGATTGTAATGTTGTAATCAGACACTAGTTCACGGTCCAGTTGTCCTGTGCTCACCAGAGAATAATAGTTTTTAATAGAAGGAACCAACTTAAAAGGGACATTTTGCTGAATGGAGCAGCGAACCTGTCCGTTAGTCTCAGAGTCTCTGTCCTGCACGTTAATGATGCCCACCTCTGTACCAACAGGGGAATCTTCTGGTATGGGATTAGTCAGGGACTTAATGTACGTAAGAGGTGCGTTATCATTGACATCTGTGATATCAATTATTAGTGTAGAGGATGACACTAATCCAAGCCCATCTTTTGCTGCTATTTGGATTTCATATGCGGACAATGCCTCGTAATCTATTAATCCACTAACTTTCACTTCACCAGTTGTCTGATCAAGAGAAAACACGTTATTACTTTCATCTGAAATGTGATCAAATTCATATGTCACCTCTCCATTGATTCCCTCGTCTGCATCAGTAGCGGTCACTGTGATCACTACAGTGTCTAAAGGCGAGTTTTCAGGCAGACTGGCTTTATAAACGGCCTGGCTGAACACTGGGGCGTTATCATTAGCATCCAGTACAGTAATGTGAATGACTGCAGTTCCTGATCTCTGAGGTGTGCCTCCGTCTGTTGCCGTAAGCACAATTGTAAGCTTCTGCTGCTGTTCTCTATCCAGCTCCTTCTCCAAAACCAACTCGCTATATTTTCCTCCTCCGTTTTTTGCAATAACATTTAATCTGAAATTTTCGTTTGCCTCGATACTGTAGCCCTGTATAGCGTTTTGTCCAATGTCTGCATCGTGGGCCTCATCTAGACGGTAGCGACTCCCTTTCATAGCTGATTCCCTAATTTCATAATTTATTGTACTCTTTTTAAACTGTGGTGAATTATCGTTAATATCTTGAACGTGCACACTAATGCGGTGCAGCTCTAACGGGTTTTCTAAAACAAGTTCTTGTTTTAAAACGCAAGATGCCTTTTTGCCACAAAGCCCCTCTCTGTCAATCCTCTCGGCAACAATGATATCTCCCGTGCTCAGACTGATGTCACAATACCGTTTGCTGTTCCCGTCTGCATCAATACGAGCTTTTCGAGCAGTCAATTTGCCCACCTCAAGTCCCAGATCTTTCGCTATATTTCCGATAACTGAGCCGCGTTTAATCTCCTCTGGAAAAGAATATGCCACATCTCCGCAGACGGTGTGCAGGGCAAGAAGAAATACTCCCAAAGAGTGAACCAGGCCCAGCACGGAAAATGCTTTGTGTCCCATTTTCCTGGAATACCAGCAGCGATTCCAGCAGAACCAAGCGTTCTAAAATAAAAATAACCGACCGCCTCTTTGCAAAGCAAACGCAGTCCGACTGTAAAAAGGTGGGAATACACGGAGTTAACCACCGAACAATCGCTCGTGATTTAGAAATCTGCAAACGTGGAGGGTAAAATAATGTATCACCACTGAGTAAAGCTGGTAGACAGCGACACTTTGAGCAAATTGAAGGTATTACAAAAGTTTAAAGTAATTGACTTCTCTGATGAAAAAGACAAAAACAACTAATCCAGACTGCAGTCAGAGTCCAAATGTTAATACATAACCAAATTATGTGCTGTAAAATTAGGTTTTCTGTTCTAAGTGCCAGTGGGTATTTCTCTTAATGCAGGTGCTTTCATTTAACAGCAGTAACAACAATACGAATCTATTACGGGTAGGAGGGTTTCAGCACCATGGATAGTTACCATAGTGTAATGTAACGCCTACAATGGAACAGGGGCCATGTTCATCATGAGTCTCAAGAGACTACTAAACTGCGAATTAATGACTATCTTAAGCAAAAGTGGTTATATTTCTGAAAATGATACAATAATTCATATAATGAAGAGCACAAGGATTTCACCAGTTGTTTGAGAGAGACACTGGTATACAAGAGCTAAAACTGTGGATTGCAATAGAGGGCTGAGAAATATAACTGATCTAATGAAAAACATGTTTGTAGAGTCTGATTCATATCTTACTGTTTTTTCAACCATGTTAATCAAGAACATGGGTCAATGAAGAATGCGGCATTCATGCCACACACCGTCCTCGACCAAAAGTTATCTGCGTTAACTGCAACATATTGAAATGCATGTACTGTAGCTGTTTTATTCCAAAGGGCAGGGTTAACTGTTGGTCTAATAATAAGCTTGTAAGATGTTTATCAAACCATTGTGATGACGCGATTTAGATTCAAGAATGAGGTTGAGTAAAAAATGCAGTGTGATGTTGATAAACAGTAATAAAAAGTCACTTAAGCATCTCCATGTTAGTCATCACACGGGCGATACCTTAACTGTAGCTGAAGTTGGAAGAAGATCACGTTATCATTTTTTTGCATTTTTTTTCTACATCCAATTAAGAACAAAACAAAAGGAAGGAAAGAAGTCGTGTAGTCGTAAGCTATCAAATACTTATTTAAATGTGTTAGGGGGTAATACCCCACAAAAATATGTTCATTCACTCCGCTTTAAAAAGAACAAGAGCCTACCTCTAGAGGCTCCAAAGAATCCTGAAACACCTCAGCAAAATCACTTGAGCTTTTCCTCAGAGTCTGGTCAGCAGGCAGTGTGTTGTCATTGTAAGAAGACACGAACTTAAAGTCACTGGTTCTAGACCCTGTTGTCAGGTAGGCGTCATAATTGTAAGCGCTGCGTAAAGTTCCTGTGGCGTCAACATCTGCGTAATTAGGAGGCAGATAAGCACTGGGGATGGCCACTGCTCCGTCAAACAACAGTCTGGGCTTTCTCCTGCGACAAAACCTCACACCCAGGATGATGATGATGAAGGTCAGAAAAAAGGTGGACACAGACACCAGCGCGATGATCAGATAAGAGGTCAGCTTGGAGTTCTTCTCATCATAAGAAATGTCCTTCAGTTCTGGCACCTCAGCCAAGTTATCAGAGATCAGTAAATACATGGAACAGGTGGCAGAGAGAGAGGGCTGTCCGTTATCCTTCACTGACACAATAAGGTTCTGTTTCATGCTGTCAGATTCAGAAATGTCCCGCTGGGTCCTGATCTCTCCGCTGTGGACACCAATAGTGAAAAGTCCCGGATCAGTGGATTTCACTATATGATAGGACAGCCAGGCGTTCTGTCCGGAGTCCGCGTCCACCGCTATCACTTTGGACACCAGAGAGCCTCCGTGTGCAGCTTTGGGGACCAGCTCGGTCATGAAGGAGTTACCCTCCGGGGCGGGGTACAGTACCTGAGGAGAGTTGTCATTCACGTCCGAAATGAACACACTCACGCTCACGTTGCTGCTGAGCGGAGGAGAACCGTTGTCTCTGGCCATCACGGCCACTTTAAAGCTCCTGAACTGTTCGTAATCAAACGACCTCACAGCGTGGATCACCCCCGTGTCTCCGTTAACAGACACATAGGAGGACACCGGGGCACCGTTCACCTCACCGGCTAACAGAGAATAAATCACTGTACCGTTTTGTCTCCAGTCGGGATCTCGAGCAGTAACGGAACATAAAGTGGAGCCAGGTTTGTTATTTTCACTCACATATGCGCTGTAGGACTGTTCCTCAAACACTGGTGGGTTGTCGTTGATGTCTGCTACAGATAACTCAACAGTTTTAGAGGAGGACAGAGGTGGAGAGCCCTCGTCAGTGGCAGTGATTGTAATGTTGTAATCAGACACTAGTTCACGGTCCAGTTGTCCTGTGCTCACCAAAGAATAATAGTTCTTAATAGAAGGAACCAACTTAAAAGGGACATTTTGCTGTATGGAGCAGTGGACCTGTCTGTTTTTGCCAGAGTCTGCATCCTGCACATAAATGATGCCCACCTCTGTACCAGGTGACACGTTCTCAGGTATGGGATTAACCAATGAACTGATATGTATCACTGGGGCATTGTCATTCAGGTCAGTTATATCTATAACGACCTTTGTTTCTGAGGAGAGGCCATAGCCATCTTTTCCCTCAATGAGCATTTCGAATTTTGTTTCTTCTTCGTAGTCAACATTTTTTGCAACTATAATTTCTCCAGTATATTCATTTAATGAAAATATTTGTTTTGCATTATCACTTATTCCACTGAACTCATATGTCACTTTGCCATTAACCCCTTCATCTGCATCAGTAGCACTCACTGTCACGACTACTGTCTGTACAGGAGAGTTTTCAGGTAGAGTAGCCTCATACACGGCCTGGCTAAACACTGGGGCGTTGTCATTAGCATCCAGTACAGTAATTTGTATTACTGCAGTACCTGATCTCTGAGGGTTACCTCCATCTACGGCTGTCAGCAATAAGGTCACCTCTTGCTGTTCCTCACGATCTAATTCTCTGTCTAAAATGATCTCACTGTATTTTGTACCAACAGAGTTAGTGAGAACATTGAGAGCAAAATAACTGTTTTTTTGTAAGATATAGTTTTGCACAGCGTTCTGTGCTATGTCTGCATCGCGTGCCGCATTTATTCTATAGCGAGAGCCCTTAGGCGCTGATTCACGTATTTCCAGTTTCACCGCATCCTTAACGAATACTGGTGGATTGTCATTCACATCCTGAATTTGCAAAGATATGCGGTGCGACTCCAGTGGATCCTCAAGTACCAATTCGCATTTCAGAATACATGATGTCTTCGCTCCACACAGCTCCTCTCGGTCAATTCGATCAGCAACGACGAGCTCTCCGGTGTTTACGTTAACCTCGCAATAACGTTTACGGCTTCCTTCGAGGACAATCCGAGCCTTCCGAGGAGAAAGTCTATTAACCTGAAGCCCAAGATCCTTGGCAATGTTTCCAATCACCGATCCGCGTTTCATTTCCTCCGGGAACGAATAGCTTACATCGCCATAAGACAGCTTCAACACTAAAAGCAGAAAAAATGAGCCGAACAAAAAGTACACTTTGAATCCGTTATATGCCATCCTCCGACAGTCAAAGTGAATGAAAAATGCTAACAACGTAACCAATATTCCTCACAAACGCGCAGGAATCTGTACATCTGACCGATTCAGAAAAAAATGTGTGATGGCAAACAATGAAAAGGGAAACGTGTGGGTGGAGACGCTGGACGGTATTAAATGCAGCCTACTTTACTTTTCGATTGGTAGACAGCGACACTCACAGCCTGTTTGAAAGATTACAGAATAGTTTTCCTGCATGTTGAAAATACAGTTCACTAAACTTAGTAGATATAAAGAACATATTAAACACCAGTTGAAGATTTATTCTTGAGTACTGATATTTTCCAAAGGAGAAATTCCCTGTTGAACCGCAAAAGCCTCAAACTAGATTTGATGCAATGACAGAGTGATATTAAAAAAACAATACGCTAAGTCGTTTCTGGGTGCACACTATTGTATTACTTGGAAAGTGTTTCTAATAGTTTGTACATCTTGTTTTGATTGGATGTTTAGCAAAAACTAATTATAAGTTACTAACAATATATTGCAATTGAATTAAATATCACAGTTAATTGCAACCTAGAATACCCCAGTCAGGTTAATCTCTCCGGCACAGTAACAACACCTAAAATACTCTGACTGCACAGGGGTAGAAATTTACGACTCATGCAGGACGTTTCTATTTTGAAGCCACTTTATACATCTAAATGCAAAATGTTACCTTAAATATACAACAGCATGTTGTGAATTATTGCTTAACTATATAATTATCTGCAACAAGAGTAAAGAAATTAACTCGGGTAAAGATTTACAGAACACAAAGCATTCCAGGTATTTTTGTACTTAAACAAGCACGGTCTGTTTATTTAAGATGGTGATTTCAAGGTTAATAGTAGTTGCATATTGTTGGAGTTTGTGGTTGTGTTCAGGACCATGGACAGCAACTTATCATTAAGCCCAACTGAAGACTTTAACTTAACAGAAAACTTAATTCAATGCACAACGTGTTAATTCTCTGGGCCTATTTGTGCCAATTTGGTGGTTTCAATTAGAAAAGTTGAAATCAATTGAACAGCATCCTTAAAATTATTTACCAGATAGACATACAAGTAGAAAGTTCAACCAAATTAATGATTATCAATATTTTTGAAAGGAATATTAATAAAAACAAATAAATGCAAGGTACTGAAAACCTGTTCGCCATGTATCTGTATGTTTATACTTTTTTAAAGTAGGTGTTAATCCGGTATATCCTGAATACCCAAAATGATTCAGCAACATCTGTGTGCATTTTCAGTGGAGTCTTTTCAGTAAGCAGTTTGTTGTTGGATGAAACCAACTTAAGTAAACTCGTTCAAGACCTTGTTGTGAGGTACGCGTTTTAAAATGCATTAGAATTCTAGGTTTAATCTTGTATTTGTCGCTCAAGGGCCCAACCTTGTGATAGTAAAAGTCATATTTGTACTGATTCAACTTTAATTACAGCTACTTAAAATGTTAATGGGATGAAAGTACAACTACAGTTAATCCAAAAGCAAAAAGTAATAACACAAAGGACTTACTGCAATCACAGAAATCAGGTAAACTATTAATAACGTTATCTATTTTGAAAAAGCTGAGGGAAAAATGTGCTATGGAAAAACGCATTCCCACCAAGTTGGTTTGAAAGTTCAACTACACAATAAAAGATTTAGAAAAATATATTTAACCCTACCTCTGGAGATCCATCGGACTCTCCAAAAACATCAGCAAAGTCTGTTGGGCTTTTCCTCAGAGTCTGGTCAGCAGGCAGTGTGTTGTCATTGTAAGAAGACACGAACTTAAAGTCACTGGTTCTAGACCCTGTTGTCAGGTAGGCGTCATAATTGTAAGCGCTGCGTAAAGTTCCTGTGCCGTCAACATCTGCGTAATTAGGAGGCAGATAAGCGCTGGGGATGGCCACTGCTCCGTCAAACAACAGTCTGGGCTTTCTCCTGCGACAAAACCTCACACCCAGGATGATGATGATGAAGGTCAGAAAAAAGGTGGACACAGACACCAGCGCGATGATCAGATAAGAGGTCAGCTTGGAGTTCTTCTCATCATAAGAAATGTCCTTCAGTTCTGGCACCTCAGCCAAGTTATCAGAGATCAGTAAATACATGGAACAGGTGGCAGAGAGAGAGGGCTGTCCGTTATCTTTCACTGACACAATAAGATTCTGTTTCATGCTGTCAGATTCAGAAATGTCCCGCTGGGTCCTGATCTCTCCGCTGTGGACACCAATAGTGAAAAGTCCCGGATCAGTGGATTTCACTATATGATAAGACAGCCAGGCGTTCTGTCCGGAGTCCGCGTCCACCGCTATCACTTTGGACACCAGAGAGCCTCCGTGTGCAGCTTTGGGGACCAGCTCGGTCATGAAGGAGTTGCCCTCCGGGGCGGGGTACAGTATCTGAGGAGAGTTGTCATTCACGTCCGATATGAACACACTCACGCTCACGTTGCTGCTGAGCGGAGGAGAGCCGTTGTCTCTGGCCATCACCTTCACTTTAAAGCTCCTGAACTGTTCGTAATCAAACGACCTCACAGCGTGGATCACCCCCGTGTCTCCGTTAACAGACACATAGGAGGACACCGGGGCACCGTTCACATCACCGGCTAACAGAGAATAAATCACTGTACCGTTTTGTCTCCAGTCGGGGTCTCGAGCAGTAACGGAACATAAAGTGGAGCCAGGTTTGTTATTTTCACTCACATATGCGCTGTAGGACTGTTCCTCAAACACTGGTGGGTTGTCGTTGATGTCTGCTACAGATAACTCAACAGTTTTAGAGGAGGACAGAGGTGGAGAGCCCTCGTCAGTGGCAATGATTGTAATGTTGTAATCAGACACTAGTTCACGGTCCAGTTGCCCTGTGCTCACCAGAGAATAATAGTTTTTAATAGAAGGAACCAACTTAAAAGGGACATTTTGCTGAATGGAGCAGCGGACCTGTCTGTTAGTCTCAGAGTCTCTGTCCTGCACGTTAATGATGCCCACCTCTGTACCAGGTGACACGTTCTCAGGTATGGGGTTATTCACAGATTTTAAATATATTACAGGAGCGTTATCATTTACATCAGTTAGGTCAATGAAAACCTTAGAGTAAGAACTTAGTCCTAGTCCATCTTTTGCCATAAGTCGCAATTCAAATGACTTTTTCTTCTCAAAGTCTGTGGTACCAACTACCCTTATTTCTCCAGTTTTAGCGTCAATAGAAAACAGTTTCTCATCCGTTTCTGAAACATGAACCAATTCATATGTGACGTCACCATTCATCCCATCATCTGCATCAGTAGCACTCACAGTTACCACTATAGTATCTAAAGGAGAGTTTTCAGGCAGACTGGCTTTATAAACGGCCTGGCTAAATACTGGGGCGTTATCATTAGCATCTAGTACAGTGATGTGTATCATTACAGTACCTGATCTCTGTGGAGAACCACCATCAACTGCCGTTAGAGGCAGATTAATCTCTTGCTGTGTCTCTCTATCAAGTTTATTCTCCAAAACAAGTTCAACTTTGTTAGCATCAGTCATGAGAATAAAATGTTCATTCTTCTGTAGACTGTATCTCTGAACAGAATTTTGACCAATATCCGCGTCATGTGCCTCCTCTAATGAGAAACGGGTGCCCTTTTCTGCCGACTCCCTTATTTCCATTCTAATTAAATCTCTCGTGAATTGCGGAGAATTATCATTTATATCTTGGATGTGTAGATTTATACGGTGCAATTCTAACGGATGCTCCAGTACAAGTTCCAGTACTAAAGTGCAAGATGGTTTGGTGCCACAAAGACGCTCTCTGTCCAGCCGCTCAGCAACACTGAGATCCCCGGTTTTTAAACTGATAACACAAAATCGTTCGTTGTTCTCGTCGGAGTCAATGCGAGCCTTGCGAGTTGACAGGGTGGTAATATCCACGCCAATATCTTTGGCTATATTTCCAATGACGGTTCCAGATTTCGTCTCCTCTGGGATGGAATAGCTCACCTCGGCGCATACCGTTTGCAGCGCAAGAAGACAGATGACAAAGCGCTTAACCAGGCCAAGCTTTGGAAATCCTTTATGTTCCATTATTCAAACGGAAAATATCCACGACAAAGATTACGAATTTGAAAGTATTTAGTTCAACTCGCGAAAATGCGTTGGATGTACTCAATCAGACAAATCCAAAGACACAAAAAACGATAAAACGATCACACAGCTCGGCCCACAGCCGCAACATAACTGGAAACACAAAGCGGAGATCACTGGGTGGAGGCTTCTGCCACACGGCATTGCAATATTTCCTAGTAATCTGGTAGACAGCGACACAATGTGTTCATTTGAGATTCAGCATGTGAGAAATAATAGAAACAAGGTCAACAGCCTAAAATGTCTTCTTCAAAGGAAAATGAGCACAAGGTGACACCATAGAAGATTAATTGGTATATAATATAAAAAGTCAACGGAGAATATATTACGTCATGTGTAATGTAGACATATATAGGTATAGGTTATACTTAATGTAAAAAGCTGCAAGCATGTTGTATATCTGAAACACATATAAGTGTGTCATTTAAAATAAATAAAAACATGTTCCAAGATTAACCATTTGCTATATTGTTTTTTTCTGTTTTACTACTTTTTTATGACAAACGATCAGAAAAGTAAATTGATATATTTAGCAGCAGAAATGCCTTTAACCAGCTTTGTGCTTACCCAGCCCTATGTGTTTTCAGCACCATGGACAGAGCTTACTGGCCTTATCAGGATGACCGCAAACGTCCTCTTTTGAACATCCATTTTAAATAAACTGTAACGTTTGGCATCTTAAAATAAGATGTTGCTTACTCAGAGTGCCGCTAATCATGACGATCTCCTGAATGAATGTAATTTCAAAAGAGAGAGATACAGAAGAGAAAAGCAGCCCCTCTTGTTGATATTAAACAAAATAATCTGTAAAAAGCACAACTACTGAAGTTTAAACAGTGTGACTTTACAAACATAAAAAAAAGTAACTTGCAGCAGATAAGTGTAAGCGTAGCGGGGGCACTGTGTCAGCTATTCTCAGGTCTGTACACGTTCCTATGTTCCACAGCATCAAGGGAACGCCTGAATTCCACAGACAGCTGTCTACTGACATTATAACACTGTGAACCTATGAAACTACTGCTTATGCAAAACAGAAAAGTGCATGGTTAAAAAAAGGCAGGGGATGCTTAAATAGTTTGAACTAACCAATTCTAGGGTAGTTGGTGTGTTATTTGTTCCAGACTATACAAAATTAGGTTTCTGCATTTTTCCTCATATCTATTATTAGATGAGCAGAAACAGGTACACTTTATATAATGCAACCAAGTACATTTAGACAGAAGATTGCCTGGATAATTTCTAGAGCTAAATCAACAGCTTTTTGTAGAAGCATGAACAAAAACTGAAGGGGATAAGTGGACTGGTTTAGGTCCTACTTAAAGGAGGGGCATTTCTGTGATGGTATTGCCATTGCTAGGTCAGCTGTTGGGGTTCATCGTAGGGTGTCCAAAGGCTCAGTGTGGTCCAATTCTTTTATTCTATCTACATGCTTCCTCTTGGCCACCTCATAAAAACACATAACAATTAGCATTTGTATGCTGATGATACTCAGAAATATATAAGCTGTGATTCTGCAAACAATTACTGTCTTAGATGTTTTAACATCAAGACAGAAAATACATAAAAAGGAATGCAGAACTGCTAACCTGTGGGCATAAATTACAGCACGAATCCTGAGCCAGAAAATCACTGGCATAAGGAAGACGGTACAAGATTACGAAATATACATAAGTTATCTAAATTTAAAAAATATATATGTGGACACGTGATGAACTTACATGGAAACGTAAAGATTAGCCTCTGAACACAATGTGTCTGAAACTGGAATATCTAAACTGCAATTCTTACCTGGGGAGAATCGTCAGGATCGACAAAAGCCTCAAGAAAGTCAGTTGGGCTTTTCCTCAGAGTCTGGTCAGCAGGCAGTGTGTTGTCATTGTAAGATGACACGAACTTAAAGTCACTGGTTCTGGACCCTGTTGTCAGGTAGGCGTCATAGTTGTAAGTGCTGCGTAAAGTTCCTGTGCCGTCAACATCTGCGTAATTCGGAGGCAGATAAGCACTGGGGATGGCCACTGCTCCGTCAAACAACAGTCTGGGCTTTCTCCTGCGACAAAACCTCACACCCAGGATGATGATGATGAAGGTCAGAAAAAAGGTGGACACAGACACCAGCGCGATGATCAGATAAGAGGTCAGCTTGGAGTTCTTCTCATCATAAGAAATGTCCTTCAGTTCTGGCACCTCAGCCAAGTTATCAGAGATCAGTAAATACATGGAACAGGTGGCAGAGAGAGAGGGCTGTCCGTTATCTTTCACTGCCACAATAAGGTTCTGTTTCATGCTGTCAGATTCAGAAATGTCCCGCTGGGTCCTGATCTCTCCGCTGTGGACACCAATAGTGAAAAGTCCCGGATCAGTGGATTTCACTATATGATAGGACAGCCAGGCGTTCTGTCCGGAGTCCGCGTCCACCGCTATCACTTTGGACACCAGAGAGCCTCCGTGTGCAGCTTTGGGGACCAGCTCGGTCATGAAGGAGTTGCCCTCCGGGGCGGGGTACAGTATCTGAGGAGAGTTGTCATTCACGTCCGATATGAACACACTCACGCTCACGTTGCTGCTGAGCGAAGGAGAACCGTTGTCTCTGGCCATCACGGCCACTTTAAAGCTCCTGAACTGTTCGTAATCAAACGACCTCACAGCGTGGATCACCCCCGTGTCTCCGTTAACAGACACATAGGAGGACACCGGGGCACCGTTCACCTCACCGGCTAACAGAGAATAAATCACTGTACCGTTTTGTCTCCAGTCGGGGTCTCGAGCAGTAACGGAACATAAAGTGGAGCCAGGTTTGTTATTTTCACTCACATATGCGCTGTAGGACTGTTCCTCAAACACTGGTGGGTTGTCGTTGATGTCTGCTACAGATAACTCAACAGTTTTAGAGGACGACAGAGGTGGAGAGCCCTCGTCAGTGGCAGTGATTGTAATGTTGTAATCAGACACTAGTTCACGGTCCAGTTGTCCTGTGCTCACCAGAGAATAATAGTTCTTAATAGAAGGAACCAACTTAAAAGGGACATTTTGCTGAATGGAGCAGCGGACCTGTCCGTTAGTCTCAGAGTCTCTGTCCTGCACGTTAATGATGCCCACCTCTGTACCAGGTGACACGTTCTCAGGTATGGGGTTAGTCAGTGATTTCACATGTATAACTGGGGCGTTGTCATTTACATCAGTGATATCAATCATTACTTTGGAATCAGAAGAAAGACCATATCCATCTTTGGCATCGATGCGCATTTCATATTTAGAATTCGTTTCGAAATCAAGTGCCCCTATGACTTTTATCTCCCCAGATTTACTGTTCAGTGAAAAAACCTTTTTAGCCCTTTCTGAGATGCGGCTAAATTCATACATCACCTCCCCGTTGACTCCCTCGTCGGCATCAGTGGCAATTACTGTGACGACTATAGTATCAAGGGCAGAGTTTTCAGGTAGACTCGCTTTGTAAACGGCTTGGTCAAACACAGGGGCGTTATCGTTAGCATCTAGTACAGTCACATGTATATTGGCTGTTCCTGTTCTTTGTGGATTACCACCATCAACGGCAATCAGCAGGAAATTTAAATCATGTTCTTTTTCACGGTCCAATTCTTTATCCAGAACCAACTCGACGTTCTTGGATCCATCAGTATCGTCTCGAACAGATAGAACAAAGTGTTCATTGTTTTGTAAACTGTATTGTTTAACCGTATTTTGTCCAACGTCAGCGTCGTGTGCTTCATTAACACGATATCGAGCTCCTTTGTCGGCAGATTCCCTTATTTCTAGCTTAATTGTATCCTTTGGAAAATTGGGTGAGTTGTCGTTTACATCCTGAATGAGCAGTGAAATGCGGTGCAGCTCCAAGGGGCTCTCTAGTACTAATTCAAATTTAAGCATACACGAAACCTTCTCCCCGCACAGCTCCTCTCTGTCAATCCTTTCCTTGATGACAAAATTTCCCGTTTTCAGATCAATATCGCAATAGTGTTGATAGCTTTCCTCAGTATCAATACGGGCTTTACGAGTGAACAATTTTCCCACTTGCAGCCCTAAGTCCTTTGCAATATTTCCAACAATGGATCCGGGTCTCATCTCCTCCGGAACAGAATAGCTGAGGTCTGCAGTGGCGATGTGGACTGAGACAGCAAGGCCGAAGAGAAATCTCAACCAAGATTTTCCTTTGGGGTCCATGGTTTTTCCGCAAAGAGAACCCGGACACTATTTTTTTCTATTCCCGGATACAAATATAACGTTATAGTAAAATAAATATACGCCGCCCTTGTAACAATGGCGGTCCTGGCAAAATGCTACAATTACCCCCTTTGCAGTGGGTGGAGGAACTACCCTTCTCGCATACGCGAGCAAGCAGCGACGCCGTGAGTGTATTTGGAATATTGCAGATAAAAACTATCCCAACATAAGATTTCAGAACAGCTTCCAACAACAACACTATAACTCTAATCTACAATATTAAGAAGCAAATTTTAATATTCTAACAGGGATGTACTGGGAGTTAGTTTAACATAAGAATGAAGAGAAAACACAATTCAGCACCACGGATAGCACTTGATCGGCTCATTGTAGACCCTTAAATTTTTTCTCATTTAACATTTGCGTTCTCAGAAAATAACTATGACAGACTGATCACAGGACAAAAAATATCCCTGCTCGTACAATTAAAGTGATAGAGGATCTAGTGTAACATCTATAAAGTGACAATGGCAAACACGGGTTCAATACTTCACGTCAAGAGGCCGACAAAAATACTTTGTGTGTAGAGGGTCAGTGTAACAGTATGTAGAGGGTTTGATAGCAACACACTGAAATTTAGACAGTGATATGTTTGGAGGAAAAAATATTTTAACCTTCACACACAGACTTCTTTTCATCGACAAACCATGACTGGGCGATCATTCCCCTTCATTTCAGAGAAACGAAGCATAAATCGTAAAAACAGCATTAAATCTTCATCAAGGATTTTAAAACAAGCGTCATTGCCAGGCAAAACCGAAACATACTGTAATTCCTATTCTCAAATTGTAATATATAAAAAGGCGCATCGGTCATACTTTTAAATGCATGAATATAGTATTGTGCAAAAACTTAGTAGTGTACACAAGCCGTATCTGCTGCAGCTTCAATGATCCAATGCATACCTAAATGAGTGGATGCAAGGCCACTTGGTGATAAGTGTATGTGCATGGCAATACTATACTGGAAAGACACAATTAAGGGTAATTGCAAACTACAAAAGGTATATTTGTCCTACCTCAGGAGATTCCGCTGAGGGACCAAACACTTCAGCAAAGTCTGTTGGGCTTTTCCTCAGAGTCTGGTCAGCAGGCAGTGTGTTGTCATTGTAAGATGACACGAACTTAAAGTCACTGGTTCTAGACCCTGTTGTCAGGTAGGCGTCGTAATTGTAAGCGCTGCGTAAAGTCCCTGTGCCGTCAACATCTGCGTAATTAGGAGGCAGATACGCGCTGGGGATGGCCACTGCTCCGTCAAACAACAGTCTGGGCTTTCTCCTGCGACAAAACCTCACACCCAGGATGATGATGATGAAGGTCAGAAAAAAGGTGGACACAGACACCAGCGCGATGATCAGATAAGAGGTCAGTTTGGAGTTCTTCTCATCATAAGAAATGTCCTTCAGTTCTGGCACCTCAGCCAAGTTATCAGAGATCAGTAAATACATGGAACAGGTGGCAGAGAGAGAGGGCTGTCCGTTATCTTTCACTGCCACAATAAGGTTCTGTTTCATGCTGTCAGATTCAGAAATGTCCCGCTGGGTCCTGATCTCTCCGCTGTGGACACCAATAGTGAAAAGTCCCGGATCAGTGGATTTCACTATATGATAGGACAGCCAGGCGTTCTGTCCGGAGTCCGCGTCCACCGCTATCACTTTGGACACCAGAGAGCCTCCGTGTGCAGCTTTGGGGACCAGCTCGGTCATGAAGGAGTTGCCCTCCGGGGCGGGGTACAGTATCTGAGGAGAGTTGTCATTCACGTCCGATATGAACACACTCACGCTCACGTTGCTGCTGAGCGGAGGAGAACCGTTGTCTCTGGCCATCACGGCCACTTTAAAGCTCCTGAACTGTTCGTAATCAAACGACCTCACAGCGTGGATCACCCCCGTGTCTCCGTTAACAGACACATAGGAGGACACCGGGGCACCGTTCACCTCACCGGCTAACAGAGAATAAATCACTGTACCGTTTTGTCTCCAGTCGGGGTCTCGAGCAGTAACGGAACATAAAGTGGAGCCAGGTTTGTTATTTTCACTCACATATGCGCTGTAGGACTGTTCCTCAAACACTGGTGGGTTGTCGTTGATGTCTGCTACAGATAACTCAACAGTTTTAGAGGAGGACAGAGGTGGAGAGCCCTCGTCAGTGGCAGTTATTGTAATGTTGTAATCAGACACTAGTTCACGGTCCAGTTGTCCTGTGCTCACCAAAGAATAATAGTTTTTAATAGAAGGAACCAACTTAAAAGGGACATTTTGCTGAATGGAGCAGCGGACCTGTCCGTTAGTCTCAGAGTCTCTGTCCTGCACGTTAATGATGCCCACCTCTGTACCCGGTGACACGTTCTCAGGTATGGGGTTAGTCAGCGATTTTATGCTGATTTCAGGTGGGTTGTCATTAATATCTGAGATTTCAATTATCACTTTGGAATCTGAAGTAAGGCCATATCCATCTTTGGCGTCCACACGCATTTCATATATCGACTCTTTCTCGAAATCCAAAGATCCTATTACTTTAATTTGTCCTGAAGTTTGATTTAAAGCAAATACTCTTCGACCTGTTTCTGAAATACGACTTAATTCATAAGTCACCTCCCCATTTAGACCTTCATCTGCATCAGTTGCAGCCACTGTAACCACTACAGTACCTACTGGTGAGTTTTCAGGTAGCCTGGCTTCATAGACAGTCTTGCTAAACACTGGGGCGTTATCATTAGCATCCAGTACAGTCACATGCACGGTTGCAGTGCCAGTTCTCTGAGGACTGCCTCCATCGAGTGCAGTGAGCAATAATCTCAGTTCCTGCTGTTCCTCGCGGTCTAATTCTTTATTCAACACAAGCTCTGCAAATTTACCACCATCTGATTTGGACTTAATTTTCAAAAATAAATACTCGTTCGCCTGTAACGCATAGCTCTGCACAGCGTTTTGCCCTATATCCATATCGTGTGCCTCCAAAACACGGAAGCGAGATCCTTTAACAGCAAATTCGTTGATTTCTATCTTGATTTCGTCTTTAGCAAAAACAGGCGGATTATCGTTGATATCTTGTATTTGGAGTGAAATGCGGTGTAACTCCAGAGGTGCCTCTAAAACTAACTCACATTTAAGGACACAAGACGCCTTTTCACCACAGAGCGCCTCTCTGTCAATTCTTTCAGCTACAATTAAATCTCCAGTGTTAACATTTATGTCACAGTACCGTTCACGATTTAGCTCTCTGTCAATGCGGGGCTTTCGAGCAGATAATTTCCCCACGTTTAGTCCGAGGTCCTTTGCAATATTTCCGATGACGGATCCAGGTTTCATTTCCTCAGCAATAGAAAAGCTCACGTCCCCATTGCCGATGTGAATAAGCTGAAGACAAAAAGCGAGGCTGTAAAGCAGGCCTGCCGCCTGATACCCTTTGTGTGCCATCCTGAGACAAGCATGAAAAACAATTCAAAAACGATTACTGCTGTTATTTATCCCCGTGCAAAAATCATTGCGATCATTTACTATAACATACGAAACATCAGCTGTACTTGCAAAGTATCTGTTTGAAGCGAAAGGCTGACGAAAGCACATCCAAGGGTGGGATTTGTCAAGGAGAAGACCAGTCCTATAGAGTAACAAAGAAAGGGGTGGAGGAGTGTGTTCTCTGCTGGTGAACAGCGACACTGTGAGTTCAATTTCATCTCTGCACGTGAAAGATCAACACTGAATGCTTACACTGGAACTATTTTCTTGGTGCTTTCATTATACTTCAAGATCAACCAGCGAGCAAAAAAGAGCAAGCCTAATCACAAGTCAAAGGATAGCTATTTGAGAGTCTTACTGTAGAAAATGAACTCGTTATTTATAGCAAATATATTGTAAATGTATTGAACAAAAAGCCACAACTATCTTGAAATGCTACTGTAGTTAATGCAGAACAAAGACAACTGGTTGCCATCCTGCAAAGCATCTGTCTCTTGCTGAGAAAAATATACTCCAGTCCAGTAAGAATTCTATAGGTGAGAGTACAACTGATAAAGTGAATG
Organism: Semicossyphus pulcher; assembly: GCF_022749685.1. Classification (NCBI taxonomy): domain Eukaryota; kingdom Metazoa; phylum Chordata; class Actinopteri; order Labriformes; family Labridae; genus Semicossyphus; species Semicossyphus pulcher. Next base: position 20,289,110 of record NW_027211693.1, read on the forward strand.
CACAAATGTGCTGGAGAGATGAGAACCAGGAGGAATCTTAAAGAAGAGCAAGAGGTGTAAAGAGATAAGGCTGATTAAGGGTTTAAGTTAAAAAGTCACAAGAAGCCAATATGATAATATGACAGGCATGGGATTACACATAAATATTCGGTAGAGAGCTATAATTAGGCGAAGAAAGGCTGACGTTGATTAAGTGTGCTGTTACAGTATGTGTTTCTACATCTTAGGGAGCTACCATGCACATATGGATGTGCACAGAAAATGTGCATTGTAATAACATAAATAACCTTTAAATCTTACTAACAATTAACTGCATAATGAGAATGGTGTTGCATGAAATCAGTCTCAAAAGCCCCATTGCACTGCATACAGTAAACTGCCTTTTTTTTAATGGATCCAGGACAAGGGGAAAGTTTCACTGGAGGTAGAAGCAGGTCTTCTAGGCCAAAGGAGTCTTTAAGGTTCTACTTTGTTCAATTATTTGACAAGGATTCAGCTGAGTATAACTCAAACAGGGATCAGATTTTGAGACATGTCAATATGTGTTATGATTATCCTCTACCTTTAGTTGGTGGGAGACCTTAAGCAGTATCCTCTCCATTAAGAAGAGCAAATACTATAGGGATATTGTCGTTGATATCAGTTTGATTTCTAGTACCTGCTCAAGCTGGCTTACTTATAAAATACAGAAACTGGTGGGATCAGTTTCCCCCTGTACTCTCATATCGTGTATGCTACTGCATATATTTTATTTTGTCAATGATTCTTTTGTACATATGCCTTTGCTGTTAACATAATTTTATTGTCTTACATGCTTGACATTACTAAGTTTCTAGAATGTATTTTTGTTAATCAGTCTGTAGTAAATTGCAAAGCGGCCTGTTCATTTTACTGATTGCCTTTAGGTAGACAATATCTCTGTGTAAAACAGGATTAATCTGCATCTACAGAGGAGTTAATGGTTAAAGAGAGCACATAACCTGTCCAGGGCCACCTTGCAGGTGACTTTAGTTAAGCCCATGGCTCTTTATCTGCTTAATACAGCAAAAAATCCAAAGTGATATTTCTAAAAAAAACAAAAACATAAATAAACAGCATTGATACGATGGCTCTCCCTTAGGATTTTTTTATTCAGCATATTTTTTTTGACTAATCTGCCTTTTTTTTTTATTCCAAAGCAATCAGTACAACAGTTTAAACATTAACAATCAATAAATGTAATACCTTTGTGAGACAAAATTCAAATGATTAGATGAGTGCTTGGCTCTTACAAAACAGTCAACAGTACACTCTCATAAAGAAGGAATTGCCACAGTTTAATGTATTGTTGTATAGATGTTCTGGAAGGAAATGGCTTGAGGTAGACAGTAATGAACCCATATAAAAAGTATAGAATATATTAAAACCTTTCTCAGTGGGCTGTCGCAAAGGCCGTACAACATAGTGCTATTATGAATCAAGATTGAGCAAGTTAGTCTGTGTACAGAAATAGTGCTGTTAGCGGTCATGCTCAGTCTGAATCAAAATTAATTCAAAAAATAGTGATATATCATTTGAGTTTTGGTTTGCAGAAACTATTCCCCAATCTGACCACAACATTTAAGAGGTCGATCTTCACTCAGAAACGTGTTAAAAGCAGAAGAGAGCTTAATATTTTTTTAGACAACCTTTATGACTGCCACAAGGAAAATTATTATTCTGTATGCCACCCTATGATATTTATCTTAGTTATTATTATCATCATAGTGTATTTTCTACAAAAGAATAGGAAAAGGAAAACAGTGCTTGTAATTTTCATATGATGAAATGTTTATATAAATTTGAAGGGATGTCAGTATGAAACAGGAATAGGTTGAATGGCTGAAAAAACAAAAGAAAATCTTCAGAGGTGTATAATTGAGTTCAGGACATACATGTCTTCTGCATTCTGAAAACATAAAACACCAGAAAACTGCTGAAGATGAAATTAAAAGTAGAAAGATTCAAATTCCCTAATTACTTTTTTAAAATTAAAAGTCTTTCCCGTCAGACCCAATAGCTGAATTCAAAATTTATACCCAAGTGAAATTCCTGTTATCAGCTAATCTATAAGTAAAAAGTAGATATTGTACATCCATACCAAAAATATAATTAAAAAGAGTAGTTAACTGAATCTTCAGTGAAGTAAATGATTCCTACCTCAGGAGAATCATCACAGTCTCCAAATACTTCAGCAAAGTCAGTTGGGCTTTTCCTCAGAGTCTGGTCAGCAGGCAGTGTGTTGTCATTGTAAGAGGACACGAACTTAAAGTCACTGGTTCTAGACCCTGTTGTCAGGTAGGCGTCATAATTGTAAGCGCTGCGTAAAGTTCCTGTGCCGTCAACATCTGCGTAATTAGGAGGCAGATAAGCACTGGGGATGGCCACTGCTCCGTCAAACAACAGTCTGGGCTTTCTCCTGCGACAAAACCTCACACCCAGGATGATGATGATGAAGGTCAGAAAAAAGGTGGACACAGACACCAGCGCGATGATCAGATAAGAGGTCAGTTTGGAGTTCTTCTCATCATAAGAAATGTCCTTCAGTTCTGGCACCTCAGCCAAGTTATCAGAGATCAGTAAATACATGGAACAGGTGGCAGAGAGAGAGGGCTGTCCGTTATCTTTCACTGCCACAATAAGGTTCTGTTTCATGCTGTCGGATTCAGAAATGTCCCGCTGGGTCCTGATCTCTCCGCTGTGGTCACCAATAGTGAAAAGTCCCGGATCAGTGGATTTCACTATATGATAGGACAGCCAGGCGTTCTGTCCGGAGTCCGCGTCCACCGCTATCACTTTGGACACCAGAGAGCCTCCGTGTGCAGCTTTGGGGACCAGCTCGGTCATGAAGGAGTTGCCCTCCGGGGCGGGGTACAGTATCTGAGGAGAGTTGTCATTCACGTCCGATATGAACACACTCACGCTCACGTTGCTGCTGAGCGGAGGAGAACCGTTGTCTCTGGCCATCACGGCCACTTTAAAGCTCCTGAACTGTTCATAATCAAACGACCTCACAGCGTGGATCACCCCCGTGTCTCCGTTAACAGACACATAGGAGGACACCGGGGCACCGTTCACCTCACCGGCTAACAGAGAATAAATCACTGTACCGTTTTGTCTCCAGTCGGGGTCTCGAGCAGTAACGGAACATAAAGTGGAGCCAGGTGTGTTATTTTCACTCACATACGCGCTGTAGGACTGTTCCTCAAACACTGGTGGGTTGTCGTTGATGTCTGCTACAGATAACTGAACCGTTTTAGAGGAGGACAGAGGTGGAGAGCCCTCGTCAGTGGCGGTGATTGTAATGTTGTAATCAGACACTAGTTCACGGTCCAGTTGTCCTGTGCTCACCAGAGAATAATAGTTTTTAATAGAAGGAACCAACTTAAAAGGGACATTTTGCTGAATGGAGCAGCGGACCTGTCCGTTAGTCTCAGAGTCTCTGTCCTGCACGCTGATGATGCCCACCTCTGTACCAGGTGACACGTTCTCAGGTATGGGGTTAGTCAGTGATTTCAGGTATATCAGTGGAGCGTTGTCATTCACATCAGTAACATCTATGATAACTTTAGCGTACGAGGTTAGACCTAAACGATCTTTAGCTTTCACTCTCATTTCAAAAGAACTACTTTCTTCAAAGTCAATATCACCTTTTACTTTAATTTCTCCAGTTTTAGCGTCAATAGAAAACACATTTACATTGTCATCAGATACGTGACCGAAGTGATACGTAACATCTCCATTGACTCCTTCATCTGCATCAGTTGCACTCACTGTGACCACTACAGTATCTAAAGGGGAGTTTTCAGGCAGACTGGCTTTATAAGCGGCCTGGCTGAACACTGGGGCGTTATCATTAGCATCCAGTACAGTGACGTGTATGACTACTGTACCTGATCTCTGAGGAGAGCCTCCATCTAAAGCTGTGAGGAGCAAATTTAGCTCTTTTTGTTTCTCTCTATCAAGTGTATTCTCCAGCACTAGTTCAACCTTGTTGCTGTCAACAGCAAGAATGAAGTTGTCGTTCTTTTGTAGGTTGTACCTTTGAACAGCATTTTGACCTATATCTGCGTCATGGGCCTCCTCGATAGAGAAGCGGTTACCCTTCTCAGCTAACTCACTTATTTCCATTTCAATCAAACTATCAGTGAATTGCGGCGAGTTGTCGTTAACATCTTGAATATGAAGACTTAGTCGATGAAGCTCCAGAGGATTTTCCAACACCAGATCTACTTTAACAACACACGACGGTTTCTTGCCACAAAGGCTTTCTCTGTCCATTCTCTCCGATGTGATCAAATCTCCGGTGCTCAGATTAATGTCACAGTACCTTTTCCGAGATCCCTCAAAATCCACACGAGCCTGTCGTGAAGACAAGGTTCTGCGGTCAAGACCGAGATCTTTTGCTAAATTTCCAATAACAGACCCGCGTTTCATCTCCTCTGGGATAGAATAACTCAGGTCTCCATTAACGAGGTACAGTGTTAAAAAAACGGAAGCGAAGAAGAAGGACAGACGAAGCGCCGAAAATCCTTTGTCTTCCATCCCGACACAAAATGCGTCTTTGGCTTATAAAACTCACTGACTAGAGCGATATAGTAATATATCCGCAAAAAGAGTCAATAATCCAACATATGCACCAGTGCACACAAATCTATGTTCGGGGATTTAACCGATTGTCTGGGAAAAATCAAACTGATATTCATTCAGTAGTGGTGGGTGGAGTGGTGCTGTTTTCATTTTCTGTCAGCCAACAGCGACACCATGAGTCACTTTTTATCTTTACAGTGTTATGTTGTGTTATATCTTGCACACATGCTAAAATCACACATGTAATATTCAGTGAGGTACAGCCGAGCTCTGCACTATATGTTCCAATATATGACGAGAGCTTTAAAGTAGGAGAAGGGGGGAAATCCGATTTAAATTAGCATTGACTTATATCTTCATTATCTTATTAAAAACAGTACATCATTTACACGTGTTTATATCAAGTTCAAAAATTCAAGTTACAGCTCAATAGATATGCACGGTTCAGCACCATGGACAGCGGTAGGAGCAATACAAATACCAAATGCTTATATAAAACTGCAAAGACCACAATGTTAAAATATTCTATTACAAGTCAAAGGCCTGGATTTAAAATAAAAAATACCTTGTAAATAAAAACAAGTCTTATCCCAATTAAAGCTATTTTATTTCCTCATGCTTTAACAGAAAGAAATTCAAATTTTAAGATATTCAGCTCATTTATGGACATTGACCCTCTGCTTTCTTTACCATTATCAAAATCTAGCTCTTTGCAACAAGCCTTTTTTCTAGTGCATTTCAACTTCCAGACTGCTCAGCAGCGCAGTCAACCATTTCAACATCTTATCTTACAATCAGTTTACATCATATTACTAGAGTTTCAGCATTAGTTTACAAATTCTTTTCAACTAGCATTCCCAGGTATTTTCTGCAGGATATACAATTTTCCCAGTTTATCGTCTTTTTGTTCCATTTTCATCACTACTTGTACCGTTATTTATTAATATTACTTTCAATAAAATAATCATTATTACTATAAGATGCACCAGTCGTAAAAGTAGTCATAGAATTCAAATCAAGACAGGATGGCTGGGAAGAAAAAGACATCCCCTGCAACAGTTGTTCGTGAGAGCCTGAGCAGGATTTCAGCACCATGGACAGATGTCACGATATTAGACGGAGCTTTTGTCCCACAGTGATTTCAACGCTCCATGGGTCTCCAGGCATCTGATCTAAGACTCTTATCACGTGACTAAACGAGAAACTCACTAAGGTAAACATTGAGAAATCCTTTAACCGAACATTATTTTGAGAAATAACCATATTCCAGGTTAACTGAGACATGACCGGAAAATCAACCATCACTGCAGCATTAACTCAACATGTGCTGAAACGAAGTCCGAGAAAAAATCTTCCAATCACAATCAATGTGAATTGAGCTCAAAGGATTTGAGGGACAAAAGAAAAACACCTCGTCATCAATAATTGGAGTAATTTACAAATCACGCAGTGACCAATTAATCCAGGATTACTGATTGTAAGCTAAGAATTGCTTCCACGACAAAAAAACTTTTTTAATTGACTTCATATTAAGACAGGTTGCTGGGTAAGAATTCAGGAGGATAATTTAATGACTTCATTAAAAGAGTAAATGCATTATGTCCAGTGCGGTATTTGAATGGTTCCTACCTCTGGACAGGCGTCCAAGTCTTCAAACGGGTCAGCAAAGTCACTTGGGCTTTTCCTCAGAGTCTGGTCAGCAGGCAGTGTGTTGTCATTGTAAGATGACACGAACTTAAAGTCACTGGTTCTAGACCCTGTTGTCAGGTAGGCGTCATAGTTGTAAGCGCTGCGTAAAGTTCCTGTGCCGTCAACATCTGCGTAATTAGGAGGCAGATAAGCACTGGGGATGGCCACTGCTCCGTCAAACAACAGTCTGGGCTTTCTCCTGCGACAAAACCTCACACCCAGGATGATGATGATAAAGGTCAGAAAAAAGGTGGACACAGACACCAGCGCGATGATCAGATAAGAGGTCAGTTTGGAGTTCTTCTCATCATAAGAAATGTCCTTCAGTTCTGGCACCTCAGCCAAGTTATCAGAGATCAGTAAATACATGGAACAGGTGGCAGAGAGAGAGGGCTGTCCGTTATCTTTCACTGCCACAATAAGGTTCTGTTTCATGCTATCAGATTCAGAAATGTCCCGCTGGGTCCTGATCTCTCCGCTGTGGACACCAATAGTGAAAAGTCCCGGTTCAGTGGATTTCACTATATGATAGGACAGCCAGGCGTTCTGTCCGGAGTCCGCGTCCACCGCTATCACTTTGGACACCAGAGAGCCTCCGTGTGCAGCTTTGGGGACCAGCTCGGTCATGAAGGAGTTGCCCTCTGGGGCGGGGTACAGTATCTGAGGAGAGTTGTCATTCACGTCCGATATGAACACACTCACGCTCACGTTGCTGCTGAGCGGAGGAGAACCGTTGTCTCTGGCCATCACGGCCACTTTAAAGCTCCTGAACTGTTCATAATCAAACGACCTCACAGCGTGGATCACCCCCGTGTCTCCGTTAACAGACACATAGGAGGACACCGGGGCACCGTTCACCTCACCGGCTAACAGAGAATAAATCACTGTACCGTTTTGTCTCCAGTCGGGGTCTCGAGCAGTAACGGAACATAAAGTGGAGCCAGGTTTGTTATTTTCACTCACATATGCGCTGTAGGACTGTTCCTCAAACACTGGTGAGTTGTCGTTGATGTCTGCTACAGATAACTGAACAGTTTTAGAGGACGACAGAGGTGGAGAGCCCTCGTCAGTGGCAGTGATTGTAATGTTGTAATCAGACACTAGTTCACGGTCCAATTGTCCTGTGCTCACCAGAGAATAATAGTTTTTAATAGAAGGAACCAACTTAAAAGGGACATTTTGCTGAATGGAGCAGCGGACCTGTCTGTTAGTCTCAGAGTCTCTATCCTGCACGTTGATGATGCCCACCTCTGTACCAGGTGACACGTTCTCAGGTATGGGGTTAGTCAGTGATTTCAGGTATATCAGTGGAGCGTTGTCATTCACATCAGTAACATCTATAATAACTTTAGCGTACGAGGTTAGACCTAAACCATCTTTAGCTTTCACTCTCAATTCAAAAGAATTGCGTTCTTCAAAATCAATTACACCAATGACTCTTATATTCCCAGTTTTAGAATCTATAGAAAAAACATTTACATCGTCATCAGACATGTGTCCAAAGTCATACGTCACATCTCCATTCACTCCCTCATCTGCGTCTGTAGCACTGACATTAATCACTATGGTATCTGGAGGAGAGTTTTCAGGCAGACTGGCTTTATAAACGGCCTGGCTGAACACTGGGGCGTTATCATTAGCATCCAGTACAGTGACGTGTATGACTACTGTACCTGATCTCTGAGGAGAGCCTCCGTCTAAAGCTGTGAGGAGCAAATTTAGCTCTTTTTGTTTCTCTCTGTCAAGCTTATTTTCGAGCACCAGTTCAACCTTGTTGCTGTCAACAGCAAGAATGAAGTTGTCGTTCTTTTGTAGGTTGTACCTTTGAACAGCATTTTGACCTATATCTGCGTCATGGGCCTCCTCAATAGAGAAGCGGTTACCCTTCTCAGCCGACTCCCTTATTTCCATTTCGATCAAACTATCCTTGAATTGCGGGGAATTGTCGTTAACATCTTGAATATGAAGACTCACTCGATGAAGCTCCAGAGGATTTTCCAACACTAGGTCTACTGTGACAACACACGATGGTTTCTTGACACAAAGGCTTTCTCTGTCCATTCTGTCCGATGTGATCAAATCTCCGGTGCTCAGATTAATGTCACAGTACTGCTTACGTGTTCCCTCAAAATCCACACGAGCCTTTCGTGAAGATAAGGTCCTCAGATCAAGACCGAGATCTTTGGCTATATTTCCGATAACAGACCCGCGTTTCATCTCTTCTGGAATGGTATAACTCAGGTCTCCATGAACGAGGTGCTGCGTAACAAAGAAGGAAGCGAAGAATAAGATCGGACGATGCGCCGAAAATCCTTTGTCTCCCATCCTGACACAAAACGCGCCTGTGGCTTGTAAAACTTACTGACAAGAGCGATAAATAAATATATCCAAAAAAACGAGTCAATAATCCAACACATGCACCAGTGAACGCAACCCTATTTTCGGGGATTAAACCGATTCCCAGGGAAAAATCCAACTAATATTCATTCAGTGGTGGTGGGTGGAGTGGTGCTGTTTTCATTTTCTGTCAGCCAACAGCGACACCATGAGTCGCTTTTTATCTTCAGTGTTGTGTCATATTCTGCACACATACTAAAGTCGTTACAATCCAACATTCAATGGGGTACTGACGACCTTTGCAATAGGCTATATGTTCCAACATATGATGAGAGCTACAAATTATTAGATAACAAGCAGAGGAGAATCGGAAATATTCTGATTTGAAACCAGCATTTAATTATATCCTCAATATGTTATCATAAGGACACCTTAACCGTGACTAGGTTATATAATAAAGTCGGCTACACGGCAGTGGAGCACGGTTCAGCACCATGGACAGGGGTAGAAACATAAGAATAACAAATGCTTAAATAAAAGTACAAATATCACAATAATAAACTATTCTATTAAAAGTCAAAGGCCTGAATTTAAATTTAAGAAACCCTCCAAAAGAAAAGAAGCCTTATCCTCTGCAGAGCTGTACTTTTTCATTTCGCTTAAAAACACAGAAATTAACATTTGAAAATCCTCAGCTATATAAAGACATTATTGCTCTGCTATCTTAAAAACATTTATCAATTTCAAGCTATTTCCAGCAATCCTTTTAGCACGTGCATTTCAACTTTGAAGTTGATCAGGCGTGCAGTCAAATTTCAAAATCGTATCTAACAGTTTATTAAATATTTCAAGATTTTCAGCAGAAGCTTAAAAATTGATTTCAGCTTTCAGCAATTCCCAGTATTTTCTGCAAGATATACATTTTCTTCTAGTGATTATTCTAATTCTTCTTCTTTTAATAATTATTATCATTATTGAATGCATACTTATCATCATCATTGTAATTATTTCTATAACAGGCAGTAGTGGTTAAATTAAAAGTAGCAGTAAATTCAGCCAGGATGGCCGAGTAGAAAACACCTCAGGCACCATTTGTTTCTAACAGCCTGTGCACGATTTCAGCACCATGGACAGATACCATGATATTAGGCAAAGTTTTTGTCCACAAGTTATTTTAACCCTTCATCGGTCTCTAGCCAACAATTCAGACAGTATAATCAAGTTACCCAGCAAAAAAATCACTAAAGTAAACACAAAGAATCATTTGAACTGAAACTAATTTGTCTGGAAACCATATTCAAGGTAAATACGTCTGACACATAACTTGCAAAGAAACCAACAACAGAGCATTAATACAACACACCATGCGGTGACATGAAGTAGAAGAAGCAATGTTCCAAAAACGATCACAAAGAAAAGAGCCCGAGAGAGAGAAAAGAAGGAAAATAGTTTAAGAAAAACTGACGTAATTTACACGGTGTAACTAATAAAACCGGATCAAAGGCTTTTAAGCTAACTGTTTGTTTCTAAAACAGCAAAATAACCTTTTTAAATTCTCGCTGATGTTAAGACAAGTTGCAGCGTAATAATCCAGGCGTACAGAAATTGATTTAAGTAAAAGAGTATATGGATTGAGGCCAGGGCGGTATTTGATTGGTTCCTACCTCTGGAGAGGCGTCCAAATCTTCAAACGGGTCAGCAAAGTCAGATGGACTTTTCCTCAGAGTCTGGTCAGCAGGCAGTGTGTTGTCATTGTAAGATGACACGAACTTAAAGTCACTGGTTCTAGACCCTGTTGTCAGGTAGGCGTCATAATTGTAAGCGCTGCGTAAAGTTCCTGTGCCGTCAACATCTGCGTAATTAGGAGGCAGATAAGCGCTGGGGATGGCCACTGCTCCGTCAAACAACAGTCTGGGCTTTCTCCTGCGACAAAACCTCACACCCAGGATGATGATGATGAAGGTCAGAAAAAAGGTGGACACAGACACCAGCGCGATGATCAGATAAGAGGTCAGCTTGGAGTTCTTCTCATCATAAGAAATGTCCTTCAGTTCTGGCACCTCAGCCAAGTTATCAGAGATCAGTAAATACATGGAACAGGTGGCAGAGAGAGAGGGCTGTCCGTTATCTTTCACTGACACAATAAGGTTCTGTTTCATGCTGTCAGATTCAGAAATGTCCCGCTGGGTCCTGATCTCTCCGCTGTGGACACCAATAGTGAAAAGTCCCGGATCAGTGGATTTCACTATATGATAGGACAGCCAGGCGTTCTGTCCGGAGTCCGCGTCCACCGCTATCACTTTGGACACCAGAGAGCCTCCGTGTGCAGCTTTGGGGACCAGCTCGGTCATGAAGGAGTTGCCCTCCGGGGCGGGGTACAGTATCTGAGGAGAGTTGTCATTCACGTCCGATATGAACACACTGACGCTCACGTTGCTGCTGAGCGGGGGAGAACCGTTGTCTCTGGCCATCACGGCCACTTTAAAGCTCCTGAACTGTTCGTAATCAAACGACCTCACAGCGTGGATCACCCCCGTGTCTCCGTTAACAGACACATAGGAGGACACCGGGGCACCGTTCACCTCACCGGCTAACAGAGAATAAATCACTGTACCGTTTTGTCTCCAGTCGGGGTCTCGAGCAGTAACGGAACATAAAGTGGAGCCAGGTTTGTTATTTTCACTCACATATGCACTGTAGGACTGTTCCTCAAACACTGGTGGGTTGTCGTTGATGTCTGCTACAGATAACTCAACAGTTTTAGAGGAGGACAGAGGTGGAGAGCCCTCGTCAGTGGCAGTGATTGTAATGTTGTAATCAGACACTAGTTCACGGTCCAGTTGTCCTGTGCTCACCAGAGAATAATAGTTTTTAATAGAAGGAACCAACTTAAAAGGGACATTTTGCTGAATGGAGCAGCGGACCTGTCCGTTAGTCTCAGAGTCTCTGTCCTGCACGTTAATGATGCCCACCTCTGTACCAGGTGACACGTTCTCAGGTATGGGGTTAGTCAGCGATTTCAGGTATATCAGTGGAGCGTTGTCATTCACATCAGTAACATCTATTATAACTTTAGCGTACGAGGTTAGACCTAAACCATCTTTAGCTTGCACTCTCATTTCAAAAGAACTACTTTCTTCAAAGTCAATATCACCAGTTACTGAAATTTCTCCAGTTTTGGAATCAATAGAAAACACATTTACATCGTCATCAGACACGTGACCGAAGTGATACGTCACATCTCCATTTACCCCTTCATCTGCGTCTGTAGCCCTGACATTAATCACTATGGTATCTGGAGGAGAGTTTTCAGGCAGACTGGCTTTGTAAACGGCCTGGCTGAACACTGGGGCGTTATCATTAGCATCCAGTACAGTGACGTGTATGACTACTGTACCTGATCTCTGAGGAGAGCCTCCATCTAAAGCTGTGAGGAGCAAATGTAGATCTTTTTGCTTCTCTCGATCAAGTTTATTTTCCAGTACAAGATCAACCTTGTTGCTGTCAACAGCAAGAATGAAGTTGTCGTTCTTTTGTAGGTTGTACCTTTGAACACCATTTTGACCTATATCTGCGTCATGGGCCTCCTCGATTGGAAATCGGCTCCCTTTCTCAGCTAACTCACTTATTTCCATTTCAATCAAATTTTCTCTAAATTTGGGAGAATTGTCGTTAACATCTTGAACATGAAGACTTAGTCGATGAAGCTCCAGAGGATTTTCTAGCACCAGATCTACTTTAACAACGCACGACGGTTTCTTGCCACAAAGGCTTTCTCTGTCCATTCTCTCCGATGTGATCAAATCTCCGGTGCTCAGATTAATGTCACAGTACCTTTTCCGAGCTCCCTCAAAATCCACACGAGCCTGTCGTGAAGATAAGGTGCTGCGGTCAAGAACGAGATCTTTCGCAATGTTTCCAATGACAGAGCCGCGTTTCATCTCTTCTGGAATAGTATAGCTCAGGTCTCCATTAACGAGGTGCAGCGTAACAAAGAAGGAAGCGAAGAATAAGATCGGACGATGCGCCGAAAATCCTTTGTTTCCCATCCTGACACAAAACGCGCCTGTGGCTTGAAAAACTTACTGACAAGAGCGATAAATAAATATATCTAGAAAAGAGTCAATAATCCAACATATGCACCAGTGAACACAACCCTATGTTCGGGGATTTAACCGATTCTCTGGGAAAAAATCCAACTGATATTCATTCAGTAGTGGTGGGTGGAGTGGTGCTGTTTTCATTTTCTGTCAGCCAACAGCGACACCATGAGTCGTTTTTTATCTTCACAGTGTTGTGTTGTGTTGTGTTGTGTTGTGTTGTGTTGTGTTTTGTTGTGCACAGTCTAAAAATCACAAACATGTCATATTCAGTGTAGCACAGAAGTCCTGTACACTATATGTTCTAAAATGAGACCTACAAAACAATTGATAACAAAGAGGGGAGAAAATCCAATTTAATATGAGCCTTTCATCATGTCCTCAACTTACCAACAACACAACTGTAATGTTTGTAGTCTATTTCAAGATTAAAAATCTAGCTTTTATCTACAGCCTAACACAATTGCGAGGTTCAGCACCATGGAAAGCAGTGGGAGAAAACACATAAAAGTGCAAAGATCACAATCTAGGAATATTCTTTTACAAGTATAAGTCCTGAATTAAAAAAAATACTAAAAGAAAAGCAATACTATTAGCACGATACATTTAAAATATCAAAAGTGACGATATTCATACTGTTGGAAAAAACGGCCCTTTGACTTACATATTATTATATATGAAATGATTACATTAACACTGCTGTATTAATGTGTAAGAAGCATTTTACTATTGAAACAGGTTCTTCTGGATCTAGATTTCACTACTTTGTTTTCAACCTCGAGTTTGGTCCCCTCCAAAGGGTCAATCAATATGAGGAGACACAAAATGATTGTTGAAGAGGAAAGAAGAAAAACTTCTGTCACCCAAGTTTATCTTTGCTTTTTGACTCTCTGCTAAACTTTTAACTTTGTAACCCATAGTTTTTGTTAAATAATATAATTGCATCTTTATGAGTCTAAAACAGTTGTACTGAAATGAAACCCTCTACGAAATTAAGAGGGAAAGTGTCTTTTGGGAGTAAACTGCTAACAACCTATGCATCTAAAATGCGTCCAGGATGCTCAATTACAAACCATTTTTTTAATTTACTAAGTCATAAACCATAAAGGCTGTCAACCACTGATTCTATCTCAAAATGTAAGATTGTTATATATTCTAAATGTTTAATTCTAAGATAATTACAAACACCAACTGTCAGATAAATGTAGTGGAGTAAAGAGTCCTTATTTGTCACTGAAATGTGGAAAGTCGCAGATATTAAAATTACAGAAGTATAATTAAAGTCCCTAAATATTGTAGTAAAGTACAGTGGTTGAGCTAATTAATTTCAGTAATCTGCACTTTGACCCATGGTTTTACCAAAGTCGCTTATAACCATTTTTTTACTACTGAGCCCCAATAAACAACTTCAACACGTCTTCATGGATGACACTCCAACATGTCATGCACTAACAACAATAATATAACACAACAACAGAACTGTGTGTGAGTACTGTCAGGAAAACCGCTGAGGCAGTCTGAAAAATAACCACAATCTAAAAAATTAAAAATTAAAAACTATAATACAACAGCGCACATACAACCAAAGTATGTTAGAAAAAACAAACAAACAAACAAACAAACTGTGCTACTAAAACTAAAGCTTTTTTCTAATTTGGAGATTTAAAAAGTGATCCATGTCATTTTAGAAGAGGGGTATTATTATTATCTTAATAAAACCAAAAATGTGTGTGTGTGTGTGTGTGTGTGTGTGTGTGTGTATATATACATCTATATATATATACATATTGTTATTATTATATCAAATGATGGATTAAATAGCACAGCTAAAGAAAATTAAACATTTGTGGTTGTTATTGTGCATGGAGGTTGTTTCAGCACCATAACTGGATACCGCTAGATGGAATAGGAAAATCATCGAAAGGATCGCCATTAGAAAAAGATGCTGTATATTGTAAGTTGATCTCTTATCCTTGTCCAGCATTCTTAGACACTACTGATGTGAGTAAGAGACCATCACAGAAAAAATACCAACTTATTCTCAGACTTGAGAAGTAAAGCCGTCAGTCTAGGATGAATCGGGCATAGAAAAAGAAATTATTCAAGGATTCAATGACATTAAGAAGGAAGTCATTGAAAAGTGCTGGTGATCAACTAAAATAGTGTGCGGCCAACAATGGAAAGCCCTAATCCATTCATTTACTACTACACTTGCAAAATACATTATGCTACTAAATGTAACAAGTTCAACATTACAATTTTCTATTTAATTGTCTTCCACAGAGCCAAAAGTTTTGAGCTGAAAAAGAGCTGGTTGGACCAACTCAGAGTTCATCAACTGTATGTTTTTAGTTTACTAATTAAGAACTAACTTCAATTGAGGACATTCACAACTTGTCAACTTTGTATAACCATTTGACACTAAATTGAACATGGATAATAACTATTTGTAAAAAGCTGAGAGGTATCTTTTGGAAATTTAACCCAAGACTAAATCGATCATGATAACATGATCACAACAAAAAGAGATGAGGGAAAAAAATGAAAACACATTTCATAAACGGCTAAATAACGATGGGATCTACGGTAATGAAGTATACGAGGTAGAAATGTTTCCTCAAATCCCCAAAAACACATTGAAATTGTTTGGGGGCAAAAAGACATTTCTGGAACCACAAAGAGAGATGAACAAATTAACTAGAGCCTATACTATAAAATCGTTTGGCTCATATATACTACTTTAAAAAGGTCCTACCTCTGGAGAGGGGTCCAAGTCTTCAAACGGGTCAGCAAAGTCACTTGGGCTTTTCCTCAGAGTCTGGTCAGCAGGCAGTGTGTTGTCATTGTAAGATGACACGAACTTAAAGTCACTGGTTCTAGACCCTGTTGTCAGGTAGGCGTCATAATTGTAAGCGCTGCGTAAAGTTCCTGTGCCGTCAACATCTGCGTAATTAGGAGGCAGATACGCGCTCGGGATGGCCACTGCTCCGTCAAACAACAGTCTGGGCTTTCTCCTGCGACAAAACCTCATACCCAGGATGATGATGATGAAGGTCAGAAAAAAGGTGGACACAGACACCAGCGCGATGATCAGATAAGAGGTCAGCTTGGAGTTCTTCTCATCATAAGAAATGTCCTTCAGTTCTGGCACCTCAGACAAGTTATCAGAGATCAGTAAATACATGGAACAGGTAGCAGAGAGAGAGGGCTGTCCGTTATCTTTCACTGCCACAATAAGGTTCTGTTTCATGCTGTCGGATTCAGAAATGTCCCGCTGGGTCCTGATCTCTCCGCTGTGGACACCAATAGTGAAAAGTCCCGGATCAGTGGATTTCACTATATGATAGGACAGCCAGGCGTTCTGTCCGGAGTCCGCGTCCACCGCTATCACTTTGGACACCAGAGAGCCTCCGTGTGCAGCTTTGGGGACCAGCTCGGTCATGAAGGAGTTGCCCTCCGGGGCAGGGTACAATATCTGAGGAGAGTTGTCATTCACGTCCGATATGAACACACTCACGCTCACGTTGCTGCTGAGCGGAGGAGAACCGTTGTCTCTGGCCATCACGGCCACTTTAAAGCTCCTGAACTGTTCATAATCAAACGACCTCACAGCGTGGATCACCCCCGTGTCTCCGTTAACAGACACATAGGAGGACACCGGGGCACCGTTCACCTCACCGGCTAACAGAGAATAAATCACTGTACCGTTTTGTCTCCAGTCGGGGTCTCGAGCAGTAACGGAACATAAAGTGGAGCCAGGTTTGTTATTTTCACTCACATATGCACTGTAGGACTGTTCCTCAAACACTGGTGGGTTGTCGTTGATGTCTGCTACAGATAACTGAACAGTGTTAAAGGAGGACAGAGGTGGAGAGCCCTCGTCAGTGGCAGTGATTGTAATGTTGTAATCAGACACTAGTTCACGGTCCAGTTGTCCTGTGCTCACCAGAGAATAATAGTTTTTAATAGAAGGAACCAACTTAAAAGGGACATTTTGCTGAATGGAGCAGCGGACCTGTCCGTTAGTCTCAGAGTCTCTGTCCTGCACGTTAATGATGCCCACCTCTGTACCAGGTGACACGTTCTCGGGTATGGGGTTAGTCAGTGATTTCAGGTATATCAGTGGAGCGTTGTCATTCACATCAGTAACATCTATTATAACTTTAGCGTACGAGGTTAGACCTAACCCATCTTTAGCTTGCACTCTCATTTCAAAAGAACTACTTTCTTCGAAGTCAATATCACCAGTTACTGAAATTTCTCCAGTTTTAGGGTCTATAGAAAAAACATTTACATCATCATCAGACACGTGACCGAAGTGATACGTCACATCTCCATTCACTCCCTCATCTGCGTCTGTAGCACTGACATTAATCAATATGGTATCTGGAGGAGAGTTTTCAGGCAGACTGGCTTTGTAAACGGCCTGGCTGAACACTGGGGCGTTATCATTAGCATCCAGTACAGTGACATGTATGACTACTGTACCTGATCTCTGAGGAGAGCCTCCATCTAAAGCTGTGAGGAGCAAATTTAGCTCTTTTTGTTTCTCTCTGTCAAGTGTATTCTCCAACACCAGTTCAACCTTGTTGCTGTCAACAGCAAGAATGAAGTTGTCGTTCTTTTGTAGGTTGTACCTTTGAACGGCATTTTGACCTATATCTGAGTCATGGGCCTCCTCGATAGAGAAGCGGTTACCCTTGTCAGCTGACTCCCTTATTTCCATTTCAATCAAATTCTCTCTGAATTTTGGAGAGTTATCGTTAACATCTTGAACATGAAGACTTACACGATGAAGCTCAAGCGGATTTTCTAGCACCAGATCTACTTTAACAACACACGATGGTTTCTTGCCACAAAGGCTTTCTCTGTCCATTCTCTCCGATGTGATCAAATCTCCGGTATTCAGATTAATGTCACAGTACCTTTTCCGAGTTCCCTCAAAATCCACACGAGCCTTTCGTAAGGATAAGGTCCTCAGATCAAGACCAAGATCTTTGGCTATATTTCCAATTACAGATTTGAGTTTCATCTCTTCTGGGATAGAATAGCTCAGGTCTCCATTAACGAGGTGCAGTGTTACAAAGAAGGAAGCGAAGAAGAAGATCGGACGAAGCGCTGAAAATCCTTTGTCTCCCATCCTAGGAAAGTCAACGACGTCTGTTTTATACGAATTATACCTTTTTATACTTTCCAGTGCTATATAGTAGAAGCTGTCCACAAGACTCAATAATCCAAATGTTCACAGCGACGATCAAGAAAAAAATACGTTGGAAAATGTAAATCTGTAACTGCTGTCTATGCAGTGGTAGTGGGTGGAGTGGCGAGCACCTGATTTCTGTCAGCCAACAGCGACACCATGAGTCACTTTTGATTTTCACACTGTTGTGAAATGAAGTCATGTCAACACAGTCTAAAACCATCTAAAAAATAATGTTAACCCACGAAAATATAAACAGTGTACGCTTGGTGAATCTATTTTTTTGAGACACGCGATCTATTCACTGTAACTAACAAGGTTTGAAGATGACCACCCCAGCCGCAACATATTTACATGTACAAAACAATGTTAACTTTTTTCTTTACCTTTCAGAAAGTTACTATTTACGTAAACAACAGGCTATAGATTTAAATGATACAACTCGATGGGCCTCCGACAGAAAGAGCCAGCTACACGTAGAGATAGAACCCACTTAAATTCACCAACAGTGTGACGTATTGTTTATTATAAAAATGTTAAGTTCTACGTATTAAGAAAATGACTAGATTCAATCATTTAGATAAGGATATGACGTTATCGTTACAATGTATTTTTCTTCTCATGTTATTATTATCATCATTAGCATTATAATCGTTATTATCATTATTACTACTACTGAGAATATTTTCAATATTGTTGTTATTTTTATTCTGACCATTGTAATTATCATCATTAAAAGAGGCAGTAGTGGTAAAAGTAGTAGTAGTAGTAGTATTTAAAATCAGACAGGAGGCTGCGTAAATAAAGACTCCGTGCAGCATTTGTCCCTGAGCAGGATTTCAGCACCTTGGACAGATACCATGATATTAGACGAAGTGTTTGTCCCAAAGTTATTCCAACCTTCTGTCTCTGGATAACTGATCAAAGAATGCAATCTTGTGTTCAAGAGTGAGATCCACTAAAGTAAATACTGGGTAATTCTTAGACATGAAACTATTATGTCAAGTAACCAAATTCAAGGTCAACAAGTCTGAAATATGACATGGAAATACACCATCAACATAGCAGTAGACCAACCCAACATGTGTTGACAAAAAGAAGAAAAAATGTTCCAATCACAATCACAAAAAAAGAAGCTCAAACTTTGTGAAGGACAAGAAATAGGCTATACAATGTAATCAATTAATGATGTAACTTACAAACCACGCAGTGACGAATAAAGTATATCCAAACTTTACCGCTTTTTGTTGGATACATTTCCTTCCACAACCACCAAATAACTTTTTCTTTTAATTTCGGATATATAAAGAAAGGTTGAAGTGTGTGAATTCAGGCGGACAATAAAAGTACTTCATTAAAAGACCTGATGCATTGTAACCAATGCGGCATTTAATTGGTTCCTACCTCTGGAGAGGCGTCCAAGTCTTCAAACGGGTCAGCAAGGTCAGTTGGGCTTTTCCTCAGAGTCTGGTCAGCAGGCAGTGTGTTGTCATTGTAAGATGACACGAACTTAAAGTCACTGGTTCTAGACCCTGTTGTCAGGTAGGCATCATAGTTGTAAGCGCTGCGTAAAGTTCCTGTGCCGTCAACATCTGCGTAATTAGGAGGCAGATAGGCGCTCGGGATGGCCACTGCACCGTCAAACAACAGTCTGGGCTTTCTCCTGCGACAAAACCTCACACCCAAGATGATGATGATGAAGGTCAGAAAAAAAGTGGACACAGACACCAGCGCGATGATCAGATAAGAGGTCAGCTTGGAGTTCTTCTCATCATAAGAAATGTCCTTCAGTTCTGGCACCTCAGCCAAGTTATCAGAGATCAGTAAATACATGGAACAGGTGGCAGAGAGAGAGGGCTGTCCGTTATCTTTCACTGACACAATAAGGTTCTGTTTCATGCTGTCAGATTCAGAAATGTCCCGCTGGGTCCTGATCTCTCCGCTGTGGACACCAATAGTGAAAAGTCCCGGATCAGTGGATTTCACTATATGATAGGATAGCCAGGCGTTCTGTCCGGAGTCCGCGTCCACCGCTATCACTTTGGACACCAGAGAGCCTCCGTGTGCAGCTTTGGGGACCAGCTCGGTCATGAAGGAGTTGCCCTCCGGGGCGGGGTACAGTATCTGAGGAGAGTTGTCATTCACGTCCGATATGAACACACTCACGCTCACGTTGCTGCTGAGCGGAGGAGAACCGTTGTCTCTGGCCATCACGGCCACTTTAAAGCTCCTGAACTGTTCGTAATCAAACGACCTCACAGCGTGGATCACCCCCGTGTCTCCGTTAACAGACACATAGGAGGACACCGGGGCACCGTTCACATCACCGGCTAACAGAGAATAAATCACGGTACCGTTTTGTCTCCAGTCGGGGTCTCGAGCAGTAACGGAACATAAAGTGGAGCCAGGTTTGTTATTTTCACTCACATATGCGCTGTAGGACTGTTCCTCAAACACTGGTGGGTTGTCGTTGATGTCTGCTACTGATAACTCAACAGTTTTAGAGGAGGACAGAGGTGGAGAGCCCTCGTCAGTGGCAGTGATCGTAATGTTGTAATCAGACACTAGTTCACGGTCCAGTTGTCCTGTGCTCACCAGAGAATAATAGTTTTTAATAGAAGGAACCAACTTAAAAGGGACATTTTGTTGAATGGAGCAGCGGACCTGTCTGTTAGTCTCAGAGTCTCTGTCCTGCACGTTGATGATGCCCACCTCTGTACCAGGTGACACGTTCTCAGGTATGGGGTTAGTCAGTGATTTCAGGTATATAACTGGAGCGTTGTCATTCACATCAGTAACATCTATAATAACTTTAGCGTACGAGGTTAGACCTAAACCATCTTTAGCTTTCACTCTCAATTCAAAAGAATTGCGTTCTTCAAAATCAATTACACCAATGACTCTTATATTTCCAGTTTTAGAATCTAAAGAAAAAACATTTACATCGTCATCAGACATGTGTCCAAAGTCATACGTCACATCTCCATTCACTCCCTCATCTGCGTCTGTAGCACTGACATTAATCACTATGGTATCTGGAGGGGAGTTTTCAGGCAGACTGGCTTTATAAACGGCCTGGCTGAACACTGGGGCGTTATCATTAGCATCCAGTACAGTGACGTGTATGACTACTGTACCTGATCTCTGAGGAGAGCCTCCGTCTAAAGCTGTGAGGAGCAAATTTAGCTCTTTTTGTTTCTCTCGATCAAGTGTATTCTCCAGCACTAGTTCAACCTTGTTGCTGTCAACAGCAAGAATGAAGTTGTCGTTCTTTTGTAGGTTGTACCTTTGAACAGCATTTTGACCTATATCTGCGTCATGGGCCTCCTCGATAGAGAAGCGGTTACCCCTGTCTGCTGACTCACTTATTTCCATTTCAATCAAACTATCCTTGAATTGCGGGGAATTGTCGTTAACATCTTGAACATGAAGACTCACACGATGAAGCTCCAGAGGATTTTCCAACACTAGGTCTACTGTGACAACACACGATGGTTTCTTGACACAAAGGCTTTCTCTGTCCATTCTGTCCGATGTGATCAAATCTCCAGTGCTCAGATTAATGTCACAGTACTGCTTACGTGTTCCCTCAAAATCCACACGAGCCTTTCGTGAAGATAAGGTCCTCAGATCAAGACCGAGATCTTTGGCTATATTTCCGATAACAGACCCGCGTTTCATCTCTTCTGGAATAGAATAACTTAGATCTCCATTAACGAGGTGCAGCGTAACAAAGAAGGAAGCGAAGAATAAGAACGGACGATGCGCCGAAAATCCTTTGTCTCCCATCCTGACACAAAACGCGTCTGTGGCTTGTAAAACTTACTGACCAGAGCAATATATAAATATATCCTAAAAACGAGTCAATAATCCAACACATGCACCAGTGAACGCAACCCTATGTTCGGGGATTATCCGATTCCCAGGGAAAAATACAACTGAATTTCATTTAGTGGTGGTGGGTGGAGTGGTGCTGTTTTCATTTTCTGTCAGCCAACAGCGACACCATGAGTCGTTTTTTATCTTCAGTGTTGTGTCATATCCTGCACACATACTAAAGTCCCTATAAAGTAACATTCAATGGGGTACTGACGACCTTTGCACTACGCTATGCTCCAACATGTGATGAGAGCTACAAAGTATTAGATAACAAGCAAATGACAATCGGAAATATTCTGATTTGAAACAAGCATTCAATTATATCCTCAATATGTGACCATAAGGACAACTTAATCGTGACTTGGTTATATCAAAAAAATGGCTACAGCTCAATGGAGCACGGTTAAGCACCATAGACAGGGGTAGAAACAATAAGAATAATAAATGCTTAAATGAAAGTAGAAATATAACAATAATAAACTTTTCTATTACAAGTCAAAGGCATGGATTTAAATTCAAGAAACCCTCCACATGCAAAGAAGCCTCATCCCCTACAGAGCTGAACTATTTTTTAATGCTTTAAATCCCCGAAATTAACAATTGAAAATCCTCAGCTATTTTAAAGACATTATTGCTCTGCTATCTTGAATACATTTATCAATGTCAAGCTATTTCCAGCAAGACTTTTAGCACGTGCGTTTCAACTTTGAAGTTGCTCAGTAGTGCAGTCAACTATTTCAACATCTTATCTCACAGTTTATTAAATACTTCTAGACTTTCAGCAGAAGCTTACAAATTAATTTCAGCTTTCAGAGTTTCCCGGAATTTTCTGCAGGATATGGATTTTTTCTAGTTATTATTCGAATTCTTCTTCTTAAAATTATCATCATCATTATTTTTATTAGCAGTTATTATTTCATAACACGCAGTAGTGGTTAAATTAAAAGTAGTAGTGTATAAATTCAGGCAGGATGGCCGAGTACAAAAATTCATCTCTGGCACCATTTATTTTTTAGAGCCTGAGCAGGAATTCAGCACCATGGACAGATCCCATGATATTAGACAAAGTTTTTGTCTACAACTTATTTAAACCCTCCATCGGTCTATAGCCAACTATTCATACAGTCTAATCAAGTTACCTAGCAAAAAAAAAAACGAAGTAAAAAAAATACTAATCATTTTAACTGTAACTATATTGTCTGAAAACCATATTCTAGGTTAATACTTCTGACTTCTGAGACATGAATTGCAAAGAAACCATCAACATAGCAATAATACAACAAATTATGTGTTGACATGAAGAAGAAGAACACATTTTCCAAAAACGATCACAAAGAAATTAGTCCAAGGGAGAGAAAAGAAAGAAAATACTGTTTCAAGAAAAACTGCGTAATTTACAAACTACGCTGTGAATAATAAACCCGTGTAAAACACTCTGAAGCTAACTGTTTGCTTCCACAACAACAACAACAACAACAACAACACAAAAACTTTTTTAAAATTCCGTTGATGTAAAAACAAGTTGCAGCGTATGAATTCAGGAGGACATAAAATGGCAAAATTAAAAGACTACATGCATTGAGGCGAGGGCGGTATTTGAATGGTTCCTACCTCTGGAGAGGCGTCCAAATCTTCAAACGGGTCAGCAAAGTCAGATGGGCTTTTCCTCAGAGTCTGGTCAGCAGGCAGTGTGTTGTCATTGTAAGATGACACGAACTTAAAGTCACTGGTTCTAGACCCTGTTGTCAGGTAGGCATCATAGTTGTAAGCGCTGCGTAAAGTTCCTGTGCCGTCAACATCTGCGTAATTAGGAGGCAGATAAGCGCTGGGGATGGCCACGGCTCCGTCAAACAACAGTCTGGGCTTTCTCCTGCGACAAAACCTCACACCCAGGATGATGATGATGAAGGTCAGAAAAAAGGTGGACACAGACACCAGCGCGATGATCAGATAAGAGGTCAGCTTGGAGTTCTTCTCATCATAAGAAATGTCCTTCAGTTCTGGCACCTCAGCCAAGTTATCAGAGATCAGTAAATACATGGAACAGGTGGCAGAGAGAGAGGGCTGTCCGTTATCTTTCACTGCCACAATAAGGTTCTGTTTCATGCTGTCAGATTCAGATGTGTCCCGCTGGGTCCTGATCTCTCCGCTGTGGACACCAATAGTGAAAAGTCCCGGATCAGTGGATTTCACTATATGATAGGACAGCCAGGCGTTCTGTCCGGAGTCCGCGTCCACCGCTATCACTTTGGACACCAGAGAGCCTCCGTGTGCAGCTTTGGGGACCAGCTCGGTCATGAAGGAGTTGCCCTCCGGGGCGGGGTACAGTATCTGAGGAGAGTTGTCATTCACGTCCGATATGAACACACTCACGCTCACGTTGCTGCTGAGCGGAGGAGAACCGTTGTCTCTGGCCATCACGGCCACTTTAAAGCTCCTGAACTGTTCATAATCAAACGACCTCACAGCGTGGATCACCCCCGTGTCTCCGTTAACAGACACATAGGAGGACACCGGGGCACCGTTCACCTCACCGGCTAACAGAGAATAAATCACTGTACCGTTTTGTCTCCAGTCGGGGTCTCGAGCAGTAACGGAACATACAGTGGAGCCAGGTTTGTTATTTTCACTCACATATGCGCTGTAGGACTGTTCCTCAAACACTGGTGGGTTGTCGTTGATGTCTGCTACAGATAACTCAAAAGTTCTAGAGGAGGACAGAGGTGGAGAGCCCTCGTCAGTGGCAGTGATTGTAATGTTGTAATCAGACACTAGTTCACGGTCCAGTTGTCCTGTGCTCACCAGAGAATAATAGTTTTTAATAGAAGGAACCAACTTAAAAGGGACATTTTGCTGAATGGAGCAGCGGACCTGTCCGTTAGTCTCAGAGTCTCTGTCCTGCACGTTAATGATGCCCACCTCTGTACCAGGTGACACGTTCTCAGGTATGGGGTTAGTCAGTGATTTCAAGTATATCAGTGGAGCGTTGTCATTCACATCAGTAACATCTATTATAACTTTAGCGTACGAGGTTAGACCTAACCCATCTTTAGCTTGCACTCTCATTTCAAAAGAACTACTTTCTTCGAAGTCAATCACACCAGTTACTGAAATTTCTCCCGTTTTGGGATCAATAGAAAAAACATTAACTTCATCATCAGACACGTGACCGAAGTGATACGTCACATCTCCATTCACTCCCTCATCTGCGTCTGTAGCACTGACATTAATAACTATGGTATCTGGAGGAGAGTTTTCAGGCAGACTGGCTTTGTAAACGGCCTGGCTGAACACTGGGGCGTTATCATTAGCATCCAGTACAGTGACGTGTATGACTACTGTACCTGATCTCTGAGGAGAGCCTCCATCTAAAGCTGTGAGGAGCAAATGTAGATCTTTTTGCTTCTCTCGATCAAGTTTATTTTCCAGTACAAGATCAACCTTGTTGCTGTCAACAGCAAGAATGAAGTTGTCGTTCTTTTGTAGGTTGTACCTTTGAACAGCATTTTGACCTATATCTGCGTCATGGGCCTCCTCGATAGAGAAGCGGTTACCCTTCTCAGCTGACTCCGTTATTTCCATTTCAATCAAATTTTCTCTGAATTTTGGAGAGTTATCGTTAACATCTTGAATGTGAAGACTCACACGATGAAGCTCCAGAGGGTTTTCTAGCACCAGATCTACTTTAACAACACACGATGGTTTCTTGCCACAAAGGCTTTCTCTGTCCATTCTCTCCGATGTGATCAAATCTCCGGTATTCAGATTAATGTCACAGTACCTTTTCCGAGTTCCCTCAAAATCCACACGAGCCTTTCGTAAGGATAAGGTCCTCAGATCAAGACCGAGATCTTTGGCTATATTTCCAATTACAGATCCGAGTTTCATCTCTTCTGGGATAGAATAGCTCGGGTCTCCATTAACGAGGTGCAGTGTTACAAAGAAGGAAGCGAAGAAGAAGATCGGACGAAGCGCTGAAAATCCTTTGTCTACCATCATCGGAAAGTCAACGACGTCTGTTTTATACGAATTATACCTTTTTATACTTTCCAGTGCTATATAGTAGAAGCTCTCCATAAGACTCAATAATCCAAATGTTCACAGCGACGATCAAGAAAAAAATACGTTGGAAAATGTAAATCTTCAACTGCTGTCTATGCAGTGGTAGTGGGTGGAGTGGCGAGCACCTGATTTCTGTCAGCCAACAGCGACACCATGAGTCACTTTTGATTTTCACACTGTTGTGTAATGAAGTCATGTCAACACAGTCTAAAACCATCTAAAAAATAATATTAACCCACGAAAATATAAATAGTGTAGGCTTGGTGAATCTATTTTTTTTGAGACACGCGATCTATTCACTGTAACTGACAAGGTTTGAAGATGACCACCCCAGCCGCAACATATTTACATGTACTTAAAAATGTTAAATTTTTTCTTTACTTTTCTGAAAGTTACTATTTACGTAAACAACAGGCTATAGATGAAAATGATACGACTCGATGGGCCACCGACAGAAAGAGCCAGCTACACAGAACCCACTTAAATTCACCAACAGTGTGACGTATTGTTTGTTATAAAAATGTTGTGTTCTACATATTAAGACAATGACTAGATTCAATCATTTAGATAAGGATATGACGTTATCGTTACAATGTCTTTTTCTTCTAATGTTATTATTAGCATCATTAGCATTATAATCGTGATTATCATTATTACTGCTATTGACAATATTTTTAATGTTGTTGTTATTTTTATTCTGACCATTGTAATTATCATCATTATAAGAGGCAGTAGTGGTAAAAGTAGTAGTAGAAGTTTAAATTCAGACAGGAGGATGAGTAGATAAAGACTCCGTGCAGCATTTGTCCCTGAGCAGGATTTCAGCACCTTGGACAGATACCATGATATTAGACGAAGCGTTTGTCCCAAAGTAATTCCAACCTTCTATCGGTCTCTGGATAACTGATCAAAGAATGCAATCTTGTGTTCAAGAGAGAGATCCACTGAAGTAAATACTGGGTAATTCTTAGACATGAAACTATTATGTCAAGTAACCAAATTCAAGGTCAACAAGTCTGAAATATGACGTGAAAATACACCATCAGCATAGCATTAAACCAACCCAACATGTCTTGAGAAAAAGAAGAAAAAATGTTCCAATCACAAACACAAAAAAGAATCTCAAACGTTGTGAAGGACAAGAAATATACTATGTAATCAATTATTGATGTAACTTACAAACCACGCAGTGACGAATAAAGTATTTCCAAAATGTACCGCTTTTTGTTGGATACATTTCCTTCCACAACCACCATATAACTTTTTTTTTTATTTCGGAGATATAAAGACAGGTTGGTTGAAGTTTGTGAATTCAGGCGGACAATAAAAGTACTTCATTAAAAGACCTGATGCATTGTAACCAATGCGGTATTTAATTGGTTCCTACCTCTGGAGAGGCGTCCAAGTCTTCAAACGGGTCAGCAAAGTCACTTGGGCTTTTCCTCAGAGTCTGGTCAGCAGGCAGTGTGTTGTCATTGTAAGATGACACGAATTTAAAGTCACTGGTTCTAGACCCTGTTGTCAGGTAGGCGTCATAGTTGTAAGCGCTTCGTAAAGTTCCTGTGCCGTCAACATCTGCGTAATTCGGAGGCAGATAAGCGCTGGGGATGGCCACTGCACCGTCAAACAACAGTCTGGGCTTTCTCCTCCGACAAAACCTCACACCCAGGATGATGATGATGAAGGTCAGAAAAAAAGTGGACACAGACACCAGCGCGATTATCAGATAAGAGGTCAGCTTGGAGTTCTTCTCATCATAAGAAATGTCCTTCAGTTCTGGCACCTCAGCCAAGTTATCAGAGATCAGTAAATACATGGAACAGGTGGCAGAGAGAGAGGGCTGTCCGTTATCTTTCACTGCCACAATAAGGTTCTGTTTCATGCTGTCAGATTCAGAAATGTCCCGCTGGGTCCTGATCTCTCCGCTGTGGACACCAATAGTGAAAAGTCCCGGATCAGTGGATTTCACTATATGATAGGACAGCCAGGCGTTCTGCCCGGAGTCCGCGTCCACCGCTATCACTTTGGACACCAGAGAGCCTCCGTGTGCAGCTTTGGGGACCAGCTCGGTCATGAAGGAGTTGCCCTCCGGGGCGGGGTACAGTATCTGAGGAGAGTTGTCATTCACGTCCGATATGAACACACTCACGCTCACGTTGCTGCTGAGCGGAGGAGAACCGTTGTCTCTGGCCATCACGGCCACTTTAAAGCTCCTGAATTGTTCATAATCAAACGACCTCACAGCGTGGATCACCCCCGTGTCTCCGTTAACAGACACATAGGAGGACACCGGGGCACCGTTCACCTCACCGGCTAACAGAGAATAAATCACTGTACCGTTTTGTCTCCAGTCGGGGTCTCGAGCAGTAACGGAACATAAAGTGGAGCCAGGTTTGTTATTTTCACTCACATATGCGCTGTAGGACTGTTCCTCAAAAACTGGTGGGTTGTCGTTGATGTCTGCTACAGATAACTCAACAGTTTTAGAGGAGGACAGAGGTGGAGAGCCCTCGTCAGTGGCAGTGATTGTAATGTTGTAATCAGACACTAGTTCACGGTCCAGTTGTCCTGTGCTCACCAGAGAATAATAGTTTTTAATAGAAGGAACCAACTTAAAAGGGACATTTTGCTGAATGGAGCAGCGGACCTGTCCGTTAGTCTCAGAGTCTCTGTCCTGCACGTTAATGATGCCCACCTCTGTACCAGGTGATACGTTCTCAGGTATGGGGTTAGTCAGTGATTTCAGGTATAGCAGCGGAGCGTTGTCATTCACATCAGTAACATCTATAATAACTTTGGCATAAGATGTAAGACCAAGACCATCCTTGGCTTGTACCCTTATTTCAAAAGAACTACTTACTTCAAAATCGATCACACCAGTTACTCTAATTTCTCCAGTTTTAGGGTCTAAAGAAAAAACATTTACATCGTCATCAGACATGTGTCCAAAGTCATACGTCACATCTCCATTCACTCCCTCATCTGCGTCTGTAGCACTGACATTAATAACTATGGTATCTGGAGGGGAGTTTTCAGGCAGACTGGCTTTATAAACGGCCTGGCTGAACACTGGGGCGTTATCATTAGCATCCAGTACAGTGACGTGTATGACTACTGTACCTGATCTCTGAGGAGAGCCTCCGTCTAAAGCTGTGAGGAGCAAATTTAGCTCTTTTTGTTTCTCTCGATCAAGTGTATTCTCCAGCACTAGTTCAACCTTGTTGCTGTCAACAGCAAGAATGAAGTTGTCGTTCTTTTGTAGGTTGTACCTTTGAACAGCATTTTGACCTATATCTGCGTCATGGGCCTCCTCGATAGAGAAGCGGTTACCCCTGTCTGCTGACTCACTTATTTCCATTTCAATCAAATTCTTTTTGAATTTTGGAGAGTTGTCGTTAACATCTTGAATATGAAGACTCACACGATGAAGCTCCAGAGGGTTTTCTAACACCAGATCTACTTTAACAACACACGATGGTTTCTTGCCACAAAGGCTTTCTCTGTCCATTCTCTCCGATGTGATCAAATCTCCGGTGCTCAGATTAATGTCACAGTACCGCTTACGTGTTCCCTCAAAATCCACACGGGTTTTTCGAGCAGATAAGGTTCTCAGATCAAGACCGAGATCTCTGGCTATATTTCCAAGAACAGATCCGAGTTTCATCTCTTCTGGAATAGAATAACTCAGGTCTCCATTAACGAGGTGCAGCGTTACAACGAAGGAAGCGAAGCAGAAGAACAGACGAAGCGCTAAAAATCCTTTGTCTCCCATCCTGACACAAACGATGTCCTCAGGTTTTAGAAACAAGTATACGGAAGTAAAACAATGTAACTTCAAATCGGGGCCAAAAATCCAAAATTCTACAATAGCGAACACGATGAAAAATAGACTAGGAATGAAGGGATTCTTCAGAGAAATTACAGCCGATGTTAATGCAGTCAGTGGGTGGAGATGTCGGTTGCTTTTGTGCTAGCCTACAGCGACACCATGAGTCGCTTGACACTCTTTACACCTACATGCATCCTCGACACAGCATAAATCTAATCTCCACCCACTTTCACGCGAACTGTTTATTGTTAGCATGATAAAAAATAAAATTTTCTATCTCAGGTATAACGTTCAAAGATAAATCAGCTATAGACGTTGATGTGTATTTAACAAAATACCAAATACCAACCATAGCAAACTAAATACCAAATAAAACATTTACATTTATAAATGACGTGCACTGAATAAGCATTATAGAAACGCAGAGATCAGATGCAGATCTATATTGCTTTGCAATTATTTAGAAAACAACGTGCATGTATGTATATACATATGTACATAACAGCTTTATGGCCTTGTTAAAGATATGAACAATCATATATCTATGTATGGCATCAAAAAAAATAGCCATGCTCAAAATAGGAAAAAATAAAATAATCCCAACATCATTATCACAAACATCATCATCATCATCATCATCATCATCATCATTATTATTATTATTATCATCATTATCATTATCATTATCATTATTAAGTGGTAATGTTAGCAGTATTAGTAGTAGTAGCAATATAGTATTAAACATGTAACAAGTTCAGAAGGCTAAAGGAAAAAAACTAATTTCCAGTGGCGCTAGTTGTTTCAGGACCATGGACAGAGACAACAGGATATACAGATGGCATGGGAGGCTTGTCCTATAAAAGACGTCTTAAAAGAAAGACTTTCTTCTCAGTAACCATTTTTACTCCAGCCAGAGTCCGAAACAAACCCAGATTGCTTAGTAGCTCCAAATATATCATTAATAACTCGCACATCAAAATCAGAATCAGCTTTATTGGCAAAGTATGTTTGTACTTTCAAGAGAATTGGCTCGGTTTTATCATTTGCTTTCAATGTTCATAAACAAAATGAAAATACAACCAAAAACAGATTACAAGCTCAACAAGTGAACATAAGAATGCTGTAATAAATATGATTCAAGGGTTGTTCATGAGACTATTTGACTAATACTAAATGTTCATAATGACGGCCTGTGGGGGGAAAAATTTGAGCCTGGTTGTTTTGGGAAAACAGACCTCTCCAGCACCTCCCAGAGGGGAAGTAGTTGAAACAGGTTGTGTCCAGGGGAAGATAAATCTGAAGTGAGGTGTCCTGTCCGTTTTTTGACAACGGACGTCCTGAATGGCGGGCTGGCTGGCATTGTTATGCAGTCCCAACTGTCCCGTGTAATCTGTTCCTGTCCTGTTTGGTTTTAGATCATATCCAGAGAGTGCTGGATTTGCAGTGGACTGACTAATTAATAGCCATGTAAAATTGGATCAGCAGCTCCTGAGGCAGGTTGGACCTCCTGCGTTGGCATGGCAAAAATGTTTTGAAGCCCCTCTGTAGCTTCTTATTTTTTGGCGTCTCCTTTGTCAGTGGGTTTCTGGCCTGGTTGCAAAGTATTCTGTCATCCTTCTGAAGTCCGTCCTTGGCCTGACAAAGCTGCATGAGTTTTTATGTAAGCAAGAGTTTATTTTTGATATACACTATATGCAGAAGGTTTAAGTTGGCAGAAACGTACATATCCACACAAAGCTGAAGTAAGATGTTACAGTATCAGCGAGTTTGTCCAGACTCCAATCAGGGAAGTGGAAGCAGGCTTGTAATTCCAGCTTTGCCTCATTGGTCTACCTCCTCACAGGCTTATTAGATTTTAGTTTCTGCCTGTAGGTTAGGATAGAATGAACCAGAGAGTGATCACAGTGGAGAGAGAGAGTGATAATTGTCTTTTATAAGAGTATAACAATGATCCAGAATGTTTTTATATTTTGGAAGTTCATGCCTGCGGTTTTCTCAATGAACAAGTAGTAAGGATAGTCAGCCTTAATGTTAATTATCTGTTCAGCTAGGTGCTGTACCACCTCACCTTCACTTTGACGAAGTATTTTAACACCGACTACAATAAAGAGGATTACTCCTGCAGTAAATGAAAGGATCAAACGTTTATGATACACATAATTCACACAACTGCACCTTTAAGATGCCGATAAATATTGTCCCATTACGGGGCTGCATTGCCAAAAACTTAAAAAACAAACTGATAATTATCCCTCCACTACAGGTGTTTTTCAATTTTGTTATTCAAAGTTACAACAAACGTTCTTAGTCTTGAATAATGAAGCCGGTATCTTGAACAAACAACCAAAGCTACTGTCAACAGACTCTGATTTCACTGGTTCCCCAATAAGTGTAAACGTCACAATAAATGTACATCATAAAAAGTGGCTGCTCTGCAGAAACATGTATACGTACACACATGGACGGACTATCATGACCATTGGCCCTGGCCACAAACTCGCCACGGGCCCTATACAAACACACTAGTACAAACACCTAGTACACATGCACTGCATGTACCCTCACCAAGCACATACATTTGGTCACACAATAGCTTGGGTCAACCCACAACCAGCGCTGCATTAGCATCCATGTCCCCGGGAAGGCAGTGATGTAGCAACTGCCCCCTGCTAAAAGTATCACAATAACCTTCCACTTGCTTTGCCTTCAAAAATGTCGAAATCGACAATATTTGACGTATCAAAGCATATTTATCATCCCTTTCTTTCTTAAGTTTGCGTTTTGCCGACCCGCTGAGCAAACATTTCTCCATTCTTTAAATGTTATTTTGACCGCAAAATAGAAACTTAACATACCTCACAACAGACGTCATCACTCCAATGGAATTTAATTGCTAAATTAAAAAAAAAAAAATCCAACATTTTTATTCAAACATGATCAAAATAACACTTATTTTCAAAACTAAAATACTTTACACAAAAAGGCCAAGAGAATTTCATTCTTAAGGCCAAGGGCCCCGCACTGCAGGGCCCTGGGCATGTGCCCACATTGCCCATGCAGTAATCCATCTATGCGCACAGAGTGCAGAAAAAATGTTATGTATGCTTGAAACAGTCCAGTTCCAGTCAAGTTCCATTCAAGTTCCATTCAAGTTCCAGAACACGTTGTTAAACTGAGACAAATGAATGATTAAATTAAAAGAATATTTTGTTGTTGCTTATTACTGTTTACTAATATATACCCCTTGTAGAACTGTTGTATAAAAGAAATATCTCAGCTGAGGTTGTGTTGCTGCACTGAAAATGAGCACGGCTGTGATCACCTCCTTCACTCTGCCTCGTGCAAGACAGAATCACAGTCTTGCTGGTATTAAGGACTATGACTCTATCTATGTATCGTATCTATTACGTTATCTGAAGAAAAGATGTATGGATGATGAAAATAAACATCGAACACAATACAGTCAATTCAGGTAGCACTGGAGAATACGTCTAAAAGGACAGAGAAACTCAAGACAGCAAAAAGGGACTAAAATCTACCTTTAGGATTGCTTGCTTGTAAGCCACCAGGTTATAAACAAACACCAGCTATTTGCACCTATATTGTGTTTAAAATTCTACCATCAATACAACCAGCTGGCCCGCAGGCTGTGGGCCGCAGCTCCACCATCTCTTGATAATGAGTATACTCAGCTCCCCAACCAACCCCTTGGGTTATGCAAAACTTGAAAGCTGTTTTAACTCTTCCATTCTTATGAATGGTGAAAGTCTGCTTTCAGCAATTTAGCCAAAACTACTTCAAGGCACAAATGAGCAATTCACAGTTTCAGCATTAAGAACTTGACCGCAATAATATCCAAGTGATTATTGAGTGACGTTGACATGATACTAAGAATACAATAATATTATGTTTCCAAGGTGGATGTATATAAGCACAGTTTTCTAGAGCTTAAGTCATGAAATATGTAATTAAGTTATATCCTCGATACACTTTTCTTTGAGTGTATTAAATGTTTATTTCTCTTTCTAAAGGCTTTTATTTACTCACCTGTACAGTAGTCTTTAAAGATGAGCAGAAAAATGTTCTCGAGGAAGTTCCAGCATCATCCACAACCACAGACAATCACTCAGGAAGTGCAGAGACAGTTTCTACTGATGGCATGTGCAGCTTGGAGTAAATTACCCTTTATCCTCTTAGACAACCTAGAAGATACACAGCATGCTGTAATGTTATTGTATATTTCATTACACAATTTCCTAGTCAATTTTACTATGATAGTGTAAGTCAAATTTACTATAGTATATTAAATTTAGATAACACAAAAATTCCCAGACAAATTATATAGATAGACAGTTGTTACAATGCCCAGTTAGTTGTTTATTGTTCAAGAATCTCAAGGGTAAATATGTCTTGATACCTAGAGTGGGCGAGGAGATTCACCAAGCATGGCAGCTTAGGGAGGAGGAGTCTAGAGTAGGCAAGGATATATGGGCTGGGTGCCGGCTGCCACTGCATCAGTAAGTTATTTTGAAAGGATTGTTTTATGAGTTGTTGTTATCTTTTGAGTTATGTCGAACCACATATTATGTGTTCCTATTTAAATTTTTGTACATCGTTATGTACATAGGTTTATTAAAGTTTCTTTTAGAGTTGTTAATGTAAATTCTGCAGAATTGGATTTAATCATATGACAAAGTTGAAGCTACTTAGTATGTTTACCTGAGAGAATTTGTAACCTGTAAATAAATCACACTATATACATTTCAATGAGAAAGTGATGGTTTGTTTTGTTACGATGTATTCATTCAAGTTTCTATAAGAGGTTTCAAAGGAAAACTGAAGATTCCCGTATTATGCATGAACAATTTCAGATTATAAATGTTCTTTTTTTATTTCTCTTTGTATATTTGGAATTAATTTATGTTTGTGAACAGAAGGAAGAAAAATGTCTTTTCA
Organism: Semicossyphus pulcher; assembly: GCF_022749685.1. Taxonomy (NCBI): domain Eukaryota; kingdom Metazoa; phylum Chordata; class Actinopteri; order Labriformes; family Labridae; genus Semicossyphus; species Semicossyphus pulcher. Next base: position 20,323,770 of record NW_027211693.1, read on the forward strand.
TCCACTTATCTGTGCGCTCAATGAAGGGTTAAATGGTTCTTGGATTCTTGTGTCTAAATGTTTCCACCAGAGAGCGATTCAAACATTTTTTATAGTTAGTTACCATGTTGTCGGGATAAAATACAGCCATTTTAAGCATGGGTTCTATACGCACCTCTTCGTCTTCGATACAGTGCCCTTCCAAAGTCATTGAGAAAAGTTGTTCCACGCTGTCTGCAGATGAAGAAAAGAAATACAAATAACAAAAACAAGCTTAAGTTAATGGAGTCAATTTCACAGATATTAGACATCAACAAGATCAAAAGCTTGGTTATCCAACCCAAACTTTTAACATTGGTTTCAGTGCTAGAGTACATGTGTATAAGACAATATAAGCATTATGAGCTTGAAAAGCAACTGACTGATGGCCCTAGCGAGAATTTTTGGCGGCGCATGCAGCTCTTATGCCCCTTATCCACACAGAACAGTTTTGAGGTTTGGTCTTCACTAATGACTTCTGGGTTGGGCATGGGTTTTATTGATGTTATTTTTACAACCAAATACATTTCAAACATGATCAGTCTTTACTACACTTAGCTTGGTTATTCCATATCAAATTCGACATATGCTTTTGTTTACATTTTGAATGTTGTTCAAACCTCATGCATATGCTATTTGAAATCAATGCAGTTTTCAAAATATAGCCAAAATATTATACAGGACTTACATTCAAATAGCATATACAGAAGGTTTGAACAATATATTAAACGGAAACCAGAAATAAAATTGATCCTCTACCTGATTAGACATAAAGAAACCCAACACACCCAGTCATGTGTTCAAGCTGGTTCACCACTTTCTGACTGTTATACTGGCTTTATGTTATTAAAAACTATAGCATAAAACTTAAAGAGAATGTTATATATGGCACCAAAATTGGTTACTTACTAGGTTGCATGGTTGACTTTGGCTGCTGATGTGTGTTGAACCTTGTTAGCTTAGGACTAGTAACACTTAAATTAGAAGCTAGTAACACTTCAGTTAGAAGCTAGTAACACTTCAGTTAGAAGCTAGTCACACTTCAGTTACTGGGGCATTATTAAGCTGATGGTTCTAAACATTTTTGCAGACTTTTTCTGAACCATACAACCTTACCTACTGTGAACGCAGAGCAGAGTTTCAATACACATGCATACGGCGACAAAAGCAAAAAATACTGTTACTTACCAGTTTGCATGGTTGAGTCCAGTAACTGTAAAACATGACAGGCAAAATAGCTAATGTAGGCTGAATCATGCTAGCTTATTAGTGAAGCTACTAGCTGACTGACTTCGGTTGTTATTTCTCGTTGCCGTTTTTTGCTGCCTTGTTTACCGATAGGGAAGACCTTAACTTTGAGATAAAACAATGTAGGTAATTTGTTGCTGTTGGCGTCCTGAGCAACAGAGGCTTTATTCCCAATCGTTTCAGCTAAGTAGCTAGACTTGCAAAGACACATTTACCGGTAACATTCAAACGACATGGTAAGTTAAAAGTTGGAGCTCGCGCCAAGACTTAAACAAGGGGACTTATTTGTGTGACGGACCAGAGCGTAGCCTAATGACTTCGGTCACCGGAAACGACTAATTTAAATATTTAAATATTAATTTGAATATGTAGTTTTCTCAGTGTCACGTTTAAATATATGACTCGCAATAAAGATTTATATACTAAAATGTATATTTATTTTCAGGATAATGAATAAACATTTACAAAAGAACTTGAGATCAACTGTAATTACTTCTGCCACCTGTTTGAAAATTTAAATGTATCTTTCATTTAAATATTTTCTTTACCAAGAACCTCGTACATATAGAGAATTCAAATTAAGGATTTTAGAAGTGCCATTTATGAGCGTAGCATATAATTTACTGGAGGGACCCTTTTGTGTGACGGACCGAAACTACACATTTCTGCCACCGGGCAACACAATTTTGAATGTCAAATGTAGCATATATATATATATATATATATTTTTTAATGTTCAAAAAGGGCTAGGTTTTATATTTTTGATTTTGATTTATGATGTACAATTTGTCCATTGAAGATTTAGAGTAAACATTTTTGATATACATTTTTTGATGGGCCTATATTTTTTGCATTTTACATTTTGTAGCAAGGAGAATACACAACTTGGACTTGTATATGAAAGCAATAGCAGTGCTCCATGCAATTTAATAATACAGAGGCATCACTTATTTGCTTCATCTCCCAAATATTTTGCTCTCACACTATCATATTGACAGAGTTTTTTTACTGGAAGAGGTAAAATGGAGAATATGTGATGCAATGCGCTAATACGTGCCTTTCCAGTGGAGAAAAGCCTCTATAAGCTTAAATGTTTGAAAGTTCCCTGTGTGTTTTTATTACAGAGGTGTCATACTTTAAATTTCAGTCATATACAAGGCAATTTTGATCTTTACCAAAGTTTTGAACTTTTTTACATTGAATTAATAACTTTCTGCACACTGGTGCATCACCTCCTACAGTTGGTGGCCTTTGCATTTTGCCCTGCCCCTCAGGCAGCCTTACTTCGATCCATTATAGGCCCTGTCTGGTTCACAATTCCATTAAAAGTATTGTTTCTTCTATATGTGAATCTCATATTTTTTCATGATTAAAGATTTTCTTATAGGTGAATACTTTATATATCACATATTCAATACAGTTCTTAATATTCAGATAACAATTTGTTTTGTATCTCCTGAATTACTAAAGAAAGATATGACACAATTCAAATATCTAGGTTAATGTTTTGATGCCAAGTTAAAGCTTTTCTTCCAGTTTAAGTATAGTATATATATATTTTAAGTTCTTGATTATGGGATTACCATTCATCAACATGTAGTTGGATGAGCACTTTGGCACAGAGATTCAGATAATCAGTTCATCACTTAATATAATATGACCAGCACTCACTGAACAGTTTAAGTGTTATTTAAGTTCTAACAAAGGCTTGAGGAAAACAGCCATCTTGGACTTATCTTTTCTATTCTCAAATTCTGACCTTTTCTTTTCCTATTGTATTTTACAAACACAGGACTGAACAGAGTGTTTTGTAGTGAGAGCAAGTACATATACCAAAACTGTGCTTAAGCTACCTTATAGCCTAGTTTGAATAGAGGTCAACTGTTTCGAGCATTCTGAATTACATATAGAAAACACTATGTAATGGATGTTCAGCTCAGATTTCATGTGTGTATTGCAATATTCCAAACCTTGGGTTCTTTTGAAAAATGTTGCAATATTTTTGGTTTGTTTCTTTCTTTCTTTTGCACATTCATTTGATGGGTTATTTAATTAATATATGAATTAATTAATGAATATGTGTTATTTATTATACAGATAGAGAAAAGGCCAGGTATAACAATATTTTTATATAAATTATATCAAGAAGTTTTTTATGAATTGTATTTTCTTTATTCATAGGAGGGATTCCAAATACATATTTATAATAATGAAAATCTTTCACAGAAGTGAGCTTATTTCAACCTTCAATGCAAAGTAAAATTCAGAATTTGACAGCAGAACTGAACTAAAATTGATAATCCTTCAGCCATGATAAATGTATATTTTCCAAATGACTGAAAGTTAGGTAAAATAGAAATTATGTTAAAATAGCACAACACTGAAAGTCCAACTATACTGTCTATCATTATTCTTTCCTTAATCTTCACCACTTCCTTGTGTTGATGACTGTTGAGCAGTTGGTCACTGTAACCAAATGTGCTGGGAGACTTTGACCAGGAGATGGCGCCTTTTGCTTAGCACTCCTGCAGAACAAGTGCAGCAGATATGAATGAATTGGAAAAAGCAGTGTGCAGCACTTATCTAGTAAGTGAGGTTTTGTAAAATGGACATCAGCATTAACAGTTTAATGACAACTCCCACAAACATTTACTTCCATTTGTCTTTGGTTAAAAAAAAATGAAAATGTTGAAAGGTCTCTGGCAGTGGGCCAACGGTATGCGTCTTGTATGTGCTGCATCATGGTACATGAAGTCCAACTGTAAGAGCCAGTTTTTTTTGTTTAATAAATGGAATGATCGATACCACCTAGTGGTGCTTTTAGTTCTTACAGAAGAAGAAGGAATAACAAAACGTGACCCTTTCCGCTCTGGCTAAGTCAACCAGACAGCAGGTGTGTGGAAAGCAGCTGAAGACGCCAACGAGTCCCAGTTTCTCAACCGTAAAATAAACAAAACAAAAATTATGAGAAAGAAAATAGTTCGATCGTTTCATTTCGTTTTGTTTGGGGGGTTTTGTTTGCTTACTTTTGTTTATTTGGGTTTGGTTTGAGTTGTTACTTTCAGTCGGCAGTCACAACAGCCATTCAAAATCGTCAAACGTGAGTAAATAAAACAACCATATGCGCGTTGGAACTGTCTGTACGATGTCTAGGTTAGATAGACAGATAGACAGACAGACGAGCTTTATGTTCGCCTGTTCAAGCAGTTGAAAGCCTGTAATACTGGCTGCATGATTGGTCATGATGTATGCCCAAGACCATGTGGTCTTTAGTCCAAGCAGTGCAGTCCAGCTGAAAATGTGTCAGAACTGTCGGATTTTATTGTGCTCTATGTGCACCATGTGCTTCTTTATTCCTTATTTGCTGCTGTTGACACTGAAAATGTCCCTGTTGTGGAATCAATGAAGGTTTATCTTACCTTCAGTCCATTCTGAAATCAAATAGAGTTAAATCACAGATGTAAAATACATTAAAGGGCCTTGAATACTGTCTTCTGTGTTATGAAATGTTATGTCAAATGTATGTTTTTTTGTATCATGTCCTACGCTATCCTATCCTAGTACTACACACGAGTAACCCCAGCTCTGGAGACACTGGTACAGTTGTCACCTTACCACACACATTCAGTTTGATATATTTTACACTTTAGACCAATGACTGTATATATATCTTTTTATACAGTCTATGATTTAGACAATTACAGGCATACAGTACATGCATATAGACATACATGCATACATACATACAGACAAACAGACAGACTTACAGACAGGAATACAGACAGAAAGACACACTCACTGACAGACACATTCAGAGACAGACAGACAGACAGACAGACAGACAGACAGACTTACATGCATTCACAAACACACAGACAGACAAACAGACACCTACATACACAGGCAGACTGACACACTTACATACATACACAGACAGACAGACACACTTACATACATGCACAGACAGACAGACAGACAGACACACTACATACACAAACAGACAGACAGACACACTTACATACATACACATACAGACAGACACACTTGCATACATAGGCAGACAGACAGACAGACAGACAGACACACTTACATACACTGACAGACAGACAGACAGACACACTTGCATACAAACACACACAGACAGACAGACTCGCATACACACGGACAGACACACTTATATACACACACACACACATACACACAGACAGGCAGGCAGGCAGACACACTTACATACATACACAGACAGACAGACAGACAGACAGACAGACACACTTACACACACAGACAGACAGACAGACAGACAGACAGACACACTTACATACATACACACACAGACAGACAGACAGACAGACAGACAGACACACTTACAGACATACACACACAGACAGACAGACAGACAGACAGACACACTTACATACATAGACAGACAGACAGACAGACAGACAGGCACACTTACATACATACACAGACAGACAGACAGACAGACACACTTACATACATACACACACAGACAGACAGACAGACAGATACACTTACATACATACACACACATACACGCACACACACACACACACACACACACAGGCAGACACACTTACATACATACACAGACAGACAGACACACTTGCATACATACACACACACACACACACACAGACAGACAGAGAGACAGACAGACTTACATACATACATACATACACAGACAGACAGACACACTTGCATACACACACACACACACACACACAGACAGACAGACACACTTGCATACATACATGGACACACTTACATACATACACAGATAGACAGACAGACAGACTTGCATACACACGGACAGACAGACTTACATACATACACACACATACACGCACACACACACACACACACAGGCAGACACACTTACATACATACACAGACAGACAGACACACTTGCATACATACACACACACACACACACACAGGCAGACACACTTACATACATACACAGACAGACAGACACACTTGCATACATACACACACACACACACAGACAGACAGAGAGACAGACAGACAGAATCCCATCCCATCCATCGTATTGTAATTTATCATAAGTAGGCAGTTAATGTGACCCCAAACTTTCCCTCTATTTGTCCTTGCCATATTTTTAAATCTTGAACATTGTCTCTAAAATGGGATTTAGTTACATGTTTTCAAAAATGAAACTCTATAAAGACTGCGGCCCAACTTTTATTATATTTTCATGCAAACTCACCATTCAACCAAATACCATGGCCAATCTGCACTTGCATATTTCTCACTAATATACATTTAGGCCAGCAGTTGGCCAACTAACATCATTTTCATTAATGCTGACAGGCTGAAACAAATGGACCTATTTCTCAATCTACCGTCTCCCCCTGTATCATTCACTCTGATGCACTATATTTACCTCACACACTGTGTCTCTACAGTGTTACATGCAGTGCTGTTTTTGCCAGAGGCCAAAATTATTGTGCATATCACATTAATCTCTCCATCTCCATCTTGGCTGCTTCCATGTCTCTCCATTTGCCTTCCTCAGCAGGATGATGGGTTTGCTGAGTCACTGCAGCTGGCAACATCTCCAGGTCAACACCCACTAAGACAAAACACATGCACACTCCAGTCCCAGTGTACCCTGGTTTGGCATATGTTTAATCTGCTTTATTACGGGTTAAAAGACCCCTTTCTCATCATAAGAGTGTTAGAGTTTTTTTTATTTTTCCTTATCTGACCTTCCTCTCTTGAATCATTACATCCATATTGCATAAATGAATCTAGCATGCACTGCACTATATGTTTGTGTTTAACAATATAGCTTAAACATAAATATACATACAGTTATGTTTGCTAAAAGTGGTTTATATTATTTGTCTCTTTGGAATGTAGCACATAAAAAGGCTCCGCAGTGGTCCACTGCTCTGCTTGCCTGGCTCTGCTCACTCTGCCATAATATATATCCATATTCATTAGCCAGAGATTCACTGCTCTGCAGACCAAACACTGCAGGCTACTTGTCTGCACACTGAGCCAGTTTGCTTGTTTGTTAATTTGTTTGCATAACTCAAGTGAGCCAAAATTCACAGTCAGGCCAGGGTGCGTTCTGTGAATGCTCATGGGAATAAGTAAGTGTAGTCATTTTAAATGTGTGGGTGTTTTTTCTTAAAGTGTTTTTCTTCCCTGAACCCGCTGTTCTTATCAGTAAAATGTCAGTAAGGAGTCAGAGACACTTTTTGTGGTGTTGCATCATCAAACAACATTTATAGTCATCCTGCTGTCTGTGAGGACACACCCACTCACACACACCTTGACCCCATCCTTTTGAACCCTACTGTTTTCCCTCCTGCTAAGTATATAAGGCTGTTGCCATAGAGACTATTCCCCAAATAGCTGTAACCATAGAAACAACTCCTGTCTGTCTCCTAGAGAGAATGAAATAAAGAAAGAGATGCATTTTTGCAGGAATAAAGCATGAACTCTTGAACCTCCCTCATTGCAAACTCCCTTCCTTTTAATGCGTGATGAGGAGATGAAGACTTCACTGACTTTATACTGTATATTGTCTTATTTCTGTACTTATTATTGTAAGAGAAGAATCAAAGTAAAAACACAAGAAGGTACAAACACACCTATTTAATTGTTGCCCTTAATTAGGACACACAAAACAACAAAATGTGAAATCTGTTCTAGTTCATAGTGCTCTAAATGACCCTTTAGAAATTATTGAGCTGCCAGAGCAGATGAATGGATACAAATATTGATTATCAATGCTGCGTATTATCTGGGCCAGCATGGCTGATGTGGCTCTATTGTGATCATTTTTTCAGCACTTGCCCACTGGGATACAATAAATCCACTAAGCCACTCTATTAAATTATACTGCGTCTGGAAGCTTCTTTTCACAAGGGACTGTTAGGACCATCTGTGACCATGGCTTTCAACAAAGAGAAATTAGGGATCAGTGCTGGGTAGGTCATTCTGTCCATGTCTCTCATCTGAGTGCTTGTCAGTGCTGAAGTAGGATGTGAGCATGTGTGATAGATGAGTACAGCCTCAGATAGTTTGTGAACTGATGTGAAGAGATGCAATCTTTCTCCTGATTGATTCTTTCCCACCCTTCTGGGGTGTTGTACTGAGATACAGGCTTCCTCTAAAAATAAGTATAGCTTTGATACTGATTTCTAATTAAGGATCATTATAAAGTTTTATTAAAGATAATGTTATTCCTACAGTATTTGAAAATTACAGATTATTTGTCTTCACAAAGCAAAAATTATGTTCAATTCTGTGTTTTCAATCATGTCAAGCTGCTATTGGAAAAAAGACAGAAAATGGCCCAGACACACAAGCACAAACACACACTCATACTCACATGGACACACCCAAGTAGCCCGAAGACAATAAATTCACACTGATTTTTAAGAAAGAAAACTTTATTAGTGATTTATAAACAAAACACATTACCACTGTATCCATTAAGGTAAAATAAAAAATAGTCAGAAAGTAAATGAAATAAATGAAATTCACTACTTCACTGTCACAGTTGATGAGCGGGTGTACAAAAAAAGGATTTTACAACAGATCTGGGCCAGTCCATTAAGGACAGCACATTGCCACCATAGTTCACCACCATACATTGGGAAAGAATGACAGCATGAACACTCACTAAACACAAGCATACAATACATATACGTTTTTTTTACACTGGATTTTTTTTGTCATTTTCATTTTTCCTAGAGTGAAAGGGAAGTGATAGCTCATCATAGGATCATACATATTTCAGTTACAATATTACAGTGTTAGTTAGATCGTCATGTCAAAGCCAGACACAAAGTGTTTTTTTTTTCTTTTTTTCTTGCTTTGCTTATTCTCAAAAGCAAAAATCATAGTTGGTTAAAGAAAAATAATAAACTTGCGTTGAAAGGTATCACACTATAGCATTTACAAATATCTAAAGAGGTTTAGTGGATGCCATACAACATCTGTGGAGCGTGAAGATTGTAGTACATAGATGTTTGGCAGACAGAAGTACATAGAAATATCTCCTGTGCGAGTAATGAAGAAAAATGATGATACAAAAGAATAAAATCATAGCCATCTATCTATTTATATATATATTTCTCTATATAGTATGTGTTTCCTTAGAGCAGTACATGCAGCAGCCACTTAATGGAGTGACGTCATACAGAGCCGCAAAACTTTGGGGACGTGGCAACAAGTTACAGGCAGGGGAGGGGAACCAACAGAAGCAGGTCTTGAGGAGTGTGTGCACCCCCATTTTTAAAGACCTCCTGAGAGAGGATTGGTGGGATATAGCTGAGGGATGGGAATCCCTAAAGATGCCCATATTTTTAGCAGGTTTTAATTACCAATGTAGAGACAATCTATGAAAAGTCTACGCTACATTTACAGCGTACATAAAAGCTAATATGTGAGTCGACGATCCTAAACAATCAACTTGGAGAACAACTTTCTTCTCTTGTACATGGAGGCGGAGGGCCAGCCCACGGCACCTATCCCCTCACTTTCTCCCAGTCCTCCACCCCTGTAATCAGCCTCATCCCACCTGGTCCCCTCTCATCAGTGGCTACAAATAGGAAATGAACAGCGTACTGTGGAACTCGCAAGTTAAAAGCACTGAACCGTTGTGCACTTAGAGAGACATCTGACAAGAGTTCAGGGTGTAGACCCCCTCCCCAACCCCCTGATCGGGCTTCCCCTGGCCTCATCCACATTACTCCATGCTGTTCTCAGCACACCACAATGTTCAGAGCAGCAGGGTCTGCAGGGGGTCTGTGCGAGGGTTAGGTGCAGTGTCTGTGGGTAAATGGGGGTGGGCATGACACGCAAAATGCAGTTAAAGCTATGAGGAAGAAAAAAATGTATTTGATAGTGAATCTCTTTAGAGAATAAATGAAAACAGATCAAGTCCACAAACTTCATCATCACATGAAGAGGCAGTCAGTGGGATGGGTGACAGTAGGGAAAAGGCAGTCGGGGGAGGAGAGGATGGCTCGTGGCAGCTTGGGGCAGGTACAAGCAGGTGAGCATTTGTAAACTCAAAGTTATCAGGTAAGGACTGGTTGCTACCAAACATTCAAAGCAGAAAGCATCAGGCTTTTGCTGCGGTAGGGGAGAAGAGATGGTGCTGACAAAATCTCGAGACTCTCCTAGTATTCTTTAAGGTTTCATCATAGTTTACTCTCTGAAAGCGGAGTAACATGCCAGCTCAGCTGGACTCTCCCCTCTGTGGTCCTCAGGAGAAATTGAGGTATTCTCTCATCTCTCCATCTTTCCGTTGCTCTCTGCATTCCTCCATCGAGGTTCTGGCTGGAGAAGAAGCTGTCTGTGTCCTTCAAAATGCTGTGAGCAAATACAGAGTGACTGCAAAGGATGACTGCTTCCATCCTGAGAGAGTTGATGAACACATGTGTACCGCATAGGCGACTGTGCAGGGCAAAAAGCTTGCAGTGTCTAGTTTTAAGCACATTTCCTTGATGTGAGTTGACTTCCTCTCCTTTTTTTTCTCTCCCTCTCTTTCGGTCTCAAGTGCTTTCCATGTCTACTTTGTCATGGCAAGAGTGTGTATGCATGTTTGAATGTGTGAGCATGCTTGTGTGCATGGGGTTTTATTGAGATCTCAGGAAACACTGTTGGTAAATACCAGCGGAATCTGCAGCAGTGTCATGTTAGCCTTAGTTTCAGTGACTCTCTTCTGTGCTATTTACAAGTAGTGTGTGTCCAGCTCCAGATGACAGACATCTGTCTCAATCTTCTTTGTCGTTCTTCTTTTCCTCAGCTGGCACAGAGCTTTTCGTTGTTCTTATACAAAGTATTTGTCTGCTCTCAGAGAGAATGGTTTACACATCATAGTTGGGGAGGGGGTAAGACAGAGGTGCCAACATGCCCAGTGGGTAAAGGGAGAAAAAAATCCAAGACGAGGCCAAAGAGCAGTCGTTTGTTGTTGAAAAGGATGACTGACGTAAGTTGACTCAGGGTGTTTAGGCACATAGGGGCATGGAGATAAAATCAATCATTTTGTTGTTTATCAAGGCAAGATATAATTTACCTTAGTAAGGGACTGAAGGTAAAATCAATCTTGGTAAGGCCAGTTTCGTAAAACAGAATGAACTTTAGAATTTTATCAGTGAAAATAGGTAATACAATAAATTGGAACATTTAGCTTCCACATTTTCTATTTGCCCAATGGACTTTGGTTGGTACCTCTGTTTTAACAACGCCCTTTACTTCTTTGCTATTCTCTCTTTCTGCTCCTCTACTCATCTCCATCATCCTTCCCCTTATCCTTCTTGTCTTTCTTCTCCTTCTTCTTCTTCTTCTTCTTCTTGGCCTCCTCCTTCTTTCCAAAGGTGATGAAATCGCTCTTGTCGTCCTCTCCGCCCTGGTTCTGTCTGATGGATATTATGGCGGGGGAGCCGGGAATGATGAAGGCTTCTGGGGGAACCTCGCCAGGTTTCAGGTGCTGTGGGGGGGCACCAGGACCGCCGGGGCCATAGCGAAAGTGCCAACTGTTGCTGTCTACGCCAGCACCCATTGGAGGAGACACCTCTCCCCCTTCAGGATCTGTAAGACACAAGAAAAGATAGATGATAGGTTATTGTTTGTTTCAAACAGATATGGTTACAAAAAACAACCACAATGTTTTCTTGATCATACAACACATTAAGTGGCAATTATAACACGTATTGGGCTCAAAACCTCTGTTTTCATATAGTTCTAAGCCGCGTTTTCAAAACTTTGACTGCAGGGAGGCTTCAATGACGTCCACGGCAGCCACTGTAAAAATCTAAATTGATCATTAATGAGTCTCTTTCCATGAAAAGCAGCCATGACATGTTATAAAAGGTTGGAGGAGGTGGAACTTAATGGGAGGTTTCCGAGAGGAGACTGCTAAGTGGGCCATGAATCAAAGACTCCCTCCTGGCCAAAGCTAACATCCGTGGCACTGTGTGATGAAACATTAAGTCCTTCATCTTAAAGGCTGAGAAAGGTGATAACGGGATGCAAGAAAAGCTACATTTTACTTTTATTGGACAATCTAATTCTTATGCCAGATATACAAAGTCCTTGTGTGTTTGCATACAATGTTTGCAAAGGTACATTTCAGGTTCAAGGAGCTGAACCAGTAAACTGTCCCCTAAGGTGACTGGGTTTGCTGAGAACCCCAATAGCCTCACAAGTATTTGCAGTCTATACATCAGTAACTTACTTTATTGTGTGGGTTTGTGTAATTATATACACTATGTCTATGTGCAGTATAAAACTGTATACAGTCTACAAGCATACTCCTGTCCCTTTGAATCTTTCCACACAGCAGTGACCTACTTGCCACACTTGCCTCACATATTCCTTTTATTTCTCTGACTCCTTTTCTGAGTTCTTTCCAAAGGGGAGATTTAACTGAGCATGGCGCCATCCAACCAGAAGGAACAGTGTCTGGAAGGAGAAGCCTGACCTCATGCAGAACCCAGGGTAGAGGATACCAGCCTTCTAGCTTATCTTAACTCACTGTCACCGCGCCAGTCTTAAAATACACCCGCTTCCTTTGGTTCGAGTCTTCTTCATGCTGTCATGTCTGTTAGAAAATCTTTTGACAGAAAGTTTGGATATAGTGTTCTGATTTTTTATTTGTATTTTTTTCCCTTTTCTATGTACTGTCAGGTGAATTATTTTCCCATTCAAGTGACCATTGGGATAGATGGACCATCAGTGAGACAGTAAAGGATCCTCATATGTTGTGAATGTGTTTGTTTTATACTAATGCAACCACATGAAATATAAAACCTAATGCAGACATAAGTAACTGAAATTAATATGATGAAATGTATGAGGTCCTTGATTCAGAAATCACCCCCCCCTTCCATATTTTAGCATTTACAACGCTCTGTGAGAACTGCTCACAGAGAAGGATTCACAAAGTAAATCCATGGCAAACATGATGTTTCCCCCTTGGCATACAATCCTGATCAGTCATACAGGAACAAGCTGACGTAAAGCTCCTCTTTATGCAGGGAAACTGTCCAAGTTGACGCAGACAATGGCATTTAAGTTTTTTTTTAATACTTTGGGAGCTTAAAGGTGCCAGCTTCTCCAATGGAAGATTTGCTAATTGTCTCGGTCTTTTTATGAAAATGTAAACTGAACAGTTGGAGTTTAGGCTGCTGATTAGCAAAACAAGAAATCTAACATTACCTCAACTTTAGGAAATTGTGAAGGCTATTTCTCTTACATTTTTCTTTACATTTTAGACCCATCTAAAAGCTGATTAATTGATCAAATTTTTCATAAATGAAAAAATGTGTGCATTGCAGCCCTAGTCACAATTGTCATTCTCAACAGCATGTTTTTTTCCCTCACATATTTATGTAATCAGACTGGGACTGTCGTACAAAAATTAAGTGGGTCATGCATTTGAATTGTTTCACATCGCTGTTCCCCAAAAAGCTCGCATACTTCCACCGACTGCGACAACACAGCTGCGAGAGCCGCAGAGAGGAGACAGAGGTTGACAAAGAGACTGAGGAGATTAGGACGGGACAGGCTAGATCTCAGTCGCTGCTTCCTCCACATGGAGACACAGAGACAGCCAGAGTCACATTCATTTACGAGGCGAGAGTCTTCCCTCAGTTGATAAGTCCTCATCTGACTCCCTGAGCAGAAACATGACCCTGTTTTTATCATCTCAAAAGGAAGGCAGAAACAGAAGAAAAGGGGGCACAAAAATGCTAAATGAAAAAAGTATAGAATACTGCTGTTATATGCTTTAAAGTGTCCACCCTCTTGCCTCTAAAAAATTACCTGTCTAACTCAATGTGGGAACTTGATGAGGCACCAGTGCCCCCATGTAAACGTACAGACATAAACAAAACAACACCCCCGAGAGTGATGAGTCATGCTGGGAGCAGACAAACAGAAAGGGGTAAGTCAGGGCAGTGTAAATCTCTCGAAAGGGTCCATGTCTAATGCCTTATTTAAATATAAGACAAAACAAAATCATGGGACACACTGCAGTCCGGCTGTGTTACACTCTGCTGCAGCTGAAAAGGTCATATCATAATTGTCCTCACTGCTTTGCTTTTGTTAGATTTTAAAAACCACTTCTAAGACCAGATTTAACTGTGATATTACACACAATATGAACAATATGGCATTTGCCCTTTGTTCCCAGCTATGCACCATTTCCCTCTATATTTAACCTCTTTAAGTGTCCTTATACTGCATGTCTATTCCCACTTGATTTGCCCTTTGCCTCCTCTCTGCGTCTCCTCCTTAACGGTAACAGTAACGGACTCGCCCAAACTGATCTCTACACAGCCATGGCTTCAATCTGATTTGTTGATGGCTGTTGCAGAGCAAAACTTCCTCTCTCCTCTCCACTCCTACCTCCCTCCTTCTCTTTCCCCTGACACCCTCTCTCTCTCTCCCTGCATCGCTCATTTCCCCTGACCTTTAAACTAATCTTGCGTGAAACTCAGCCAGCTAACACCCGTCCCTTCCAGTTATTGACAAAAGTCTTAATCATGCCTATCAGTGTTTATGGTAACATTAATGTGATTGGGTATTAAACAGCTCGTCCGTCAATGATAACTGCCAGGCACATTAGAGACGAGCATTTGTTTCATGTTGTTGCCTCCAACTCCATTACTCTCTCTATGTATCTGTGACTTGCACAATTTTAAACCCCCTATTTGAAATGCTGGAGCGACACGAGCCGATGTGATCAATCGTTTTGCATTACAGATTGTGATTTTCAACCCTGAGTCTGATCTCTGGAGTCTTCAGTCCTGCTTCTCTGCGTGTGACTGACTCTTCGCTCCCCTGCTCCGCCCCGAGCTTTTCACAGCCGCTTAAAATCACCAAAGCTCCATTTTGCCACGTCTACTTTATTCATCCCCTTGTCTCGCCCTACCGTCGGCCAGTTGGGCAGAAGCGCAGTGGAGCGCAGTGCAGCGTTACATAAGGAGCTGAAGAGGAGGAGGAGGAGGAGGAGGAGGAGGAGGAGGACGAGGAAGGAGAGGGGCCAGGAAGTGCAAGGATGCAGATATGAAACTTGATGCTTGCCACCACAAAGGAGGGTGAAGGCAAGGGTAAAAACTGATAAAAAATAATGGAAAGGTGGGATTCTGTTTATTTTCCCCCTAGACTGCAGTGGTGGAGAAGACTATGATTCTTATGATAGTAAACAGCTGAGACCACACCCTTTTCAGAGAGCACCTGTGTCCTTTAAGTTGCTGTGCAGCGTGTCTGTTTTGATAAGACTGTCTATTCAAAACCTGACTCTTATTCTTGTGTTGTTTTTTTCACTGATATGCCTGGGAGATGAAAGTAGAATTAATGTGTTTTGCCTGCATACATAACCACCTATTTCCCAATCTGCTAACAGTAAATGAGAAACGGGGATGAACCTGTTTTTTCTAATCATACAATAAAGATTTTATGCGGCTTGTTTTTAACAGCAATTATGCCCCATGCATATGCATATTTGAGTGCAATATTTTGTGTTTGTGTGTCTGTTTGGGTTTCATGCCAGGTTGAGCACCTTGCTGTCTGTTCCCAGATGGATCATGTGGCAGATGGTGGACACAACCATTCCCAAGTGACAGGACCCAACACAATATAAATAAACCAAATGTAGGTCTACAGTTAGTGTGAGAGATTTGTGTGCTTGTGTGCATTTATGTTTGTATGTGTACTTGCTAGGAAACATAAGAAATGGAGAAATTGATTTATTCTCAGGTGTTTAAGAGAGGAAGAGAGCTGGAAAGATATCTAAAGACTCACAGAGCGCCATGTGGGAACAAAAAAAATAGAGTGACAATAAAAGGGAAACAAATAACTGAAGTGGGAAACAGGAAACAGATGGGCGGGGGGGGGATTCAGAAGCAGGAACAGTGACAGCTTCCAGACTGTTCTACCTTGCCTTGCTGGTTGTGCCAAATATCTTTTTGCACCACTTTCATGAAAAGACTGCAGCTCTAAAGTAAGATACCAAACCTTGAATTTAATCAACTTTCAGTTTGTTATTCTTCTTCTTCTTTGTCTCTTTTCATCCATCACTCAGAGAAATCCATCAAAAAGTTCTTACACAAACTCTGACAAAGATAAAGTAAAAGGAAATTAATGAGGTCATGCTCCTTGATGCTTCATTAAGGCTCATATAGCCGAGCCCTGAAGCATTGAAGCAGTAGAGCATCCTCTTGTCCACCTTTTCCTCCATCATCTCTGTACATTTTCTTCCCCTCACTTTGCCTATTGCCCACCCTTGAGTCTACTCTTGCCCCGACAGGTGCCCGCTGCAGTTGATTACTGTTAACCTAAATCAAATCAGCCACTAACTGCTCCTCTGTGAATATGTTTCAGTGTGTATGTGTGTGTGCGATCTGGGGAGATGAGGGAAACAGTAAACCTGCATCCACCTCTGCAGTACACCACCGCCCCAGTGAATGTAGGTCACTCTCTCTTACTCAACCCTCTTCCTGCCACCACTTTACACCTCTTACCTCCAACTGTCACTTTGCAAACACACCCCTCCCTCTGTGACCCTGTCCCTACCTCATGCGTTGTTTTGCTTATGTATGTGCATTTCAGTAAACACCTCCCTTTGTCTCGTCCTTCACCTGACGCCACAGTCAGCTTTTTCTCTCCCCATATTTACCCCCTCTTTCAGCACCTTTTGTCCCCCACCATATGTTTGCACTCCCTGCTATATAACAGCCCCACCTCCCTCCCTCCCTCCCTCTCTCTTCTGCCAATATCAGGGGCCATGAATGGTTGCCGTGGAAACTGCATCCTCCAGTGAGGCAGTAGGACATTGGTAGGAGTCATGGTGACAGTGCTTGTGCTGATGGAGAATAATGCTGCAAGCTCTCTCTCTCTCTCTCTCTCTCTCTCTCCCTCTCTGTCTAGTCTAACCACTCTCCCCTAGCAACAGCCGCCTCATACAGCTCCCTCTCTCTTCCATTTGCAGACTTTGCTACAATCAATCAGCTTTACTCTTTGTCACTCTGACCCAAACAGTTAATGTCCATCACTTGTGTTCCTCTATCATTTTATCCTGCATTGCTTATTCTCTAACTTTCCAAACCATCCTCTCCTCTCCTCTCTCTCTCTCTCTCTCTCTCTCTCTCTCTCTCTCTGTCTCTCTCTCTCTCTCTCTCTCTCTCTCTCTCTCTCTCTCTCTCTCTCTCTCTCTCTCTCTCTGTCTCTCTCTGTCCATCTCTCCAGGGGATGCTTGAAATTCTGCACTGTTCTCTCTGAATCCCTACGTGCCCTTGGTTTAGAGAAAAAGCTGTGAAATAGAAGGAGAAACAGAGGAGGAACACATAGAGGGAATGAGGAACAGATAGGGAGAGAGAGAGAGAGATCGACAGCAAGCAGAAACCCTGATTTCATTAATGTGGGTCTGTTAATCTGGGCGTGGGCTGCGCTCCATCTGTCACAGCGGGAGCGGCACACAAAGCAGGCAGCCAAAACACACACACACACACACACACACACACACACACACACACACACACACACACACACACACACACACACACACACACACACACACACACACACACACACACACACACACACACACACACACACACACACACACACACAAAAACAAGATGGAACGACACAGACACAAATTGACAGCAACACACAAATCCACACGCTTGAAAAACCAGAGAGGAGGAAACAGGGGCGTTGTCGGCTGTACCTCCGAGTTTTACACTGAAGTAAAAAATAGACCATGAGGCAGAACAGCGCCCTGTAGGTACAGCAACAAAACCAAACTCCCATATACTCCTGCTCCCCACCTAAGGACCACAGCCTGCCTAACAAACAGGATGATTTGGTTATAAATAGCACAGACTATGACTCATAGTGATGTGACAGGCCACATTGAATCAATATCTCCATAAATCTTTTTTTCTGGGAAGTGATAAACAGAACAAACAAGAGTCAGAACACAAATCTTTCTAAATCTTATCCTCCAGACAGCGAGCTTTAGAGGTAAATGCTTTTCATATTATGTGACATTCTTCACCCAGAAGTATCCTTAATCCAACCCTTAAATGTAACCTGAGGATTATATAGCCCTCAGCTAATATTTCCATTCTTATCCTGGCCAACAATGAGATAAAGAGGGGACAGCTAGCCCTGGGGTAAAGCAAGATTAGCGTGCACACAATGTGTTCTTGAACTGCCGCGGCTTAATTAGACCACCTTAAATCCTCACCAGCTGATCTCGTTACCGCTGACCCACCCTAAAGACGTCACTGCTGCCTGTTCTGCTGCCTCTCTCTCCATCTATCTTTCTATCTATCTTTCTATCTCTCATGTTTTGAAGTGCCTCCAGGCTGTAAGTCCTCAGCCAAGGCAAGAAATCGATGGCAGAGCGGAGGAGGCTGTGTGTGTGCGTGTGGAGAGGAAGGGACAGTAGTTAGTGTGTGGGTAGTTTGTCTGCCTGCCCAGCCCCACCGCCTTCCTGTCTATAAAAGACTGAACAGGCCATCTCTACATTCTTAATTAAAACAAATGGCCTCTTTATCTAAACTTAATTGCGCCATCCTCACCCAAGTCTTCTCATGATATATACGTACATCCGTCTAGATATCTAACCTGCAGCCTTCTTCATTATCCTCTACAAGGCTACTATTTCCTCTATTTCACTCTTAATCCATTTTGACTTTGACATTTTCACTTCCATGTCATCATGAGGAAAGTCAAGAGTTGACATCTGAATTCTTCTTAATGCATGAAGGGCGCTGACTCTGTGCAAGCAGTGCATATTTGGTCATAAATCTTGAGGCAGGGTATGTAGCATCAGTGACATTCACTTTACAATGTCTGTGAAATGGCATTTAGCATTGAGTAAGCTGTCATTTGGAATTGTGTTATTCTTCATTGTGACTGTTCTTACAAAACATCAAGAAGTGTTTCTAAAGAGCTCCTTTGCAGTGCTTTGTGTGAGGACTTTTCCAGCCTGGTGAAGGTCAGATGGATAAAAAAAACATTCTTTTCCTGTATGTCTCCTGTAAAGTTCTTGCTACAAAGTGCAACAATAGCTACATACCATAATAAGTATAAAGCACCAGTATTGCAGTATGAGCAAGGTGCCACATGTCTTTTCCACACTCAAAATATTCAGCATACCTGCAAAAGCAATAATGTGGCTAAATTTAGACTGAATGATTATCAAGCAACGAGCGAAGTTGACACTTCCACATGCGTCACTCGCCTGCAGCTGCTTAATGGCAGCGCTGCCAATAATTACTGTTTTGTTCTGAATATCACTTTGCATTTGACTCAAATATGCAATTCCATGCAACTGAAATGCCTGATGGCTTAAATTCTCCTACATGGGAGAAATATTAAAAGCTATCACCAGGAAACGGTTTCTACTGTTTCACTCAGTGGCTTGTTGAATGTAAAGCACTAATATTTAATGCACAGATTATAAGTAAGTTTGAAGTCCATTTATCATATTATTGAAAGCTTAAATCATATTACAATATTGAAAATGTAATATTATTGTTGCTCACATCACCCATTCCTAATTTGGTCTTTGGGATTGTGTGTATGAAAGAGCTGGAGAATGAGAGAGATCCACATAAAGAGAGGGGGGAGAATGTAATTGTGTTTTATTATTCTTCTCTAATGTGTTCTCTAATGTTTGTCCTCTGTGGCTCAGTGGTTTATGCCTCTGTAAACACTTTGCTGATAATCCAATCGACTTTTGACTCTCTTTCTCTCCCTCTTTTTCTCCGTATTGTCTCCCTTCCTGATTCAGCGAGCAGAGATATCCATCTACGCCTACGTAGCGTGTGTCATTTCCGCTCCCTGCAGCAGTGGGAAGTGTTAGGAGTGGGCTGGGGCGATCTCGTATCTGATATCTCTGTTTTCGTCATTTTATTAATCTTTCGTGTTTAAACAAGCACTCGAGGAATGTACAGTTGTTGTTAAAAGAAAGAAGTCTTGGCTGGTAATGTCTGTAAATCTGTGTCATATGCACTAACATAGGCTGACAGTATTTTAGAGCTTTAGGAGTGGGCTTGTTCCTTGTTCACCAAGCAGACCTCTCATTTTTTTTTTTTTTTCTATCTGTGCCTAAGCCTGCATTTGAATTGGTTTTGTTTGGTTTAGGTGAGAGAAGCTCTCTTACCAGCGGCACTGGATGCAGTGGGCCAGTTCTGAACCAGGACCCCTTGGGCTCCTTGCATCACTGAGGACTCTTCCATATGCACCGAGCTGGAACAGAAAAGACAAACATGCATATATTACACACTGAAAATGTTTTCACATTGTACTTTTTATGCCATGGTAAATAGGCAAAGTCTATAACAGAAGACTCCCATACACATCATATAATACCTTGGGAAACTCTATGTGGTGATTGTTTCACATATGTAACCGTCTCATAACCATATGTTTTCTATAATGCACAAGTTCGACCCAATGTACTCAGTGTGTGGGGACTTGTTGGGGGTACAGCAGCCACAATCCCCGAAATGCAATATTCAGATTAGGATTAAAAGTATTCACCCTAAATGTTCCTGGCATTCTCTGGATTATGGATTACAGATGGCTGTTCTTACATTTTCACACTCGCTCTGTGGGATTTTATCACCCTCCCCTCTACTGAAAAACTCCACACTCTCTGTAGTGCAGTACACAGCAACAGAAATGCTGCAACAAACCACTCTTCCCTTTCTCTGCCTATACCTTAACTAGAAAAGGGAAGGGTAATATTTTCCATCTCTGACATTAAGATTTTAATACTCAAGATCCAGGTGTAACCTGTGTATCTTTATAATGGTCTGCTGCTCTCTGATATCATCTAAATAAGGAGGGAGGAACCAACATTACCCTAGACATGAACAGAATATCTAACCAGAGAGGGAATGGTGTGAAATGTTTTTCTATGGTTGGGCTGCACCACCCGTAATAGTTACTTTTAATATGCAGTGTGTTACTAGCAGTTAAAAGACTTGGTTCATTATTCTATTGAAGATAAAAAAGATAAAAAACATTCAAAAACTTCTAAACCTAGTTAAATTATTATTCTAATAACGCCACTCTGATCTTGTGTAGTGGCTCTGCAAAAAGAACGAACGTGATTTGGAGATGGAAACCATTTTAAGTGCTGCTAAGCAACAGCATCATTGAGGTACAGTGATAAAATATTAATAGCAAACACTGATGATGATACACTTTCAGCTAATGTCAGCCCTTCTTGCTCATCTTCCCATCTTCTCCAACTGCCTGTAAACACAGGCTTCAGCATCCTTTACCAGTGCTGAAACCTTCTTCTACTCAGACAAAACCTCCTAAACAACACAGTTAAGGGGAAATTCTTATGGATTCCACCAGAAAATGTATCATTAAATAGGTTGTTGCCTTTGCATGGTATTTTGGATGTGGTATCCTAAATCTGTTGTTAAAGCTGTGATTATAAATGATCAGCAGGGGGGGGGCTTGGTAATGGGACATGGAGGGATAGTCAAGTTGAAACTCATCAGAGGTGGTGAGTCACCAGACAGATTTAGCATGTTAGACTGGTTAACACAAGCACATTAACTCTCATGAATCCCTGCTGTAATTATGAGGGAATTTGTGCATCATTAACAACACTCAGATGGTGCAAAGTCTTTAATCTGACAACATCATGAATACATACAGTATATACAGTATGTGGCTACAGTATACAGGAAAAGTATAATCACCATATCCATCTAAAGGAAGTGGAAAGATCGCATACAGCAGGAATGATGGAAAAAAGGTAGGTCTAGAGAGGACTGATTAAGGCTGCGACTTTTTGTTTAATTATGGAGCCATCGCATTAGCATGACCCTTGATTTGGTTGGGTCCATCTGATCTCACAGCAGGTAATAGCCCAGTGTCTTATGGGTAATGTAATCACTGGTGTGGTCATGCAGCAATCCCCACGTTTGTGATAGGCTATCTTTCCACCTGACCACCTGCCCTTCATCCATCACTGCCCCCCTCTCTGCCTGCCTTTCCCTGCTGTCAGTCCTCCATCTGTCTATGGAAATATTGGGAGATCATATTTCATTTGTCCTTACTATGTTGCTTCTCCTGTATTTTACATTCATTTGTAAATCCCAATCTAAGTCCCAGCACTGAAATTACACCTGAGCAACAGCTAGTGGTAAAAATAATATTATTTCCTGGAATTGGTTCACAGGTGAACCTAAATGCCTCACCTGGCTCTTTAATACAAAGAAGGGTATGGGCTTAGAAGACTTTTAGATATGCTGCCTGGTGGCCAAGTCATTGGGACATCCTGTACCCTTTTCATGTTGATGTTGCTTATTCCATATACCTCTGTGTGCATATTTACCACCTCTCCTACGCTCCTGTGCAACTAAAAAGGATTTAGTGAAATGTCAAAATTGGATTAGACTGTGCATTAGACCTCAATGTCAGCTCAAAATCCACACCAACAGCAAGAAATCTCTTCAAAGTAACATTATCGCCTGACTACATACCCTCTGTTAAGTCATTAAAATAATATTCAGGTAAAAGCATGCTTCTGGAAAATGAGCTCAGGGACTAATTAGTTAATTTCCTAGACGATTTGAGGATTTGTGACTCCCAGAATCAATTGTATACTTATGTTAAAATGTGTCTGTTGAGGAATGGATGGGGGCTGCTTAATATCAGTGAGTTAGAGAATGGTGCAGGATTCAATTATTTGCCCAAATCTTAACAGGTGGGATGTTTATGGAACAGTCTTTTGGTCTTTACAGAATATCCTGAAAGGGAGTGGTGAGGTATGATGAGTAAAAAAAATAAATGGGGTGCTTACCTCTGCATTACACCGCCCGCTCTCAGGGAGGCTGAATATCTCCAGTCTGCACTCGGCACTTTGGGCTGCAAGAGAGAGTGAGAGGAATTGAGTCTTAAGTACAGGCGAAAACCAATACCAGCTCATTAATAAGTCATGGCAAGAACTGCTAGTGCATGTGCGTCATGCACACACATAAAGACACAATCTCAGTCACACACACAACCATAGTGGTGACAGCTTGCCCCATGCCTTTGCAGAGAAGCCAGTGATGAATTGTACCGTTTAGGTACACTCATCTCCTCCCATCCCTCCTGTCTTCCATCCATGTCTTTTGAAAAAACGAATGACTTTCAAAGATTTCACTACAGCAGCCCACTGACCCTGGTACTGTGAGACACAGATCCCGAGGCTACATGTCCAGGGTTTGTCCACTCAGACCAGGCGTGCTGTGGTTCAGTCTACTACCATAGAAACATTGCAAAACTCTCATACTACTGCATGTTATGATGACACTGTTATAGATGAGAACAAGGTGTTCTTCAGGAATGCTCTATCATGGTTCAGAAACACATCCATTGCCTTCTGTATTTTTCCATCACCTTCCCCTCCCTTCCTATATTCTGCCTCTGTGTATATTCATCACCCCCTCTCCTGTGCTTTTCAGTTTCCTCTCCCTGTTATATCCTCTTTACACTGATCAAAACCTTGAATTTCACTGGCACACACTCTGCCTGACTCAACCTGACACTTCTCACCATGGTTACTGTGAAGAGCCCAGTCTAGATTTTACCCTCCACCCACCGCCCTCCGTCATTTCACTCCTCTGAAGGTCACAGGTGCAGGAAGGAGGGGGGAGGCGAGGGCAGATATCAGATTAACCCCCTGAGCCCTGCATCCAGACTCAGACACATCGCAAACGAGGGATGAAAAGGGGCATTTTAGGGACGCTGCACCATTACAACCTCCACCTGTTTAGTGATGTGTTTGAGCTTCAAGTAAATTATGTCATATCAAATATGATACAGCATTATAAAAAACTGAGCAGATGTGATGAGAGGACTAAAAGTCATTTGTGGTTGGGATTCTTCCGCAAGATCAAACTCACAGTGGGCTGTTAACCTGACCACATAACCAAGATGAGATCACATTTTCTATAATCTCCACCTGAACAACTGACAGAGCTAAACCAATCTGACTGAGAAGACTATATTCTCCCTGCTTTGCCATGCAGTACAGAAGAGATCCATTTGCAATCCCATTTCCTTTCAAATATGACAGATGTTCACTTGCTGCTGAAGCTGCATTGACCTCTATGAGTCTGCAGTGGACATTCATCACCCCTGAAATCCAATATTTGGTCTTAATGAGAGAAGCCTGGTATTCCTCCTGGAGCCATTCACACAGAGCAGAGTGGTTACAGGGATAGAGAGCACTGCAGCATTAGAGACACGTATCCGTACTGGAAATTCAGGGTGCACCTGATTATTTGCAGAAAATCACTCCTCAAATAGCAATCAGTTAAAAAAAAGACAGTGTAAGACAAGAAACAAACTTGAAATTAAGAGCAGATTGTCCACAAATGAGGCTAAACGGCTTTGCTAAGCGTTTGCCCTGTTGCGGCGTGTCAGTGGCCGAAGGGAGAGGTCTGCTTGGCCGTATGGTGTTAATCGCAGTAAATGAAAACAAACACGAGCACGTACACACTTTAGATACAAACATCTGGAATATAAAAAGTCCCCATCTTTAAAACTCCCAGGTTTACAGTCAATGTTAGAAACTAAAAAAGAAAATAAACAAAGCTCTGAGTCAGGATTCTAAATCAATGCATTATGTTCCACTGTTTAAAAAGTGGACATACAAAATAAACTACATGGGGTTTTAGGTGTACTCATTTCCTTCCCTGGATGTTAATGTAAATCAGGGAATACAGAAAGCTTTCGGTTCGGCCACTAAATCATTTCCTCGCCTTCTTCCCTCCACTCTTCCCTCTCCCTCTGAGCTGAACGCTCCTAGCATGGATACAGAGCTCACACCTCCGCCATCAACACTGCGTCCAATCACCTTTCATCCCCCGCCTCATCCGTGCAGAGCCAGCCAATCCTCGCACAGTACTGAGCAACACATCGCAGCCAGTTAATTACATAGCAAGAACAAACATGACTGGCATTTAATGAGGAACACGTCAAGTGATAACAGAACAATTACCTTTAACATTTCCCTCCCTTTTTTATCTCTCCTTTTCTCTGATATTCATTTCTGCACTGCACACACAGACCCAGAGAGGCTCTGAGGCAAAGACTATTCTGCAGAAAACAATCCATGTTTGTTGTATCCTGATAATTATTTTTGTTTTACTACAACCAGAAGTGATGCACATAACTCTGTGCATTT
This sequence comes from Semicossyphus pulcher, assembly GCF_022749685.1. NCBI lineage: Eukaryota > Metazoa > Chordata > Actinopteri > Labriformes > Labridae > Semicossyphus > Semicossyphus pulcher. Next base: position 20,349,268 of record NW_027211693.1, read on the forward strand.
GCATCAACCTTTTAAATTGAAAAAAAATCAATGAGATATTGAAATGAAGCTCTCATGTTAATTAAACTCAGTCACAGTTTCTCCCTCATGCCAGCCTTTTTCGCCAATTCCCAAACTCTGGCATGCTGCTCAGAACCAGAGCGGTACGTGACCAGAAGAGGATATTTTGGTGCAGTGGGACTGGTGGCCCTCGTAGCTGGTGAAGGCTGCACTATTTCCCAGACTTTACCTCTATAGAGACAACCACTGAATGCCCTCTGGACATGCTGGACTTGAATATTGTTGCACACAGCTCACAGTTGACAAATAACACTGGCTGTGTGGGGTCAGAGGTGAACTAACTTCTGAAATCTTCTAGTTCGATTAGTCACAGGGACTGGTAAGAGAATGAGAGAGACGGTTCTTGAAAACATATTTTCAAGAATCAACAAACAACTGGTCTTTGGCAGGCGTGGGACACACAAAGATACCGCATCCAGCAAGTCAGAGTGCACCCACCTACCCACTCAAATAAACACACCACCTAGAGAAGCTACCCACACTTGTGTATGCAAGCTTTCTATCTAATCTTAAGGTAGATGCCTGAAGGTGTGGCCCTCAATGTTACGCCAGGTTATAATAGAAGCGTACACATAAACAAAATGGTGGTATGTCTTTCTGATCTGTTTAAGAGAACTAAAAGGACTTAACCGATCCTGTGAGTGAAACTTTTAGATTTCTAAACAAGAAGCGTCCACACACAACTGAAAAAGTAGCAAGAAAAGAAGCTTTTTAAAGCGTCCCACGCAAGGAAAAGAGATGAGATGCTTCAGGAGCTCCAAAGCCATAAATGTCAACTGCAATCCTGCTGCAAGAACAACGCCCTAGAGCAAAACCTGAACCATAACTCTCTGAGAATTTTCCGTTTATGGAGCTTGTGCTTGTGTGTCATTTATTGTTATGAGGCAATCAAAAACAACAACCACATAGATTACAGCGGACACACACCTGAATGGCAGTAGCGTCCGGCATACTGAGACGCCGTACAAATAACTGGCTCTGCCCGCTGTGGCTGGTGACGTAGCCCGAGCCCCAGGTGCCACTGTGCGGCCGTCCCGTGTTGTAGAACATAAAAGTGTCACTTCCTGACGTGGCGGTCAGGCATGTCTTATAACAGTACGTTTTGGTCATAGACCCATTTCCCCGCACTTCAATATAATGCGGTTCCACTTTGAGGTCTCGGCGCAGGGCCACATTGCTGTTTTGTTGTGCACCAGCACCAGCAACAGCACCAGCACCAGCACCAGCACCCGCACCACCTCCACCTCCTCCTCCTCCTCCACCTGCAGCTCTTCCTCCACCACCACCACCCCCTGCTGAGGTGCCCCCCTCTGGTAGACTCTTCTTGGACACGCAACACGGGGAGCAGGAACCGGGCTGGGTGCAGTAGGCATGGCAACGCACAATGGCCAGCACGAAGACGGTGACCAGGAACACGAAGGTTGTGGCACAAAGGGCGATAATGAGGTAGAGGGTGACGTTGGAGAACATCAAGGGGCTGTTGGGCCTGATGATGCGTTTGGGGTCAGGGGCTAACTTGGGTGGAAGCTCCATCACATGCACATGGATGGTGGCACTGGAGGAGAGTGGCGGGAGGCCATTATCCCGCACCCGCACGGTCAAAACAAAGGAGGTGGAGTTGTCCTCTATGACCCGCCTGGTGGTGCGGATCTCACCTGTGTACTCATGCACCTTGAACAGGTCCAGGTCTGTGTTGGTCTGCTCCAGGGTGTAGAGCAGCCAAGCGTTCTGCCCTGCATCACCATCCCACGCCGTCACCTTGCTAACCAACACTCCTGCTTCGGCGTTTTTTAACAGCGTCTCAGTGGTGCGGCTCCCGTTGGTGGCTGGGTAGACTATCCTGGGCTTATGGTCATTCTGATCCATGATGTAAACATACACTGTTGCCACTCTGCTGAGGGGAGGCACACCATTGTCCTGGGCTTTGATCTGAAAGTGAAACTCTCTGAGCTTCTCAAAGTCAAAGGCTCGCAGGGCATAGGCCTCACCTGTATTAGGTTTGATGCTGACATAGCTGGCTACAGGGATACCGTGGTTGTTGTCGTTGAGGACAGTGTAGGTGATGCGTGCGTTTTCTCCAGTGTCACCGTCTGTTGCCTTAACGACACACAGAGGTGCACCGGGAGCATTGTTCTCTGTAATATAAACAGTGTATGATGTCTGTTGAAAGCGGGGAGGGTTGTCATTCACGTCTGCAACATCCACCTTAAAGGTCATCTGAGAAGACAGAGGTGGGGTTCCTCCATCCACAGCGTTGACGGTGACGTTGTAGGATGAGATGGTTTCCCGGTCCAGGAAAGCGGATGTGACGATGGTGTAGTGGTTCCGGAAGGACTTGATCCTAAAAGGTAAATTGGGCATGATCTCCAGGGTGACTTGTTTATTCAGTCCAGAGTCACGGTCATTCACACTGATTAATGCTACCACTGTGTCAGCCCGGGCGTCCTCACGTACAGGGCTGGAGAGTGAAGACAGTACAATGTCAGGAATGTTGTCATTTACATCTAAAACTTCTACGACTACTTTACAGTGCACTGCCACAGGAGCTGGGCCCTTATCCATGGCCTGTATGTACATTTCATATGAGTTTGTCTCCTCATAGTCTATATTATTTTTCACACGGATTTCCCCTGTGTCTGTGTCCATGGAGAACATCTGTCTGACTCTTTCTGGTGTGTAACTGCTGAACGAGTAAAAAACGTCGCCATTTAGGCCCTCATCAGGGTCTGTTGCGTTTAACTTGATCACAAGTGCGCCCTTGGGAGAGTTTTCAGATAGTTTCACTTTGTACACGGAGCTGTCAAACGCAGGCACGTTATCATTGGCATCAAGGATGCGTACATTGATTTTGGCCGTGCCAGTTCTCTGCGGGGTGCCTCCATCCATGGCTGTCAGGATAAGCTGATGGGAGGGCATCTGCTCGCGGTCAAAGGGCTTTTTGAGAATCAGCTCGATGTGCTTATTGGCAAAGGCTTTTATAGAGTCCAGGGTGAGGTGGTCGTTTGGGCTGAGGCGATACTGTTTCACAGAGTTGGAGCCGTCATCTGCATCCTGAGCTCCCTCGATGTGGAACCTGGACCCAGTGAGAGCGGACTCTGACACCTCCAGCTGATATTCATCTCGAGGGAATTGTGGCGCGTTATCGTTGACGTCCAAAATCTCCACCTCCACGTTGTGCACCTCCAGCGGGTTCTCCAAAACCACCTCCAGGTTGCGTGAACAGGTGCCACTGAATTCACACACTGTCTCTCGGTCGATGCGGTCACTCACCACCAGCTTCCCTGTTTTGTGATTGATGGTGAAATATCTGCGGCCACTGTCCGATGTGATTCTGATGCGTCGCGTGGAAAGTTTTCTCACGTCCAGACCCAAATCCCGCACGATGTCACCGACCACAGCACCATTCTCTAACTCCTCCGGGATGGAGTATCGGATTTGTGCATTTGTAAAGCCACTGAGTACGAAAAGAAACAGATACAAGGAAAAAGGCACGTTCTCCTTTACACTGTAACAGCATCGCGCCGTCACAGCCATCGCAGGCAGGCAGAATTTGCGGACGGATCGGAGAAATCTTTCCGCCTTCTCAGCTTGCTGTGCGTCCCCACCCGCCTCATTAAAAACGAGGGAATAGTCCGACTATGAGCAGGACGACCACCGCATTCTCTCCGGTGCTTGTTTAAAGGGGGTTTTCTCCTGTGCATCCATGTTTTCCTGCGCTTGCCTGCCTCTGTTTTTAAAATTCTCTCTCCTCCTTGCAGAGCGGACTTTCACTGTTGCTGCCTATTGGTCTCTCTCTCTCTCTCTCTCTCTCTCTCCTCCTGCGATGTGGTGATGGTGTCTGTGGGCAAAAGGGGAGGGGGAGCCATTCGCTCAAACGATGCTGACTGCATTTCAGCACCTCCGATGAAACGATCGAGCACCATATTAAAAATAAAAAGCCAAAACGACGAAAAGACTCAGCAGTTTTATCAATCTGCAAATCTGAACACCGAACACGGAGCGGACAATGTCATCTGCTCGCTGATCTCGGTTAAATCAACTCGACAAAATCTTTTCCCCCGTTTTTTTTTTTTGTCAGCGCCACCGCCCTTTTCATTGTGCGCCTGGAAACTGATTTATGAACCAGCCTGGCGATAAGACCTCTTCGCGGATGCAGACCAACGATTAACCAGAGACCCTCCTGGCAGATTTCTGATACATGCAGACTATATTTTGAAAAAAAAAGGACAGCTGTACATGTTGTCCAAAAAGCACCGCACGATTCAGTTACTGCAGATACTCTCACCAAAAAAAAAACCATGGGAGTCAGAGGAAGTGACAGGGGAATTAAGCTTTGGTGTTGGGAGTGTATTCAAAAAGACCACCCCTCTTGTTTTATACTCACCCATCAGAAAAACACTGGGGTGGGTCTGTCCATTTCACCCTGTGTCTGTTTATCTGTTTACAAGTAGAAGTGTAGAAACACTTGAGATGTCTGATAGCTTAACAAAAAAACATCTTCTCCTTCATTATCACTTTCCCTCCACCGTCACAGATGACGATGCTTTGCACTTACACTGGTTTTAGATGTGGGTGCTTGCTGCAGAGCGCCACAGGTTCATTCACACATAAAACACAAAAGCATGTGATGTCATGAGTGGTGACGACGCTAACCGGGTCACAGACAAGATGCTCCAGATGTGACCCCTCTCCACATCTGGCACAAACACAACGCTGACCTCTCGTGACAGACACTAATGGTCATGCACACATTCAGTACAAAACAACAAAGAGTGACATCATGGAAGATTTTCTGTTACATGCACTGTCTCCATGGTCACCTGCTTTGCATGCTTAGTTTATAACTTCCCTAATTCAAAGACAAATTAGCAAGCAGCTGCAAAATCACACCATCAATCCATTCTACAGTTACGGCTGTATGCAGCGGCGATGCACAAAATGATGGGCCCCATACACAGCCGTTATGTATGGCCCCCTCCCCTCATACATGGCTATTCATTATTCTGTCTTGGAGGGCCCTTTTCATTTGAGGGTCCTGTGTAATCAGACTCCTTTTCCCTCTGACGCTCATTTTGCCTCTGTAAGCTGCAGACAGTTTCAACAGCGCATGTGTAGTGTAGCAGGTGGTGACACGCAAATCATCATGCCCTGGCTTTCCTCTAATGACTCCGGCCTCAGAACCCATGTACCTTCATTAAAGTCAGATTTTCCATTTGATTCAAGTTAATTGGATGAGACAACATACCTAATGAAATCAACATGACAGATCTGCTGACACTGTTCACTGTTTATGTGAACATAAATGCATTTCACTGTAAAATAAGTCTCAGGAAACAACAATGCTGCTAAACCAGTACTGACATTAAAACTGCGTCGAACAGATTAGAAGCTGTGAAAAATTGGCCTTTTAAGACCCAGTGCCTTCTAGATTCACCCTGGCCACTGGGTCAAAGATTCACCGCCCACATGATCTTTTTTCTCTCCTAGTGCACAGCCACTCTCACCCACGCCCGGTCTGCCCACGGCCAAGGCTGCACTTGGCATCCCGAGAGATGAGGAGAAGACAGTGAATCACTCGGATGCTCATAGTGGAAAGATACAGAGCAAGTCTTCGCACTGCAAGGCGACGAGGAGGAGGTGGAGAAACAGGGAGATGGAGAAGAAGCCAAATGTTCATGGAAGGAAGACAAATTATGAGCTATTAGTCTATAAAGTAAGTCTTATAAGTGTATATTGTTGGCTTTATTTGTCGTGCTTCTGCTAAACTTTTTTAAGAGTAACTATATTTGGCGTGGATTTCTCTCCCCACATTATTACCCCACTGAGCAGCGGTGATAACAGAGTTTCTTTGAAGTGGGGCTGACAGTCTCTGATGGTCTGCATGTAGCGTCGGCTACGCTAGCCGTGACATTTAGCAGATTTACCCGGTGGGACATGTGGCCCTCTGTGTTCGTCAGTGACACAAAGAAAGAAAACAGGAAGCGTCTATCTCGTCAGAAACAAACACAGAGCTGGATTTACATCTGACCTTTGCACCTGTCCACCCTCCCACCCCCACAGCCGCTATTCCAATGTGTTGCATATGTAACAGCTCTCTCGGCCTGTTTCAAATACAAACATCTGTTTCAGCGTTAATTGCACGTCGCTGAGCTGTGAATTGTTTCATTTTTTACTCAAGGGTGCTGCAGATGAAGCTGTCAACAGTGTTCAACCTGCAGACAGATGCCAGTCACACATGAACAAACGCCGATTTCAAACGGCTAATTGGTGTTTCAATTCAGCTAAATTAATTTCAAATTAAATGTGATCAGATATTTGGAAACATAATCAGCATTAAAAAAAGGAGGAAAACATGAAAATATAAAAATACAATGTGTTCATTTTTCAGATTATTATGTCTTTAAAAACATGTCACGTTTTGTGTTCTTAACCCCCCTTCCTCCATATTCTCACTTTCCCCAGGCAGTGTCTCGCTTTAGAGTCTCTCCAGCTGCACTTGTTAAATATCTGCTGACAAATTAAACTAGGGGATGACTGAGGGGGATGCTGGGGTTTTAAGTTATAAACACAAGAGACCATGCCTTTTGCACAGACTGAAAAAAAATAAAGGAAGTGTGGAGAAAAAAATGTCTACAGATTTGCCTGTGGATAAGAGAGATCATTCAGGTTTAGAAAGTTTGAAACTCTCTTTGTTCTCTTTCTCCGCCAGAATATTAAAACACCCCTCATCCCATCAATTATGCAAGATGGCCACCATATTAATAACACTCTCTCCACTAAGACTCAACTTCATTAATACTGTAAGCGGCCACTCTAAAAGCCATTCATATTACTTCCCCTAAGAGTCTGTTATCTGGAATCCCCCCTATTTTTAATGAGTCTGATGACAGCAGAGATTCACAGAGGAGCGGGTCACGGCCGGGCTATCATGGAGCAGTGCTCCTTACGTCACTCCCTCAGTCAACACATACACAAGCAGAGGCACTCATGCAAACTTAAAGGGCATTTTTGTGCCTGCAGGCATGCACAATCACACAGAGACAGTCAGACACACACGCACACACGTGCAGTGTAAAAACACAAATACTATTCAAGGACATACATATTTTGTCTGAATGAATGTCAGAGCAGATTTTGCTGTTGTTCTCCTCTCATTCTTATATGGTAGGGGACAGCCATCAAGGACTTAGATGAGCAGATGCACTCACTGCAGGAAATAGGAGCATGCCGGTTCTTAGAGGTCATTCTCACTACACACACTGGTTCACAGGTAATGTTTAATCCATGGCTTACTTTAATATATTTAGATAAGGAGGGGAAAGATAATTATTCTAATCTATAATCCAAAACTACTGGCTCAAAGTTTTCAATCCATTTTTTCTAGTCAAAAACTTTGCTTTGGATTTGTGCTGCTTTGTGCATGGGACAGCAGTCGTACTGTATGCTAGATTACACTACTACTGGTCAAATGTAACAGGCACCAAAATATCTATTCTATTGTCTTCATGCTACTTCAAAGATAAGGTGGAACAAAGAGGACATGGCTGCAGGCTGCTGTGTGGGTGGGCAGCATCATCTATGGTGTCAGAGATGCGTTTTCAGATTTAACAAATTAAAAAAGCTGCACTGAAATATAGAGAGTGACAATCAGGCCTTGTTAGAGGCAACAGCATAGCATTTAAATGATGGCCCTGGTCGGTGTGGTAATAGGATTTATAAAAGTGCTACTCACGAGAGAAAGAGGAAATGGGTCTGTTCATCTTTTGGTTATCTTTCGTGCTAAAGGCAAATTATAAAATATGTATAAAAAAAAATAGTATCTTTAGTCTAGGTCCTTTGAATAGCTGTGTATTAGTCGGTAAAGGAAAGGTAAACGTGAATGCCAATAACAGTGCAAAGAGAATCCGACTGTATATGTGGGAGCGGCAGCCTGAGAGCAAGAGGCATCAGAGGTGGGAGAGACAGTGAAATTGGTCCCTCTGTTGGAATAAATCGGTAGTACAAGGGTTTGACACGTGATCATCGCCCCACTGCCCATCCACACAGGCTCTCTCATTAAGCCGGAGCACTAAAGAATAATCCCAGCCATGAGTGTGTGTGTGTTTGAGAGAGAGAGAGATGGAGAAAGGATGAGAGAGAGAAGGAGGGCACAGACGTCAGACTGCAGTGACCGTCATTTTCTGACTTTTTTTCAATACAGTGACCGGAAAGGATAAAGATTAGTCAATGCACCCTCCAGAGGAGAGGCGAGAGAGAGCAGGATAAAGGATACTGAGGGCGGAATCTACAGAATCACTGCCTGTTATTGGTACAAGATCAAGTCATATATGCATTATCAAACCAGTAACTATAATATTTTCTCCTCCGATACCGATGACACACGCTGAAGAGGCAGACTCTTGTGAAAACTGCTGCATTTTGTCTCTACGGCTCTGAGATAAAATGACAATCTGCTCTAGTTTAGCTGCCACTCCCTTTAGAAATATAACTTTTTCAAATGAAATTACAAATGTGTGGAAATGAACTCTAGAAATATGTTAATAAAACCATGACTACTACTTTTCTCTGTGCACAAGAACTTTCCCATGTTTAAATCTCCCAAACAAAAGTCCCATGGTAACCACAATCCTTTTACTCAGGTGGACACAGTAAGCGGGTGGAGGCGGCATTCTCTGGGTGTGTTTGTTTGTGCTGATCCCCTGTGTACCAATTGCTTTCAAAAATAAAGGGCATGAGAGAACTAAAAGCAGCACAAATCCCTCCCTCTGGGGTCTTGCAAAGGGGTTAAACAGCTCCTTGGCTGTCCCGGTTCAGCCTGTGCATAAATCAAACAGATTCTTGTTGTGACGCTGAACAAAGCTATCAGGAAAAGCAGGCAGGCTTTGGATACTTCCCTCTTAGGATGCCCTGGCTTTGTATCCCAGCCGGATGGGAGAGGAATGGAACCCGCGTTTCTGAGCATGACAAAGCTAATCTAATGACTGCAAATACATGCCGATGCCACTAAGAGGGAGCACGGATGGAGGACGGGTTGGTGGAAGTGGAGGAGAAATGGGAGGGGGTTGGTGATAAGTTCCTTCTTTTATCTGTGACCAATTGTAAGCCTGTGATGTTCTCACTCAGCTGCAGGGCATGTATTTAATGTGTTTTTTGTCCATCTCATCCTCAGAAGCTCCAGCTTCTCACTATCTCATGCTCAAGGCTTGAGTCTGGGCTGCTGTGTTTGTGACTTCCACTAAAACCCTCTGCCATATTTAGAACCAAATCCCTTATCTCACACACTTTTCCCTTGCTTGCTCAGTTGCTTTACCCTCCCTCTGACTGGACAGTTCTGCTCACGATGCTGCACATCTTTTGATCTCTCTCTTTGTCTCTCTCTCCATCTCTCCTGCCTCCCATTGTGTCCACCCCGTTGCCTTCCTGCAGTGCATGCTGGGATGGATGTGTGGGTGGGGGGTGGGTACATACTGGCAGCTCCCTGGAAACAGACTAGTACATCATTTCATTATGGCTCGGAACAGTCTCCATGGCAACCGCAGACAGCAGCGCCATCCTCACTCACACAAAGGACACACCCTTGTAAGTAAGAAAAACAGGAAGTGCTACATAAGATGTGTGTGAGACTGTCAGAATGAAAGAAGAAGCAGAATTAGACATTTTCTTTAAACCCCTGTGCTGTTCTGTCACCTTGTATTAAATCTGGTGAGGCAAGGACATTTCTACGTCATGCTTTTGGTGCATCTGTGTAATCCACCAAAATGACCTGAATGCTTCTTCTGTAGGACTGCAATCTATGAACTGTGGACCACTTAGCTGTCTGACTCAGCCTAGATAATGTACTGTACAATCAATAATTTAATGCATTTGCAGCACTGGGGGAGGCTGGGTTAGAAGCTTTACCTGATACACACTCTAAACCCATTTCCTCATCCTTTGCATACTGACAAAAAAACCTATAGGTCTCTCATAAAGCTACCCAGATCTTTATATATTAGCATCATTATCGTGGTTCTATTCGACACCCACAGCAGAGAATTTCTGCTATAAGCACAAGAGCACAGTTTTGCTGCTCCATATCCTGTAACACGACACACTGACACACACACACACACACACACACACACACACGTTCTGATGCTTGCATGGATAAAAGCCTCTCCTCCTCATCCGCCATGACCCTTAGCCCCGCCCAACCAGTTTGGCTGTGATTGACAGTAGGTGTTGTCGGCCCCGCCCAGCCGCAGAGCAGAGCAGAAGGGAGAGCTGAGCCGAGCGGAGCTGATACCTCGATCGGTACTGAAGCTCCCTGCTGCTGCTGCTGCAGCAGCGAGTAGCGGAAAATTACCTGCCCCTCCCCCTGTCTTCCTCTCTCTCACATTCACAGAGAGCTGCAGCATACAGAACACATACTGAACCACTTTTACGCAGAGGCAGCTCCAGGCATTGTTTCAGGACCCACAGTATGGAGGCAGTATACATCCATACTGCACACACACTGTAACGCAGAAACAGCGAGGCATCTACCAAACACCGGTTCACTCAGATGGCGCATGTAGCGCGCTGCCATCTTTAAATCACACGCTGACCCACTTACAAGCTCCACATGACCGACACGCATCGCCTGTAATATGTTAAGTCTGTTTGAGAACGCAGAAAGCCCTGATTCAGTCTCTTAAAACACTGCACCGACAACACGAACGGAGTAATGCCAGATCGGGCCACGCTTGTTTTTGTGCTGAACCACTCCCTGAAATGAGGTCACATCGTCTGAGTGACTCAAAGCATCATAGATCCACTACAACACCATGCAGAAACGGTGAGCTTCCTTCCTCGAGAGTATCTGAACACAGTCCACTAGTTAGGAGCCATAATAATAGCATAAAATACATATATAAATGCAGCACAAATGTGCATGAAAATCTAGGTTTAACCACTGACAAATTCAATCATTCAGAATACATGAGGTGCCTGCGTCCTACTTGGCATGAGCAGATCAGGGCCGCCTCTACTCTGTGCACACATTAGGGATAGTAATGAAAATATATTAGATCCTGTTTACAGCGCTCTAATGCTGATAGGACACATGTCTGCAGAGATGGACCTTAATTCCCTGTTAGTTCTCTCAGCTGCTCCCCTTCTCAGCAAGTGCTGGTGAAGGAGAGGGGGAAGGGAAAGAAATCTGGCAGCATGATGGAGGAGGAGGGAGAGAAAAAAGGAGCAGACTTGAAAGAATAATATCATGTATATGTCTCTAGCCAAGCAAAACAAATAGGGACATGTTGCAGGCAGGAATAACATAAAAATATATAAAGAAATTGGAGGATGTTATTTACAAATAACATCTCAGTTTATGCATTTGTATTTTTAGAGCTGAGAATTGACAATACACAATATTATTTTTATACAGAAAGTAAAGCTGGCTTGGCAAACACTGACCCTTTCTCTTGGTGTTATTCTATTATTAGATATACACTATCCCTCATTGCCCTAAAAGTATTACCATGTTTCACAATACACTGGGGTCTATGAGTGCTGTTCCTAAAAGATATAATATCAGAACAAGGGGGCATGGTTTAATACGAATGCAGAGATATTATGAGTACAAACAGCAGAGAATAAGACGCCCCAATGGTGAATAACAGGAAGGATAATGTGTGACTCCAGAGATGCTGGTGGAAATATCTCAGGAGAGACAAATTCAACTGCAGATGTAGAACAAATATGAGCAGAGCAACATCAAAGAGTGACAAAAATAGATTATTTACGAATCAAGAATAGGCAAAAGAGCTACTGAGACAAGTTAATCTTTTATCGCTCTTATAGGCCTTTTTCGCAGAAGACAATGTAGGAGAAGTAGATGTGTAAATTAAACATTTTATGTTCGCTGTTTCTGTGTCAGGGTCATATGCATGACAGCTAACCATCACACTGTCACAGTTTACAGGGACAATTGAACACAACAGAGCAATCATTAATGTTTTACATAACCTCTGTGCTTTTCACACTATTCAAACAAAAAAAGTTTGCTGTGAAAAACGCCTTTGAATGCAATTAGTTTGGTCATCTCACATTATTCCCAGCATAACTCCTACCATGTTCGACCTAACAAATTTGCCCTGTGAATTATTATATAAGTTTTGAAGAAAAAAAATGAAGCTGTTTGTGCTTTTGTCATGAAGAGACAAAATTAATTTGGGATTGAGACACTGCACTAAGACATGATAACCTAGCCCACAGTTTCAATGAAGAACTAGAGACATTTTGTACACCCACTAGAACAACCAGACAAAGGCTAAATGTGTAAGAACATCTAATGTCAAAGTGCATAAAAACAACACCCAATAAATAGATATGCTGTCAACAGATCTCTACAGGTGCCAAAGAAAACAACTGCTCTTATCACAAAACGTGTCAACTTCAGCCTCTGGTCTGTTTACTGGTTTAAGCAAGGAAAGAAACTGGTCACCATAAGTCATCAAACAATTCTGTTTACTTCTGGTTTTCCAACTTAGCTAATTAGCTAAACATTAATCAAACATGACTTCGACAGTTCAGGGGCAGTGGAGGCTATTAGATATGAGTTATGAGTATAATTAGAAAGTCAAGATAAGGACTCACCCCGATTTACAGTGGTGATATTCGTGTAAGTCAATATAACCCATCTTAAGTCCAAAATCGCCTCACTTGTGGTCGACAGCGGCTAACTACTACCAAGATGGTTTCAATACAGCTTCCAGCCATCAGCGGCAGCACCGAGCACTGTGCCGACAGGAAATTGGAGTGTGAGGAAAGCGCGCCATTTTGGACTTGAATTGGCTTGTTGACATTCTGGGAATGTTTTTGACGAACTGAGACCAAGTCGTGTTTATGTGACAAAAATAACCGGATAAAATCGACCCAATTCGCCTGAAAGGCTGCCAGGATGTTCAACTTTTATCAGGTGAGTATGTGTTTTCAATATATAACCGATGAGTTACTGAGTGGACCATTAATACACTGGCAGTGAGTGCTACAAACTTCTATGTAAAGAAGCTTCGACTAACTACCAGCTGAACAGCAAAAATCCGCTTTACACAGTTGAAATGTAAGTTGAATGTGTTCCAAACAATATTCGCTTTGCTAGTAGCTTTTCCTCCAGTTAAATGAGCTAAATTCGGCTGAGCTTTGCTATTTTATGGCAGTCATATGCGGAGGTGATGCTTTTGCGTGGTGCATTCAAGCTAGCTCGAAATGCTGTGGTTGAGCATTTGGAACAAACGGATAACCGTTGGAGACGTTACTTTGTAATACATGGGTGGTTTGAGAAGCTACGTTTTTACAAATACAGTATGTGCCCTTTTCTTGCAGTGACTGGGTTGACTTTGAATCCATTAAAACTGCTGTGAATCCAAGGTGACTTGATAACTACCACGGCTGTCATATGAAGCGAGCAACACCTTCACTAGAACCAGCTTTCAAGCATGCTGATGGTGGGTAAAATATAGCTAACTACGTTTGTGGTGGATTTAAAATGTATAGTCATGGTCCAGTGCGTCTTCAGTCTCCCATCATACATTGCTTTATGTGAACATGTTTATGATTTTTTATGATGTATATTCATCATTTAGTTTCATAAATCTATTTATTAACGAGTTGTCACACAAAACAGTTGTTAATACAAGGCTTTTTGCTACCAGAAATGCTTGAGTGCTGCTTTTCATGACGTTACTCGCAAATTATCACTAGTTACTGTATTACTCCGTTATTTTTATGGCTACTGTCACTTTACAACATTTTTATATGCAGTGAAAATATGTTTTTCCGATTTTAGTTTTGGCAGTACTACCCACCGTGGTTTTGTGCAGGGGTCTTAGGACTAACTCTAACAGGCCCTCGTGGTTTCAGTACCATGGACAGCGCTTATGCTAGAAATATGCAGAGAAGGAAGGAAAAGCTGGCAACTGAAACGCATAGCCAACAGAGCTTGTAGTTTATATACTGGGTAAGACGATGCATTTGCAAAACTTGTAGTCTATAAACTTACAGCCTGTTGTATCTTACCTTTTCCTTATTTGGTAAAGTCTGAGTTTGTGTAAAAGTGTCTCCTCCATTAATACTGATGAGTTCACCATCTACTGGCGGAAATGGTGCGGGGAAAACCACTACGTCACTCTTGAGCGTGTCTGAGCTGAAACACACGTCATACTGCTGAGTAGATTTCGAGTAAGACCAGCTCCCGTCAGGGTGGGTGGTGATCATTGGGGCGCCGTACCTGCTGAAAGTGCCGTCTGTCCTGTGGCATCTGACAGCTATTAAACTGATGAGGCTCAGTAGGAAGATGACTGACACCGCCACAATGGCGATCAGCAGATACAGGTTTAAATCAGAGAAGCTCTCCTCCTTTATCGGCACATGTCTGAACTGAGTCTGGATGTCAGCTGTGCTCTCAACCACCACCACATCAATAGACACAGTAGCTGACAGGGAGGGTTCTCCGTTATCAGAAACCAACACCACCAAGGGGTGAGTTTTCAGGTCGTTGTCACTCATTCTCCTCTTAGTCCTGATTTCTCCGGTGCTGGTTCCGATCCGGAAGAGGTTGTTTCCTTTGGGCTCAGAGAGGTGATAAGAAAGCAGCGCGTTGTATCCAGAGTCTGCGTCTACAGCCCTGATCTTTGCCACAAAGTATCCCGCTTCAGCAGAATAGGGGATGTTCTCACTGTTTACGGAGCCGTGCTCAGAATAGGGCGCGAGAATAGTTGGATTATTGTCATTCTCATCCAGGATCAAAACGTTCACAGTCACGTTGCTGCTGAGCGGAGGAACACCAGAGTCTGTGGCCTGAACTTTGAATTGAAACGTTTTCAGCTCCTCGTAGTTAAAAGACTGCAGGCTGACTATATCTCCTGTCTCTGAGTTGAGGTTTATAACTGATCCTATTACATTGCTTTTAGGATTCACATTAATTACTGAAAACGTCACCTTTGCATTTTCGTCTACATCCGGGTCATCTGCAGTCATAGTATATAAAACAGCACCGACTGGACTGTTCTCTTTCACAAAAATGTTTATCTCCGGCTCTTTAAAACGAGGTGCGTTGTCATTGACATCAGAGACGTGAACTGTAATAACGCTCATGGTGGAAAGAGGCGGAACCCCTTCGTCAGACGCTGTTATTGTCACATTATACTGAGAGGCTCGTTCTCTGTCTAGGGTTCCGTCTACCACCAGAGAATAATGGTTCTTGTATGTGTTTTTTATTTTAAACGGCACTGGATCAACTATTCTAACCTGAACAACACCATTATTATCTGCGTCGTTATCTCTGACCGTTATGAGTCCCACCATTGTATCTATGGGTGCGTCTTCCCGTACCACGTTTTCTAAAGATGTTACTGATATTTCTGGTGGGTTGTCATTAACATCCGTGATTTCAACGAGCACTTTACAGTGAGATGCTCTTGGACTGGACCCTTTGTCTTTCGCTTGAACTCTGATTTCCACTGCGTTGCTTTTCTCGTGATCCAATTCACCCTGTACCGTAATCTCACCGGTAATGAGATCAATGCCAAATTTGTCCACATCATTATCACTGTCGTGATTGATAATAGAATACTGAATTTCTCCGTTTGAACCCTCGTCTAAATCTTTAGCGTGCACAGAAATAACGGCTGCGCCGTGCGGTGTGTTCTCGCTCACTCTTGCTTTGTACAGCGGCTTGTCAAAAATAGGAATATTATCATTGACATCTTGAACATTAACGGTGATATGTAACGTGCCTGATTTAGGGGGTTTTCCTCCATCTACAGCTGTCAGTGTTAGTTTAATAATAGGCTCTTTCTCTCGGTCTAACGCTTTCTGCAGCACCATTTCAGCAGACATAGTCGGCTCTCCACCATTCTGCACATCCAGGGTGAAATGTTCATTTTGACTTAGCTTGTAGCCCTTAACCGAAAAACTACCGACATCTGCATCAAATGCCTTTGCTAGTGTAAATCTTTCACCAGGAAAAGCTGACTCCGACACGTTTAGAACCATTCCTGGTATCCGAAATGTGGGTGCATTGTCGTTTATATCCACAATTTTAACCTCAAAGCGATGCAGATTGAGCGGAGATTTCACAATGGCTTCCACTTCCAGAGAACACTTGACATTACGAGAGCAGAGCTCCTCTCGGTCTATTCTGTCTTTCACCAGAAGAATCCCAGTCTTTACATTTACTTCGAAGTACCTCGTGTTAGGTCCTGAAATCTGAAAACTTCGCGTTTCCAATTCTTGTACATCTAAATGCAAGTCTTTCGCCAAATTCCCCACAGTGGTACCCGGGCTCGACTCCTCCGTAACAGAATACACAATCTGTGCTGCTGCGAGACTCCATGTGTGAGAAACGAGGAACAAAAAATAAATCCAATATCGTAAAATAGTCCCTTGTTGCATCCTCTCCATATGCCCTTTAACAAGTTAATTCGAAGAAATCAATCCAGCGGTAACATGACGATACACCCCGATCAGAGCCCCTCAAAACAGCGAGGATGTTCAGTACTGCTACGAACAAAGAATGACAAACCTCTATGTCAGATGAAAAGGGAGGAGCGTCGCACAGAAAAGAAAAAGTTTAAACTCTATGAGCTGATAGCGACATCTTGTGGTGATGTTGACGTTGGCGTCAATTCAAGATGGAGAGAAATGATGAAGCCATAGATATAAAACTTTTGAGAGAGATTAAGTTTCTCAAGATCTTACTGATTTGCCATAAAGTTAAAAGTGACAAACACAATCACCTTGCGTTTTAGCAAAAGTAGGAAGACTCAATATCTATTAAATGAGGAATGAGCAAGAGACATTATTAGAGAAGACATGCTGGAAGGTCCTAAAGTGCTGCATGCCACAAATAATCTCAATAGGTACAGAGAAAAAAGTTAAAAGAATATCAAATCGTTACTGTAAGTAGAATTTCAATTGATCACAGTAAACTACAATTGTCAAAGATAACACAAATATGTTGTGTTGACTCCAAATTGGTCAGCTGCTTTAAGAATAACACTACATTATTCCATGTTTGGTGCACCATCACGCTTACCTTTTCTTTATTAGGTAAAGTCTGAGTTCTTGTAAAAGTGTCTCCTCCATTTATACTGATCAGTTCACCATCTACAGGTGGAAATGGTGCGGGGAAAACCACTACGTCACTCTTGAGTGTGTCTGAACTGAAACACACGTCATACTGCTGCGTAGATTTCGAGTAAGACCAGCTCCCGTCAGGGTGGGTGGTGATCATTGGGGCTCCGTACCTGCTGAAAGTGCCGTCTGTCCTGTGGCATCTGACAGCTATTAAACTGATGAGGCTCAGCAGGAAGATGACTGAAACCGCCACAATGGCGATCAGCAGATACAGGTTTAAATCAGAGAAGCTGTCCTCCTTTATGGGCACATGTCTGAACTGAGTCTGGATGTCAGCTGTGCTCTCAACCACCACCACATCAATAGACACAGTAGCTGACAGGGAGGGTTCTCCGTTATCAGAAACCAACACCACCAAGGGGTGAGTTTTCAGGTCATTGTCACTCATTCTCCTCTTAGTCCTGATTTCTCCGGTGCTGGTTCCAATCCGGAAGAGGTTGTTTCCTTTGGGCTCAGAGAGGTGATAAGAAAGCAGCGCGTTGTATCCAGAGTCTGCGTCTACAGCCCTGATCTTTGCCACAAAGTATCCCGCTTCAGCAGAATAGGGGATGCTCTCGCTGTTAACGGAGCCGTGCTCAGAATAGGGCGCGAGAATAGTTGGATTATTGTCATTCTCATCCAGGATCAAAACGTTCACAGTCACGTTGCTGCTGAGCGGAGGAACACCAGAGTCTGTGGCCTGAACTTTAAACTGAAACGTTTTCAGCTCCTCGTAGTTAAAAGACTGCAGGCTGACTATATCTCCTGTCTCTGAGTTGATGTTTACAACAGAAGTTACTGGAATACTTTTGGAAATGCCATCTAGTGATGAATATGTTACTTTCGCATTTTCTCCTACATCAGGATCAACTGCAGTGATTTTAAAGATAGTAGCTCCCACTGCACTATTCTCTTTCACATAGACATTAATAACAGGCTCTGAGAATAGAGGGGCGTTATCATTCACATCAGAAATGTGAACAGGAATAACACTGGTGCTGGAGAGAGGCGGAGTGCCTTCATCTATGGCTATGATGGTGACATTATATTGAGAAACACTCTCTCTGTCAAGAGGTCCATCCACTGTTAAAGAGTAATAGTTTTTGTAGTTTAGCTTTAGCTTAAAAGGCACCAGCCCAAGAATGTTAGCACTAGTGAGGCCATTTTTACCCCCGTCTTTGTCTGTCACAGTCACCAAAGCCACCACTGTTCCTACCTCTGCATCCTCTTTAACTGGACTCATAAGAGAGGTGATGATAATTTCAGGTATATTGTCATTAATATCAGTTACTTCCACTAACACTTTACCATGCACACTTCGAGAGGGTGTGCCTTTATCTCTTGCCTGTACTCGAATATCATATGCTGCATTCTCCTCATAGTCTACTTTTCCTGTTACTGTTATTTCCCCTGTGTCTGGGTTTATAGAGAACAAAGCTTCAGGATTGAAATTTCCCCTTTCAATAAATGAATAGACAATCTCACTATTAATTCCCTCATCTAAATCTGTAGCACTTACAGTCAGTATGGATGTCAGAGGTGGAGCGTTTTCTGTGACCTGGGCCTTATAGAGAGTTTGACTAAATACTGGCCCATTGTCATTTGTATCCATGACATTGACAACTATTTTTAATGTCCCTGACCGGGCAGGTTTTCCTCCGTCCAGAGCGGTTAAAGTCAGGTGAATAACGGACTGTTTCTCCCTGTCTAATGATTTCCGTAGCACCAGCTCAGCAGACTCGATATGCTCTCCGCCGCTTTGTACATCCAGTGAGAAATAATCATTCTGACTCAGCTTGTAGCTTTTTACCGAGTTACTGCCCGTGTCTGCGTCGTTTGCCACTGGGAGTAGATACCTCTCCCCGGTAACAGAAGATTCCGAAATATTGAAAGTCTTCTCCTTTTCTCGAAAGGATGGTGCATTATCGTTAATGTCGATAATCTGTACCTCTATGCGATGCAGATGCATTGGGTGGCTGAGAATGGCTTCTATATTCAGAGAACATTTTGCCGTATTTGGACACAGCTCTTCGCGATCGATCCTATCACAAACATAAAGAGCACCCGTTTTCAAATCCACATCGAAATATTTCTTAGAATTCCCAGATACAACTCGTAAATCCCGTTTTTCCAATTCGTGAACATTAATTTGTAATTCCTTAGCGAGATTTCCCACTGCCGTCCCTTTGTCAACCTCCTCGGAAACGGAGAACGAGAGCTGCGCCTTGGAGCCATCACACAAACAAAGCAAAGCTATCACTTGTATCCAAATCGTGACCGTTAGTCCTCCACGTCCCATCGCTGCTACAGAAGGAAAAAAATCATCATTTTCGACCATGTCCGCACTTTAGGTGAATAAAAGACTAAGCTCTCTCTGTCTTGTGACCATTTGTGTATTTCCTCACAAAGCACTGCTGGACTGGTGATGCCTCGCGGAGAGGAGGAGTCTGGGAAAAAAAGGAGCCACACGGATATTGTGGTCTCCAGCGACACCAGCTGTTACTTTTTTGCTACCGTACAAAGAGCTAGATATGAAATTCTTAAACATACTGTTGCCTGTATTTGTCCAGAAGTTTAAAGCAGTGGAAAGAAAAATTTCAGTGGAAAATGTGGTCATACCTGGTTCACTAAGAAATTCATCAGGGCGACATACAATAAAGACTGGGTAGATAGTCAGCCAATAAGGTTGAGTTAATTTAAGGACGAGGCAGCATTTGTTCGTACACGCAAAACCACAATCCAGAGTTCAGCACCATGGACAGCGCATTCACTGGTCAGCAGTATAACAAAGATCTAATTTGAGCAATGATTTCTCTGCTTATAATACCATTATTCAATGGCTTTTCTTTAACATACAACAATACAATTACTTCCAATGACCATTGCTTTGTATACCATATCGTTCACAACGATAGATTCGAAACTTCGAACATTGTTAGGGATAAACAAAATCATACAACAATCACCCAACACTTTCAAAAATGCAATGACTCTATCACCAGAAAGAAACGAATAATGCACTTGGTCCACAAACAACTCACCTTTTCTTTATTAGGTAAAGTCTGAGTCCGGGTAAAAGTGTCTCCTCCGTTTATACTGATCAGTTCGCCATCTACAGGCGGAAACGGTGCGGGGAAAACCACTACGTCACTCTTGAGCGTGTCTGAGCTGAAACACACGTCATACTGCTGCGTAGATTTTGAGTAAGACCAGCTCCCGTCAGGGTGGGTGGTGATCATTGGGGCTCCGTACCTGCTGAAAGTGCCGTCTGTCCTGTGGCATCTGACAGCTATTAAACTGATGAGGCTCAGCAGGAAGATGACTGACACCGCCACAATGGCGATCAGCAGATACAGGTTTAAATCAGAGAAGCTCTCCTCCTTTATGGGCACATGTCTGAACTGAGTCTGGATGTCAGCTGTGCTCTCAACCACCACCACATCAATAGACACAGTAGCTGACAGGGAGGGTTCTCCGTTATCAGAAACCAACACCACCAAGGGGTGAGTTTTCAGGTCATTGTCACTCATTCTCCTCTTAGTCCTGATTTCTCCGGTGCTGGTTCCCATCCGGAAGAGGTTGTTTCCTTTTGGCTCAGAGAGGTGATAAGAAAGCAGCGCGTTGTATCCAGAGTCTGCGTCTACAGCCCTGATCTTTGCCACAAAGTATCCCGCTTCAGCAGAATAGGGGATGCTCTCGCTGTTAACGGAGCCGTGCTCAGAATAGGGCGCAAGAATAGTTGGATTATTGTCATTCTCATCCAGGATCAAAACGTTCACAGTCACGTTGCTGCTGAGCGGAGGAACGCCAGAGTCTGTGGCCTGAACTTTAAACTGAAACGTTTTTAATTCCTCATAGTTAAAAGACTGCAGGCTGACTATATCTCCTGTCTCTGAGTTGATGTTCACAACAGAAGTTATTGGAATACTTTTTGAATCAACATCTAATGAGTACGTCACTCTGGCATTTTCGTTCATATCAGGATCGACTGCAGTTATAGTATAGATACGAGCTCCGACGGGGCTGTTTTCTTTCACATAAATATTGATCACAGGTTCGAGAAAATGAGGCGAGTTATCATTTACATCAGAGACCTGAACTGTAATAACGCCGGTGCTGGATAAAGGCGGGGTCCCTTCATCAGCAGCTACAATTGTCACATTGTAAAAAGAGCATTCTTCTCTGTCAAGGGGTCCGTCTACAACTAACGAGTAATAATTTTTATAATTAGAATTCAACTTAAATGGTGAAGAACCGATTAGTTTGCACTGAGTCTGGCCGTTTTTTCCTCCATCTTTATCAGTCACTGTCACTAAAGCAACAACGCTTCCTATTTCAGCATCTTCTTTAACGGGGTTCATGAGTGACGTCACTACAATTTCTGGGGCATTGTCATTTACATCAACTACCTCCACCAGGAGCTTTCCATTTGCCCTCCGAGGTAAAACCCCGTGGTCTGTTGCTTGAACATGAATCTCATATGCTGGCTGTGCTTCATAATCTAACATTGCCTTTACCGTGATCTCTCCAGTGTCTGCACTAATTAAGAACACATCAGCAGGATTGAAGTTTCCACGCTTAACAAACGAGTAAGTGAGCCTCCCGTTGTCCCCTTCGTCTAAATCGGTGGCACTCATTTGTATTACTAATGATCCAGCTGGTGCATTTTCATTTACCCGTGCCTTGTAAAGGGTTTTACTAAATGATGGCGTGTTATCATTTGCATCCAGAACATTTACATTTATATTTAAGCTTCCGGTTTTCGGAGGCTTTCCTCCATCTACAGCTGTCAGAGTAAGTTTAACAACAGCTTGTTTTTCCCGATCTAAAGCTTTTAACAACACTAATTCAGCAGACACACTATGTTCTCCGCCGCTCTGCACGTCTAGGGAGAAATATTCATTTGGACTCAGCCTGTAAGTCTTGACAGAATTGCTCCCCGTATCTGCATCAATAGCCAGGGGAAGCAAGAAGTGCTCGCCCGTAGGAGACAATTCAGATATGTTAAGTGAATATGAATTTTCTACGAAGGCTGGCGCGTTGTCATTTAAATCAACGATTACCACCTCGATGCGGTGGAGAACCATAGGGTCACTCAGTATGGCCTCTAAGTTAAGTGTGCATTTTATCGTGTTTGGACAAAGCTCCTCGCGGTCTATTCGTTCATTAACACAAAGATCCCCCGTTTTAAAATTTGCCTCGAAATATCTCTTACTGTATCCAGACACGATATTTAGATTCCTCGTTTGCAGGTCTCGGACGTTGACGTTTAAATTCTTTGCGAGATTCCCGACCACGGTCCCTTTGTCCGCCTCCTCGGAAACAGAGTAGGATATCTGTGCAGTACACCAGTCGCATAAAAACAACGTAAAGAGCCAACAGACAAATCCGTTATTTCTTCCACTGCCCATGGCTGCGTCCAAAGAAACTGACGAGAAGCAAAATATAATTCATCCATTAAAGGCCACTCAGTCGGCGAGCATTTTAAATCCCATACACCCCTGTTCTCTCCTTCTCATCGCCACTCGTCTTTCTCTCACAAAGCACTCGCAGTCTGCTGACGCCTCACATCGAGAGGAGGAGACTGAAAACAGCGACCTCACCAAGACGTGGTCATCAGCGACCCCACGCGTTACAACTTAGATATGAAAGTAATTGAAACATTAATAGCACACTTTGTAAGTCTCATATCCTAACAGTTTTATATAGATGTACAACAGAACTTTAAGTTTTCTTTAGCCAGTTGCGTAAAGAGAAAAACATCACACTGAATAGTCACAAATGTCTGCAGAACAATGACAGTGAGCTCTATTTACCTTAAAATGTATAACATGGAAAATAAAGTCAAAACTTTGGTAAAAACATTGAGTTCAAAGGCATGGACAGTGTCTCCATATAACTGAGTTAACAACAAATTTCAACATTGCGATCACGATCTCAAGAATGTTAAGGACGGAAAAAACATGCCACCTTAAAAACAAAAAAGCATAAAGAACGTACGAACTAACACCTGAAGCATTCAATTATGAAGCCGCAAAAGACAAAGAAGACACCAGTATGATTTAAGAACCACGGACAGCAACCCACAGAAATGCTAGCAGGGGATGTCCACTATTTCACAACTTAAGACAAGCTCGTATTTTTTTGTGCAAATGTATGTACATTATGTTCTTTGTATTGGATTTAAGGGAATTAGAAATTCTTAACTATGAATTTCTTATTATAATTACTGTCAAGGTATCAAGTCATGGAGCAAACGGAGTAATAGGCTGCAAAAAAAACTCACCTTTTCCTTATTAGGTAAAGTCTGTGTTCTTGTAAAAGTGTCTCCTCCATTTATACTGATCAGTTCACCATCTACAGGTGGAAACGGTGCGGGGAAAACCACTACGTCACTCTTGAGCGTGTCTGAGCTGAAACACACGTCATACTGCTGAGTAGATTTCGAGTAAGACCAGCTCCCGTCAGGGTGGGTGGTGATCATTGGGGCGCCGTACCTGCTGAAAGTGCCGTCTGTCCTGTGGCATCTGACAGCTATTAAACTGATGAGGCTCAGCAGGAAGATGACTGACACCGCCACAATGGCGATCAGCAGATACAGGTTTAAATCAGAGAAGCTCTCCTCCTTTATGGGCACATGTCTGAACTGAGTCTGGATGTCAGCTGTGCTCTCAACCACCACCACATCAATAGACACAGTAGCTGACAGGGAGGGTTCTCCGTTGTCAGAAACCAACACCACCAAGGGGTGAGTTTTCAGGTCATTGTCACTCATTCTCCTCTTAGTCCTGATTTCTCCGGTGCTGGTTCCCATACGGAAGAGGTTGTTTCCTTTTGGCTCAGAGAGGTGATAAGAAAGCAGCGCGTTGTATCCAGAGTCTGCGTCTACAGCCCTGATCTTTGCCACAAAGTATCCCGCTTCAGCAGAATAGGGGATGCTCTCACTGTTGACGGAGCCGTGCTCAGAATAGGGCGCAAGAATAGTTGGATTATTGTCATTCTCATCCAGGATCAAAACGTTCACAGTCACGTTGTTGCTGAGCGGAGGAACACCAGAGTCTGTGGCCTGAACTTTAAACTGAAACGTTTTCAGCTCCTCGTAGTTAAAAGACTGCAGGCTGACTATATCTCCTGTCTCTGAGTTGATGTTTACGACTGATGTGGTTGGAATATTTCTTGGAGAACTGTCTAACAACCTGTAAGTTATTTTTGCATTACTGTCCAGATCAGGATCAAAAGCATTTATTGTGTAAATAACGGAACCTGTCGGACTGTTTTCTTTCACATAAACATTAATCACAGGCTCCATGAAACGAGGTGCGTTATCATTGACGTCCGAAACGTGAACAGTAATGACCCTGCTGCTGGACAGAGGCGGACTCCCTTCATCTGTGGCTGTAATGGTGACATTGTAAAGAGAGGTGTTTTCTCTGTCCAGTGGTCCATCTACTACTAATGAATAGTCGTTTTTGTAGTTGGACTTGAGTTTAAACGGAACAGAGCCCACTACCTTACAGCTAGTTACACCATTGTTTCCTCCATCTTTATCACTCACTGTGACCAAGGCAACGATTATCCCCAGCTCTGCGTCTTCTTTCACTGGTGTCATCAGTGACGTCACTGATATTTCTGGGGCATTGTCATTTTCATCAATTATCTCTATCAGCAGTTTAGCATGAGCACTACGGGGAGTTGGGCCTTGATCCTTTGCTTGAACTCTTACTTCATAAGCAGGCGTCTCTTCATAATCTAATGTGCCCTTCACAGTGATTTCTCCTGTTTCTGGATTTAGATAAAAAATATTTGATGGATCAACATTCCCTCTGTTGATCAATGCATACAGAATCTTACTGTTCATTCCCTCGTCTAAATCCGTTGCGTTTAACTTTATCACCACTGTTCCTCGTGCAGAATTTTCAGGCACATGCGCTTTATATAGAGATCTGCTAAAAACCGGTATATTATCATTGACATCTAATACATTAACATGTATTCGTAATGACCCCGATCTTGCAGGTTTACCTCCATCTACGGCCGTTAAGAGGAGTGAGAGCACCGCCTGTTTCTCTCGGTCTAAAGCTTTCTGAAGCACTAACTCAGCAGACACACCGTGTTCTCCACCGCTCTGCACATCAAGCGAGAAATACTCATTCTGGCTCAGCTTGTAGCTCTTCACTGAGTTGCTGCCTATGTCTGTGTCTACTGCTACTGGGAGGAGATATCGCTCCCCCGTTAATGATGACTCGGAAATATTCAAAGAATACGTTTTTTCAATAAAAGCAGGAGAATTATCGTTTATATCCAAAACGTTAACCTCAACGCGGTGTGCAGTCATTGGACTGTTCAAAACAGCCTGTATTTTTAACGAGCATTTTACCACATTCGGACAAAGCTCCTCTCTGTCTATCCGCTCATCAACAAAAAGGTTCCCGGTCCTCAAATCCACGTCAAAATATTTCTTACTGTGACTCGAAACAATACGTAGATCCCGGGTCTCCAGTTCCTGTACATTGAGATTTAAATCCTTTGCAATATTCCCCACCACGGTGCCTTTGTTCACCTCCTCGGAAATCGAGTAGGATAACTGCGAAGCAGAGCAGTCACAAAGACAAAGAAACACAACAATGTGGATCCACGCGTATTCCTTTTGTCGTCGAGTACTCATTGTTAACGCCACAGAAGAACTGAACGCAAACGATTATATATCCTCATTACAGAGAATTCTGTCCAAAGAGATATTGTCGCGTGGAAGCTCCTGCCCTTCTCGTCACAGCAGCTTCCGCGGGTGTACTAATGGCCGATGACGATTTCATTTTTCCCATACAGGAAGGAGGAGTTATGGATATACAAACACACTCACATCTACGGTCTCCTGCGACATCATGTGGTGAATGATAGGTACGAAAATACAAGCCAGCTTCTCTGACAGTCAAACGACTGGAAATATCAACTACAACATATATCATTAGGTTAAACGTGTATGTAAATATTTAGAGAGTGACTAGCCTAATCAATTGAAATTCCAGGCATTTCAGTTGCCACCCGAGTTATGGTATAAAGTACAAATAATAAAATACATCTAGGAAGAAAATGACTTAGAATGTATTCCATAGTGCCATTGCTAAAAGTCTCATAGTTAGAATTCATCATCAATAACAGAATGATTTTAATTCACAAAGATGGAACAGAAACCACATATTACCAAAATTAAGTCAAACACCAAGGACAGCGCCTTCTCACAACATTCAACCTCAGGGGATTTTGCAAATGTTAGATCGGAGCAGAATGATACCAGCTTCATACACTCGAGGTTGTAAAGTCAACATCAATGTAATCATAGTTTCAGTTTAACTTAAGAAAAAATAATACCATTTAATTTACTAAATGCATGCTTTACACAGGTATAAAATTAAAAGGTCTTCGGCTTAATGGTTCAAAAATATATTTCAGTACCACGGAGAGCTCTTTCTAGATACTGGCAATAAAACTAGTACCATTGCCAATACAACAGAACTGTTTCGGAAGAAAATCTTTAAGTTTCCTATTTGGACACAGAAAACTTAACATAGAGCATACAGCACACATTCAGAAAGGGCTACAACTTGTATCACATCTTGTTTGTAAGAAACTGGTCTCCAACATGTCTTAGCCAAAGGTTTGACTATAGTAAAACTTTATATTTTTTCTGTTTCATCAAGTGTGAAAAATTAGTATACAGTAATATTATTTTCCCTTAATTTTTGATGAATGAAAGATGTTTGACAAATCCAATTCTGAAAATATTTTGACTTCTAGCTGTGAAGAAAAAACACTATATTGTTTGATAGTTTTTTCAAGTTTTAAAAGAATTTAGCACAAATAGCCTACCTTCTCTTTGTTGGGTAAAGTCTGAGTTCGTGTAAAAGTGTCTCCTCCATTTATACTGATGAGTTCACCATCTACAAGTGGAAACGGTGCGGGGAAAACCACTACGTCACTCTTGAGCGTGTCTGAGCTGAAACACACGTCATACTGCTGAGTAGATTTCGAGTAAGACCAGCTCCCGTCAGGGTGGGTGGTGATCATTGGGGCGCCGTACCTGCTGAAAGTGCCGTCTGTCCTGTGGCATCTGACAGCTATTAAACTGATGAGGCTCAGCAGGAAGATGACTGACACCGCCACAATGGCGATCAGCAGATACAGGTTTAAATCAGAGAAGCTGTCCTCCTTTAT
This sequence comes from Semicossyphus pulcher, assembly GCF_022749685.1. NCBI lineage: Eukaryota > Metazoa > Chordata > Actinopteri > Labriformes > Labridae > Semicossyphus > Semicossyphus pulcher. The sequence goes on from NW_027211693.1 coordinate 20,376,679, forward strand.
GGGCACATGTCTGAACTGATTCTGGATGTCAGCTGTGCTCTCAACCACCACCACATCAATAGACACAGTAGCTGACAGGGAGGGTTCTCCGTTATCAGAAACCAACACCACCAAGGGGTGAGTTTTCAGGTCATTGTCACTCATTCTCCTTTTAGTCCTGATTTCTCCGGTGCTGGTTCCCATCCGGAAGAGGTTGTTTCCTTTTGGCTCAGAGAGGTGATAAGAAAGCAGCGCGTTGTATCCAGAGTCTGCGTCTACAGCCCTGATCTTTGCCACAAAGTATCCCGCTTCAGCAGAATAGGGGATGCTCTCGCTGTTAACGGAGCCGTGCTCAGAATAGGGCGCGAGAATAGTTGGATTATTGTCATTCTCATCCAGGATCAAAACGTTCACAGTCACGTTGCTGCTGAGCGGAGGAACACCAGAGTCTGTGGCCTGAACTTTAAACTGAAACGTTTCCAGCTCCTCGTAGTTAAAAGACTGCAGGCTGACTATATCTCCTGTCTCTGAGTTGATGTTTACGACTGATGTAGTTGGAATATTTCTTGGAGAACTGTCTAACAACCTGTAAGTTAGTTTTGCATTACTGTCCAGATCAGGATCAAAAGCATTTATTGTGTAAATAACGGAGCCTGTCGGACTGTTTTCTTTCACATAAACATTAATCACAGGCTCCATGAAACGAGGTGCGTTATCATTAACATCAGAAACCTGAACAGTAATGACCCTGCTGCTGGACAGAGGCGGACTCCCTTCATCTGTGGCTGTAATGGTGACATTGTAAAAAGAAGTGTTTTCTCTGTCCAGTGGTCCATCTACTACTAATGAATAGTCGTTTTTGTAGTTGGACTTGAGTTTAAACGGAACAGAGCCCACTACCTTACAGCTAGTTACACCATTGTTTGCTCCATCTTTATCACTCACTGTGACCAAGGCAACGATTGTCCCCAGCTCTGCGTCTTCTTTTACTGGTGTCATCAGTGACGTCACTGATATTTCTGGGGCATTGTCATTCTCATCAATTATCTCTATCAGTAGTTTAGCATGAGCACTACGAGGGGAGGTGCCTTGATCCTTCGCTTGAACTCTAACCTCATAAGCAGGCGTCTCTTCATAATCTAATGTGCCCTTCACAGTGATTTCTCCTGTTTCTGCATTTAGTTCAAAGCGGTCTGTATGTCCTCGTTGGATCAATGAATACATAAGTTTACTGTTCATGCCCTCGTCTAAATCTGTTGCATTTAAAGTTATTACCACCGTTCCGGGTGCAGCATTTTCCCGCACACGCACTTTATAAAGCGAACTGCTAAATGTGGGGATATTATCATTGACATCTAATACATTAACATGTATTCGTAATGACCCCGATCTTGCAGGTTTTCCTCCATCTACGGCCGTCAAGAGGAGTGAGAGCACCGCCTGTTTCTCTCGGTCTAAAGCTTTCTGCAGCACTAACTCAGCAGACACACCGTGTTCTCCACCGCTCTGCACATCAAGCGAGAAATACTCATTCTGGCTCAGCTTGTAGCTCTTCACTGAGTTGCTGCCTATATCTGAATCCTCCGCTATTGGGAGGAGATATCGTTCTCCCGTTAATGATGACTCGGAAATATTCAAAGAATACGTTTTTTCAATAAAAGCAGGAGAATTATCGTTTATATCCAAAACGTTAACCTCAATGCGGTGTGCAGTCATTGGACTGTTCAAAACAGCCTGTATTTTTAACGAGCATTTTACCACATTCGGACAAAGCTCCTCTCTGTCTATCCGCTCATCAACAAAAAGGTTCCCGGTCCTCAAATCCACGTCAAAATATTTCTTACTGTGACTCGAAACAATACGTAGATCCCGGGTCTCCAGTTCCTGTACATTGAGATTTAAATCCTTTGCAATATTCCCCACCACGGTGCCTTTGTTCACCTCCTCGGAAATCGAGTAGGATAACTGCGAAGCAGAGCAGTCACAAAGACAAAGAAACACAACAATGTGGATCCACGCGTATTCCTTCTGTCGTCGAGTACTCATTGTTAACGCCACAGAAGAACTGAACGCAAACGATTATATATCCTCATTACAGAGAATTCTGTCCAAAGAGATATTGTCGCGTGGAAGCTCCAGCCCTTCTCGCCACAGCAGCTTCCGCGGGTGTACTAATGGCCGATGACGATTTCATTTTTCCCATACAGGGAGGAGGAGTTATGGACATACAAACACACTCACATCTACGGTCTCCTGCGACATCATGTGGTGAATGATAGGTACGAAAATACAAGCCAGCTTCTCTGACAGTCAAACGACTGGAAATATCAACAACAGCATAAATAATTATGTTAAACATGTGTGTAAATATTTAGAGAGTGACTACCCGAATCGATGGAAATTCTAGGCATCAGTTGCTACTCAAGGTATGGTACAAAGTACAAATAATAAAATATATCTAGGAAGAAAATGACATAGAATGTATTCCATAGTGTTATTGCTAAAAGTCTCATAGTTAGAATTCATCATCAATAACAGAATGATTTTAATTCACAAAGATGGAACAGAAACCACATATTACCAAAATTAAGTCAAACACCAAGGGCAGCGACTTCTCACAACATTCAACCTCAGGGGATTTTGCAAATGTTAGATCGGAGCAAAATGATACCAGCTTCATACACTCGAGGTTGTAAAGTCCGCATCAACGTAATCAGAGTTTCAGTTTGGCTTGATAACAAATAATACCATTTAATTTACTAACGGCATGCTTTCCACAGGCATAAATCAGAGGGTCTTCAGCTTAATGGCTCAAAAATAATTTCAGTACCACGGAGAGCTCTTTCTAGATACTGGCAATGAAACTAGTACCATTGCCAATACAACAGAACTGTTTCGAAAGAAAATCTTTAAGTTTCCTATTTGGACACAGAAAACTTAACATAGAGCATACAGCACACATTCAGAAAGGGCTACAACTTGTATCACATCTTGTTTGTAAGAAACTGGTCTCCAACATGTCTTAGCGAAAGGTTGGACTAGAGTAAAACGTTGTATTTTTTCTGTTTGAGCAAGTGTGAAAAATTGGTATTCAGTAATATTATTTTCCCTTCATTTGTGATGTATGAAAGATGTTTGAAATGTTTGATAAATCAAATTCTGAAAATATTTTGACGTCTTAGCAGTAAAGAAAAAAAACTATGTCGTTACGATAGTGCTTTCAGGTTTTAAAAGAATTTAGCACGAATAGCCTACCTTCTCTTTGTTGGGTAAAGTCTGAGTCCTCGTAAAAGTGTCTCCTCCATTTATACTGATGAGTTCACCATCTACAGGTGGAAACGGTGCGGGGAAAACCACTACGTCACTCTTGAGCGTGTCTGAGCTGAAACACACGTCATACTGCTGAGTAGATTTCGAGTAAGACCAGCTCCCGTCAGGGTGGGTGGTGATCATTGGGGCGCCGTACCTGCTGAAAGTGCCGTCTGTCCTGTGGCATCTGACAGCTATTAAACTGATGAGGCTCAGCAGGAAGATGACTGACACCGCCACAATGGCGATCAGCAGATACAGGTTTAAATCAGAGAAGCTGTCCTCCTTTATGGGCACATGTCTGAACTGAGTCTGGATGTCAGCTGTGCTCTCAACCACCACCACATCAATAGACACAGTAGCTGACAGGGAGGGTTCTCCGTTATCAGAAACCAACACCACCAAGGGGTGAGTTTTCAGGTCATTGTCACTCATTCTCCTCTTAGTCCTGATTTCTCCGGTGCTGGTTCCGATCCGGAAGAGGTTGTTTCCTTTTGGCTCAGAGAGGTGATAAGAAAGCAGCGCGTTGTATCCAGAGTCTGCGTCTACAGCCCTGATCTTTGCCACAAAGTATCCCGCTTCAGCAGAATAGGGGATGCTCTCGCTGTTAACGGAGCCGTGCTCAGAATAGGGCGCGAGAATAGTTGGATTATTGTCATTCTCATCCAGGATCAAAACGTTCACAGTCACGTTGCTGCTGAGCGGAGGAACACCAGAGTCTGTGGCCTGAAGTTTAAACTGAAACGTTTTCAGCTCCTCGTAGTTAAAAGACTGCAGGCTGACTATACCTCCTGTCTCTGAGTTGATGTTTACGACTGATGTGGTTGGAATATTTCTTGGAGAACTGTCTAACAACTTGTAAATTATCTTTGCATTACTGTCCAGATCAGGATCAAAAGCATTTATTGTGTAAATAACGGTGCCTGTCGGACTGTTTTCTTTCACATAAACATTAATCACAGGCTCCAAGAAACGAGGTGCGTTATCATTGACGTCCGAAATGTGAACAGTAATGACCCTGCTGCTGGACAGAGGCGGACTCCCTTCATCTGTGGCTGTAATGGTGACATTGTAAAGAGAGGTGTTTTCTCTGTCCAGGGGTCCATCTACTACTAATGAATAGTCGTTTTTGTAGTTGGACTTGAGTTTAAACGGAACAGAGCCCACTACCTTACAGCTAGTTACACCATTGTTTCCTCCATCTTTATCACTCACTGTGACCAAGGCAACGATTGTCCCCAGCTCTGCGTCTTCTTTTACCGGTGTCATCAGTGACGTCACTGATATTTCTGGGGCATTGTCATTCTCATCAATTATCTCTATCAGCAGTTTAGCATGAGCACTACGAGGGGAGGTGCCTTGATCCTTCGCTTGAACTCTAACCTCATAAGCAGGCGTCTCCTCATAATCTAATGTGCCCTTCACAGTGATTTCTCCTGTTTCTGCATTTAGATCAAAAATAGTCGATGGATCTGTATTTCCTCGTTTGATGAACGAGTACACGAGTTTACTGTTCATTCCCTCGTCTGAATCTGTTGCATTTAACTTAAAAACGAGAGTACCGGGGGTGGCATTTTCTTGGACACTCGCCTTATAAAGAGATTTATTAAATGTCGGTGTATTATCATTGACATCTAATACATTCACAATTAACTGCAATGTTCCTGATCTAGGAGGTTTACCTCCATCTACGGCCGTCAAGAGGAGGGGGAGCACCGCCTGTTTCTCTCGGTCTAAGGCTTTCTGCAGCACTAACTCAGCAGACACACCGTGTTCTCCACCGCTCTGCACATCGAGCGAGAAATACTCATTCTGGCTCAGCTTGTAGCTCTTCACTGAGTTGCTGCCTATGTCTGCATCCTCTGCTACTGGGAGAAGATATCGTTCTCCCGCTGACAATGATTCGGATATATTAAATGCATGCGATTCTTCAATAAAAACAGGCGAGTTATCATTTATATCTAAAACATTCACTTCAATACGGTGTGCACTCATTGGATTTCTTAGAACGGCTTGCAATTGTAAGGAGCATTTTACCGTATTGGGGCAAAACTCTTCTCTGTCTATTCTCTCGTCAACAAATATGTTTCCGGTCCGCAAATTCACGTCAAAATATTTCCTCTTGTAACCCGATACAATTTGAAAATCTCTGTCTTCTATATCTTGGAAATTTAGGTTCAAATCCTTCGCGATATTCCCCACCACGGTGCCTTTGTTCACCTCCTCAGATACGGAGTAGGATATCTGAGAGGCAGAGCAGCCACAAAGACAAAGCAGCGCAACAAGATGAATCCAGACATGTTCCCGTTGTCGTCGAACATACATCCTTGGTGCAATAAAAGAGCTGAACCGAGTCAATCATGAATCCCTTGTGTAGGTTATGCCTTCAAACGCAAAATGCTCTGCTTTAGCTCCAGCCTCTCGTCTCAACACCACCGAGTGCGTCTAGCAGAATATAATGACCGATGACGATTACATTTCTCCCACCCATGGAGGAGGAGTTTAAGTCACATAGAAACAATGTAATCGATGGTCTCCTGCGACATCTAGCGGTGATGATTGTTTATTTCAACTCTTACTGTGTCAAATAATTTCCACTATAGTCACACACAAGTCATGCTGCCAAGGGCTACAAATACAGTCCAATATTGCACGGTCATAAGATTAGCAAATAGTCAAAGTTCATTAAGTATGTACTCATTTAGTCCATTCTTTCGCATTAAAACAGGAATATAGTCAGAGTGCAACAACCATCCATTGATGGACATTTTCAAAGCCAGACAAGCCACTGAAAGGTTAAAATGCTGAAATGTATCCAGAACAAAACAAGAAGAATGAGAAATGTACTAAGGAAATGTAAATACAGTATTAAGTCAGTGTAGTAAACAATGGTCAAAAATTATATGAAAAAAATGATACAAAACGGGTGCTTATAACATATGATGACGGCTCAGAAAACCTATTAACCTGTCTTCAGCACCACTTCATAACTTGACTTATTAAGAGCTATCTTTCATTTCGTTTTAGAATTGTAATGAGAGCAAAATGGTCGTTATCCAAAGACCTAAGTCCATCACAATGTCTAGATATGTATCATTACCCGATCAGAGCTGCAGAGGGCCGGTTGCATGTATTGTTGAGATTCTTCGAGAGCGCATAAAGCAGGGGGTTGCGCAGGCACAGTTGCCCTGACGCCCATTTCAAAAACGTAGTTCAGCCCCATGGTCAGCGCTGTTTATCCTCAGACAAAGTGTTTTTCAAGTTACCGTAGTATATGAGATATGTTGACAGCTGTTAAAACCTTTTTCTTATTACTTATTAAACTTGTTCTGATGTGTAACACAAACGAGCAGCTTGGCTGTGTTTTTTTTCTGACACTGAGTTTTTCGGTAAACACTTTCCTGAAATCATTGTTTTAGTGTGTGTTGTTCTAAGAAGAACGGTAAGCCTAAAGACTAAAGAAAACTTTTTTTTTTTACAGTTATGTTGTAAGTTTTAGTCTAACTTGATAATTAACAAATGAATGTTTTTTTTTTTGCCATAACGGAGACTTTACTTTAGTTCATATTAATCAAGGCTTACATGTATGTTTCATCACAGGTTGTACCGATAAAAAAGTTAAGCAATGCAATTGTATTTTAGTCAAAGGTGTTGGATTCCTAAATCAACCACTAAAGCATCAATTGTAATGTACAGCCTACCTTGTCTTTGTTGGGTAAAGTCTGAGTCCGCGTAAAAGTGTCTCCTCCATTTATACTGATCAGTTCACCATCTACAGGTGGAAACGGTGCGGGGAAAACCACTACGTCACTCTTGAGCGTGTCTGAGCTGAAACACACGTCATACTGCTGAGTAGATTTCGAGTAAGACCAGCTCCCGTCAGGGTGGGTGGTGATCATTGGGGCTCCGTACCTGCTGAAAGTGCCGTCTGTCCTGTGGCATCTGACAGCTATTAAACTGATGAGGCTCAGTAGGAAGATGACTGACACGGCCACAATGGCGATCAGCAGATACAGGTTTAAATCAGAGAAGCTGTCCTCCTTTATGGGCACATGTCTGAACTGAGTCTGGATGTCAGCTGTGCTCTCAACCACCACCACATCAATAGACACAGTAGCTGACAGGGAGGGTTCTCCGTTATCAGAAACCAACACCACCAAGGGGTGAGTTTTCAGGTCATTGTCACTCATTCTCCTCTTAGTCCTGATTTCTCCGGTGCTGGTTCCGATCCGGAAGAGGTTGTTTCCTTTGGGCTCAGAGAGGTGATAAGAAAGCAGCGCGTTGTATCCAGAGTCTGCGTCTACAGCCCTGATCTTTGCCACAAAGTATCCCGCTTCAGCAGAATAGGGGATGCTCTCGCTGTTAACGGAGCCGTGCTCAGAATAGGGCGCGAGAATAGTTGGATTATTGTCATTCTCATCCAGGATCAAAACGTTCACAGTCACGTTGCTGCTGAGCGGAGGAACACCAGAGTCTGTGGCCTGAACTTTAAACTGAAACGTTTTCAGCTCCTCGTAGTTAAAAGACTGCAGGCTGACTATATCTCCTGTCTCTGAGTTGATGTTTATAACTGATGTAGTTGGAATATTTCTTGGAGAACTGTCTAACAACTTGTAAGTTAGTTTCGCATTACTGTCCAGATCAGGATCAAAAGCATTTATTGTGTATATAACGGAGCCCGTCTGACTGTTTTCTTTTACGTAAACATTAATCACAGGCTCCATGAAACGAGGTGCGTTATCATTGACGTCCGAAACGTGAACAGTAATGACCCTGCTGCTGGACAGAGGCGGACTCCCTTCATCTGTGGCTGTAATGGTGACATTGTAAAGAGAGGTGTTTTCTCTGTCCAGTGGTCCATCTACTACTAATGAATAGTCGTTTTTGTAGTTGGACTTGAGTTTAAACGGAACAGAGCCCACTACCTTACAGCTAGTTACACCATTGTTTCCTCCATCTTTATCACTCACTGTGACCAAGGCAACGATTGTCCCCAGCTCTGCGTCTTCTTTTACTGGTGTCATGAGTGACGTCACTGATATTTCTGGGGCATTGTCATTCTCATCAATTATCTCTATCAGCAATTTAGCATGAGCACTACGAGGGGAGGCACCTTTATCCTTCGCTTGAACTCTGACCTCATAAGCAGGTGTCTCTTCATAATCTAATGTGCCCTTCACAGTGATTTCTCCTGTTTCTGCATTTAGATCAAACATTTGTGATGGATCGGTGTTGCGTTGCTTTATAAACGAATACACTATTTTGCTGTTTATTCCCTCGTCGAGATCTGTTGCATTTAATGTTATGACCAGTGCACCTTGGTCAGTATTTTCCCGCACCCGAACTTTGAAAAGTGATTTGCTAAACGTGGGTATGTTATCATTCGCATCTATTACGTTAACATGAATCTGCAATGTACCCAACCTAGCCGGTTTTCCTCCATCTACAGCTGTCAGAATAAGTTTAATTGCCGCCTGTTTCTCTCGGTCTAAAGCTTTCTGCAGCACTAACTCAGCAGACACACCGTGTTCTCCTCCGCTCTGCACATCAAGCGAGAAATACTCATTCTGGCTCAGCTTGTAGCTCTTCACTGAGTTGCTGCCTATGTCTGCGTCTTCTGCGATCAGGAGGAGATATCGCTCTCCCGGTGTCGTTGATTCAGAGATATTTAACATATACGACTGTTCAATGAATTCTGGCGAGTTATCATTTATGTCTAAAACACTGACCTCTATGCGGTGTACATTCATTGGATTGTTTAAAACAGCCTGTATTCTTAGTGAGCATTGTGCCGTGTTTGGACAAAGCTCCTCTCTGTCTATTCTCTCATCAACAAAGAGGTTCCCGGTCCGCAAATCCACGTCAAAATATTTCTTACTGTAACTCGAAACAATACGTAGATCCCTGGTTTCTAGATCTTGTACATTCAAGCTCAAATCCTTCGCGATATTCCCCACCACGGTGCCTTTGTTCACCTCCTCAGATACGGAGTAGGATATCTGAGAGGCAGAGCAGCCACAAAGACAAAGCAGCGCAACAAGATGAATCCAGACATGTTCCCGTTGTCGTCGAACATACATCCTTGGTGCAATAAAAGAGCTGAACCGAGTCACTCATGTATCCCTTGTGTAGGTTAATCCTTCAAACGCAAAATGCTCTGCTTTAGCTCCAGCCTCTCGTCTCAACACCACCGAGTGCGTCTAGCAGAATATAATGACCGATGACGATGAAATTGCTCCCACCCATGGAGGAGGAGTTTTAGACGCAGAGAAACACTGCAATCGATGGTCTCCTGCGACATCTAGTGGTAAATGATTGTTTATTTCAACTTTTACTGTCAAATGTTTTCCAGTACAGTCACACACAAGTCATGCTGCCAATGGCTACAAATACAATCAAACATTGCACGGTAATTAGATAAGCTAATAGTTCAAAGTTAATCAAGTATATACTTATTGATTCCGTTCTTTAGCATTAAAAAATAAATTCAATAGTCAGTGAACAACAACCATCCATTGATGGACATTTTCAAAGCCAGACAAGCCACTGAAAAGTTAAAATGCTGTAATGTATCCAGAACAAAACAAGAAGAAAACGAAATGTTCTCAGAAAATGTAAATACAGTATGGAGTGAATATAATAAACAATGCTTAAACACTATATAAGTAATACTAAACGGATGCTTGGACGGCTCAGAAACCCTATATTACTATCCCGTCTTCAGCACCACGGAGAGCACAGTTTCAGAACATGAATTATCAAGAGCCATACGTCCTTCCTTATTAAAATTGTATTTAGAGCAGAATGCATTCCAAAGACCTTCGTTCATCACAATGTCTATCTATGTGTCATTACACGATCAGAGCTTCAGAGGGCTGGTTGCATAATTTGTTGAGATTCTTCCAGAGCGCATAAAGCAGCGGTTTGCGTAGCAGGCATAGTTTTCTTGAAGCCCAGTATTGCAAGAACATAGTTCAGCACCATGGTCAGCGCTATTAAAACTCCGAAAGACAGCAGTTTGCAAAGTTTAACTTGATCATTAACTATTGACAAATGATTATCAGTTTTGTTGCCATGCTGGATACCTTAGTTGGGTATATATTGATCAACGCTTACATGTGTAAAATCAAAGGTAGTACCTATAAAAAGTTAAGCAATTCAACTGCCTTTTAGTTTAAGGTGTTGGATTCCTAAACCGTTTTTGAAGTATTAATGCAAAGTACAGCCTACCTTGTCTTTGTTGGGTAAAGTCTGAGTCCGCGTAAAAGTGTCTCCTCCATTTATACTGATCAGTTCACCATCTACTGGCGGAAACGGTGCGGGGAAAACCACTACGTCACTCTTGAGCGTGTCTGAGCTGAAACACACGTCATACTGCTGAGTAGATTTCGAGTAAGACCAGCTCCCGTCAGGGTGGGTGGTGATCATTGGGGCTCCGTACCTGCTGAAAGTGCCGTCTGTCCTGTGGCATCTGACAGCTATTAAACTGATGAGGCTCAGCAAGAAGATGACTGACACTGCCACAATGGCGATCAGCAGATACAGGTTTAAATCAGAGAAGCTGTCCTCCTTTATGGGCACATGTCTGAACTGAGTCTGGATGTCAGCTGTGCTCTCAACCACCACCACATCAATAGACACAGTAGCTGACAGGGAGGGTTCTCCGTTATCAGAAACCAACACCACCAAGGGGTGAGTTTTCAGGTCATTGTCACTCATTCTCCTCTTAGTCCTGATTTCTCCGGTGCTGGTTCCGATCCGGAAGAGGTTGTTCCCTTTTGGCTCAGAGAGGTGATAAGAAAGCAGCGCGTTGTATCCAGAGTCTGCGTCTACAGCCCTGATCTTTGCCACAAAGTATCCCGCTTCAGCAGAATAGGGGATGCTCTCACTGTTAACGGAGCCGTGCTCAGAATAGGGCGCGAGAATAGTTGGATTATTGTCATTCTCATCCAGGATCAAAACGTTCACAGTCACGTTGCTGCTGAGCGGAGGAACACCAGAGTCTGTGGCCTGAACTTTAAACTGAAACGTTTTCAGCTCCTCGTAGTTAAAAGACTGCAGACTGACTATATCTCCTGTCTCTGAGTTGATGTTTATAACTGATGTAGTTGGAATATTTCTTGGAGAACTGTCTAACAACTTGTAAGTTAGTTTTGCATTACTGTCCAGATCAGGATCAAAAGCATTTATTGTGTATATAACGGAGCCTGTCTGACTGTTTTCTTTTACGTAAACATTAATCACAGGCTCCATGAAACGAGGTGCGTTATCATTGACGTCCGAAACGTGAACAGTAATGACCCTGCTGCTGGACAGAGGCGGACTCCCTTCATCTGTGGCTGTAATGGTGACATTGTAAAGAGAGGTGTTTTCTCTGTCCAGTGGTCCATCTACTACTAATGAATAGTCGTTTTTGTAGTTGGACTTGAGTTTAAACGGAACAGAGCCCACTACCTTACAGCTAGTTACACCATTGTTTCCTCCATCTTTATCACTCACTGTGACCAAGGCAACGATTGTCCCCAGCTCTGCGTCTTCTTTTACTGGTGTCATGAGTGACGTCACAGATATTTCTGGGGGATTGTCATTCTCATCAATTATCTCTATCAACAATTTAGCATGAGCACTACGGGGAGTGGGGCCTTGATCCTTTGCTTGAACTCTGACCTCATAAGCAGGCGTCTCTTCATAATCTAATGTGCCCTTCACAGTGATTTCTCCTGTTTCTGGATTTAGATCAAACATTTGTGATGGATCTGTATTTCGTTGTTTCATAAATGAATAGAGTATCTTACTATTTATTCCCTCGTCTAAATCCGTTGCGTTTAATTGTATTATTAATGCTCCGTTGTTGGTATTTTCAGGCACACGAACTTTATACAGCGACTTGCTAAACATTGGTGTATTGTCATTCGCATCTATTACATTAACATTTATCTGCAATGTACCCGATCTTGCAGGTTTACCTCCGTCTACAGCTGTTAGAATAAGTTTAATTGCCGCCTGTTTCTCTCGGTCTAAAGCTTTCTGCAGCACTAACTCAGCAGACACACCGTGTTCTCCTCCGCTCTGCACATCAAGCGAGAAATACTCATTCTGGCTCAGCTTGTAGCTCTTCACTGAGTTGCTGCCTATGTCTGCGTCTTCTGCGATCAGGAGGAGATATCGCTCTCCCGGTGTCGTCGATTCAGAGATGTTTAACGAATATAAGTGTTCAATAAATTCTGGCGAGTTATCATTTATGTCTAAAACACTGACCTCTATGCGGTGTACATTCATTGGATCGCTTAAAACAGCCTGTATTCTTAGTGAGCATTGTGCCGTGTTTGGACAAAGCTCCTCTCTGTCTATTCTCTCATCAACAAAGAGGTTCCCGGTCCGCAAATCCACGTCAAAATATTTCTTACTGTAACTCGAAACAATACGTAGATCCCTGGTTTCTAGATCTTGTACATTCAAGCTCAAATCCTTCGCGATATTCCCCACCACGGTGCCTTTGTTCACCTCCTCAGATACGGAGTAGGATATCTGAGAGGCAGAGCAGCCACAAAGACAAAGCAGCGCAACAAGATGAATCCAGACATGTTCCCGTTGTCGTCGAACATACATCCTTGGTGCAATAAAAGAGCTGAACCAATTCAATCATGAATCCCTTGTGTAGGTTATTCCTTCAAACGCAAAATGCTCTGCTTTAGCTCCAGCCTCTCGTCTCAACACCACCGAGTGCGTCTAGCAGAATATAATGACCGATGACGATTACATTTCTCCCACCCATGTAGGAGTAGTTTTAGGTACATAGAAACACTGCAATCGATGGTCTCCTGCGACATCTAGTGTTGAATGATTGGTTATATCAACTATTACTGGGTCAAATAATTTCCAGTACAGTCACACACAAGTCATGCTGCCAAGGGCTACAAATACAATCAAACATTGCACGGTAATTAGATAAGCAAATAGTAAAAAGTTAATCAAGTATGTACTTATTGATTCCATTCTTTAGCATTAAAAAATAAATTCAATAGTCAGTGAACAACAACCATCCACTGATGGACATTTTCAAAGCCAGACAAGCCACTGAAAAGTTAAAATACTGTAATGTATCCAGAACAAAACAAGAACAATGAGAAATGTACTCAGAAAATGTAAATACAGTAAGAAGTCAGTATAGTTAACAATGCTCAGAAACGATAAAAAAATAATAAAAAACGGGTTCTTTAAACATATAAGGACGGCTCAGAAACCTAATGTTACTATCCCTTCTTCAGCACCACGGAGAGCGCCATTTCATTATATGAGTTATCAAGAGCCATCTTCCTACAGTGTTACAATGGCATTTAGAACAGAATGGTAGTGACGAAGACCTAAGTTAAGCACCATATTTAGCTATGTATAATTACACGATCAGAGCTGCAGAGGGCCGGTTGCATATGCTGTTGAGATTCTTCCAGAGCGCATAAAGCAGCGGTTTGCGTAGGAGGCACAGTTTCCTAAAGCCCAGTATTGCAATAACATAGTTCAGCACCATGGTCAGCGTTATTAAAACTCAGAAAGACAGCAGTTTGCAAAGCTTAACTTGATCATTAACAATTGACAAAGGATTATCAGTTTTGTTGCCATGATGGAGACTTTGGTTGAGTTTATATTGTTTCAAAGCTTACATGTATGTTACATCACAGGTGGCACCCATAAGAAGTCACGCAATTCAATTGCATTTTAGTTAAAGGTGTTCAATTTCTTAACCTTTTTGAAGCATTACTTGCAAAGTGCAGCCTACCTTTTCTTTGTTGGGTAAAGTCTGAGTCCTCGTAAAAGTGTCTCCTCCGTTTATACTGATGAGTTCACCATCTACAGGTGGAAACGGTGCGGGGAAAACCACTACGTCACTCTTGAGCGTGTCTGAGCTGAAACATACGTCATACTGCTGAGTAGATTTCGAGTAAGACCAGCTCCCGTCAGGGTGGGTGGTGATCATTGGGGCGCCGTACCTGCTGAAAGTGCCGTCTGTCCTGTGGCATCTGACAGCTATTAAACTGATGAGGCTCAGCAGGAAGATGACTGACACCGCCACAATGGCGATCAGCAGATACAGGTTTAAATCAGAGAAGCTGTCCTCCTTTATGGGCACATGTCTGAACTGAGTCTGGATGTCAGCTGTGCTCTCAACCACCACCACATCAATAGACACAGTAGCTGACAGGGAGGGTTCTCCGTTATCAGAAACCAACACCACCAAGGGGTGAGTTTTCAGGTCATTGTCACTCATTCTCCTCTTAGTCCTGATTTCTCCGGTGCTGGTTCCGATCCGGAAGAGGTTGTTTCCTTTGGGCTCAGAGAGGTGATAAGAAAGCAGCGCGTTGTATCCAGAGTCTGCGTCTACAGCCCTGATCTTTGCCACAAAGTATCCCGCTTCAGCAGAATAGGGGATGCTCTCACTATTAACAGAGCCATGCTCAGAATAGGGCGCAAGAATAGTTGGATTATTGTCATTCTCATCCAGGATCAAAACGTTCACAGTCACGTTGCTGCTGAGCGGAGGAACACCAGAGTCTGTGGCCTGAACTTTGAACTGAAACGTTTTCAGCTCCTCGTAGTTAAAAGACTGCAGGCTGACTATATCTCCTGTCTCTGAGTTGATGTTTACGACTGATGTAGTTGGAATATTTCTTGGAGAACTGTCTAACAACTTGTAAGTTAGTTTTGCATTACTGTCCAGATCAGGATCAAAAGCATTTATTGTGTAAATAACGGAGCCTGTCGGACTGTTTTCTTTCACATAAACATTAATCACAGGCTCCATGAAACGAGGTGCGTTATCATTGACGTCCGAAACGTGAACAGTAATGACCCTGCTGCTGGACAGAGGCGGACTCCCTTCATCTGTGGCTGTAATGGTGACATTGTAAAGAGAGGTGTTTTCTCTGTCCAGTGGTCCATCTACTACTAATGAATAGTCGTTTTTGTAGTTGGACTTGAGTTTAAACGGAACAGAGCCCACTACCTTACAGCTAGTTACACCATTGTTTCCTCCATCTTTATCACTCACTGTGACCAAGGCAACGATTGTCCCCAGCTCTGCGTCTTCTTTCACTGGTGTCATCAGTGACGTCACAGATATTTCTGGGGCATTGTCATTGACATCAATTATCTCTATCAGCAGTTTAGCATGAGCACTACGGGGAAAAGTTCCTTGATCCTTCGCTTGAACTCTAACCTCATAAGCAGGTGTCTCCTCATAATCTAATGTGCCCTTCACAGTGATTTCTCCTGTTTCTGCATTTAGATCAAACATATTTGACGGATCAACATTTCCCCGTTTGATCAATGAATACAGAATCTTACTGTTCATTCCCTCGTCTAAATCTGTTGCATTTAGTTTAATTACAATTGTTCCGTGTGCGGCATTTTCACGCACACGGACTTTATACAATGATCTGTTAAAAATTGGTGAATTGTCATTGAGATCTAATACATTAACTTTTAACTGCAATGTACCCGATCTGGCAGGTTTACCTCCATCTACAGCTGTCAGAATAAGTCTAATTACCGCCTGTTTCTCTCGGTCTAAAGCTTTCTGCAGCACTAACTCTGCAGACACACCGTGTTCTCCGCCGCTCTGCACATCAAGCGAGAAATACTCATTCTGGCTCAGCTTGTAGCTCTTCACTGAGTTGCTGCCTATGTCTGCGTCTACTGCTATTGGGAGGAGATACCGTTCTCCTGCTGACATCGATTCAGAGATGTTTAAAATATACGACTGCTCAATAAATTCTGGAGAGTTATCATTTATGTCTAAAACACTGACCTCAATGCGGTGTACATTCATTGGATTGTTTAAAACAGCCTGTATTCTTAGTGAGCATTGTGCTGTGTTCGGACAAAGCTCCTCTCTGTCTATTCGCTCATCAACAATGAGGTTCCCGGTCCGCAAATCCACGTCAAAATATTTCTTACTGTAACTCGAAACAATACGTAGATCCCTGGTTTCTAGATCTTGTACATTCAAGCTCAAATCCTTCGCGATATTCCCCACCACGGTGCCTTTGTTCACCTCCTCGGATATGGTGTAAGACAATTGCGAAACAGACGAGTCACAAAGAAACAGCAGCGCAGCAATATAAATCCAGACATGTCTTTCGTTTCCCATCGTTGAACAATATACAGTAAATCCAGCTTATCATGAATGTCCAGTTTATGTATATATCCGACATAAACACGATTATCGAGCAGCAGGAGCAGCAGCCCTTCTCCCCACAAAACAAGCCGAGTGTGTCTATAAAGGGAGGGCCTATGACGATTTTACGTTTCCCGTACAGGGAGGAGTTTTACACATATTTAACAATCATAGCTGTGGTCTCCAGCGACATCATGTGGTGAAAGACAGATAAGTCAGACTGAATGTCACTGTAATTGCCCAAATTTGCAGTATTTAAGTAGTAGTAAAGATGTGTAATTGAAGTAGTAAAGATGTGTAATTGAAATTCACGACATTGTTTTAGTGCGTGTAAAATATAATAGAAAAAATGTGGTCATATCAAATTTCTCATTAAATATGACATAATTCCCGTTTTTAAATACAAATCTAAAAATTACTTTAGCCACTTAAAGCTTCTAAAGTCCCACGGCTGAAGTGTATCCAGAAAGAAACGCCAGAAAAATGTAGGCAAAATGTAATTCTTAACACAAATCTAAAAAATGAATAATTCATCTTTCAAAGTTCTTCTCTTTCTGTTGACCATAACTATTTAATAAAAGTGGAATAATCAAGTGGTTTAACAATAAAAGGTTCTAGAGAGCTCACAGAACCCAAAGGCTGGAGACTTATTTCAGCACCAAGGAGAGCGCCGTATATTCAGGCTATTAACCTCATGGGTCCAGACGACTGATATGCTGTTTAGAGCTGACACTATTAAAGGATCCTGCTTATAATGACCGCATTCTCACGACAGTGAAAGCAGAAAAATATGCGTTTAGGAGCTTTGTCTTCGTAGTGTTACAAAATTAATAGCTGAGTTCTATCACTGATGGGATTTTTTTTTCTAAACTGCAACATATGCTCACGTAAACAACAGAAAACTGGGAAGCCATTACTAGCACTTTTTCTTTGTTTTCACTACATGTTTTACACAGTTAGCCTGCACAAAGTAAGATATGTAAATTATGGCAGTTGTAAACTGAAAACGGTGAATAAAAACCTCACACATACCTTTTCTTTGTTGGGTAAAGTCTGAGTTCTGGTAAAAGTGTCTCCTCCATTTATACTGATGAGTTCACCATCTACAGGTGGAAACGGTGCGGGGAAAACCACTACGTCACTCTTGAGCGTGTCTGAGCTGAAACACACGTCATACTGCTGAGTAGATTTCGAGTAAGACCAGCTCCCGTCAGGGTGGGTGGTGATCATTGGGGCTCCGTACCTGCTGAAAGTGCCGTCTGTCCTGTGGCATCTGACAGCTATTAAACTGATGAGGCTCAACAGGAAGATGACTGACACCGCCACAATGGCGATCAGCAGATACAGGTTTAAATCAGAGAAGCTGTCCTCCTTTATGGGCACATGTCTGAACTGAGTCTGGATGTCAGCTGTGCTCTCAACCACCACCACATCAATAGACACAGTAGCTGACAGGGAGGGTTCTCCGTTATCAGAAACCAACACCACCAAGGGGTGAGTTTTCAGGTCATTGTCACTCATTCTCCTCTTAGTCCTGATTTCTCCGGTGCTGGTTCCGATCCGGAAGAGGTTGTTTCCTTTGGGCTCAGAGAGGTGATAAGAAAGCAGCGCGTTGTATCCAGAGTCTGCGTCTACAGCCCTGATCTTTGCCACAAAGTATCCCGCTTCAGCAGAATAGGGGATGCTCTCGCTGTTAACGGAGCCGTGCTCAGAATAGGGCGCGAGAATAGTTGGATTATTGTCATTCTCATCCAGGATCAAAACGTTCACAGTCACGTTGCTGCTGAGCGGAGGAACACCAGAGTCTGTGGCCTGAACTTTAAACTGAAACGTTTTCAGCTCCTCGTAGTTAAAAGACTGCAGGCTGACTATATCTCCAGTCTCTGAGTTGATGTTTATAAATGTTGAAATAGGCAACCCTTTTGGATGATTATCAATTAATGAATAAGTCAATTTAGCATTTTCATTTGCATCTGCATCCTGTGCAGATATCCTTGTCATAACATCTCCCACTTTACTATTCTCTTTAAGGTAAATATATACATTAGCCTCCTGGAAAAGGGGCGCGTTGTCATTAATGTCAGATATATCTACCGTGATTACAGCGGTGCTGGAAAGAGGCGGACTTCCTTCATCAACAGCAGTAATGGTTACATTGTACTGCGATACACTCTCCCTGTCAAGCCGGCCGTCTACTGTCAGAGAGTAATAGTTTTTGTAATTTGACGTTAAAGTGAAAGGGACTGAGTCTTTAATTTTACAAGTGGTAAGGCCATTTTGCCCTCCATCTTTGTCAGTCACAGTCACCAATGCAACGACTGTTCCAATTTCTGCACTTTCCTTTACTGGACTCATCAGTGAAGTTATAGAGATCTCTGGTGCGTTGTCATTTACATCGGCAACCTCTACTAGCACTTTTGAATAGCCACTGCGAGGGGAAGCTCCTCTGTCTGTTGCTTTTACTCGTAATTCATATGCAGTGCTTTCCTCGTAATCCAAATTAGCATTCACAATGATTTCACCGCTTTCCGGATTAACAATGAATTTTTCAGGAGAGTCCACATTTCCTCTTCTCATGAGAGAATATCTGATGTCTGAATGCGGACCTTCGTCGAGATCGGTTGCATTTAGTGTCAATATAGTTGTCCCTATGGGTGCATTTTCACTGACTCTTACTTTATAAAGCGACCTGCTAAAGGAGGGCGTGTTATCATTAACATCTATCACATTAACCATTATCTGCATAGTACCAGATCTCGCAGGTTTCCCTCCGTCTACAGCGGTTAAAGTGAGTTTTATAACAGCTTGTTTCTCTCGGTCTAAAGCTTTCTGCAGCACTAACTCGGCAGAAACACCGTCTCCTCCGCTGCTCACATCTACGGAGAAATGCTCGTTCGGACTTAGCTTGTAGCTTTTTACCGAGTAGCTGCCAGTGTCTGCATCTTGAGCCATGGGGAGCGGATACCTCTCCCCTGTTGAGGAAGACTCTGAGATATTAAACACATGTGTCTGCTCGAGGAATAATGGTGCATTATCATTGATATCTACAACGCTGACCTCAATGCGATAAATATTCATAGGATCGCTCAGTAGTCCTTCTATATTTAAGGAACACTTCGGTAGATTAGGACAGAGCTCTTCACGGTCTATCCTTTCGTTTACAAATAAAGCTCCTGTTCTCAAATTCGCCTCGAAATATGTCTTACTGTATGCCGATACAATCCGAAATCCTCGCTCCTCCAGCTGCTGTGTTTGAATGTTTAAATCCTTAGCGAGATTCCCCACCACTGTGCCTTTGTCCACTTCCTCGGAAACAGAGTAGGAAATCTGAGCTGCAGACCAGTCAGATAAACAAAGAAGAGTGGCGCACAACATCCATTTGGCTTCTCTACACCGTCGACGACTCATCCTCACGGTTTAGATAAGGAGTTCAGGCACATAAACGTCATTCATCCACAAAAACGTGATTATATCCAAAAGACAGCCGAGCGTTCTTCATTTAGAGACCATCTTTCAAGACGAAGTGGTTCACAAACCCAGCCCCTACCAAACGTCGAGCTGCTTCTTATTTCACCGGCAGCGGAGGAGGAGTTTTCGTCATAAATGAACGCAATTGAAATTGTGGTCTCGAGCGACATCTTGCGTTTTCTTAGATATACTACAGAGAATTATTTACTAACCACACATGATGATTTAGGAGATTCCACTAAAGAAGAAACACAACTATATAATTTATAATCAGATTTCACAAAACATTTCGTTTCTTTGATGCAAACACAAAACATTAAGAACTGTGATAGAAGCCAAGCAAAAGTAAATGCTGCAACTTGCAAGAGGGACAATAATGTTTTAGTAAGAATATACACGTATTCAATCCAAGAAGGCATGGCTTCTTCCAAGCTTTTGTTGCTGAACATAATAAGTAATTTGCTTCCACACCAAACATATTAAAAGCACATCTTACAAACCAGGACAGAAACCGTTCTTTTGTCCCTCCCTATACAACCATCTTGTGGTAATATTATTTTTAATATGGTAAAAGTTAAGCGTCTAGACCCGAATAAACCCCAAATGTCTGTGCTTTACATTAAAAAAAAGCATATCTCTTTTTTAAAATGCAGACCCTCTACAAGATATGGCACTTTGAATACAAGTTCACCTAAAATATATGAAATCAGGCCTGTGCAAAAGACTAAGGAGCACTTAGGGATATCAGAACCATGGACAGCTCCTTTCCCCCTAAGCAGTATCAAAGTGTATACAAACTGTGTATGAAGTCTATCAGAGTTTTTAATGTTGCAAGGGAGTTCATATTTTCAAGATCAACTATGAGGATAACCTAATTTTCAGTCATTTCTGAAATTGTTTTTTAAAAAACAACTAGCAATAATTGTAGGTTACTCTTAGCGTTTTGGCTTCCGTGTACAGTTGCTGAAGCTAAATACAAGAAACGAACTATTTGCTGATTGATCGTGTTCCTTTTCTTACCTTTTCTGTGTTGGGTAAAGTCTGAGTTCTGGTAAAAGTGTCTCCTCCATTTATACTGATGAGTTCACCATCTACAGGTGGAAACGGTGCGGGGAAAACCACTACGTCACTCTTGAGCGTGTCTGAGCTGAAACACACGTCATACTGCTGCGTTGATTTCGAGTAAGACCAGCTCCCGTCAGGGTGGGTGGTGATCATTGGGGCTCCGTACCTGCTGAAAGTGCCGTCTGTCCTGTGGCATCTGACAGCTATTAAACTGATGAGGCTCAGCAGGAAGATGACTGACACCGCCACAATGGCGATCAGCAGATACAGGTTTAAATCAGAGAAGCTGTCCTCCTTTATGGGCACATGTCTGAACTGAGTCTGGATGTCAGCTGTGCTCTCAACCACCACCACATCAATAGACACAGTAGCTGACAGGGAGGGTTCTCCGTTATCAGAAACCAACACCACCAAGGGGTGAGTTTTCAGGTCATTGTCACTCATTCTCCTCTTAGTCCTGATTTCTCCGGTGCTGGTTCCGATCCGGAAGAGGTTGTTTCCTTTGGGCTCAGAGAGGTGATAAGAAAGCAGCGCGTTGTATCCAGAGTCTGCGTCTACAGCCCTGATCTTTGCCACAAAGTATCCCGCTTCAGCAGAATAGGGGATGCTCTCGCTGTTAACGGAGCCGTGCTCAGAATAGGGCGCGAGAATAGTTGGATTATTGTCATTCTCATCCAGGATCAAAACGTTCACAGTCACGTTGCTGCTGAGCGGAGGAACACCAGAGTCTGTGGCCTGAACTTTAAACTGAAACGTTTTCAGCTCCTCGTAGTTAAAAGACTGCAGGCTGACTATATCTCCTGTCTCTGAGTTGATGTTCACCATAGTAGACACTGGTACTGAGTTACTGTTACTGTCTAAAAAGGAATATTTCACCTGACCATTCTGGTCAACGTCAGCATCAAACGCAGATACAGTTTTAAGAATTGCACCAACTTTACTGTTTTCTGTCACGTAAACATTAACTACTGGTTCTAAGAAGCGAGGGCAGTTATCATTTACATCAGAAACTTGAACTGTTATGACACTGCTGTTGGAGAGGGGTGGAGTCCCTTCATCCACAGCGAATATAGTGACGTTGTAGGTAGAGGTAATTTCCCTGTCAAGTGCCCCGTCAACAACTAGAGAATAATAGTTCTTGTAATTTGTCTCTAGTTTAAAAGGAACCTGATTTAAGATTTTACATTTCACTTCGCCGTTTTTTCCACCATCTTTGTCGACAAATGACACAAGTGCAATAGCAGTACCCATATCAGCGTCCTCTTTTACTGTATTTAATAATGACGTCACAGTGATCTCAGGGGCATGGTCATTGACATCAATAACTTCTACCAGCACTTTACAGTGAGCAGACATCGGAGGCTGAGATTTATCATTTGCCTCTGCACGGATCTCAAAAGCTTTATTTTCTTCATAATCCACATTAGCTTTGACAATGATCGCTCCCGTTATGGGATCAATATGAAAGATCTCTAATATGCGGTCCTGCCCTTTACTTCTTAGGGAATACACAATCTCACCGTTTAAACCTTCATCTGCGTCGGTTGCATTTAGTGTAATCACAGTCGCCCCGATTGGAGTGTTTTCGGTTATTCGCGTTTTATACAAGGGACTGCTGAAAACTGGAGGGTTATCATTTATGTCTAAAACGTGAATAATGACCTGTGACGTGCCAGATCTCGGCGGAGTCCCTCCGTCTAAAGCAGTAACAGTGAGATGTATTACAGGCTGTTTCTCTCTGTCCAGCGTTTTCTGTAAAACTAACTCGGCAGAGACGCTTTCTCCTCCTTTGATTGTGGCGAGGGAAAAATATTCATTCGGTGTTAATTTAAAGGAGTTAACAGTATTCTTCCCTACATCTGCATCAATAGCCTCAGACAAAGCGAATTTCATTCCAGGCAGAGTATTCTCTGCTATGTCTACAGTTTGAGATTTTTCCGTGAATAAAGGATCGTTGTCGTTTACGTCTAGAATATTTATTTCTAAGCGATACAGCTTTAAAGGATTATTTAACACGGCTTCTACGCTGATTGTGCATTTTGGTTCCGTTGAACAAAGCTCCTCTCTGTCTATTCTCTCATTAACGTAGAGAACTCCAGTCTTTACGTTTACCTCAAAATATTTTCTTTTTGATCCAGTAACAATCTGAAACATTCGGGATTCCAAGTCCTGAGGGCTGAGACTTAGATCCTTAGCGATATTTCCTACTGCAGTCCCCAGATTCAACTCCTCTGACACGGAATAGGAGAGCTGTCCACACTCCGTTTCCCCGCAACACACCACAAGCAACAGAAAGGAAACAATAGAAGTCCTCATCGGTACAGGCATAATTCCATGAGATCATTTAAACACACATCCAATGCGAGGAAATCCCGTCACGAGTTTTATAATTCTGAAAATATCCAACTCCAGACGGCGTCAAATATATATTTTACAGAGGGATAAAACAGACCTTCCTTCGGTCCATTCCGTCTCTCTTTGTGACAAAGACTGAAGAAGGCAAATCGTCATGTGAAACTGGGAGGAGCGCGAGATTACTACATACAAGCTCTCAATGTGACGGTCTATAGCGTCACCCCGTGGAGATATGCAACAACTACATTAATATAAATTATATGGAGAAGGAGGTGAAATTACCAAGAGAGGCCAAATGTTTGCACACTTTTTCTGTTCGTAAAAAAGGAACTGAAATGCTGCTTTATTAAGACATGTTGAACGGCTAATTACCCATCATTTAAGTGAGTTAAAATGATTGTTTTTGCTTTCACTGAAGGATGGGTAGGAAAACTGCAAACATCGATTAAAAAAATGACAGGCTGGAATACCATCAAATCCAGTATATTCCTGTTACCAGGAAAACTATTAAAAACCGAATCAAGCTTTCAAATCTCAGAAGGACCGACCCGAAACGACAACTTCTGTACTCAATATTTCAACACAAAAGTAAAGACATTAAATGAGAGTTGGCGTTAATACGACAAATTAATCCTGACATGGAATCGGTTGCATTTTTTCTTACCTTCTCTTTGTTGGGTAAAGTCTGAGTTCTTGTAAAAGTGTCTCCTCCGTTTATACTGATCAGTTCACCATCTACAGGTGGAAACGGTGCGGGGAAAACCACTACGTCACTCTTGAGCGTGTCTGAGCTGAAACACACGTCATACTGCTGCGTAGATTTCGAGTAAGACCAGCTCCCGTCAGGGTGGGTGGTGATCATTGGGGCGCCGTACCTGCTGAAAGTGCCGTCTGACCTGTGGCATCTGACAGCTATTAAACTGATGAGGCTCAGCAGGAAGATGACTGACACCGCCACAATGGCGATCAGCAGATACAGGTTTAAATCAGAGAAGCTGTCCTCCTTTATGGGCACATGTCTGAACTGAGTCTGGATGTCAGCTGTGCTCTCAACCACCACCACATCAATAGACACAGTAGCTGACAGGGAGGGTTCTCCGTTATCAGAAACCAACACCACCAAGGGGTGAGTTTTCAGGTCATTGTCACTCATTCTCCTCTTAGTCCTGATTTCTCCGGTGCTGGTTCCGATCCGGAAGAGGTTGTTTCCTTTGGGCTCAGAGAGGTGATAAGAAAGCAGCGCGTTGTATCCAGAGTCTGCGTCTACAGCCCTGATCTTTGCCACAAAGTATCCCGCTTCAGCAGAATAGGGGATGCTCTCGCTGTTAACGGAGCCGTGCTCAGAATAGGGCGCGAGAATAGTTGGATTATTGTCATTCTCATCCAGGATCAAAACGTTCACAGTCACGTTGCTGCTGAGCGGAGGAACACCAGAGTCTGTGGCCTGAACTTTAAACTGAAACGTTTTCAGCTCCTCGTAGTTAAAAGACTGCAGGCTGACCATATCTCCTGTTTCTGAGTTGATGTTCACCATTGAAGCTATCTGTGTGGTCTTTGGAGAACTTTTGATTAAATGGTACGTTGCTTTTGCGTTTTCATTCAAGTCTAAATCTAACGTCGTCAATATATGAACAGTACTTCCAATCGGGCTATTCTCTTTCACATAAACATTAATCGAAGGTTCAGAGAATCGAGGAGGATTGTCATTGACATCAGAAATTCGAACTGTAATGATGCTTGTGCTCGACAGAGCCGGATTTCCTTCATCTGTTGCAGTTATTGAAACATTATACTGCGAAACACTCTCTCTGTCAAGAGATCCGTCAACTAACAAAGAGTAATAGTTTTTATAGTTAGATTTTAACTTAAAAGGGATGGAACCTGTAATTTTGCAGTTTGTCTGCCCATTTTTGCCCCCGTCTCTATCAGTGATAGTCACCATAGCAACAGCTGTGCCTATTTCAGCGTCCTCTTTTACTGGACTCATTAATGATGACACTGAGATTTCTGGAGCATTGTCATTGACATCAATAACTTCGACTAAAACCTTGCTATGTGCACTACGAGGAGGAGTGCCTTTATCACGTGCTTGAACACGAATTTCGAATGCTTGGTTTTCCTCATAATCAATATTTCCTTTCACTGTAATTTCTCCAGTATTTTCATCCAGGGCAAATTTGTCATCAGGGTTTAAACGGCCCTTTTCTGTAAATGAATATACAAGCTGAGCATTAACACCGTCATCTAAATCTGTGGCTGTCAGTGTTAATAATGTTGTGCCAATATTTGCGTTTTCAACAACTTTGACCTTGTAGAGAGATTTACTGAACAAGGGTGGATTATCATTAACATCCAGAACATTAACATTTATCTGTAAAGTCCCCATTTTGGGAGGTTTTCCTCCATCTATCGCTTCCAGTGTGAGTTCAATAACAGCCTGCGTTTCTCGATCTAACGCTTTCTGCAGCACTAACTCAGCAGACACACTCTGATCTCCAATGCCCTGTATATCCAAAGAGAAATACTCATTTGGGTTTAATTTGTAAGTCTTTACCGAGTTAACACCTACGTCTGCATCATGAGCTATCGGTAGCGGATGCCTTTCGCCGACATATGAAGATTCATACATATCTATTACAGTTATGTCTTCTTGAAAGGACGGAGCATTGTCGTTAATATCAGTAATCACAACCTCAATTCGATGGAGGCTTCGAGGATTGCTCAATACAGCCTCTATATTTAAAGAGCACTTTACCGTATTAGGACAAAGCTCCTCCCGATCTATCCTCTCGCTAACGAAAAGTACTCCAGATTCATGATTTATGTCAAAATACCGTTTTTTATACACGGAGGTAATCTGAAGACCCGCGGAATGGAGCTGCTGCACACTGAGATTTAAATCCTTAGCGAGATTTCCCAACGCTGTTCCTTTGTCCACCTCCTCGGAAACAGAGTAGGATATCTGAGCCACGGACCAGTCGCAGAGACAAAGCAAGGTGAAAAACAGACCCACGATATTATCCCATTTTTCCCGAGCAGCCATTGCTGTTGCAGCGAAAGCGACAAATCCTGGCTCCTGCCTCTTGCCCTATCCACGAAATATGAAAAACTGCTGTTTCTACGTATCCATTCTCGCTTATGAT
The DNA here is from genome assembly GCF_022749685.1 of Semicossyphus pulcher. Lineage (NCBI taxonomy): Eukaryota > Metazoa > Chordata > Actinopteri > Labriformes > Labridae > Semicossyphus > Semicossyphus pulcher. The sequence goes on from NW_027211693.1 coordinate 20,403,172, forward strand.
CCTTTCTGTGAAGGGCTCCACTCGTCTGTACGCTGTTTTCACAAAGCACAGCAAGATGATGACGTGTCCCTTTTTGTCATGAATAGAGGAGGAGTTTCAAAACATTGAGCTCAAGATTTTTGCATGGTCTCTAGCGACATCTCGTGACACTTTTGGATACAGAAAGGTGGGCCAAAAGAGACAAGGACAAGTTAATTGTAAGGTAGAGAAATAAAGTATTGATTAGATAAATATAGACTGAACAAATTACTGTATTCAACTGGTTGATTTCGGAAGACTTATGCTCAGCAGGTAAACTGTATAGAACAATCTGTATCTGTGAAATATGCAGTCAATGTGTGTATTCAGTTACTGAAGATATAGGCGCGAATCAGCACCATGGACAGAGAAAATACAGAGAGCAGATGAAGGACAAGATCTTTCATCACCATGGATGGAGCCAGAATCTCAATACTGAGAACAGAAGAAAGAGAAAATGTTTCAGCACCATGGGCAGAACCTGAATCTCAATACGGAGAACAGAAGAAAGAGAAAATGTTTCAGCACCATGGACATAACCCTAGCCTCAATACAGACAAAAGAAGAGGGTATATTTTCAGCATCATGGACATGGCCCAGTGCAGTTTTATGTATGTCGTGCCATTTCTCAAGCGACTGCAGAGCACTGTATCCTAGACACAGTGAAATTCAGCAATAACATTTTAGCTGTTTGTACTATTGTCCTTCGGTCATTTAAACCATCGTGGTAACAGTTGGCACTCTAGAAATCACTTGCCCACTTTCAAGTATTACAAAGTGCCATGAAACTATTAAGAAGGTATTTTTTAAATGTTTACGTCACCGGCCCTTTTTATAATGATTAATAATTGTGCACAATTACATATAGATACAGATAACTATTTGTTGGTTAAGCCGATAACGAATTTGCAAGACATGTTCATGGTTTAAGGACTTTAGAGAAAACGCCTGAACAAGATTAAAACCTTAAGATAGATGTGTTTAGTTATTTTAATAAAAATCCTCATGGCTTACCTTCTCTTTGTTAGGTAAAGTCTGCGTTCTTGTAAAAGTGTCTCCTCCATTTATACTGATGAGTTCACCATCTACAGGTGGAAACGGTGCGGGGAAAACCACTACGTCACTCTTGAGCGTGTCTGAGCTGAAACACACGTCATACTGCTGAGTAGATTTCGAGTAAGACCAGCTCCCGTCAGGGTGGGTGGTGATCATTGGGGCGCCGTACCTGCTGAAACTGCCGTCTGTCCTGTGACATCTGACGGCTATTAAACTGATGAGGCTCAGCAGGAAGATGACTGACACCGCCACAATGGCGATCAGCAGATACAGGTTTAAATCAGAGAAGCTGTCCTCCTTTATGGGCACATGTCTGAACTGAGTCTGGATGTCAGCTGTGCTCTCAACCACCACCACATCAATAGACACAGTAGCTGACAGGGAGGGTTCTCCGTTATCAGAAACCAACACCACCAAGGGGTGAGTTTTCAGGTCATTGTCACTCATTCTCCTCTTAGTCCTGATTTCTCCGGTGCTGGTTCCGATCCGGAAGAGGTTGTTTCCTTTGGGCTCAGAGAGGTGATAAGAAAGCAGCGCGTTGTATCCAGAGTCTGCGTCTACAGCCCTGATCTTTGCCACAAAGTATCCCACTTCAGCAGAATAGGGGATGCTCTCACTGTTAACGGAGCCGTGCTCAGAATAGGGCGCAAGAATAGTTGGATTATTGTCATTCTCATCCAGGATCAAAACGTTCACAGTCACGTTGCTGCTGAGCGGAGGAACACCAGAGTCTGTGGCCTGAACTTTAAACTGAAACGTTTTCAGCTCCTCGTAGTTAAAAGACTGCAGGCTGACTATATCTCCTGTCTCTGAGTTGATGTTCACCATTGTGGGGAGGGGCAGAGATTTACTAGTACTGTCTAAAAGTGAGTAGCTCACCTGGCCGTTGTTGCTGACGTCAGCATCAACTGCAGTCACTGTTTTTATAACTGTCCCTACTTTACTGTTCTCTTTCACATAAATGTTTATTACAGGTTCCGAGAAATGTGGCGCGTTGTCATTAACATCAGACACGTAAACAGTAATAACACTGGTGTTCGAAAGAGGAGGGCTGCCTTCATCAGTAGCAGAAATAGTTACATTGTACTGAGGAGTTACCTCTCTGTCTAGATGACCGTCAACCACTAAAGAATAATAGTTTCTGTAATTTGTTTCCAATTTGAACGGGACTGTATTCAAAATCTCACATTTCACCTCACCATTTTTGCCACTGTCTTTGTCAAGAACTGATACAAGTGCAATCGCGGTACCTACACCTGCGTCCTCGTTCACTGTGTTGAGCAGTGACGTCACTGTGATTTCAGGAGCGTTGTCGTTTACATCAATGACCTCGACCAGCACTTTACTATGAGCAGACAAAGGAGGTTGGGCTTTGTCCCTAGCCTCTGCTCTGATTTCAAATGCTTTTCTTTCCTCGTAGTCGATTTTGCCTTTCACAGAGATGATCCCCGTTTCCGGATCAATTTTGAAGATATCCAGAATACGGTCTTGATCTTTACTGCGAAGGGAATAAACTATTTCACTGTTTGTGCCTTCATCAGCGTCAGTCGCATTTAACGCGAAGACAGCTGCACCAATCGGTATATTTTCAAACGTTTGAACTTTATAAAGAGTACTGCTAAATATTGGTGCGTTATCATTAATATCTAGAACATTTATCTCAATTTCTGATGTGCCTGAATTTGGTGGAGTTCCTCCATCTACCGCAGTTAACACAAGCTGCATATGTGGCTTTTTCTCACGATCTAGGGCTTTCTGCAGCACTAACTCTGGAGATATACTCTCCCCTCTTTTGTGTGTCGCAAGGCTGAAGAACTCGTTTGGACTAAGCTTATACGCACTGACACCATTTTTACCCACATCAGCATCGCTTGCCTCCGATAACGCGAATCTAAACCCAGGCAAGGTGTTCTCTGCAATGTCCAACATTTGTGATTTTGTGCTAAAAGACGGAGAATGGTCATTAACATCTTTGATTTCTATCTCTACACGGTAAAGCTTTAACGGGTTATTTATCACAGCCTCCACGCTTACAGTGCATTTTGGTTCCTCTGAACAAAGCTCCTCTCGGTCTATCCTCTCATTGACATAAAGAAATCCAGTCTTTCGATTCACCTCGAAGTATTTCCTCTTAGATCCTGTAACAACCTGAAACAAACGTGACTCCAAATCCTGCACATTGAGGTTTAGATCCTTGGCGATATTTCCGACATTAGTCCCTGGGTTTACCTCCTCTGAGACAGAGTAGGAGAGCTGCCCAAACGCCGCTTCCCAGAAACAATCCAACAGCACCAGATATGCAACAATAGACCTCCTGATGCTTGGTAAAGGCATAATTCCGCCGAAAAACAACAGAGAATATATCCGTAATGAAGTTTTACAATGGAATTAGGAGATTTGACAACATTTTAGCCAGCACTATTTCGATCTTCTTATTTCTTTAGACGAAGACTCCATAATGCCGTCCCTTCTCTCCCCGTCTCTCTTTGTGATGAAAATCTACAGTCACTCCGTTTTTACTCGGGGAGGAGCCCAAACATTTCTGTGTTACGGTCTACAGCGTCACTGTGTGGTAGCTTTAACGAACTGCACACGTTATAAACCATGAAATATACCTCCTCATTCAGAGAAGTGGTCAACACTTCCTCAGAAAAGGCACTGTAAATTATTACAAGAATGCTGATCCAAAACAAAAGACACGATGTTTTTCAAATATAAAGACAGTCTTACATTGTTATAGCGTCACGGGATGCTGATTCAAAGCCATTGAGGTAAAGAATATGCTGTGACATTTATTAAATCTGGCATGGGACTAATAATTTTAACGTCGACATTGATGCTGCTCGTCTGATAACAATGGCACACAATGTCTTCAAACTTGCAGTGGAGCACTTGATGTTTTTAGGGCGGAGGTTAACATTTTTACATTATGATTCTAAATATTCAAGATTGCACTAAAAACGGAAGTTTTAATACAACAAATTAAATGCAAATGTATTCTTCAGCTGATGTAACATCGAAGAAGGGGCGAAATGAAAGAATCAATGAACAGTGAGACACACTTATCAGAAATAAGCAAGTCAAAAGAGCAATAACTTATACTTTACCAAGATCCATATAGAGCTGTTATAAAATATGATAAAACCACGATTTCTTGACCATTCACTCATTTCTCTAACCCTAATTTATTGAAATAAAGACATACGTATATACACTTGTTAGGGTGCTGCACAACTACACTTCTACACCTAACTTAATTTTTTAGAATGGAACCTCCCTATACTTATATTTACCACATTTCATGGGGATGCAGGCAAAAAATATTAAGCAAACAGGTTTTCAGCACCAAGGACACCGAAATACAAATTCAAATGCCAAGAAGCTCCAACGAAGCTTTTCCAGTTGACCTTAAACATTCTGTTTATTGTAACAAAAGCTTGTTGTTGCTGTGGTGGAACACAACCCTTAATCAAAGTAACAAATATGGCTTAAATTCAATTAAATTATCAACATAAATAAGGATAATGATGAGACATACTTAATGCAATTCTCTTACCTTCTCTTTATTTGGTAAAGTCTGAGTTCGTGTGAAAGTGTCTCCTCCATTTATACTGATCAGTTCACCATCTACAGGTGGAAACGGTGCGGGGAAAACCACTACATCACTCTTGAGCGTGTCTGAGCTGAAACACACGTCATACTGCTGAGTAGATTTCGAGTAAGACCAGCTCCCGTCAGGGTGGGTGGTGATCATTGGGGCGCCGTACCTGCTGAAAGTGCCGTCTGTCCTGTGGCATCTGACAGCTATTAAACTGATGAGGCTCAACAGGAAGATGACTGACACCGCCACAATGGCGATCAGCAGATACAGGTTTAAATCAGAGAAGCTGTCCTCCTTTATGGGCACATGTCTGAACTGAGTCTGGATGTCAGCTGTGCTCTCAACCACCACCACATCAATAGACACAGTAGCTGACAGGGAGGGTTCTCCGTTATCAGAAACCAACACCACCAAGGGGTGAGTTTTCAGGTCATTGTCACTCATTCTCCTCTTAGTCCTGATTTCTCCGGTGCTGGTTCCGATCCGGAAGAGGTTGTTTCCTTTTGGCTCAGAGAGGTGATAAGAAAGCAGCGCGTTGTATCCAGAGTCTGCGTCTACAGCCCTGATCTTTGCCACAAAGTATCCCGCTTCAGCAGAATAGGGGATGCTCTCACTGTTAACGGAGCCGTGCTCAGAATAGGGCGCGAGAATAGTTGGATTATTGTCATTCTCATCCAGGATCAAAACGTTCACAGTCACGTTGCTGCTGAGCGGAGGAACACCAGAGTCTGTGGCCTGAACTTTAAACTGAAACGTTTTCAGCTCCTCGTAGTTGAAAGACTGCAGGCTGACTATATCTCCAGTCTCTGAGTTGATGTTCACCATTGTAGATAACGGCACTAAGTTATTATCACTAACTAATGAATAGCTCAGCCGTCCATTTTCACTAACGTCAGCATCTGTTGCAGATACTGCTTTTAAAACCATCCCAACTGGACTGTTTTCTTCCACATACATATTAATTACAGTCTCAGAAAATAGAGGCGCGTTGTCATTGACATCAGACACCTGAATTAGAACCACAGTGGTGTTAGAGAGGGGGGGCTTACCTTCATCAGTAGCTCTAATAGTGATAATGTAGTTGGAAACTTGCTCTCTGTCTAAAGCTCCACCAGTTACTAAAGAATAGTAATTTTTATAATTTGTCTCTAGTTTAAAAGGAACCGAATTCAATATTTCACATTTGACTTCACCGTTTTTGCCCCCATCTCTGTCGAGAACTGAAACGAGTGCTATGGCAGTGCCGATTTCAGCGTCCTCCCTTACTGTATTGAGCAGTGACGTCACCGTGATGTCAGGGGCATTGTCATTCAGATCCACCACCTCGACGAGTACTTTACACTGTGCTGTTAATGGAGGCTGGCCTTTGTCTGCAGCCTGAACGCGAATTTCAAAGGCAGGGTTTGTTTCAAAGTCTATTTGTCCTTTAACGGTTATTATTCCCGTTTCTGAATCGATTTCAAAAATGTCCAAGACATGGTCCTGGTCTTTGGAATTTAGAAAATAAACAATGTCTTTGTTTGCCCCCTCATCAGCGTCAGTTGCAGACACTGTTACTACTGTGTTGCCGAGTGGTGCATTTTCTGTTAGACTCGTTTTATACAATGTTTTCGTAAAGACTGGGATATTATCGTTTATGTCCAAGACATTAATAATTATCTCTGACGTGCCTGACTTTGGAGGTGTTCCTCCGTCTACAGCGGTGAGAGTGAGTTTTATTAAAGCCTGTTTTTCTCGGTCTAATGATTTCTGAAGAACCAATTCGGCTGACACACTCTCTCCTTTGTGCACTGCGAGAGAGAAATATTCATTGCTATTAAGCTTGTAAGTGCTAATACTATTTTTCCCCACATCGGCGTCGTAGGCCGACAGCACAGGGAATGTGGCTCCCGGTAACACGCTCTCTGCTATGTCGATAGTTTGCGATTTAGCACTGAAAGAAGGGGGGTTATCATTTACGTCAACAATATTAACCTCAATACGGTAAAGTTTCAGTGGACTGTTAATCACAGCCTCAACGTTTATTGTGCATTTTTCAGCTTTCGGGCAGAGCTCCTCTCTGTCTATTCTTTCACTGACATAGAGAAAACCTGACTTCAAATTTACATCGAAATACTTTCTCTTTGACCCAGCAACGATCTGAAACATACGTGACTCCAGATCCTGAACATTAAGATTGAGGTCCTTGGCGAGATTTCCAACAGACGTCCCCAGGTTTACCTCCTCTGAGACGGAGTAGGAGAGCTGCCCGGAAACCGCTCCCCAGTTAAACTCCAAGACAACAAGCAAGAGATATATCCCAATGGAGGGTTTTCTTCCGGGCCGATGCATAATTCCATACAACGAGAACAACACATAAATCCTTGTATCGTCTTGCCTTTTGCTTATTAGGACCCAAACATCGTCTGAAAGACTGAATTCGAAGTCTGTGTATCATCTATATCCATCCTCCTTCGCTCTGTGTCTCATTCTAACAAAGCACTGGAAGAAAAGATGATCCTTTTTAATGTGGGAGGGGCCTCCACACATCAGCGACCAGCCGGCGGTGTTACGGTCTATAGTGTCGCCTCGTGGACATTTGCAATAACTACAAGGCTTTGAAATGAACACAGTCAAACATCACATCCATGTCAGTGATAAACCACAGATATGGAATCTCCTGCATAACTGAGTGTAGCGCCAGGCCGTTATAACAAAGGGTAACCGCCAAATATTTCAGGACCACGGACAGAGCCTCAGTATGCTGATGCAGCGGGGTATAAAACATTTGTGGCGAGACAGTCTGTCTGTCAGAAGACCTTACACAATATGATTTGGAAGCCCCAAAAATACTAGGAGTGTATAGTGTCATCTTCTTGTAAACAGTTCCAATTATTTAGACAACAAGGGACACGGTCCACGAATTTCCAAACCCAACAGTCAAAAGTAAATCCTACAATAGTCCTTTTAGCTTAGAAACTCGGCAGATTGGAAAAAATAACACTATCACAACCTTGAGCTTTTCTATGATTAAATTACTTTTTCATATGTTGAGCCTGCATACAAAACTGAATTTAGCTACATTATGTAAGTAAATTGTGCGTAACCCTGCAAGTCTTTGCAAAATAGATTTTATACCAATGCTCGAAGGCATTAAATTGCAAATGACTTTATCTGTAAGACTGATTGTTTATGTTAAATGACATTCTCATGGCACATTATGAGCAAAATGCTTAATCACACGTCTTATTGTATCTTCAAATCCGTGTTTATCGGTATTGGGATAAAAATGGATTTTGCCAATTGTCAGAAGTTAAAAAAAATATTTAAGACCTGTAAACATGATTCAGATTTTAGGTGTGAAGCCTCAATAAAAAGTGACCAGTTTTTGTCTTAAGAAGTGAATATAGTGGCGTATTAAAATAAACCTATGAATAAAGAAAATCTATGGCAACTGAATGCATTCCACAAATGCAGAAACGCAAACCTGACATTAAAACAATCACAGAAAAAATACGTTTTATGTTTTAGTGTCAAGAGCTAACATCACAACTCAACTAAAGAAAATAACTGTGTAATCTTACCTTTTCTTTATTTGGTAAAGTCTGAGTTCTGGTAAAAGTGTCTCCTCCGTTTATACTGATCAGTTCACCATCTACAGGCGGAAACGGTGCGGGGAAAACCACTACGTCACTCTTGAGCGTGTCTGAGCTGAAACACACGTCATACTGCTGCGTAGATTTCGAGTAAGACCAGCTCCCGTCAGGGTGGGTGGTGATCATTGGGGCGCCGTACCTGCTGAAAGTGCCGTCTGTCCTGTGGCATCTGACAGCTATTAAACTGATGAGGCTCAGCAGGAAGATGACTGACACCGCCACAATGGCGATCAGCAGATACAGGTTTATATCAGAGAAGCTCTCCTCCTTTATGGGCACATGTCTGAACTGAGTCTGGATGTCAGCTGTGCTCTCAACCACCACCACATCAATAGACACAGTAGCTGACAGGGAGGGTTCTCCGTTATCAGAAACCAACACCACCAAGGGGTGAGTTTTCAGGTCATTGTCACTCATTCTCCTCTTAGTCCTAATTTCTCCGGTGCTGGTTCCCATACGGAAGAGGTTGTTTCCTTTGGGCTCAGAGAGGTGATAAGAAAGCAGCGCGTTGTATCCAGAGTCTGCGTCTACAGCCCTGATCTTTGCCACAAAGTATCCCGCTTCAGCAGAATAGGGGATGCTCTCACTGTTGACGGAGCCGTGCTCAGAATAGGGCGCGAGGATATTTGGATTATTGTCATTCTCATCCAGAATCAAAACGTTCACAGTCACGTTGCTGCTGAGCGGAGGAACACCAGAGTCTGTGGCCTGAACTTTAAACTGAAACGTTTTCAGCTCCTCGTAGTTGAAAGACTGCAGGCTGACTATATCTCCAGTCTCTGAGTTGATGTTCACCATTGTGGAGAGCGGCAGTGAGTTACTGCTGTTGTGTAAAAACGAATAGCTCACGTGACCATTTTGATTGATGTCAGTATCGATTGCTGAAACAGTTTTAATAACTGCTCCTACTGGACTGTTTTCTTTCACATAGACATTAATCATGTTTTCTGTGAATAGAGGTTTGTTATCATTCACATCTGAGACGTGTACATTTATAACGCTCGTGCTGGAGATGGGTGGGCTGCCCTCATCTGTAGCAGTGATGCTGATATTATATTGAGATGTTTCCTCTCTGTCAAGAGGACCGTCCACCACCAGAGAATAGTAATTCTTATAATTGGACTCTAACTTAAATGGGACGTTATTGGAAATTTTACAGTTCACCATCCCATTCTTACCTCCGTCTTTATCAAACACTGAAACAAGTGCAATCGCGGTGCCGATGGACGCGTCCTCTTTCACAGTGTTTAACAATGATGTGACGGTAATTTCAGGCGCATTGTCATTAACGTCCAAAACTTCAATCAATAATTTGGCATGTGAGGTGAGGGGAGAAGAAGCTCCATCACTGGCTTGTACTCTGATCTCAAAAGCATTATTCTGTTCAAAGTCGATATTCATTTTATTTGTAACAGTCCCTGTTGTTTCATCTATAGCAAACAGAATCGTCTGTTTTCCCCTGTCTATTTCAATGAAAGAATATGATACTCTCCCGTTTTGACTTGCATCTAAATCAGTTGCATTCAGGGTTACTATCGAAGTTCCAATCTTAACGTTTTCATAAACACTTGCTTTGTAAAGCGTATGACTAAAAATTGGAGGGTTGTCGTTGCTGTCTAACACGTTCACTATTATCGTCATCCTGCCAGATTTAGCAGGAGATCCTCCGTCAATTGCAGTCAGTATGAGTCGAATCACAGACTGTTTTTCTCTGTCTAAAGCTTTTTGCAGCAGTAACTCGACAGTTGCAGTCTCCCCTGTGTGTGTAGCGAGAGAGAAGTGTTCGTTTTGGCTCAGCTTGTAGGTATTAACACTATTTTTACCGACGTCTGCATCATGTGCTTGTTTTAAAAGAAATTTAGCCCCTGCTGCTGTACTTTCTGTAATGTTAATAACTTGTGATGTACTAAGAAACGACGGTGAGTTATCATTAACGTCCAGGACTATAATTTCTATCCGATACAGTTTTAGTGGATTATTGATAACTGCTTCTACGCTAAGTGAACATTTGGGCTCGTCTCCGCAGAGTTCCTCTCGATCTATTCTCTCATTAACATACAGGGCGCCAGTCTTCAGATTTACCTCGAAATATTTGGTCTTTGATCCAGCAACGATCTGAAACATGCGGGACTCCAAATCCTGGACATTGATGTTCAGATCTTTAGCGATATTTCCCACAACAGTGCCCACGTTTACCTCCTCTGAGACGGAGTAAGAGAGCTGCCCGGACACCGCTTCCCAGTAACAATCCAGCAGCACGACCAAGAGATATATCCACACAGATCTCGTTCTGCTCGGAAAATACATTATTCCACAGATCAAGATTGACCGCGAAGGTCCACTCTGGAGAGTATGTTAAGACAACCACCAGATCATGATCAAGGAAGAAATAGTCCAAAGAAATATTTCGTCATTCTCTCCACCAAACAACACGACCGTTCTTTGTCGTCCGACCTCTCCTTGTAACAAAGCCCACAGACGCATCATCCGCTGAATCTGGGAGGAGCCCTAAGCCATCGAATAGAGCGTCTCGATGTGATGGTCTGCAGTGTCCCCGTGTGGGCATATGTCATAACTACATGCTACATTAAACATGGTAAGACTGGTTAGTAGTAACCATTCACTATTCTCCATAAACATGAAACAATTGCAAAAACCATAAAGTCAAGCAATAACCAACCATGTTTAGACCACTGGTAACTGAAATTCACATTAATTATAAAAATATATTGTTCTTAAGAACTTTCTTCTTCATGAGGTCATCTGAAATTTTAAACAAAGCTTAACAAAATAACAGTGTGTATCTTGGTGGGAAAAATACAGACACTGGTTTTTCATTTTTTCACTAATCTAAGGTACAAAGTGACTGTAAGATTGAATCGAAACTGCTTTTTTTTATTTTTTATTTTTTATTTTTTTTTTTTTATATATAAAACGCTGAAATGTGTCATATATTTTTCAGAACTTGTGGACACAGAGCTTTGTGTTAATGTATATAAAACATATTTTGCACTCCAGCAACGTGTTGTTCTGCATTAATGCTCCAGGAATTGCATGAAAGTTTCGCAAATTGCTTTCAGCACCACGGATAGCGACAAAAAAAAAAATTTGAATCAGCAGAAAACAATGACTGAATTTAAGATACATTAACATAATTGGAAGAAGCGAAGGTCTACAATATCAAACTTAAGACCCAAAAATCAACAACACAGCACAAACGTAAACCAAGTACGCATCTCGTGACTGATGGGACATTTCAAGTTTACTGAATACATTGTCTTACCTTGTCTTTGTTGGGTAAAGTCTGAGTTCTTGTAAAAGTGTCTCCTCCATTTATACTGATCAGTTCACCATCTACTGGCGGAAACGGTGCGGGGAAAACCACTACGTCACTCTTGAGCGTGTCTGAGCTGAAACACACGTCATACTGCTGAGTAGATTTTGAGTAAGACCAGCTCCCGTCAGGGTGGGTGGTGATCATTGGGGCGCCGTACCTGCTGAAAGTGCCGTCTGTCCTGTGGCATCTGACAGCTATTAAACTGATGAGGCTCAGCAGGAAGATGACTGACACCGCCACAATGGCGATCAGCAGATACAGGTTTAAATCAGAGAAGCTGTCCTCCTTTATGGGCACATGTCTTAACTGAGTCTGGATGTCAGCTGTGCTCTCAACAACTACCACATCAATAGACACAGTAGCTGACAGGGAGGGTTCTCCGTTATCAGAAACCAACACCACCAAGGGGTGAGTTTGCAGGTCATTGTCACTCATTCTCCTCTTAGTCCTGATTTCTCCGGTGCTGGTTCCGATCCGGAAGAGGTTGTTTCCTTTTGGCTCAGAGAGGTGATAAGAAAGCAGCGCGTTGTATCCAGAGTCTGCGTCTACAGCCCTGATCTTTGCCACAAAGTATCCCGCTTCAGCAGAATAGGGGATGCTCTCGCTGTTAACGGAGCCGTGCTCAGAATAGGGCGCGAGAATAGTTGGATTATTGTCATTCTCATCCAGGATCAAAACGTTCACAGTCACGTTGCTGCTGAGCGGAGGAACACCAGAGTCTGTGGCCTGAACTTTGAACTGAAACGTTTTCAGCTCCTCGTAGTTAAAAGACTGCAGGCTGACTATATCTCCTGTCTCTGAGTTGATGTTCACCATTGTGGAGAGCGGCAGTGAGTTACTGCTGTTGTGTAAAAACGAATAGCTCACGTGACCATTTTGATAGCTGTCAGCATCGATTGCTGAAACAGTTTTAATAACTGCTCCTACTGGACTGTTTTCTTTCACATAAACATTAATAATGTTTTCTGTGAATAGAGGTTTGTTATCATTCACATCTGAGACGTGTACATTAATAACGCTCGTGCTGGAGAGAGGTGGGCTGCCCTCATCTGTAGCAGTGATGCTGATATTATATTGAGATGTTTCCTCTCTGTCAAGAGGACCGTCCACCACCAGAGAATAGTAATTCTTATAATTGGACTCTAACTTAAATGGGACGTTATTGGAAATTTTACAGTTCACCATCCCATTCTTACCTCCGTCTTTATCAAACACTGAAACAAGTGCAATCGCGGTGCCGATGGACGCGTCCTCTTTCACAGTGTTTAACAATGATGTGACGGTAATTTCAGGGGCATTGTCATTAACGTCCAAAACTTCAATCAGTAATTTGGCATGTGAAGTCATCGGCGAGGAAGCTCCATCACTGGCTTGTACTCTGATCTCAAAAGCATTATTCTCCTCAAAGTCGATGTTCTTTTTATTTGTTATAGTCCCAGTTTTTTCATCAATAGCAAATAGATCTGTCTGTTTTCCCCGGCCGAGCTTACTAAATGAATATGATACTTCTCCATTCGGCCCTGCATCTAAATCAGTAGCATTTAATGTTATTATGGATGTTCCTGTCTTTACATTTTCATGTACACTGGCTTTGTAAAGCGTTTGGCCGAATACAGGAGCGTTATCATTACTGTCTAACACATTTACAATTATGACCATAGTGCCAGATTTAGCCGGAGTTCCTCCATCAATTGCAGTCAATGTGAGTCGAATCACAGACTGTTTTTCTCTGTCTAAAGCCTTCTGAAGCACTAATTCTGGAGTTAAATGCTCCCCTTTGTTTGTAGCGAGAGAGAAGTGTTCATTTTGGCTCAGCTTGTAGGTATTCACTGCATTTTTACCCACATCTGTGTCGTCAGCCGGACGCAGGGGAAATCTAGCCCCCGTTGCTGTACTCTCTGTTATGTCGATAATCTCTGACGCGCTTATAAATGACGGTGAATTATCATTGACATCCAGGACTATAATTTCAATCCGGTACAGTTTTAACGGGTTATTAATAACTGCTTCTACGCTAAGTGAACATTTGGGCTCGTCTCCGCAGAGTTCCTCTCGATCTATTCTCTCATTAACATACAGGGCGCCAGTCTTCAGATTTACCTCGAAATATTTGGTCTTTGATCCAGCAACGATCTGAAACATGCGAGACTCCAAATCCTGGACATTGATGTTCAGATCTTTAGCGATATTTCCCACAACAGTGCCCACGTTTACCTCCTCTGAGACGGAGTAAGAGAGCTGCCCGGACACCGCTTCCCAGTAACAATCCAGCAGCACAACCAAGAGATAAATCCACACAGAGCTCGTTCTGCTCGGAAAATACATTATTCCACACATCGAGAAAGAGCATGAAGGCCACTCTGGAGAGTATGTTAAGACAACCACCAGATCATGATCAAGGAAGAAATAGTCCAAAGAAATATTTCGTCATTCTCTCCACCAAACAACACGACCGTTCTTTGTCGTCCGACCTCTCCTTGTAACAAAGCCCACAGACACATCATCCGCTGAATCTGGGAGGAGCCCTAAGCCATCGAATAGAGCGTCTCGATGTGATGGTCTGCAGTGTCCCCGTGTGGACATATGTCATAACTACATGTCACATCTAACATGATAAATCTGTTTAGCAGTGACCATTCTCGATTCTTTTGAAACATCAAGCAAATGCAAAAATCCGAAAATCAAAACAATTAACAAGAACGATCAGTCCACTGATTCCTAATATTCATATGAATTACACGAGTGACGTGTTCTTAACAAAGTTCTTCATTAGATTATCTGAAGTTAAGAACAATGCCATAAAACAGTGTCAGTGTGTTATGACGGTAACATTACAAAAACTGGTTATCTCATTATGTCTAATCTAAAGTGCAAAGTGACTGTAAGATTGAATCCCAATAGTTTTATTTTAATAGAAACTATGAAATATGTAATATACTGTTCAAAACTTATGGACATATGTACAGTATATGTAATTGTATTGAAAATACATGATACAAAGCGGCAACATTTTGTTCTTTGTCATGTTCTTTGAATTGTATGCTAGTTTTGCTAGTTGCGTTCAGCACCATGGACAGCAACACAAATAAAATACGAATCGGCAGGAAAAAAGACTGAATTTAAGACACAAAATCATATAAACAGCAATCGAAAGTCTACAATATCCAACTACGGACTCAGTTTTAAAGATTCCATCTTTATAATACTTATCCATTTATTATTGAAAGAGAACCGATGTCAAGACTGCAACCTATAGTGACTGGCTAAGCATCTCGTCACTGATTCGATATTTCAACTCCACTTGATGTATTTTTCTCTTACCTTTTCTTTGTTGGGTAAAGTTTGAGTCCGGGTAAAAGTGTCTCCTCCGTTTATACTGATGAGTTCACCATCTACTGGCGGAAACGGTGCGGGGAAAACCACTACGTCACTCTTGAGCGTGTCTGAGCTGAAACACACGTCATACTGCTGAGTAGATTTTGAGTAAGACCAGCTCCCGTCAGGGTGGGTGGTGATCATTGGGGCTCCGTACCTGCTGAAAGTGCCGTCTGTCCTGTGGCATCTGACAGCTATTAAACTGATGAGGCTCAGCAGGAAGATGACTGACACCGCCACAATGGCGATCAGCAGATACAGGTTTAAATCAGAGAAGCTCTCCTCCTTTATGGGCACATGTCTGAACTGAGTCTGGATGTCAGCTGTGCTCTCAACCACCACCACATCAATAGACACAGTAGCTGACAGGGAGGGTTCTCCGTTATCAGAAACCAACACCACCAAGGGGTGAGTTTTCAGGTCATTGTCACTCATTCTCCTCTTAGTCCTGATTTCTCCGGTACTGGTTCCCATACGGAAGAGGTTGTTTCCTTTGGGCTCAGAGAGGTGATAAGAAAGCAGCGCGTTGTATCCAGAGTCTGCGTCTACAGCCCTGATCTTTGCCACAAAGTATCCCGCTTCAGCAGAATAGGGGATGCTCTCGCTGTTAACGGAGCCGTGCTCAGAATAGGGCGCGAGAATAGTTGGATTATTGTCATTCTCATCCAGGATCAAAACGTTCACAGTCACGTTGCTGCTGAGCGGAGGAACACCAGAGTCTGTGGCCTGAACTTTAAACTGAAACATTTTCAGCTCCTCGTAGTTAAAAGACTGCAGGCTGACTATATCTCCAGTCTCTGAGTTGATGTTCACCATTGTGGAGAGCGGCAGTGAGTTACTGCTGTCGGGTAAAAACGAATAGCTCACGTGACCATTTTGATTGATGTCAGCATCGATTGCTGAAACAGTTTTAATAACTGCTCCTACTGGACTGTTTTCTTTCACATAGACATTAATAATGTTTTCTGTGAATAGAGGTTTGTTATCATTCACATCTGAGACGTGTACATTAATAACGCTCGTGCTGGAGAGAGGTGGGCTGCCCTCATCTGTAGCAGTGATGCTGATATTATATTGAGATGTTTCCTCTCTGTCAAGAGGACCGTCCACCACCAGAGAATAGTAATTCTTATAATTGGACTCTAACGTAAATGGGACGTTATTGGAAATTTTACAGTTCACCATCCCATTCTTACCTCCGTCTTTATCAAACACTGAAACAAGTGCAATCGCGGTGCCGGTGGACGCGTCCTCTTTCACAGTGTTTAACAATGACGTGACTGTAATTTCAGGGGCATTGTCATTAACGTCCAAAACCTCAATCAATAATTTGGCATGTGACGTCATCGGCGAGGAAGCTCCATCACTGGCTTTTACTCGAATCTCAAAAGCATTATTCTGTTCAAAGTCGATGTTCTTTTTATTTGTTATAGTCCCAGTATTTTCGTCTATAGCAAATAGATTTGTTTGTTTTCCTCGGCCCACTTCACTGAATGAATATAAAACTTGTCCATTCGGGCCTGCATCTAAATCCGTAGCATTTAATGCTATTATTGATGTGCCTATTTTTGTGTTCTCATATATAGTGGCTTTATACAGAGTCTGACTGAATACAGGAGCGTTATCATTACTGTCTAAGACATTGATAATAATGACCATGGTCCCTGATTTAGCAGGAGATCCACCATCAATTGCAGTCAAAATGAGTTGAATCACAGACTGTTTTTCTCTGTCTAAAACCTTCTGAAGCACCAATTCCGGAGTTACACTCTCTCCTTTATGTGTAGCGAGAGAGAAGTGTTCATTTTGGCTCAGCTTGTAGGTATTTACTGTATTTTTACCGACGTCTGCATCGTGAGCTGGATGCAGGGGGAGTTTATCTCCTGCTGCTGTACTTTCTGTGATGTTTATTCCCTGTGATGTTGTTTGAAATACCGGGGAATTGTCATTTACATCCAGGATAATAATTTCAATTCGGTACAGTTTTAACGGGTTATTAATAACTGCTTCTACGCTAAGTGAACATTTGGGCTCGTCTCCGCAGAGTTCCTCTCGATCTATTCTCTCATTAACATACAGGGCGCCAGTCTTCAGATTTACCTCGAAATATTTGGTCTTTGATCCAGCAACGATCTGAAACATGCGAGACTCCAAATCCTGGACATTGATGTTCAGATCTTTCGCGATATTTCCCACAACAGTGCCCACGTTTACCTCCTCTGAGACGGAGTAAGAGAGCTGCCCGGACACCGCTTTCCAGTAACAATCCAGCAGCACAACCAAGAGATAAATCCACACAGAGCTCGTTCTGCTCGGAAAATACATTATTCCACACATCGAGAGACAGCATGAAGGCCACTCTGGAGATGACGATACAACAACCAGGTCAAGATCACTGAAGAAATAGTCCAAAGAAATATTTCGTCATTCTCTCCACCAAACAACACGACCGTTCTTTGTCGTCCGACCTCTCCTTGTAACAAAGCCCACAGACACATCATCCGCTGAATCTGGGAGGAGCCCTAAGCCATCGAATAGAGCGTCTCGATGTTGTGGTCTGCAGTGTCCCCGTGTGGACATATGTCATAACTACATGTCACATCTAACATGATAAATCTGTGTAGCAGTGACCATTCACTATTCTCCATAAACATTAAACAATTGCAAAAACCAGAAAATGAAGAAATAACCAGCAATGCTTCGGCCACTGATTACTAAAATTCACATTGATTATAAGAACAATTTGTTCTTAAGAAAGTTCTTCTACGTGAGGTCATCTGAAATTTTAAACAAAACCTTAAAACAGCAACAGTATGCATGTAAATACAGACACTGGTTTTTCATATTTTCACTAATCCAAAGTGCAAAGTGACTGTAAGATTGAATCGAAATAGTTTTTTTTTAATAAAAACTTTCAAATGTGTCATATATTCTTCAAAACTTGTGGACACATGTAACTATGTGTCAATGTATATAAACATATTTCGCACTCCAGCAACGTTGTGTTCTGCATTATGCTCCAGGAATTGCATGAAAGTTTCGCAAATTGCTTTCAGCACCACGGATAGCGACGCACAAAGAAAATGTGAATCGGCAGAAAACATTGACTGAATTTAAGATATATTAACATGATAACAACAAGCGGCAGTCTACGGTATCAAACTTCAAACCCAACAATCAGGATTGCATGTTTGTTATGCTTTCTGTTTCATTGGTGAAAAGGAGAACCCATGTAAATGTCAAGGCTCTAAATTATTATTGCACAACACAGAGCGCTTTACGTTAACGTAAAACCAAGTAAGCATCTCGTGACTGATGGGATATTTCAAGTTTACTGAATACATTGTCTTACCTTCTCTTTGTTGGGTAAAGTCTGAGTTCGTGTAAAAGTGTCTCCTCCATTTATACTGATGAGTTCACCATCTACAGGCGGAAACGGTGCGGGGAAAACCACTACGTCACTCTTGAGCGTGTCTGAGCTGAAACACACGTCATACTGCTGAGTAGATTTCGAGTAAGACCAGCTCCCGTCAGGGTGGGTGGTGATCATTGGGGCGCCGTACCTGCTGAAAGTGCCGTCTGTCCTGTGGCATCTGACAGCTATTAAACTGATGAGGCTCAGTAGGAAGATGACTGACACCGCCACAATGGCGATCAGCAGATACAGGTTTAAATCAGAGAAGCTCTCCTCCTTTATGGGCACATGTCTGAACTGAGTCTGGATGTCAGCTGTGCTCTCAACCACCACCACATCAATAGACACAGTAGCTGACATGGAGGGTTCTCCGTTATCAGAAACCAACACCACCAAGGGGTGAGTTTTCAGGTCATTGTCACTCATTCTCCTCTTAGTCCTGATTTCTCCGGTGCTGGTTCCGATCCGGAAGAGGTTGTTTCCTTTGGGCTCAGACAGGTGATAAGAAAGCAGCGCGTTGTATCCAGAGTCTGCGTCTACAGCCCTGATCTTTGCCACAAAGTATCCCGCTTCAGCAGAGTAGGGGATGCTCTCGCTGTTAACGGAGCCGTGCTCAGAATAGGGCGCGAGAATAGTTGGATTATTGTCGTTCTCATCCAGGATCAAAACGTTCACAGTCACGTTGCTGCTGAGCGGAGGAACACCAGAGTCTGTGGCCTGAACATTAAACTGAAACGCTTTCAGCTCCTCGTAGTTAAAAGACTGCAGGCTGACTATATCTCCAGTCTCTGAGTTGATGTTCACCATTGTGGAGAGCGGCAGTGAGTTACTGCTGTTGTGTAAAAACGAATAGCTCACGTGACCATTTTGATTGATGTCAGCATCGATTGCTGAAACAGTTTTAATAACTGCTCCTACTGGACTGTTTTCTTTCACATAGACATTAATAATGTTTTCTGTGAATAGAGGTTTGTTGTCATTCACATCTGAGACGTGTACATTAATAACGCTCGTGCTGGAGAGAGGTGGGCTGCCCTCATCTGTAGCAGTGATGCTGATATTATATTGAGATGTTTCCTCTCTGTCAAGAGGACCGTCCACCACCAGAGAATAGTAATTCTTATAATTTGACTCTAACTTAAATGGGACATTATTGGAAATTTCACAGTTCACCATCCCATTCTTACCTCCGTCTTTATCAAACACTGAAACAAGTGCAATCGCGGTGCCGATGGACGCGTCCTCTTTCACAGTGTTTAACAATGATGTGACGGTAATTTCAGGCGCATTGTCATTAACGTCCAAAACTTCAATCAATAATTTGGCATGTGACGTCATCGGAAAAATAGCCCCATCACTGGCTTGCACTCTAATCTCAAAAGCATTATTCTGTTCAAAGTCGATATTTTTTGTGTTTGTAACAGTCCCTGTGTTTTCATCTATAGCAAACAGATCAGTTTGCTCACCCTGGTCTATTTCAATTAAGGAATATGATATTTGTCTGTTCTGACCTGCATCTATATCAGTAGCATTCAGGGTTACGATCGAAGTTCCAGTCTTTACATTCTCATAAATGCTAGCTTTGTATAGCGTTTGACTAAAAATTGGAGGATTGTCGTTAATATCTAACACATTGATTATGATCCTCATACTTCCTGATTTAGCAGGAGCTCCTCCATCAATCGCATTCAGTGTCAGTCGAATCACAGACTGTTTTTCTCTGTCTAAAGCCTTCTGAAGCAGTAATTCTGGGGTTTCACTTTCCCCTTTATGTGTAGCGAGAGAGAAGTGTTCATTTTGGCTCAGCTTATAGGTGTTTACTGCATTTTTACCGACGTCTGCATCGTGAGCTCTTTTCAAAAGGAATTTAGCCCCCGTTGCTGTGTTCTCTGTAATGTTAATAACTTGTGATGCGCTTCGAAATGCCGGTGAATTATCATTTACATCCAGGACTATAATTTCAATCCGGTACAGTTTTAACGGGTTATTAATAACTGCTTCTACGCTAAGTGAACATTTGGGCTCGTCTCCGCAGAGTTCCTCTCGATCTATTCTCTCATTAACATACAGGGCGCCAGTCTTCAGATTTACCTCGAAATATTTGGTCTTTGATCCAGCAACGATCTGAAACATGCGAGACTCCAAATCCTGGACATTGACGTTCAGATCTTTCGCGATATTTCCCACAACAGTGCCCACGTTTACCTCCTCTGAGACGGAGTAAGAGAGCTGCCCGGACACCGCTTCCCAGTAACAATCCAGCAGCACAACCAAGAGATATATCCACACAGAGCTCGTTCTGCTCGGAAAATACATTATTCCACACATCGAGAAAGAGCATGAAGGCCACTCTGGAGAGTATGTTAAGACAACCACCAGATCATGATCAAGGAAGAAATAGTCCAAAGAAATATTTCGTCATTCTCTCCACCAAACAACACGACCGTTCTTTGTCCTCCGACCTCTCCTTGTAACAAAGCCCACAGACACATCATCCGCTGAATCTGGGAGGAGCCCTAAGCCATCGAATAGAGCGTCTCGATGTGATGGTCTGCAGTGTCCCCGTGTGGACATATGTCATAACTACATGTCACATCTAACATGATAAATCTGTTTAGCAGTGACCATTCTCGATTCTTTTGAAACATCAAGGAAATGCAAAAATCTGAAAATCAAAACAATTAACAAGAACGATCAGTCCACTGATTCCTAATATTCATATGAATTACACGAGTGACGTGTTCTTAACAAAGTTCTTCATTAGATTATCTGAAGTTAAGAACAATGCCATAAAACAGTGTCAGTGTGTTATGACGGTGACATTACAAAAACTGGTTATCTCAATATGTCTAATCTAAAGTGCAAAGTGACTGTAAGATTGAATCCCAATAGTTTTACTTTAATAGAAACTATGAAATATGTAATATACTGTTCAAAACTTATGGACACATGTACAGTATATGTAATTGTATTGAAAATATATGATACAAAGCTGCAACATTTTGTTCTTTGTCATGTTCTTTGAATTGTATGCTAGTTTTGCTAGTTGCGTTCAGCACCATGGACAGCAACACACAAATAAAATACGAATCGGCAGGAAAAAAGACTGAATTTAAGACACAAAATCATATAAACAGCAATCGAAAGTCTACAATATCCAACTACGGACTCAGTTTTCAAGATTCCATCTTTATAATACTTATCAATTTATTATTGAAAGAGAACCGATGTCAAGACTGCAACCTATAGTGACTGGCTAAGCATCTCGTCACTGATTCGATATTTCAACTTCACTTGATGTATTTTTCTCTTACCTTTTCTTTGTTGGGTAAAGTTTGAGTCCGGGTAAAAGTGTCTCCTCCGTTTATACTGATGAGTTCACCATCTACTGGCGGAAACGGTGCGGGGAAAACCACTACGTCACTCTTGAGCGTGTCTGAGCTGAAACACACGTCATACTGCTGAGTAGATTTTGAGTAAGACCAGCTCCCGTCAGGGTGGGTGGTGATCATTGGGGCGCCGTACCTGCTGAAAGTGCCGTCTGTCCTGTGGCATCTGACAGCTATTAAACTGATGAGGCTCAGCAGGAAGATGACTGACACCGCCACAATGGCGATCAGCAGATACAGGTTTAAATCAGAGAAGCTGTCCTCCTTTATGGGCACATGTCTGAACTGAGTCTGGATGTCAGCTGTGCTCTCAACCACCACCACATCAATAGACACAGTAGCTGACAGGGAGGGTTCTCCGTTATCAGAAACCAACACCACCAAGGGGTGAGTTTTCAGGTCATTGTCACTCATTCTCCTCTTAGTCCTGATTTCTCCGGTGCTGGTTCCCATACGGAAGAGGTTGTTTCCTTTGGGCTCAGACAGGTGATAAGAAAGCAGCGCGTTGTATCCAGAGTCTGCGTCTACAGCCCTGATCTTTGCCACAAAGTATCCCGCTTCAGCAGAATAGGGGATGCTCTCGCTGTTAACGGAGCCGTGCTCAGAATAGGGCGCGAGGATAGTTGGATTATTGTCATTCTCATCCAGGATCAAAACGTTCACAGTCACATTGCTGCTGAGCGGAGGAACACCAGAGTCTGTGGCCTGAACTTTAAACTGAAACGTTTTCAGCTCCTCGTAGTTAAAAGACTGCAGGCTGACTATATCTCCAGTCTCTGAGTTGATGTTCACCATTGTGGAGAGCGGTAGTGAGTTACTGCTGTTGTGTAAAAACGAATAGCTCACGTGACCATTTTGATTGATGTCAGCATCGATTGCTGAAACAGTTTTAATAACTGCTCCTACTGGACTGTTTTCTTTCACATAGACATTAATAATGTTTTCTGTGAATAGAGGTTTGTTATCATTCACATCTGAGACGTGTACATTAATAACGCTCGTGCTGGAGAGAGGTGGGCTGCCCTCGTCTGTAGCAGTGATGCTGATATTATATTGAGATGTTTCCTCTCTGTCAAGAGGACCGTCCACCACCAGAGAATAGTAATTCTTATAATTGGACTCTAACTTAAATGGGACGTTATTGGAAATTTTACAGTTCACCATCCCATTCTTACCTCCGTCTTTATCAAACACTGAAACAAGTGCAATAGCGGTGCCGATGGACGCGTCCTCTTTCACAGTGTTTAACAATGACGTGACTGTAATTTCAGGGGCATTGTCATTAACGTCCAAAACTTCAATCAGTAATTTGGCATGTGAAGTCATCGGCGAGGAAGCTCCATCACTGGCTTGTACTCTAATCTCAAAAGCATTATTCTC
Organism: Semicossyphus pulcher; assembly: GCF_022749685.1. NCBI lineage: Eukaryota > Metazoa > Chordata > Actinopteri > Labriformes > Labridae > Semicossyphus > Semicossyphus pulcher. The sequence continues at coordinate 20,426,378 of NW_027211693.1, forward strand.
CTCAAAGTCGATGTTCTTTATATTTGTTACAGTCCCTGTTTTTACATCTATAGCAAATAGATTCGTTTGTTTTCCACGGCCCACTTCACTGAAAGAATATAAAATTTGTCCATTCGAGCCTGCATCCAAATCAGTTGCATTCAATGCTATTATAGATGTGCCTATCTTTGTATTTTCATAAACACTGGCTTTATACAATGTTTGGCTGAATATAGGAGCGTTATCATTAATGTCTAAAACATTTACATTTATGACCATAGTGCCTGATTTAGCAGGAGTTCCTCCATCTATGGCTGTCAGTATAAGTCGAAGCACGGACTGTTTTTCTCTGTCTAAAGCCTTCTGAAGCACTAATTCGGCAGTGACGCCTTCCGCTTTATGTGTAGCGAGAGAGAAATGTTCATTTTGACTCAGCTTGTAGGTATTTACTGTATTTTTACCGACGTCTGCATCGTGAGCTGGATACAGGGGAAATTTAGCTCCTGCCGTTGTGCTCTCAGTGATATTAATTGCCTGTGACGGTCTTTGAAATGAAGGTGAATTATCATTTACATCCAAGATGATAATTTCAATTCGGTACAGTTTTAACGGGTTATTAATAACTGCTTCTACGCTAAGTGAACATTTGGGCTCGTCTCCGCAGAGTTCCTCTCGATCTATTCTCTCATTAACATACAGGGCGCCAGTCTTCAGATTTACCTCGAAATATTTGGTCTTTGATCCAGCAACGATCTGAAACATGCGAGACTCCAAATCCTGGACATTGATGTTCAGATCTTTCGCGATATTTCCCACAACAGTGCCCACGTTTACCTCCTCTGAGACGGAGTAAGAGAGCTGCCCGGACACCGCTTTCCAGTAACAATCCAGCAGCACAACCAAGAGATAAATCCACACAGAGCTCGTTCTGCTCGGAAAATACATTATTCCACACATCGAGAGACAGCATGAAGGCCACTCTGGAGATGACGATACAACAACCAGGTCAAGATCACTGAAGAAATAGTCCAAAGAAATATTTCGTCATTCTGTCCACCAAACAACACGACCGTTCTTTGTCGTCCGACCTCTCCTTGTAACAAAGCCCACAGACACATCATCCGCTGAATCTGGGAGGAGCCCTAAGCCATCGAATAGAGCGTCTAAATGTGATGGTCTGCAGTGTCCCCGTGTGGACATATGTCATAACTACACGCTACATTAAAAATGGTAAAAGTGGTTAGTAGTGACCATTCCCAATCCTCCATAAACATCAAGCAATAACCAAAAACGTTCAGACTACCGATAACTAAAATTCACATTGTAAGTGACTGTAAGATTCAATCGAAATTGTTTTTGTATGAATACAACTATGAAATATGTCAAATATTGTTCAAAACTTATGGACACATGTATGTGTTAATATATACAAGGAAGATTGTGCACTCCAGCAACGTTTTGTCCTGTAGTATGTTCCCGGAATTGCATGAAATGTCAGCACCACGGATAGCGACGCAATAAGAAAATGTGAATCGGCAGAAAATAGGACTGAATTTAAGATAAAAAAACATTCTAACAACAATCGACAGTCAACATTATCAAACTTCCATCCCAATATTCATGATTACATGTCTATTATGCTTTCTGCCATTAAAGGATAACCCATGTTAATGTCAAGAAAAATTATTGCACTGAGCACTTTAACTTGACATAAAACCAAGTATACATTTCGTTACTGATGCGATAATTATAGTTTACTTGATACATTTTCTTACCTTTTCTTTGTTGGGTAAAGTCTGAGTTCTTGTAAAAGTGTCTCCTCCATTTATACTGATCAGTTCACCATCTACAGGTGGAAACGGTGCGGGGAAAACCACTACGTCACTCTTGAGCGTGTCTGAGCTGAAACACACGTCATACTGCTGAGTAGATTTCGAGTAAGACCAGCTCCCATCAGGGTGGGTGGTGATCATTGGGGCGCCGTACCTGCTGAAAGTGCCGTCTGTCCTGTGGCATCTGACAGCTATTAAACTGATGAGGCTCAGCAGGAAGATGACTGACACCGCCACAATGGCGATCAGCAGATACAGGTTTAAATCAGAGAAGCTCTCCTCCTTTATGGGCACATGTCTGAACTGAGTCTGGATGTCAGCTGTGCTCTCAACCACCACCACATCAATAGACACAGTAGCTGACAGGGAGGGTTCTCCGTTATCAGAAACCAACACCACCAAGGGGTGAGTTTTCAGGTCATTGTCACTCATTCTCCTCTTAGTCCTGATTTCTCCGGTGCTGGTTCCGATCCGGAAGAGGTTGTTTCCTTTGGGCTCAGAGAGGTGATATGAAAGCAGCGCGTTGTATCCAGAGTCTGCGTCTACAGCCCTGATCTTTGCCACAAAGTATCCCGCTTCAGCAGAATAGGGGATGCTCTCGCTGTTAACGGAGCCGTGCTCAGAATAGGGCGCGAGAATAGTTGGATTATTGTCATTCTCATCCAGGATCAAAACGTTCACAGTCACGTTGCTGCTGAGCGGAGGAACACCAGAGTCTGTGGCCTGAAGTTTAAACTGAAACGTTTTCAGCTCCTCGTAGTTAAAAGACTGCAGGCTGACTATATCTCCTGTCTCTGAGTTGATATTCACCATTGTAGATAACGGTATGGAGTTACTATTACTCTCTATAATTGAATAGCTCACCTGGGCATTTTGATCAATGTCTGCATCCACGGCAGTCACTCTCTTAAGAACAGCTCCTACTGGACTGTTCTCTTCTAAATAAACATTGACAAAAGTGTCTGAAAAACGCGGCGGGTTGTCATTGACATCAGAAATATAAACTGTAAGGTCGCTGGTGCTCGTGAGAGCGGGGCTTCCATCATCTGTAGCTGTGATTGTGACATTATAATATGAAGCACTCTCTCTGTCCAGCTGTCCGTCCACTACTAAAGAGTAATAATTTTTATAGTTGGTTTCTAATTTGAAGGGGCCTACATTTTTAATATCACAATGAACTACTCCATTTTTACCTCCATCTCTGTCCAGGACTGACACAAGTGCAACAGCCGTACCTATTTTTGCATCCTCTTTCACTTTGTTGATCAGTGATGTCACAGATATTTCAGGTGTGTTGTCATTTAAATCCAACACCTCTATTAGTACTTTGCACTGTGCTGCCATTGGCGGAGAGCCTTTATCAGTTGCTTGCACGCGGATTTCAAACGCCGGGTGCTCTTCAAAGTCAATCTTTCCTTTAACTGTCAATAATCCTGTTTTTTCATCAATCTGAAATATTTCCAAAATATGGTCTTGATCTTTGCTGCCGAGTGAGTATGAAATCTCCCCGTTTGGCCCTTCATCTGCGTCTGTTGCTGTTACTGTTATCACTGATGCACCAAGCGGTACATTTTCAGTAATGCTTGTTTTATACAATGATTTGGAAAATACTGGCACGTTATCGTTGACGTCTAAGACGTAAATTATTATCTGTGAAGTACCAGATTTCGGAGGTGTGCCGCCATCTACAGCAGTCAGTGTGAGTTTAATTACAGGCTGTTTTTCTCGGTCTAAAGGTTTCTGGAGGACGAGCTCAGCAGACACACTCTCTCCTTTGTTCACTGATAATAAAAAGTGTTCATTTTGATTTAGCTTGTACGTACTGATACCATTTTTTCCTACATCGCTGTCATATGCAGACAACACGAGAAATTTAGTCCCAGGTAGTGTGCTTTCAGCTATTTCAATACTCTGCGAATTAGTAGTGAACGACGGATAATTGTCATTAACGTCTAGAATATTTACTTCTAGCCGATAAAGCTTCAACGGTACGTTTAACACAGCCTCTAAGCTCACTGTGCATTGTGTTGCCTTCGCACAGAGCTCCTCTCTGTCTATTCTGTCACTAACAAAGAGAACGCCAGTCTTTAGATTTACCTCGAAAAAATTTCTTTTTGATCCGGTAACAATCTGAAACATACGAGACTCCAAATCATCGATGCTGAGGTTTAGATCCTTGGCTATATTCCCCACAGAAGTCCCAGGATTCACCTCCTCTGATATGGAGTATGAGAGCTGCCCGGACACCGCTTCCCAGTAACAATCCAGCAGCAAAAATAACACGTATGCCACCACAGGACTCTTGTTATTTGAAGACATAATCCAACCCGACGTGAATCCAACATAGAAACAAATCTAAAGGATGTCGATAATTGGGAACGTGTTTTCCCCTTTCTTCTAATTTGTCCACAGTGCAGATAATGCTCCAGCCTTCTCTCTGTGCCTCTGCGTCTCTTTGTGTCGAAGCCCTACAAGGCATCATCACGCTCTTAATCTGGGAGGGGCCACAGGATTTTAATATTATAGTGTCTGTGTTATGGTCTGCAGTGCCCCCTCATGGCCTTGTGGACTAATTACATAACAATCCACAAGCCAAACAGTATGACATTACACAATCCATCCCTCGTTAATACTCGTTACCAAATGAGCATTTTTAAAATGAACACAAAGCAGGGAAATATCAAGTTGCTTTCTTAAATTTTTTTTTTTAGTTAACTGGTCTTATTATTATTTTATACAATTTGTATCTATTTCAAAATAAGGGTGAGGTGGTATGCTTACGCTTTTGACTGATAAGCAATAACAGGCAAACAATAATTTGCAATGTATGGTAAATTGACTAAGAGCACAACATTTCAAAGAGTGATTGCTGATATGCTAAAACAGCCGTTTACGCTAACTGACGGAGTTGGCAGAAAAACAATAAGTAATTTATATTGCAGCAAAATAACGGAGATTGGAAACCACAAAACAGCCAACATTGCAAACTCAGCCGTTAAATCAATTGTGAAAACTAGGCACAAAACAAACAATCTCCTTGCAGTGCCATTTTGAAAGTTGAAACTCTGAACGTGATTTATACTTGTCTACAGCACCATAGACAGCGACTAATGCATTGGCTCAGAAAAGACTAGTTTACACGTTGAAGACAATGTGAGGCACAAAACCTCTTCACATAATTAAGTTGGAGAAATAGGGCGAAACCATTTTTTCCCACAACAACCTGTTTTACTTTAGTAAACATTTTACAAGTATACAAGAAAATAGGCACAACAAACTACGTACGAATGGCAAAAGTGAGCTTATATTGTTTAAATTGGTAGGCCATTACAGACGTTTTTCTCTTACCTTTTCTTTGTTGGGTAAAGTCTGAGTTCGTGTAAAAGTGTCTCCTCCATTTATACTGATGAGTTCACCATCTACAGGTGGAAACGGTGCGGGGAAAACCACTACGTCACTCTTGAGCGTGTCTGAGCTGAAACACACGTCATACTGCTGCGTAGATTTCGAGTAAGACCAGCTCCCGTCGGGGTGGGTGGTGATCATTGGGGCTCCGTACCTGCTGAAAGTGCCGTCTGTCCTGTGGCATCTGACAGCTATTAAACTGATGAGGCTCAGCAGGAAGATGACTGACACCGCCACAATGGCGATCAGCAGATACAGGTTTAAATCAGAGAAGCTGTCCTCCTTTATGGGCACATGTCTTAACTGAGTCTGGATGTCAGCTGTGCTCTCAACCACCACCACATCAATAGACACAGTAGCTGACAGGGAGGGTTCTCCGTTATCAGAAACCAACACCACCAAGGGGTGAGTTTTCAGGTCATTGTCACTCATTCTCCTCTTAGTCCTGATTTCTCCGGTGCTGGTTCCGATCCGGAAGAGGTTGTTTCCTTTGGGCTCAGAGAGGTGATAAGAAAGCAGCGCGTTGTATCCAGAGTCTGCGTCTACAGCCCTGATCTTTGCCACAAAGTATCCCGCTTCAGCGGAATAGGGGATGCTCTCGCTGTTAACGGAGCCGTGCTCAGAATAGGGCGCAAGAATAGTTGGATTATTGTCATTCTCATCCAGGATCAAAACGTTCACAGTCACGTTGCTGCTGAGCGGAGGAACACCAGAGTCTGTGGCCTGAAGTTTAAACTGAATCGTTTTCAGCTCCTCGTAGTTAAAAGACTGCAGGCTGACTATATCTCCTGTCTCTGAGTTGATGTTCACCATTGTGGAGAGCGGCAGTGAGTTACTGCTGTTGTGTAAAAACGAATAGCTCAAGTGACCATTTTGATTGATGTCATTATCGATTGCTGAAACAGATTTAATAACTGCTCCTACTGGACTGTTTTCTTTCACATAGACATTAATAATGTTTTCTGTGAATAGAGGTTTGTTGTCATTCACATCTGAGACGTGTACATTAATAACGCTCGTGCTGGAGAGAGGTGGGCTGCCCTCATCTGTAGCAGTGATGCTGATATTATATTGAGATGTTTCCTCTCTGTCAAGAGGACCGTCCACCACCAGAGAATAGTAATTCTTATAATTGGACTCTAACGTAAATGGGACGTTATTGGAAATTTTACAGTTCACCATCCCATTCTTACCTCCGTCTTTATCAAACACTGAAACAAGTGCAATCGCGGTGCCGATGGACGCGTCCTCTTTCACAGTGTTTAACAATGACGTGACTGTAATTTCAGGGGCATTGTCATTGACATCCAAAACTTCAATCAATAATTTGGCATGTGAAGTCATCGGCGAGGAAGCTCCATCACTGGCTTGTACTCTAATCTCAAAAGCATTATTCTGTTCAAAGTCGATATTCTTTTTATTTGTGACAGTCCCTGTTGTTTCATCTATAACAAACAAATCACTTTGTTTCCCCCGGCCTAGTTTACTGAACGAATACAACACTTGTCCATTCGGACCTGCGTCTAAATCAGTAGCATTTAACATTATTATCGATGTTCCTATCTTTACATTTTCAAACACACTTGCTTTATACAACGTTTTACTGAACACAGGAGCGTTATCGTTGATGTCCAAAACATTAACTATAATGACCAAACTGCCTGATTTAGCAGGAGTTCCTCCATCAATCGCAGTCAATGTCAGTCGAATCACAGACTGTTTTTCTCTGTCTAAAGCTTTTTGCAGGACTAATTCTGGGGTTACACTCTCTCCTTTATGTGTAGCGAGAGCGAAGTGTTCATTTTGGCTTAGCTTGTAGGTATTAACTGTATTTTTACCGACGTCTGCATCGTCAGCTGGATGCAGGGGAAATCTGGCCCCCGTTAATGTGTTCTCTGTAATGTTTATCACCTCTGACGCGCTTAGAAATGACGGTGAGTTATCATTTACATCTAAGATTATCATTTCAATCCTGTACAGTTTTAAAGGATTATTAATAACCGCCTCTACGCTAAGTGAACATTTGGGCTCGTCTCCGCAGAGTTCCTCTCGATCTATTCTCTCATTAACATACAGGGCGCCAGTCTTCAGATTTACCTCGAAATATTTGGTCTTTGATCCAGCAACGATCTGAAACATGCGAGACTCCATATCCTGGACATTGATGTTCAGATCTTTCGCGATATTTCCCACAACAGTGCCCACGTTTACCTCCTCTGAGACGGAGTAAGAGAGCTGCCCGGACACCGCTTCCCAGTAACAATCCAGCAGCACGACCAAGAGATAAATCCATACAGATCTCGTTCTGCTCGGAAAATACATTATTCCACACATCGAGAAAGAGAATGAAGGCCACTCTGGAGAGTATGTTAAGACAACCACCAGATCATGATCAAGGAAGAAAGAGTCCAAAGAAATATTTCGTCATTCTCTCCACCAAACAACACGACCGTTCTTTGTCGTCCGACCTCTCCTTGTAACAAAGCCCACAGACACATCATCCGCTGAATCTGGGAGGAGCCCTAAGCCATCGAATAGAGCGTCTCAATGTGATGGTCTGCAGTGTCCCCGTGTGGACATATGTCATAACTACATGCTACATTAAACATGGTAAGACTGGTTAGTAGCAACCATTCACTATTCCCCTTAAACATGAAACAATTGCAAAAACCAGAAAATCAAGCAATAACCAACGATGTTTAGGCCACTGTAACTAGAATTCACATTATTTATAAGAATAAATTGTTCATTAGAAAGTTCTTCTTCATGAGATTATCTGAAGTTTAAAACGAAGCCTTAAAACAGTAACAGTGTGTATCTTGGTGGTGAAATTACAGAAACAGGTTTTTCATATTTTTTTCTAGTCTGAGGTACAAAGTGTAAGATCGAATCGACGTAGTGTTCTTCAAGAAAATCAGTGAAATGAGTATTACATTGTTAAAAACCTATGGACACATGTATGTGTTTATGTATTCAAAAATAATTTTGCACTCCAGCATCGTTTTGTTCTGCATTATGTTCTCGGAATTCCATGCAAGTTTCGGAAGTTGCGTTCAGCACCACGGATAGCGACGCAGAAAGACAATATGAATGGGCAGGAAAAAACAACAAACTGATTTTGAGATAGAAAAACACATTAACAGCATGCGACAGTCTCCAGTATGGGACTACAGACTCAATATTGAGTATTAAATGCCTATAATGATAATGATAATAATTGCTTCCTTATTAAAAAGGAGAACCAATGCAAATGTCATGACTCTAAATAATTATTACATAGCACACAGCTATTTACGTTAAGGAAAAGCAAAGTACGCATCTTGTGACTGATGCGATATCTTAAGTTGACTTGATACATTGTCTTACCTTCTCTTTGTTGGGTAAAGTCTGCGTTCTTGTAAAAGTGTCTCCTCCATTTATACTGATCAGTTCACCATCTACAGGTGGAAACGGTGCGGGGAAAACCACTACGTCACTCTTGAGCGTGTCTGAGCTGAAACACACGTCATACTGCTGAGTAGATTTCGAGTAAGACCAGCTCCCGTCAGGGTGGGTGGTGATCATTGGGGCGCCGTACCTGCTGAAAGTGCCGTCTGTCCTGTGGCATCTGACAGCTATTAAACTGATGAGGCTCAGCAGGAAGATGACTGACACCGCCACAATGGCGATCAGCAGATACAGGTTTAAATCAGAGAAGCTCTCCTCCTTTATGGGCACATGTCTGAACTGAGTCTGGATGTCAGCTGTGCTCTCAACCACCACCACATCAATAGACACAGTAGCTGACAGGGAGGGTTCTCCGTTATCAGAAACCAACACCACCAAGGGGTGAGTTTTCAGGTCATTGTCACTCATTCTCCTCTTAGTCCTGATTTCTCCGGTGCTGGTTCCGATCCGGAAGAGGTTGTTTCCTTTGGGCTCAGAGAGGTGATAAGAAAGCAGCGCGTTGTATCCAGAGTCTGCGTCTACAGCCCTGATCTTTGCCACAAAGTATCCCGCTTCAGCAGAGTAGGGGATGCTCTCACTGTTAACGGAGCCGTGCTCAGAATAGGGCGCGAGAATAGTTGGATTATTGTCATTCTCATCCAGGATCAAAACGTTCACAGTCACGTTGCTGCTGAGCGGAGGAACACCAGAGTCTGTGGCCTGAAGTTTAAACTGAAACGTTTTCAGCTCCTCGTAGTTAAAAGACTGCAGGCTGACTATATCTCCTGTCTCTGAGTTGATGTTCACCATGGTAGATAACGGTATGGAGTAACTATTACTCTGTAAAAATGAATAGCTCACGTGACCATTTTGATTGATATCGGCATCAACTGCAGTCACTGCTTTAATAACGGCTCCTACCGGACTGTTCTCTTTCACATACACGTTAACTAGCTGCTCTGAGAAGTGAGGCGGGTTGTCATTGACATCAGAAACATGAACAGTCACTATGCTGGTGCTGGAGAGAGGTGGAGTCCCTTCATCAGTAGCTACGATAGTGACGTTGTACTGTGCCTGAGTCTCTCTGTCGAGAGGACCATTAACTACTAACGAATAATAATTTTTATAATTTGTCTCCAATTTAAACGGAGCATCATTCGCGATCACAGCTTTTACTGCACCATTTTTCCCTCCATCTTTGTCCAGCACAGACACAAGTGCAATTGCAGTACCTACTTCTGCGTCCTCTTTCACTGTGTTCAATAATGACGTCACAGTGACCTCAGGAGCGTTGTCGTTGAGGTCCACCACTTCCACTAGCACCTTACAATGAGCAGACATCGGAGGCTGGCCTTTGTCACTGGCCTGTGCATGAATCTCAAACGCAGGGTTTTCCTCATAGTCTATCTTACCTCTGACTAAAATTGCTCCTGTTTTGGGATCCATTTGAAATAAGTCTAACACACGATCCTGACCCTTTTTCCTCAAAGAGTATTCTATTTCACTGTTTAGACCCTCATCTGCGTCTGTTGCATTCAGTATGATCACAGTAGACCCTGCTGGTAAGTTTTCATTAACTTGCATTTTGTACAAAGATTTACTGAAAACAGGCGGATTGTCGTTAGTATCTAAAACGTTGATAATAATTTGAGAGGTGCCCGATCTTGATGGATTTCCTCCGTCTACTGCAGTTAGTGTGAGTTTTATAACAGAGTCCTTCTCCCTGTCTAAAGCTCTTTGCAGTACTAACTCGGCAGAAACACTGTCTCCCCCTTTGTGAACCTCTAAAGTAAAGTAATCATTTTTACTAAGCTTGTATGTATTTACAGCGTTCTTTTCAACATCCAAATCCGATGCCTCTATTAGTCCAAATTTCACTCCGGGTAAAGTATTTTCTGAAACATCAAGGGACTGCAGTTGCTCAGAAAAAACGGGTGCATTGTCGTTTATATCTGTTATTGTTATCTCTAAACGGTAAAGCTTCAGTGGGTCGTTGATGACGGCCTCCACATTGACGGTACATGTTGCAGCCTTCGCACAAAGCTCCTCACGGTCTATTCTTTCATTGACATAAAGCACACCCGTTTTCAGATTCACCTCGAAATATTTCCTCTTTGAGCCAGCAACGATCTGAAACATACGAGACTCTAAATCCTGGACATTCAGATTGAGATCCTTGGCGATATTTCCAACAGAAGTCCCAGGGTTTACCTCCTCTGAGACGGAATACGAGAGCTGTCCGCACACCGGTTCCCAGCAGCAATTCAGCAGTACGACCACAAGCCATATCCGACAAAGAATCGTTCTGCTAAAGAAATACATAATTATATCCAACGCAAAAAGGCATAAATCCCAGTCCGACTTCTCCCGTCAAACAGTCGTAATACAAGCAAACAACACGATTCCAGTTTCTAGCATTTTTTCAGCCAGCTTGGAAATGTCTGTCAGCCTTTTTCTTTCTCGCCCTGCGTCTCTTTGTCACAAAGCTCAGAGAAACCTCGTCATCGACCTCTGTTTCTGGGAGGAGTCTGCCTCCTGTAATAACGTTCAGATGTCATGGTCTATAGTGTCCCCATGTGGTCATTTGAAATAACTGCATTCAATCTCTGAAGGCAACACATTGTAGTTAACCTACTATTGAAATTGAGGCACTTCATAATAACAAATATAGCACTGCTCAAATATGTCAGACCATCATAATTCATGCCATTCGTCGTTCTTTTGTCTCTCATCACCCCCACCTCCCACCACTCTGTTATTGTTCTTTTTTTTTTTAAATCCACACCAATATGTAGCACTTTTAATGCCGGCCAAAAGAAACACAAATTCAAGACATGACGTATAGGCATCGAAGTAAAGCATTTAAGCCCATTAAAGACACAGTGGAAGCTGAAACAGCTGATGGAAAATAATATTCGCTTCATGTGTCCTTTTTCTAATTTAAAGCAGGGGATATGAATTTAATGACACACGCATTTACAATTTCTTCTCGAAATATGATGAAACCACGTTTATATCCTTTGTATCAGTAAATACATGTTTTTAAGACAATCCTTATGTCTGTGGTAGGAAACGACTCCTCACTTTTTTTCTATTAAACTAGTTTCCCGCGTTGCCAAACGTTCTCCTTAGGACAGTTTTGTTATTTCAGCACCATGGACAGCGACATATACTTCCTTTTGTGAAGGTTTACGTAGCCGATAAATAAACGCATTATTTTGGCTCGCGTATCATTTATTTCAAGACAAAGCCACAAAACACATTCACGTATGTAGTTTGAAAGTAATTACGTAATTTCACTTCAAGAACAAGAGTTGCTTTCAGCTTCAGGTCTCGAGTGAACAATCATGCGAACATATTGCTATTTTAAGGTTTTCTTACCTTTTCTTTGTTGGGTAAAGTCTGAGTTCTTGTAAAAGTGTCTCCTCCGTTTATACTGATAAGTTCACCATCTGCTGAAGGAAACGGTGCAGGGAAAACCACTACGTCACTCTTGAGCGTGTCTGAGCTGAAACACACGTCATACTGCTGAGTAGATTTCGAGTAAGACCAGCTCCCGTCAGGGTGGGTGGTGATCATTGGGGCGCCGTACCTGCTGAAAGTGCCGTCTGTCCTGTGGCATCTGACAGCTATTAAACTGATGAGGCTCAGCAGGAAGATGACTGACACCGCCACAATGGCGATCAGCAGATACAGGTTTAAATCAGAGAAGCTCTCCTCCTTTATGGGCACATGTCTGAACTGAGTTTGGATGTCAGCTGTGCTCTCAACCACCACCACATCAATAGACACAGTAGCTGACAGGGAGGGTTCTCCGTTATCAGAAACCAACACCACCAAGGGGTGAGTTTTCAGGTCATTGTCACTCATTCTCCTCTTAGTCCTGATTTCTCCGGTGCTGGTTCCGATCCGGAAGAGGTTGTTTCCTTTGGGCTCAGAGAGGTGATAAGAAAGCAGCGCGTTGTATCCAGAGTCTGCGTCTACAGCCCTGATCTTTGCCACAAAGTATCCCGCTTCAGCAGAATAGGGGATGCTCTCGCTGTTAACGGAGCCGTGCTCAGAATAGGGCGCGAGAATAGTTGGATTATTGTCATTCTCATCCAGGATCAAAACGTTCACAGTCACGTTGCTGCTGAGCGGAGGAACACCAGAGTCTGTGGCCTGAACTTTAAACTGAAACGTTTTCAGCTCCTCGTAGTTAAAAGACTGCAGGCTGACTATATCTCCAGTCTCTGAGTTGATGTTCACTATGGTAGATAACGGTATGGAGTTACTATTACTCTGTAAAAATGAATAGCTCACGTGACCATTTTGATTGATATCGGCATCAACTGCAGTCACTGCTTTAATAACGGCTCCTACCGGACTGTTCTCTTTCACATACACGTTAACCAGCTGCTCTGAGAAGTGAGGCGGGTTGTCATTGACATCAGAAACATGAACAGTCACTATGCTGGTGCTGGAGAGAGGTGGAGTCCCTTCATCGGTAGCTACGATAGTGACGTTGTACTGTGCCTGAGTCTCTCTGTCGAGAGGACCATTAACTACTAACGAATAATAATTTTTATAATTTGTCTCTAATTTAAACGGAGCATCATTCGCGATCACAGCTTTTACTGCACCATTTTTCCCTCCATCTTTGTCCAGCACAGAAACAAGTGCAATTGCAGTACCTACTTCTGCGTCCTCTTTCACTGTGTTCAGTAGTGACGTCACAGTGACCTCAGGAGCGTTGTCGTTGAGATCCACCACTTCTACCAGCACCTTACATTCTGCCAACATCGGAGGCTGGCCTTTGTCACTGGCCTGTGCATGAATCTCAAACGCAGGATTTTCCTCATAGTCTATCTTACCTCTGACTAAAATTGCTCCTGTTTTAGGATCAATTTCAAATATATCTAACACGTGATCCTGACCTTTACTTCTCAATGAATATTCTATTTCAGCATTTAACCCTTCATCTGCATCTGTTGCATTCAGAACGATAACAGTTTTACCTGCAGATAAGTTCTCAGGTATGCGTGCCTTGTACAAAGAACTACTGAAAACTGGGGCATTGTCGTTATTGTCTAAAACATTAATTATGATTTGACATGTCCCTGACTTGGGTGGATTTCCGCCGTCGACTGCAGTCACTGTAAGTCTTATAGTACTTTGTTTTTCTCGGTCTAAAGCTTTCTGAAGCACGAGCTGCGCAGACACACTCTCTCCCCCTTTGTGAACGTCTATAGAAAAATAATCATTTGGACTTAGCTTGTATGAACTAACACTGTTCTTCCCAACATCGAGATCTGAAGCGCCGATAAACCCAAACCTCCCTCCAGGCATAGTACTTTCAGCAATGTTCAGAGTCTGCAAATTCTCAGGAAAATACGGTGCATTATCATTTACATCGACTACGTTTACCTCTAAGCGATACAGCTTCAGTGGACTGTTGATCACAGCCTCTACATTGACGGTACATTTTGCAGTTTTAACACAAAGCTCCTCACGGTCGATTCTTTCATTGACATACAGCACACCCGTTTTAAGATTGACATCGAAATATTTCCTCTTTGATCCAGCAACGATCTGAAACATGCGAGACTCTAAATCCTGGACGTTTAGATTTAGATCCTTGGCGATATTTCCAACAGAAGTCCCCGGGTTTACCTCCTCAGATACAGAGTAAGAGAGCTGCCCACATACCGCTTCCAAACAGCAATGCATAAGAACAAAGACTAAATATATCCCGAAAGGGTTCCGTATCCTCCGCGTCGACATGCTTGTATCCAACGTGAACAGATCATGTGGAGTTTAGTCTCCAAAATCCCGTTAAATAATTCAAGATGAAAGCTAAGTGGTAGAATTTAAGTTGTCTACCCTCTGGATGGTAACAGACAAAGTGATGGCCACACAATCCTCTGTTTCACTGCGTCTCTTTCCAACAAAGCCCTGAGAAACATCATCATCCTCTCAATCTGGGAGGGGCCTGAAGCAACCAAGAGGCACATCGAAATGTGATGGTCTACAATGTCCCCGTGTGGTCATTTGAAGTAACTACATTCATCTCTAAAAATAGACAATTAACTCTTTTCTTCTGAAAATTCAGTTCAAAATATGACCAAGTCACAAATCACATGACACCAAAAACTGATCAGTTCCCTTCTTATTCACCGGTCCTTGCTTGTAAAAAAGGAGGATTATTTAAAAAAAAAAAATGCTATTCACGATACTTCCTTTCTCTATTTCCCTTTAAGTTGGGAGTATCCAAAGAGACATAATTTAAATGTGTTGAAAAATTAGGTTTGAATCACTTATAAATACATATAATTTATTTCAAGTAAACTCCAGTGTCAACTATACCACCAGGAAAGTGCAATAAGCATTTTTCGGGGTTCGAATAAATGTATGTTTAACACCTTCCAGACCCCACACACAAAGACTGACGGTGGCGCATATTTCAGTACCATAGACAGCGGCATCCTGCAGACCTCCCGGAGTATTGACTTAGCGGCATATTATACATTAACTTCACTATGGTCATAACTTTGGCCCATTTGCCAATACACATTAAAAGCATACTTAAATATAGAACGTGGAAATAATTAAATTTCATATGTAAGAATAAGAGAAACACAGAAGGACAATATATTGTATATATAGCACGTAAAAAGAAACGTGTTGCGTTTTTAATGCTTTCTTACCTTCTCTGTGTTAGGTAAAGTCTGCGTTCTGGTAAAAGTGTCTCCTCCATTTATACTGATCAGTTCACCATCTACAGGTGGAAACGGTGCGGGGAAAACCACTACGTCACTCTTGAGCGTGTCTGAGCTGAAACACACGTCATACTGCTGGGTGGCTTTCGAGTAAGACCAGCTCCCGTCAGGGTGGGTGGTGATCATTGGGGCGCCGTACCTGCTGAAAGTGCCGTCTGTCCTGTGGCATCTGACAGCTATTAAACTGATGAGGCTCAACAGGAAGATGACCGACACCGCCACAATGGCGATCAGCAGATACAGGTTTAAATCAGAGAAGCTCTCCTCCTTTATGGGCACATGTCTGAACTGAGTCTGGATGTCAGCTGTGCTCTCAACCACCACCACATCAATAGACACAGTAGATGACAGGGAGGGTTCTCCGTTATCAGAAACCAACACCACCAAGGGGTGAGTTTTCAGGTCATTGTCACTCATTCTCCTCTTAGTCCTGATTTCTCCGGTGCTGGTTCCGATCCGGAAGAGGTTGTTTCCTTTGGGCTCAGAGAGGTGATAAGAAAGCAGCGCGTTGTATCCAGAGTCTGCGTCTACAGCCCTGATCTTTGCCACAAAGTATCCCGCTTCAGCAGAATAGGGGATGCTCTCGCTGTTAACGGAGCCGTGCTCAGAATAGGGCGCGAGAATAGTTGGATTATTGTCATTCTCATCCAGGATCAAAACGTTCACAGTCACGTTGCTGCTGAGCGGAGGAACACCAGAGTCTGTGGCCTGAACTTTAAACTGAAACGTTTTCAGCTCCTCGTAGTTAAAAGATTGCAGGCTGACTATATCTCCAGTCTCTGAGTTGATGTTTACCATGGTAGATAACGGTAGTGGTTTACTGTTACTTTGTAACATTGAATAGCTCACCTGGCTGTTCCTGTCAACGTCAGCGTCAGTTGCAGTCACTGTTTTAATAGTTGCCCCCACTGGACTGTTCTCATTCACATATACATTAATTATGGGCTCTGGGAACAGAGGTGCGTTATCATTGACATCTGAAACCTGTATAGTAACTACACTCGTACTGGATAGAGACGGTGTTCCTTTATCAGCGGCGACTATGGTGACGTTGTAACTTGAGACCCTTTCTCTGTCCAAGAGTCCGTCTACTAACAAAGAATAATAATTTTTGTAGTTTTTTTCGAGCTTTAGTGGGACGTCGTTTTTTATTTCAGTTGTCACATCACCGTTTTTTCCATCGTCCTTATCGAGGACCGACACTAGAGCAACAACAGTACCTACGTCTGCGTCCTCTCCCACTGTGCTATGTAGTGACGTAACAGTGATCTCGGGAGCGTTATCGTTTACGTCGACCACTTCTACTAGCACCTTACAATGAGCAGACATAGGAGGCTGTCCTTTGTCACTGGCCTCTACGCGTATTTCAAAAGCCTTTTTTTCTTCAAAATCTATTTTTCCTTTTACCTTAATGACACCTGTTTGACTTTCAATTTCAAAGATATCAAGCACGTGATCTTGGTCTTTGCTTCTCAATGAATACACAATCTCACTGTTTAGGCCCTCGTCCGCATCGGTGGCATTCACAGTAGTTACCACTGTGCCCTGTGGTGTGTTTTCGGGGATTTTTGTCTTGTACAACGTTTCGCTGAATATTGGAATGTTATCGTTATTGTCTAAAACATTAATGACAATCTGTGAGGTGCCTGATTTTGGAGGACTCCCTCCATCTACAGCGGTCAGTGTCATAGTGATCACAGGCTGCTTCTCTCGGTCCAAAGCTTTCTGCAGCACTAACTCAGCAGACACACTGCCTCCTGCTTTGTGAACTGACAAAGAGAAATGCTCATTTTGACTTAATTTGTAAGTACTGACTCCGTTTCTCCCCACATCTGCATCAGTTGCTTCAGATAATGCGAATTTAACTCCTGGAAGAGTACTCTCTGCAATAAACAAATTCTGCAATTTTGTCGTAAACGATGGGGCGTTGTCATTTACATCTAAAATTTCCACGTCAATACGATAAAGCTTTAAAGGGTTATTTATCACGGCTTCAACGCTAACAGAACATTTAATTTCCTCTGCGCAAAGCTCCTCTCTGTCTATTCTCTCACTGACATACAGAACACCTGTCTTTAGATTTACCTCGAAGAATTTTCTTTTTGATCCAGTAACAATCTGAAACATACGGGATTCCAAGTCCTGTGAATTAATGTTTAAATCCTTAGCGATATTTCCAACAGGAGTCCCGAGGTTTACCTCCTCTGAGACGGAAAAGGAGAGCTGCCCAGACACCGCTTCCCAGTAACAATCCAGTAGAAAAAGAAATATCCCGAAATAGCTCCATCGACAAGACGAAGACATATTTCTGTCCAATATGAACAAATGTGACTTCCAACTGCTGTCAGTTTTTTGTCAAAATGGAAGATATCAGCCGAGGAGAGCTTCGTATGTGATTGGAAAGTGTTTCAGTGTTTGTTCCACCGTGCTCTCTTTATAACAAAGACTGGAGATATGTCCCAGTCGCCTGAAAACGGGAGGGGCCTAGTTTTATCAAAGAGTAGGGCTGTCTTAGGTGGATCAACAGCGGCGCCACGTGGTTAAATATGCAACTTGCAGAAATTAAATTAAAATGCAAAGTGGCTTCCTCTTCAGCCGCTATTAGTTACACCAAATTTGTACAGTGTTTGTGCTGCTGAACAGCCAAAACCAAAAAGTGAGAGCTACAAATGACATTTCAGCACCATGGACAGCAAAACGGAGCATGTTTAAGTGTAGAGCTATTCTGCCTGCTCTGATGTCGGAAGATTGTCAGAACTGTCAACTATAGATCCCAAAACCACACACACACACACACACACACACACACACACACACACACACACACACACACACACAGGCAGCTGTGGCTCAGAGAAACTAATCACTTATTGGAAGTCAACATGTCCAAATGTCCTTGAGCAAAACACTAATTTGCCACTTATCCTTGAAGGCATAGCCATTAGTGTAAGAATGTGTGTGGGGAAGGGTGAATGTGGCCGAAGTGTAAAACACGTTGAGTGGTCTGAAGACCACAAGGGCGTTATACAAGTGCAGTCCATTAATCATATAAACACACAAACACACCACACCTCTTTCTACCCCTTTCACTTTCTCTGCCATACTCATTTTCAATTTGTTTACTAGTCTGTAATTTGTAATTGTGTAGACTCTGTCAGTGAAGTTAGTTGCTCTTTTGGTGAAATGACATGGCTCAAAGAATTGACAGGTTCCATACCTGTTAATTTGGCTACCCTGTCCTGGTAGAAGGCTGAACACTGGCCCAAATAGGTAGAAAAATGTAATTTCTTAAATCATCCCTGAGGACATTACATAAAGTTAAGTTGACCCTATTTTTTTGCTGCACATAAACAGAAGGGACATCCATGTGCGGTGCTGTATTTTGGAGATTTTACAGTTTCTCCACATTTCCACAGCGACAGTAGTCATGAGCTTATGATCGTTCCCTCGTTTGTAATCCCAGGATTAAGCCCTGGGTTCAGGAACTCCTGTCCTATTTCCATTCAGCAGGGAAACATGATTTGATTTGACAATATTAATAACTATCAAAATCTGAGCCGCAGTCATCCCTTGACCCCAAAATGTAATAATAATAATAGCACACAAAGGATGACCTGTGAGCCTAATTCTCTTAATGTATGTCACGAGAAATTATAGAAGGGAGGACATTGAGTTGAATGAACACGTAGGTTATTTTAATAGATACAAACACACAGACCACCTGGCCCGTCAGACCAGGCTGCTCATGATGACATTCAATGATTCATAGTTTATTTGTAGGTCACTGTCTGTACTGCTCTGACCCTGCAGGACCTGTCTGGATTATATTTGTCATACAATCAACATGACAACATGGAGCACTGAGGCTACAGTTTACTCAGCACTGTTGAGAGATGTATCTCTTAAAAAGCATAAATCTTACCAGGGATTCTGTTTTTTGTCCTGCTGACATTGTGACATTATTTTGTAGGCCAAATACTTCTAAAATATGAATATAGAGTCAAACTGCCTCCAGACATGGCTTTTGAGGAAAACATAGCTACAATAGTGTCTATATTTACAATCCTCAAGTAAACCTGAAATTGCAAAGCCCACTATAGGCCATATGGAGGAAACTGATTGTGTAATTATGATCGTCCTCCTCTTTAAGTGCCAGATACAGCTCTACTAAGGATCATCTGCAGAGGGGTCAATGAATCCATAATTAACTCTATGCACTTCTGCAGGCACAGTAAATCAAAAATCATAAACATATACACCCAGACATGTGCACATGTGTGCATCTTCAATTTATACAATTTCATTGATTAAAGAACTCAAAATCCTTACGAACACAGAATTTCAGTCCTCATTTATGAACTCTATTTGCATTGATTAAAGTCACATTTCCTGAGGATATAATAATATGCTGAATAATTAATAGTGAATAAATGGCAGTTAAGAAATATACACAGTATTTGCTCTCCAAACACAGGGAGCGGTGCATAATAAATCTAGTGGTTAAATACATGTGTGCCTGTTACCCTGCTCCGTCTGTGGTATACCTATCACGTGATGTGGTTAAAGGAGTAACAGCAGGGATCAAAGGGGCAAAGGCAGTGAGTGGGAGGTGAGGGGAGCGAGGCGGCATGGGCGGAAGCAGTCCACAGCAGTGTTTTAGGCGTGTTCACTGCATTATTAAAGGGCTACCAACACATACAGTCACCAAATTAGCTTCTGCACCTCCTTCATATTATGATTTCATGATAGCCCTTTACATAGCCATCGGTTGTGTGTGTGTGCTTGTGATCAAGTGTGTGTTATAAGGGTGTGTACTGTACTGTTCATCTGTGTATGAGTAGATGGGGGAAGGGTGCTATCTGCACATGCTCCAAGGCGAGTCTCCCCCCCTTTCCTCTTTCCTTCTGCACAGCTCTCTTGTCTCCATAGCAACGCCATCTCAGGCACAGACATGATGCATGTGTGCACAAACACACACACCCTCACTAATGCAGAAGCCTATGTGGTTATTTTTGTAAAGGCATCTGATAGTATAAAAAATAATACACTGTATTTCCTACCCACTTTTACATTTTTAGCTGCTACAGTTCACTTCCACATATCTCTTTCATCTGACTGAAAGAATCAGATCTGATCATTTTGACACACCCACACACACTTACACACCAAACTCAAACAGCTTTCCTTTGCAAGCCATACCAGGCTGTCCACGTCTGCGCTCATGCATTGGTAATGTAGCGCTGCAGTAGCATATTCACTATGACAGATCCACTAAAGCAGCAGCGCCTGCTTCTCTTTCCACCCCCACAGCCCCACAGAGCGCCTGACCTTTGCATTCAGCCAAACCCAACCCACTGTACCCTCCCTGGGCCAGGTCTCTGGAGACCACCCCCACTCCTGCAGTCCTGACACTACATCCTGCTTCTTGTGACGAGATACTGATGTCACTGGGCTGTTTTTGTCTTCAGAAGTGCTCATCCGGACACAAGGGGGCAACCTACTCCTTGTGTCTTCTTCACTTAGTATCTATCATCAAGCACAATATCGTGCTTTTTCTTTGAATCTATTCTTTTTTTGCCTTTTCTTTGTGTGCTGAGCACTATTTATAGGCCCAAAGTCTCAGGGGGGTTCTCTGACAAACGTCTGTGATGTGGCTCATGCAGCACTTGATTTCAGAACCACACCCAAATGCAGCACTACACTAATTACTTAGATCCTCTGATAAAGCAGAGATAGAGGTAACAAGACAGATTTAATGTA
The DNA here is from genome assembly GCF_022749685.1 of Semicossyphus pulcher. Taxonomy (NCBI): domain Eukaryota; kingdom Metazoa; phylum Chordata; class Actinopteri; order Labriformes; family Labridae; genus Semicossyphus; species Semicossyphus pulcher. The sequence continues at coordinate 20,447,538 of NW_027211693.1, forward strand.
ATTGAAACAGAACATAGGAAGGTAAAATTGCAGAAGAGTAATGTAATTGAAGTGATAAAAAATGGGGGAGGAAGGGGACAGGCACTGGGAAGATAAAGAAGTCTAAAAATAGAGTGGGGTGTACTTGGGAGAATTACCCCTCTCCCTTGCTTCCATATGACATTGAGATTTTGAGACAGCTTTTCAAATCCATCATCTTAACTTCATCTATGATAGATAGGTAGGAAAAGAGAGAGTTAGGGGGGAAGATGAATCTCTCCCAGTACTTAATCCAACTACCCCTTAATCATTTATTTCCAAATCTGCGCGCGCCTCCACTGCTTTCTGGAGTAAGTAGGACAGGGGCGGGTCCAGAGAAACATGAGCCGGAACAAGATGGAAACCAGGACACAACAAATATGGAGCATGCCCAAACACACACGCATGCACATATCTCTGAGACAAAACTAGAGGCACATAAACAGTGTTCACTCATTTGGAAAGTAATGGCACAATGCCCAAAAATAACATAATTAGTTACTCTACTGTAAAACTTCTGGCAGGGGAAACAGCATGCTAGTGTTGCTGTTGTTATTGTTCTATTTGATATTATCATGAGCTGAGCCAATTTTGTAGATACGATGGTTAAAAGAAGTTTTTATGTCAGTATATGTAGTCACCCTACATACACAGCATTCCTAGAAAGTTTTTGAATCAATAGTATGTATAGCAATACTGTTTCAGCCTCTCAATCAAAGCCACACAACTAACTATTCTTTCCTGTAATGAAATTCATGCATTTTGTCTGTTTAAAGATAATCAGTAGTGATCAAGGCCCTGAGTTCATTAAAGCCAAAATATATCTATAATAGAGCTATCCTATCACAAATTCAGACATTACACAAAGTGTATTTAACCTTTAACAGTTAGCCTAAAGTAGTTAGTAAGCATCTGTACGGCTTGAAGTGCAGTTTCTCTGTATGGAGTTAAACAGCATGAGGGAATGATCAGCTTCTGTGTGCATGTTGCAGAGGTGTGAAGGCGAGAAATAGAAATAGTGAGACAGAGGAGAAACATGGAGTGGGTGTGCATGAATATCAGTCACATATGTATATATATAGTTCATTGTAGCTCAGTGAGAGTATCATGCTTGTCTTGTTCTATGAAAAGATATTTAAAAAAGATCTTATAGCAAACAGGTTGTGGTAACAGACACAGTCACGGATTACTTTGCAACGACAGACCATTAATCAAATCTGTCAATAACACAGGATGTAAAACAAGGTTTAGCAACAGCAAAGATAGCATTGGAATCTGATTGGTTAGCTAGAATCAATGTGACTGTAAAGGACACTCTGATTGGCTCAACATTGTGCCTAGAGACAGTGGCCGATAGATCTGCTTTCACAGGGAGCACCCACAATTGATTCACTATCCCCCCCTCATCTCTCTTGTATCCATGGTGACGCAGATGCAGCCCTTGTCAGTGCCCCACCCTGCTACCCCCCTCCTCTGCACCCCTCTTCATGAGCACTCAGTACAAACGCCAAGGACAGGGGATTTGATTTTCCCCAATCACGACACAAACTCAAAAATATGTGTTACATTTGACTGAAATATAAACAGTATATTTTCCAGATTGTTCACATGAACCCATTTTATAGAAACATTTGATAAAAATAGAGGTCACACACACACTCTCTGTACACTCTCTTTCTCTCCTCTCCATGTCTCCCACTCACACACGCACAGAAACAGCCTGGACCAAACAATTTTTGTGGGATTAAAAGTAAATCTAGCTTTATAGTCAGGCATGGATAACCTAGATTTGTCAATCAAACAGTTCACTGGGGAAGAGGGCATGAACTGTGCTTGGCTTAAATCAGACTGTAAAATAGGACAGGACCTGCTATCTGTGTATCAATTCTAATGCAGAAAATCAATCCTACCAGTCAATACATTACCACACACAGAGTGGCAACATGCTAAATAATTGAATGTATTGACACACAGACACACATACTGCATAAAAATAAGTGTCATGTTATTCCCTCTTTTGGCCACAAGGGGGAGCTTTTTCACCCTTTCCATTGTTCTCTATGGCCGTTTGCACAGACACACACAAGCTGATGTCAGAGGCAGGCAATGCTATAAAGCCTTATATTAGATTAGCAAGCTCACACACACTTTGAAAAATTGTATCAGTGATAGAGATACACTAGCAGCAGTGGTGTCAGCCACACATCGTCTCTGCCTGCGGAAATTAAAATGTCAACTCCCCAGATGGGAGAAGAGAGGTGTGATGTATCTAACAGTACCTGCACATTCTCATCCAGCCTGATACATATCACAACAAAGGGGGAAAGACGGAGAGATACAACCCGCAGCCACAACTGAAGATTATGCAGATTTTATAGTATCCTTTAGAAGGCAGTTAGATATATTGTAGTTTAGATCATTTACATAATGAGGACAAATTCATAACAGTAACTGTGAAGGACGGTTTATCCACACTAGATTTCCTCTACATCAGCAAATCATACCCGTACACATCCACGCAGTCTTGTGTAATATCTATTTTTACCTTCTTATCAGTCATGCAGTGCTGCGTATGAAGTGCATTGCAGGTGCAGGGCTGCTGCACTAGGGCTTGGCCCACTTCCTTAAATATATAAAAAACGGTCTGAATAATGGAGGAGAGTACTGGCCTGCAGAGAATCTGATGTTTGAAATGGTTGAAATGCTTATGTGAGGTTGCTCCACTTTCCACTGAAAATGAAGATAACTATTTATAAAATAATGACTTGCCTGCCCACCATTTAAGCTCGGGCTCTGCTTTTTCCACTCTCCCAGAATAGCAGACACCATCTTCTGCTCTCATCAGCTTTAAAACTTTAACAGCTACATGGACATCACCCCAACATGTGTAGCAAAAGAACCTTCCTTTAATTTCACAAGGATGCCATGGATATTAGTGCAACACGAATGTGTCGTATGTTTATAGGTGTGTGTGTAACAGACAGAGAGGTTAGAGGGAGTAGTTGCCAGATTATAAGGTACAAAAAAATAAATGCTAAAAGTAATGCACACTGATGCAACAGCCCTGCAATAAATCCTACCTTGTGTTATAATGTTCATGAAAGCTGTCAACTGTATTGAAAATCTGCTGGTTACAATATATCATACAGCAGTTGCAACCTGCAAGCCGCATGATTTAATCCAAAAGGCAACAAAAGACAAGACAAAATATGAAAAATTAAAGAAATGGAGAGAAATGAGAGTTGATAATCCACTGGGATCTTAGCAACATAAACACAAACACGGGGCGCTGTTTTAGCTCAGTGGGTAGAGCAGGCGCCCCATATACAGAGCATACAGTCCTCAACGCAGCTGTCGCAGGTTCCACTCCAGCTCTCTGCCCCTTGCTGCATGTCATCCCCCACTCTCCTCTCCCAATATTTCCTGTCTATCTTCAGCTGTCAGCTAAAACAAAAGGTTAACACAAACGAGTACAAAGCAAATGCACAACACCAATAATAGACCGCAAAATGAAATACATATAAAGCAGCCTGGACATTAGCCTGGAATTTAAGGTTGAGTGGCATCCTAGTTTGCTGTCTGTGCAGTTCCCATTTCAAAGCTACACTTCATGGCATCATTAAGATGATTCCACCTAATCGCATTAGAGGAGCAACACAGTAGAATTATTACTTTACACACGCTACAGAAGCCTTAATCCAGGACGACTGGGAATACTCACGGCAGTGGAAGAATGTAAAGAAGGATTTGTCAGGAATTTCCTATTTATAACACCTGAAGGAACAGTGATACTGCTTTGTGATATTTAAAACATTTAGCAGCACAAATATTTACTTTCCATCCAGTACATGGAGATCTATATTGGTTTCTCTGAGGACACTTCGACGGCAGGGTTATATTACATTGTGCAGATACAGTATTTCTATTTTACTCGTCAGTGATTTTTCTTATACTTCATGTCTAACATATTTAGTTACATAAGATATACCCATAGTTTATTACCCTGGTTCTCAGTTAGAGGACAAGGCAAAGTGAGTCGGGATTAAGACGAACATTAGGGAGTAAACAAGGGCTTAGGGAACAATTATATGCAGTCTTATCGCAAAGACCCCATTTACAGTGTTCTGTAAACAAGCAGACCAAACTCCTCGTTATTTTGGTATCATGTTTTTAACGCCTTTGTAGTCTCTGCTCTGTTTTGCTCCTTTACTCACATTAAGCAGACTCTCACTTCATTATCTGTAATGTGATGCCTATATTATCCAGCCCTGTGCCTGCTGTGGACGACGTGGTTTTGGTGTGCATGAAAGATTTTGTTTTTTTCATTTCAGTGTATCATGTGATACCTGATCTTGTTATCTGCTGCTAAACACTGCTAAAACCTTAACCATCAGACTAAATGTATAAATATATATTTGACAGACTAACAGCAACACTGAGTGCTGGACTTCAGGTCAAACGCTACGAGATGAGAGAGACAGACTCAGAAGGGCTGCACAATTAATAGTAACTCTGAATGGATTATCACAGTCTTTAAATGTATGTTAAATGCACTTCTATGAGCAAAACTGCATTTAAATCACTGTACAGGCCAGATTCTGAAAGAAAGCAACCTTTCTATTAATCATCTTTATACTTGGATTACACTTAAGTCCTAAAATACGAAAGCACTCATTGTATCAATTAAACCAGCAAACAAAATTCACCTGTCACTAGCAATCATGATCACTAATAGTGAACCCCTGATACACAAACTTCACAAACATGAACATAGTGCAGCCGAAAGCTGTACTTCAGGAACCAGCAGAGCTTCATCCACAGAGGTTATGGGTGATATTGCAACACATGGTGCCAAAACACAGTCAGCCACATTGCACAGATACACCCCGTTAAATAAAGCAGTAGGTATAAAAAATAGAGGACCCTGTATCCATATCTACCCTGACCTGAAACAACAACTGTCCTTCCTTTAACCCTAAAAAAATCGAAAATAGGTCACCTTTAAGTGTGGATTTCTTGACTCACACAAGCTTGAACTCCAACACACAAACTTAAAGCTTTAAATATGAAAACTTTAAGTGGCAAAACATGCTGAGAAAGTAGCACAGAAAAACCTATCTAAGAACAATATTGAATATAAAATCAGACCGACAATTCCCAGCTCCATTTGAAGTTGCCACTTATTCAGGAGGCTGTGTAGAGCGACATTAAGGTTTGGTGGTGCCTCCCATCTCCCTACTTTTGGTGCAGTCATGAGGAGAGAAAAAGAAGGGTACTCTGTCTTATTCAGCTGTACTCACTGCTCCAGTTTCTACAGAAAGAGGAGAGGAGACGCTGCCTCTGTGGTTAGACAGAGAGAGGAGAAAGGAGGTTGGATCATTACGAAAGACAAAAGGACAAAGCTATGTATTCCAGTGTTAATCAGCCACCAAACTAAGATTAACAGACTTATATGAAAAGGGCGAAAAAGGAGAGCGTGAGGGAGATATCATCCCACAAAAGGTGTGTCAGCCATTTTCTTTCAGCTTGCAGTAACGGAGAGCGACAGGAGGGGGCATAAGAGAGAGAACCAGCCAGAGGAAACCAGGATGCGTAGGAGGAGGAGGAGAGGGATGAAGAAAACGAGAGAAAGAGATTCTTTGTGTAACTGAGAAAGAAGAGATATGAAAATATAGAGATGGACTGAAGAAATAAGCAATCTGTACAAAGTAACGATCAGACCTAAAGCACACTAGAGAAAAGTGGGGTAGTGATATCGAGAACAAAGGCAGGGGAAGAGGGAGGGAGAGAGAGAGAGAGAGAGAGAGAGAGAGAGAGAGAGCCAGTCGGTGGGAGGAGAGAGTGGGTTATGAGTCAGGCTTACAGCGTTAACACTCATCTTCCACACCCTTGTCTCATTGTTTTATTCATATGCTGCTACCACGATAAGATGGCGGGAAACATGGAAGGAGATAGAAACACATGTAAATACACAAATACAACTCAGGTGTGTGTGTGTTCAGTTCATCACATAACTAAATCCCCCTAATATCATAATGAATTAATACTAGCACTACCCCTAAATGCCAAAAGTTCCTGATTTCATTTTTTATATGACAGATGGTTCATCTAAAAATAAACACAGCCGACCAACTTCACAAAATGAGAAGCTACATGTGGGATGGGATGAGTCACGCACTGCACAGAACAGCTCCATGGTTCACTCTTGAAAAGATGACCAGACGGAGGCGAATGATGTTCAGATCTTTTATAAAATAGGATGAAAACTGATAAGACGTTTCAGGCTGTAGCTGTAAGCTGTGTTTAAAACAGGCCGTCTTTCTGTAACTACTGTACATAACCACAACAATGTTATTAGATTACACACACACACACACACACACACACACACACACACACACACACACACACACACACACACAACTGATACTAGCACAGTGCCTTCCTTGCAGTCCAGAAAGACCACAGATCAATGAATTATATTTCTGTAAATTCATAATCAGACCACATGTTCCTTTTTTAGTACATAAAAGCTGTTTAGTGTTAAAAAATGTAATGATGATAATGATGTCAGGTAAATTACACACTTGTGTAATGTTTTAAGGGAAATCGACAATCAGGCTCAACTAAGTGGATCTGATTGCAAATGCCTGAAGAAAAACGTATTTCTCAACAGTCTTCTAAGACTGTGTTGCAACTCTTATGCTAAAGTCTAAAAATTAAAACCACATGTGAAGTCATGTTTTTTAACATAACAGCTGCTACATGCTCTTGCATAAGTCTGTTGTGAAATCCTTCTAACTAGACACAAATGACACAAAACAGCCTCTAACTGTCTGCCTGCACTGCTGGACAACCATGTAAAAAATCTTAAAGAAAAACACAGCTGTATTGTTATTAATATTCAAACAGGCAATATTCATAGACCAATGACAGGACTTGATATAAAGAAGGCTAAGCAATTACCCAATATGCTTAGTGGGGGCACTCGCAGGGGCAAATAGCCACAGGGGTAAGAGGAACCCTGCAGCTAGAGACTGGATCCCTCTAACCGCCAACATCTGATCCCATCCCGGCACGGCCAGAAATAAATACAACATACGCTATTAATCGGACAAGTGAATTGCAGTTGTGAACTAAGAGTCCATCTACCCCGCAGCATGCAGTGCAGGAACGCTGCTGTAAGAGGGCAATCCTCTTAGCAAGACTGCAGCCAAAGTGGGAACAGCTAACTCTGGATTTCCTTCAGCCATTCATGCATCATTCTTTCTTTCAGAGATCACAACCTTTCCTCTAAATCTACATCTCAGCTCACTTGACACTTAAAGGTTAGCCAAAAAGTTAAATTAAAGTGTGTTTCCAGCCAGATGTGAGTTCACTGGTTTCCCCCTTAATAGCTGTCTGTCTTGCAAGCAGCCTTCCGCTGACCCCTCCGTCAGTTCAATCCTCCAGGCATGCAGTGACGACCTAAGCGCAGCAGCAGATGTTGTGGCTGTATAAGCATTGATGCCAAAGAGGAGCAGTGCAGACCTACATCTGTTCTGATCTCTGTTGATTCAGAATATATATATATATTTAGACATTGCACAAGGCTAAATACACTAAACAAAGCCATCAAGTGGTTGTTATTACATCAGACAGAGAGAGGTAGGCCCACATGTTGTTCGACACTCTTATTGTATCAGCAGTAAAACAATCTTACAAGAAGAAAATCAAGAAAGCACATCAGCATAATGCAGCTCCCTGAGCTAGACTCATACATTCCAGCATGGATTTAAAATGACACATGAAGACAGTGTGCTCAAATGGTTTTCATTAGTGCAATGTTGGTAATGCTCATAGAAGTTAACCCGGTTCAGACCCTGGAGAAAGGCCTCAGCGCCTCAATGCAGCTGCAGTGAAGTGATTCTAAAATGAGAGTAGCAACCTACAGGACTCATCCGCACAGCCATGAGTCAATGGACTGAGACGTAATGAAACTGAGGGCTTATATAACTGAGTGTTGGAGAGGAGAAAGGGTCAGACCCACTCACACAACACCAGGCATGAAAGAGAGAGTGAGGCTGTGAGAGTGAGACATAAAAAGAATTGTACAGATTTTCACAAATGTGTCATATTTATCTTACTTGCACTATTTGCAAAGATACGAATGTAACCAGGTAAGACTTGCTGTGCATACTCACTAATACAACCGGCATGAACCAGGTTTGACCTATATACTTAAGAGTAGTGACGACCCCGGGCCAGTTCAGTTCACATCAAAGCCACGCATGGCTCTGAACCATACTTGTCATGTTCTAGGATAAATGACAAGAGCAAAAGGAGCTGTGCCAGGGAGTCTTGGCCCACAGTTGTGAATGCGGCCCACGCTGAAATGTTTGGCCCACTGATTCTGATTTTGCCCTGTTAACCAAGAGGGAATAAATTGAGTACATCTGCTGTTTTTACCACTTGTAACTTTTTCATCCAATCCTTCTCTGCCACTCTGCATTTGAAGCACAGCACTAAACAGAGACATGCACACACATTTTATTGACCAGATACACTATAAGCTGCACCGCAGCAGTGCCTGTGTGTGCTGACATTCACAAAAGCAACCCATGTGTCACGTCAACCAAATCACCTGAATGGTCTGCAAAGACGAAAAGCTGATACAAACACACACTCATCAGCATGAACACAGTTCATCTAGCATCAGCCCAGAAAACTGAAAGCTGTTCAGCAGCATCTGGACAGCATGCAGTTTACATCGCACAATACAAAATTCCTTAAACCAGTCTTTATTGATTTAAATACCAGAAACACATTGGCAATAACGGTATCTACAACCAAAGCTGATAACACCCATTCATCAAACCACAACTGCTTTACTAGTGGGAAAAAATACTCTACAGTCAACCTTGTAAACTGGTGATCAAAAATCAATAGCCAGTGACACCATTGTTGACCATTGTTTAAGTACCATGCTGTAAGGGTTGTTGCACTGTTAGTCAGACGTCCCTCGTAATTATTCTTGTGATGTGCTCGCACACGTCTGGCTAAACAAAAATATGAGGGTTGTTTCTTTAACCAATCAGTATGGTCAGTTGCAGACTGTTCACCTACTCTCTTTAAAAATGTTGTGCTTCTCGGGTGTTTTGTTACTGATGAACATTATATAAAAGGCTTATTACCAGCCTCCACACTGCAGCTTTATCAAAATCATGCACGGTGCTTGTTAGGTTGCTTGAATGCTTGTGATTGTTTTACTGACTGAACACCACAACAAAGATGGGAAAAGAGAGCATGAAGGCACAGAATCTAATAGTTAAGTGATGGGAGGGATCATCTCAGGCTCATTTATAGAACTTAGCCTAGAATTTTTCACACAGCGAGAGAGAGCAGACAAGGGAACAGAGTATGTAGAAACTTAGCATATGCAAACACAACATTAGAGAGAACGACAATAGTAGAGAGTTCGACATGCTTAGTTTGTCCACTCTGTGACATGAGTCAGACATTTTTTTGGTTTGAGAGCTATTGTCTGTCTCGTTAGTGAATGTCTGCTGGGTACAAACCTGCAGGCTATAAATGGAGTGTCATAAGAGATGTCAAATCAGAAGAAACTTTGACGTCATGAAAACAGCCATGTCTTTATGATATTCTAAGAAATGTTTTCAGTCAACCCAGGGCATCTTATTTTTGGCACAGTGCTTTAAATATTATATTTGTCCCACAGTGGATGTGTCTCTCTTTCTCTCTGCAAGCCACGCTATTACCAAGTGTGCATGCCGTCCTTATGCTCCGTTTCTTTCACCCTCTTTTTTTCTGTAAATGTGTATGTGAGTATGTGCAATGTGGTGTTACATGTGCGTACATGAGCACAAGCGTGTGTGTGAAGTGTGAAGATAAAGACAGTAGTTGTTTTCGTTGTACCCTACTGTGTGTGTAAATTAGATTACCATCACTGCAGCTGACCTCAATGTGAGCGGCGCCATCCTCCAACAAAGCTGGAGCAATAAGGGAGAATGTGCCCTACTGACACACAACAGTACATGCAGCATCCACAGCAACAACCCTACAGGCATTAAGCGCAGCAACGTCGAGCTAAAGAGCATGTGGCAGAATGCAAGAGTAGATAGACTACGGAGAGAGAGAGAGACAGAAAACGAAAGCAAGGCAGAAAAGGGTGGCATATGAAAGAGGAAATGAAGGACACACACATAAAAGCGGGAAAGGAGGCCAAGAGTGGGATGGGGGAGGGGCAAACAGAGAGTGATATCAATATGGAGGGTAAGGAAGGAGGAGAGGAATAGGGAAGAGACACAGAGGGGAGTTGAGACATTGAAATTAACAGCAGGCTTTTGCATGAAACAGAAGAGAGCACAGCAGAGGCAGAATAGAACAGACAGTACTGCAAGGAACGGTTTCTTATAAGTAACATTTATAATTCAGTATCTAACACAAAAAACAAAGATGGCATGGGGAAGCAGAAAAAGCTGGAAAGCAAAGGAAAGATTGGAATATGGGGATAGGAGTTTGTTAAGGTATGAAGTTGTCAGCATATCTGTTAATGTGAATGCAAAGGAGCAAGCAAAACAAAATAAGGCGGATTGCCCCCAAGCTGCTGAATTGGCAGTACACGCAGTCTTGCTGCAACAGCTGTGTCTCCTCCTCTCTTACAGACGTTTAACTTGTCCTCTATGTCTCCCTATGACACTGAATACAGTTTAATGAGAAAAATGCTCTCACCCACTTAACAAAGACAACATAAACATACAAAACACGAGGGTCGTTGCACTGTGAATGATTTTCAGTGCAGACACTTAGCATGCAAACACAATTGCACTGATCTGCTGAGCCAGCCAAGCAGACAGACAAAGCCAGTGGAGCAAGCAGCCACACCCCCAACAAAGAGAGTATGCAGAATGAGAATGTGTAAGGCATACTGTGACAGACATGCTGCAGTCAGTTCACATTCTCCTGTTGCGCAATAATGTGTAGATTAAAGTCACAGGCTGGAAACAACACACATAATACATACATAATTTAGATGCATCGTAAAATTAATTTGCTAACTTGCATAGTTTTGATTGCGCCTGCATCAAGGCAATTTGCATGATGAACCATAATGTGTTGATTCATCAGTGGAACAAGCAGCATCTCAAGTGCTTTCTTTCTGAATGCAGCTCATGACCCTTCTAGCAGTTCATTCTGTCCTGTTCCCTCATCTATTATTTAGCTCCAAAAACTCCCCGGCAAAGAAAAAGAATGTTTAAGCCCGCACATTCGTCCATCCTACAGTGTAGCCGCAGACAACCCTGCACTTTTTAGGTTTAATGTGATGCATCATTTTTAATCACATCAATAAATCTTCTCTGGGCATCTGCTGTCCAGGCACAGCTTAGCACTGCTGCTCTATTACAAAACACATGATGCCTCTTTCTCTCACACACACAAAAAGTGTGCACATAAAATATGCATACAGGCACGTAAGGGCAGTTATTACTGTCTATGAAACACTGGATGAAACTGTGAAGTGTGTTCAGCCTTTACTTTTGGAAGCCGAGCTGCTGCCTTACTCTGAACCTGAACTGATCCATTCCCTTCCTCGTTCATACTCCATTGTGGCTTACCGCTTTATTTCACAAGCATGTCTCTGCAGCCAAACGTGCTACCGGCTTTTTACACACACACATTTAATGAGTGTTTCAAAAACATGTTTTAGCGACAGCCATTTTCAAGGTAGGAAATCTATGGTTGACCCAGTTGTTTGAGAGAATAGATTATCTCCATGTTATAAAATATCTAATTAAAGCTCAACCATTCCCGCCTTCACTATTACTTCTTTATGTGCACCATCTGTTGGCTGAATTACAATAGAGATTTCACTGACATAATCCATGTGTTTCTATCTAAATAAAGCCATTTTCATTAAATATTGTGCTATGTTTATAGATGAGCCATACAAAAGCCACGTCCCCTCCCCCCTCCACCACTGCTCTCTCTATCCCTTCCTCCCGCCCTGCCTGCCTCCTTCATCCACTTCCGCTGCTGTTGCTAAGAGCGTTGAGCGCATGCTAGTCTGTGGAAACCAGTAGACTCAGAGAGGTGGATCTCCTCATGTGTTGCTATGGGCAACACACTGTGTTCAACAGAGAATCAGAAGCTCAGCATGCAGACCCTCACACATGTGATAAAATATGACCTATTTTTTCAGTCGAAAGGGATCATCTGCACAGACGCTAGTGTGGGGAGTAATTATACGCAGATTGTATACACTCTTCTACATCTCTGTAAGTACTGTTCAATCCAAAGCACAAGAAGCCAATCTAATGATAAATAGCAAAAAAAATTTTGCTGCTTTGCAGTCCTGAAATGAATGGAGATCCCTTCTGAAGCAAAGTGCCCCAGCCCCACCTGACTGGCTGAACATTGTGATTCACTGCACACTCGCCGCAGGCTCTCTCTCTCCCCCTCTCACTGCTGTGGCTGCAGCCATTCATGGACCACTGAATCACCTCAACTACATCAGCCAGCACAGACCTCAAGTAACTCTGTTAGTCGGTCAGTTACTCTCTTTTCACACACGAAGCAACACGGGTAGAGTGGCACAGAAAGAAAAAATCACACAGAGATATGTGTACTGACATGTAAACAATGACACGTTTTTTACTCTCATAGTGAAACACATGATATACAGTTACAACTCTTTTCCAATGACTATCTGGATATTTAGGTACTGAAAGAGTATTATGTCAGAAGTCAAGGAAGGTGTGCAGAAGCTCAAATGATCCAGATGTTAGGACAAGCTTCATATGTTCGTGGAACGAACATTTGCTTTATAAGGTGGTATCATCTCCTGGGATGAATTTTGCACAGGGACAATGCAGTGCTATGATTACATACACACAGAATACTTACTGCAGTCCAATTTGTTATGCGGTATATAAACACTCTGGGCTGTGTGAGAACCAATCACACAGACATCTGCAAACCCTCTACCAAACTTAGGAGTCTCATGAAAACACACAATCTCTTTAGTTAACCCAGGATGATGAATTTTATGTCTGATCTGTTTTTATTCAGTTTCTAAATAGGCGTTGTGCTTCAGTTCTCTTTGGCAAACGTCAATCATTTAGATCTATATTTGTCTGACCCAAGCATTCATACAAGAACTGCCTTGCAATATAGTGACCTTTCTTACCTCTCCAGACGGCCTCCTCCTGTCAGGGAGCACTAGTGTATTAGCGTGGCTGCCCGGGACTATAGTAGATCCTATACTCATTCTGGGTCCCACTAACATGTAGCGTTTGTCTCCAGATCTGTACTGGATGCTGTGACACAGTGTCCCGTCATAATTAGTCTCTTGTAGATATTTGGAAGTATAGTCTGTGGATTTGGAGCACTGCATTGCAATCAGCACGATGATACTGATGAGAAAAAGTGCTGAAACTGAGCCCAAAGTTATCATGAGATAAAAAGTCACATTATTGTCCTCATCATCCTTTGTTGCACTTTTAACATCGGAAGCAGCAAAAGCCTCTTTGGGCTCCACGACTTTGACAATGACAGTAGCTGTTGCTGAGAGGGACACGTTCCCATTGTCTTTGACCAGTATGACCAGTTTATGCTCAGCCTCGTCTGTCTCTGTGAATGAGCGAAGTGTTCTGATCTGTCCTGTATAGCGGTCCAAAGTAAAGAGACTGTGCTCAGTCACTTCCTGCAGTGAAAACAGTAACCAGCCGTTATATCCTATATCAGCGTCATAGGCTCTGACTTTAGTCACCAAGTGTCCTGCGTTGACATTGCGGGGAATCTCCTCCACACCTTCAGCAGAACCGTTGGAGCTGACTGGATACAGGATGACTGGAGCGTTGTCGTTCTGATCCAGAATGAACACGTTCACTGTGACGTTGCTGCTTAGTGACGGAGTTCCAGAATCTGTGGCGACAACTTGGAAGTGGAACATTTTCACTGTTTCAAAGTCGAAACTTTTCAGCGCCAAAATATCTCCACTTTCTGAGTTAATGTTAAGAGAGGATGTAAATGTTTTGTGCTCATCTCCATTTCTCATAATGTTGTAAGATATAACAGCATTATCACCCTCATCACAATCATGAGCACTCACTGAAAACAAAGAGGCTCCTGCAACATTGTTCTCAACAACATAGAAAGTATATGGACTTGTTGAAAACTCTGGGCTGTTGTCATTCACATCTGATACAGTCACACTTATTGTCCTCTGAGATGACAAAGGTTGTTCTCCACCATCTTTAGCAATTATAGTGACATCATACTTGGACTGCTGCTCTCTATCCAGCAGAGATTTGGTGACTATAGAGTACATGTTGTCTTGTAAAGATGGTGTTAATGTAAACGGAACGTCCTCACTGATATAACAGATCACCTTTCCATTGACACCTGAATCTTTATCACTCACACTTATCAATGCTACTGTCGTTCCTGGTTTGGAGTCCTCAGGAATTGCTTTAGAAAAAGATGTCACCTCAATCTCAGGTGCGTTGTCATTCAGGTCAACTATAGTTATTATGACACTTTTTTCTGTTTCTAGGGGGACTGGTCCTTTATCAGAAGCTTTAATATTAATTTCATATCTGTCTTTTGCTTCAAAATCTATCAATCCTTTCACAATAATTTCACCGGTATTTGCATCAACTTCAAAAAGTTTGCGTAATTTATTATTTACATTATTGCCGAACGAATAAACCACCTCCCCATTTAAGCCATCATCTAAATCTGTGGCGTTCACCTGCAGGATAGTTGTGCCAATAGGTGAATTTTCATTAAGCTTTGCAGAATAGGAGTCTTTGGCAAAAACTGGCATGTTGTCATTTACATCCAAAACATTAACAATAATTGCCATGGTTCCTGATTTAGCAGGCTTTCCTCCATCAACAGCTGTCAGCATTAATCTGTGACTTCTTGATGTTTCTTTGTCCAGCGGTTTATGCAAATACAAAACTGGAATTTTCCCATCCTCTCCTCCACCTTTAACCTCAAGTCGGAAATGGTCATTTTGACTGAGCCTGTACTGTTGAATAGAATACACATCACTGTCCGGATCACGAGCGGCTTGTAGCTGAAAACGCGCCCCAGGTAAAGCAGACTCTGATATCTGTAAATGAGTCTCGTTGTCAGAGAAGGTGGGGGTGTGATCGTTTACATCCAAAACCTCAATAGCAACGTAATGCACCTCTAACGGGTTCTCCAGCACAGTCTTGATGTTTATAACGCAGCTGCTGATCCGTTCGCACACCTCCTCTCTGTCTATTTTTCGGTTAACGTGTAAGATGCCATGATTGTTGAGTTGAAACAACGGTTCCGTAGATCCAGAAACGATGCGAAATCCTCTGGTATTCAAAGCACTGTGATCCAGCCCTAAATCTTTCGCAATATTCCCAACAACAGCACCCACTGTTAGCTCTTCAGCAATAGAGTACCGAAGCTGTGCCGAAACAACATTGAAGGTAAAATCCAAGGAAACAATGAGAACGACCAGGCGCTCAAACCATGCGCTGCGTCCTCGTCGTGCCATTTTGTATTAAAAAACAACAAAACAAGGCGACTGTATATGTGCTAATCTAACATATGAGTCTACACAGGAACAAGCATTTTGAACAAAAATTGGCAATGCCTAATAATAATAAAAATGTAGGGAAAAGAGGCAAACGTATGAAGCCATCGCCCTCCCAAGCACGAGTGCTTCCTTTCGCGAAAATTCATCAAACTACTCACGTGACGCAGAGGAGGTTCAACTGAGAGCCGTTCATTTCCACAAGCAGTGACACCAAGCGAGCTCATGTTACATTGCAGATACACTTTCAATCACAAAAAACTTCCTATTCTCAGTGGTTAAACTTTTTCATAGCCTGCTGAGGGTGCAAGCATGAAAAGAAATAAGTGAACCACGTTTCCTGTCACAATACACTGCATTTCCAGACAATATAACTGGTGCAGTTTTTATTTGTATTTTATAATAATTTATCATATAATTAATAAATAAATATGAATAACTTCCATTAGTCCATTAATTGGCTAAAGCCATTTTCTTACCTCTCCAGACGGCCTCCTCCTGTCAGGGAGCACTAGTGTATTAGCGTGGCTGCCCGGGACTATAGTAGATCCTATACTCATCCTGGGTCCCACTAACATGTAGCGTTTGTCTCCAGATCTGTACTGGATGCTGTGACACAGTGTCCCGTCATAATTAGTCTCTTGTAGATATTTGGAAGTATAGTCTGTGGATTTGGAGCACTGCATTGCAATCAGCACGATGATACTGATGAGAAAAAGTGCTGAAACTGAGCCCAAAGTTATCATGAGATAAAAAGTCACATTATTGTCCTCATCATCCTTTGTTGCACTTTTAACATCGGAAGCAGCAAAAGCCTCTTTGGGCTCCACGACTTTGACAATGACAGTAGCTGTTGCTGAGAGGGACACGTTCCCATTGTCTTTGACCAGTATGACCAGTTTATGCTCAGCCTCGTCTGTCTCTGTGAATGAGCGAAGTGTTCTGATCTGTCCTGTATAGCGGTCCAAAGTAAAGAGACTGTGCTCAGTCACTTCCTGCAGTGAAAACAGTAACCAGCCGTTATATCCTATATCAGCGTCATAGGCTCTGACTTTAGTCACCAAGTGTCCTGCGTTGACATTGCGGGGAATCTCCTCCACACCTTCAGCAGAACCGTTGGAGCTGACTGGATACAGGATGACTGGAGCGTTGTCGTTCTGATCCAGAATGAACACGTTCACTGTGACGTTGCTGCTTAGTGACGGAGTTCCAGAATCTGTGGCGACAACTTGGAAGTGGAACATTTTCACTGTTTCAAAGTCGAAACTTTTCAGCGCCAAAATATCTCCACTTTCTGAGTTAATGTTAAGAGAGGATGTAAATGTTTTGTGCTCATCTCCATTTCTCATAATGTTGTAAGATATAACAGCATTATCACCCTCATCACAATCATGAGCACTCACTGAAAACAAAGAGGCTCCTGCAACATTGTTCTCAACAACATAGAAAGTATATGGACTTGTTGAAAACTCTGGGCTGTTGTCATTCACATCTGATACAGTCACACTTATTGTCCTCTGAGATGACAAAGGTTGTTCTCCACCATCTTTAGCAATTATAGTGACATCATACTTGGACTGCTGCTCTCTATCCAGCAGAGATTTGGTGACTATAGAGTACATGTTGTCTTGTAAAGATGGTGTTAATGTAAACGGAACGTCCTCACTGATATAACAGATCACCTTTCCATTGACACCTGAATCTTTATCACTCACACTTATCAATGCTACTGTCGTTCCTGGTTTGGAGTCCTCAGGAATTGCTTTAGAAAAAGATGTCACCTCAATCTCAGGTGCGTTGTCATTCAGGTCAACTATAGTTATTATGACACTTTTTTCTGTTTCTAGGGGGACTGGTCCTTTATCAGAAGCTTTAATATTAATTTCATATCTGTCTTTTGCTTCAAAATCTATCAATCCTTTCACAATAATTTCACCGGTATTTGCATCAACTTCAAAAAGTTTGCGTAATTTATTATTTACATTATTGCCGAACGAATAAACCACCTCCCCATTTAAGCCATCATCTAAATCTGTGGCGTTCACCTGCAGGATAGTTGTGCCAATAGGTGAATTTTCATTAAGCTTTGCAGAATAGGAGTCTTTGGCAAAAACTGGCATGTTGTCATTTACATCCAAAACATTAACAATAATTGCCATGGTTCCTGATTTAGCAGGCTTTCCTCCATCAACAGCTGTCAGCATTAATCTGTGACTTCTTGATGTTTCTTTGTCCAGCGGTTTATGCAAATACAAAACTGGAATTTTCCCATCCTCTCCTCCACCTTTAACCTCAAGTCGGAAATGGTCATTTTGACTGAGCCTGTACTGTTGAATAGAATACACATCACTGTCCGGATCACGAGCGGCTTGTAGCTGAAAACGCGCCCCAGGTAAAGCAGACTCTGATATCTGTAAATGAGTCTCGTTGTCAGAGAAGGTGGGGGTGTGATCGTTTACATCCAAAACCTCAATAGCAACGTAATGCACCTCTAACGGGTTCTCCAGCACAGTCTTGATGTTTATAACGCAGCTGCTGATCCGTTCGCACACCTCCTCTCTGTCTATTTTTCGGTTAACGTGTAAGATGCCATGATTGTTGAGTTGAAACAACGGTTCCGTAGATCCAGAAACGATGCGAAATCCTCTGGTATTCAAAGCACTGTGATCCAGCCCTAAATCTTTCGCAATATTCCCAACAACAGCACCCACTGTTAGCTCTTCAGCAATAGAGTACCGAAGCTGTGCCGAAACAACATTGAAGGTAAAATCCAAGGAAACAATGAGAACGACCAGGCGCTCAAACCATGCGCTGCGTCCTCGTCGTGCCATTTTGTATTAAAAAACAACAAAACAAGGCGACTGTATATGTGCTAATCTAACATATGAGTCTACACAGGAACAAGCATTTTGAACAAAAATTGGCAATGCCTAATAATAATAAAAATGTAGGGAAAAGAGGCAAACGTATGAAGCCATCGCCCTCCCAAGCACGAGTGCTTCCTTTCGCGAAAATTCATCAAACTACTCACGTGACGCAGAGGAGGTTCAACTGAGAGCCGTTCATTTCCACAAGCAGTGACACCAAGCGAGCTCATGTTACATTGCAGATACACTTTCAATCACAAAAAACTTCCTATTCTCAGTGGTTAAACTTTTTCATAGCCTGCTGAGGGTGCAAGCATGAAAAGAAATAAGTGAACCACGTTTCCTGTCACAATACACTGCATTTCCAGACAATATAACTGGTGCAGTTTTTATTTGTATTTTATAATAATTTATCATATAATTAATAAATAAATATGAATAACTTCCATTAGTCCATTAATTGGCTAAAGCCATTTTCTTACCTCTCCAGACGGCCTCCTCCTGTCAGGGAGCACTAGTGTATTAGCGTGGCTGCCCGGGACTATAGTAGATCCTATACTCATCCTGGGTCCCACTAACATGTAGCGTTTGTCTCCAGATCTGTACTGGATGCTGTGACACAGTGTCCCGTCATAATTAGTCTCTTGTAGATATTTGGAAGTATAGTCTGTGGATTTGGAGCACTGCATTGCAATCAGCACGATGATACTGATGAGAAAAAGTGCTGAAACTGAGCCCAAAGTTATCATGAGATAAAAAGTCACATTATTCTCCTCATCATCCTTTGTTGCACTTTTAACATCGGAAGCAGCAAAAGCCTCTTTGGGCTCCACAACTTTGACAATGACAGTAGCTGTTGCTGAGAGGGACACGTTCCCATTGTCTTTGACCAGTATGACCAGTTTATGCTCAGCCTCGTCTGTCTCTGTGAAGGAGCGAAGTGTTCTGATCTGTCCTGTATAGCGGTCCAAAGCAAAGAGACTGTGCTCAGTCACTTCCTGCAGTGAAAACAGTAACCAGCCGTTATATCCTATATCAGCGTCATAGGCTCTGACTTTAGTCACCAAGTGTCCTGCGTTGACATTGCGGGGAATCTCCTCCACACCTTCAGCAGAACCGTTGGAGCTGACTGGATACAGGATGACTGGAGCGTTGTCGTTCTGATCCAGAATGAACACGTTCACTGTGACGTTGCTGCTTAGTGACGGAGTTCCAGAATCTGTGGCGACAACTTGGAACTGGAACGTTTTCACTGTTTCAAAATCGAAACTTTTCAGCGCCAAAATATCTCCACTTTCTGAGTTAATGTTTAGAAAGGATGTAAATGTTTTGTGCTCATCTCCATTTCTCATAATGTTGTAAGATATAACAGCATTATCACCCTCATCACAATCATGAGCACTCACTGAAAACAAAGAGGCTCCTGCAACATTGTTCTCAACAACATAGAAAATATATGGACTTGTTGAAAACTCTGGGCTGTTGTCATTCACATCTGATACAGTCACACTTATTGTCCTCTGAGATGACAAAGGTTGTTCGCCACTATCTTTAGCAATTATAGTGACATCATACTTGGACTGCTGCTCTCTATCCAGCAGAGATTTGGTGACTATAGAGTACATGTTGTCTTGTAAAGATGGTGTTAATGTAAAAGGAACGTCCTCACTGATATAACAGATCACCTTTCCATTGACACCTGAATCTTTATCATTCACACTTATCAATGCTACTGTCGTTCCTGGTTTGGAGTCCTCAGGAATTGCTGTCGAAAAAGATGTCACCTCAATCTCAGGTATATTGTCATTTAGATCCACTATAGTTATTATAACACTTTTTTCTGTTTCTAGGGGGACTGGTCCTTTATCAGAAGCTTTAATATCAATTTCGTACCTATCATTTGCTTCAAAATCTATCAATCCTTTCACAATAATTTCACCGGTATTTGCATCAACTTCAAAAAGTTTGCGTAACTTATTATTTACATTATCGCCAAACGAATAAATCACCTCCCCATTTAATCCATCATCTAAATCAGTGGCGTTCACCTGCACGATAGTTGTGCCAATAGGTGAATTTTCTTTAAGTACCGCAGAATATGTGTCTTTGGCAAAAACTGGCATGTTGTCATTTACATCCAAAACATTAACAATAATTGCCATGGTTCCTGATTTAGCAGGCTTTCCTCCATCAACAGCTGTCAGCATTAATCTGTGACTTCTTGATGTTTCTTTGTCCAGAGGTTTATGCAAATACAAAAGAGGAATTTTACCATCTTTTCCTCTATCTTTCACCTCCAGACGAAAATGGTCATTTTGACTGAGCCTGTACTGTTGAATGGAATACACATCACTGTCCGGATCACGAGCGGCTTGTAGCTGAAAACGCGCCCCAGGTAAAGCAGACTCTGATATCTGTAAATGCGTCTCGTTGTCAGAGAAGGTGGGGGTGTGATCGTTTACATCCAAAACCTCAATAGCAACGTAATGCACCTCTAACGGGTTCTCCAGCACAGTCTTGATGTTTATAACGCAGCTGCTGATCCGTTCGCACACCTCCTCTCTGTCTATTTTTCGGTTAACGTGTAAGATGCCATGATTGTTGAGTTGAAACAACGGTTCCGTAGATCCAGAAACGATGCGAAATCCTCTGGTATTCAGAGCACTGTGATCCAGCCCTAAATCTTTCGCAATATTCCCAACAACAGCACCCACTGTTAGCTCTTCAGCAATAGAGTACCGAAGCTGTGCCGAAACAACATTGAAGGTAAAATCCAAGGAAACAATGAGAACGACCAGGCGCTCAAACCATGCGCTGCGTCCTCGTCGTGCCATTTTGTATTAAAAAACAACAAAACAAGACGACTGTAGATGTGCTAATCTAACATATCTACACAGGAACAAGCATTTTGAACAAAAATTGGCAATGCCTAATAATAATAAAAATGTAGGGGAAAGAGGCAAACGTATGAAGCCATCGCCCTCCCAAGCACGAGTGCTTCCTTTCGCGAAAAAGCATCAAACTACTCACGTGACGCAGAGGAGGTTCAACTGAGAGCCGTTCATTTCCACAAGCAGTGACACCAAGCGAGCTCATGTTACAGTGCAGATACACTTCCAATCACAAAAAACGTCCTATTATCAGTGGTTAAACTTTTTCATAGCCTGCTGAGGGTGCAAGCATGAAAAGAAATAAGTGAACCACGTTTCCTGTCACAATACACTGCATTTTCAGACAATATAACTGGCGTAGTTTTTATTTGTATTGTATAATAATTTATCATATAATTAATAAAAAAATATTAATAACTTCCATTAGTCCATTAATTGGCTAAAACCATTTTCTTACCTCTCCAGACGGTCTCCTCCTGTCAGGGAGCACTAGTGTATTAGCGTGGCTGCCCGGGACTATAGTAGATCCTATACTCATCCTGGGTCCCACTAACATGTAGCGTTTGTCTCCAGATCTGTACTGGATGCTGTGACACAGTGTCCCGTCATAATTAGTCTCTTGTAGATATTTGGAAGTATAGTCTGTGGATTTGGAGCACTGCATTGCAATCAGCACGATGATGCTGATGAGAAAAAGTGCTGAAACTGAGCCCAAAGTTATCATGAGATAAAAAGTCACATTATTCTCCTCATCATCCTTTGTTGCACTTTTAACATCGGAAGCAGCAAAAGCCTCTTTGGGCTCCACAACTTTGACAATGACAGTAGCTGTTGCTGAGAGGGACACGTTCCCATTGTCTTTGACCAGTATGACCAGTTTATGCTCAGCCTCGTCTGTCTCTGTGAATGAGCGAAGTGTTCTGATCTGTCCTGTATAGCGGTCCAAAGCAAAGAGACTGTGCTCAGTCACTTCCTGCAGTGAAAACAGCAACCAGCCGTTATATCCTATATCAGCGTCATAGGCTCTGACTTTAGTCACCAAGTGTCCTGCGTTCACATTGCGGGGAATCTCCTCCACACCTTCAGCAGAACCGTTGGAGCTGACTGGATACAGGATGACTGGAGCGTTGTCGTTCTGATCCAGAATGAACACGTTCACTGTGACGTTGCTGCTTAGTGACGGAGTTCCAGAATCTGTGGCGACAACTTGGAAGTGGAACGTTTTCACTGTTTCAAAGTCGAAACTTTTCAGCGCCAAAATATCTCCACTTTCAGAGTTGATATTTAAAAACAGCCCAGCACTATCTCCACTGCTTTCTCTCGAGATGTGATATGAAATATGCGCATTATCACTATCATCAAGGTCAGATGCTCTAACTGAAAATACAGGTGACACAAGGTCATTATTTTCATTAATATAGAACGTATAAGGGCTTAGAGAAAACTGTGGTTTGTTATCATTCACATCTGAAACAACCACACTTATTAACTTTTCAGATGACAGTGATGGCTCCCCAGTGTCCTTTGCAACAATTGTAAATTCATATAAAGACTTTTCTTCTCTGTCCAGGTGTGATTTAGTCACAATAGCGTACATATTATCTTGCAAAGATGGAGAAATAGCGAAAGGAACGTCCTCACGTATAAAGCAAGAAACTTTTCCATTTGGGCCTGAATCTAAATCATTGACGCTGATTAAAGCTACAGTTGTTCCAACTCTTGAATCCTCAGGAACCGATTTGGAAAAGGATGTGAGTTCAATCTCTGGGGGATTATCGTTAAGGTCGACTATCTTTATAATCACAGTTTTGTCTGAGGAAATGGGGAAAGGACCCTTATCTGAAGCTTGTATATCAATTTCATAACTTTGGTTTTCTTCAAAATCAATCACACCGGTCACTTTAATTTCACCTGTGCTTGAGTCTATGTTAAATAGTTTTTGCAAATGTGCATCAACTTCTTTCCCGAATGAGAAAACGATCTCACCATTTGCGCCCTCATCCAAATCAGTTGCATTAACCTGAACAACTAAGGTACCAGGGGCCGCGTTTTCATTTAACATAACAGAATATACATCGTTTGTAAAAACTGGGGAATTGTCATTAACATCAAGCACCTCAATCATTATTCCTATTGTTCCAGACCTCGCCGGCTTCCCACCATCAATAGCTGTGAGCACGAGCTTGTGCTCTCTCATAGCCTCTCTGTCTAACTGCTTCTGTAAGATCAGAAAGGGCATCTTACGGTCTTCGCCCCTCTCCTTCACTTCCAAACGAAAATGCTCATTGTGGCTTAGTCTATACTGCTGAACAGTAAACTGACCGCCATCAGGGTCGCGTGCAGGTTGGAGCTGAAACCTTGCTCCCGGTAATGTCGACTCAAATATCTCCAGTCGTTTCTCTTTCTCCGGAAAAACGGGGGAATGGTCGTTTACATCCAGCACCTCTACAGCCACATAATGAATTTCCAGAGGGTTTTCTAGCACGGTTTTAAGGTTGATTATACACGCGCTGCTTCGTTCGCAGATTTCCTCCCTGTCCACTTTCCTGCTGACATACAGGATACCGTCGTCCTTATTCAAACGAAAGAGGGGTTCCGCGGAACTGCCAACAATACGATAATCTCTGTCATTCAGCGTAGCTTTGTCAATGCCCAAGTCTTTCGCAATGCTTCCAACAACAGTTCCTTCTTTTACCTCCTCGGAGATGGAATATCTGATCTGAGCAGATGCTTCGCTCCAAAACGTTACCAAAGCCACCATGAAGGCGACGCATCCCCATCGCTTTGACCACGCCTGGCGTCCGCTTTGTGCCATCATGTACAGAAGAAGGAATAATTATTCCGGGATCTATAATTGTATAGTTAACAATAATTAATCAGCCGTTTTCTTTGCAAACTGCGCCCCATCGCCAGGACAGCCCAGACTCATAAAGAGCTAGTTTAGTGTTCAAGCTATTCCCACGTTATGCTGAAATACAGGGTTGGACCTTAGGATGATGACGAACAGCCTTTGACTCAACATTTGCTATTGTAACGACACCATGCGATTCAGAAAGTTATTGCAACACTGTTCATATGTAAATATAGTAACATCAAAAGTTCCTCCGATAACTGAAACAAACAGCCTGTTAATATGTAGTGACACATTTCATATTATTGTTATGCAAAACAATGTACTTCAGTCACAATCAGGTCCTTCTTTACAGATAAACTATTTACAAGTATCCAGACTGCGACAAAGGTCTTATTTCTGTGACATTTCAAGAAAAATACCAAAGTTAAAAAAAAACAACTACCTTCAGCACCACGGATAGCGACAACTCCCACTGCACTCAAACGCACCGTTATTTTTATACAGGACACACTTTTTGACGCAAGTACTGAACATGTGAGCGTTATGTAAAACATTATCACACACACTGTGTATCCCTTGCTGTCCAACAATAGAAAGACAACTTTGTGTGTATCCTAAAAAAATGAATGATGGCTGTACAAGATAGACATGCAGTTTTCCAACATCAGAAATGATAAACATGCTCCAACAAGTTTTACTTTCGATCGTCCATGTTTCTGAAATGTAACCTATATTCTCATTAATTCATGAAGGCAAAAAAAGTCTCTGACGCAACTGGCCATCAAAAATCAGCTACACTGAATTAGTCTGCTCCACATTGTACAGGTGCACCAATAAGGGCTGAGTTTGTTTCTTCAAACAAAAGTTTATGAAACATGAATTTCTGATCATTGTTTGATGTTGACCTGTGCAGTGTGTGTATTAAGATTGTCATTACATGAATACACCGCGTATTATTATTCAACTGTTATATTCTTTGTGCACATTTCTCTTACCTCTCCAGACGGGCTCCTCCTGTCAGGGAGCACTAGTGTATTAGCGTGGCTGCCCGGGACTATAGTAGATCCTATACTCATCCTGGGTCCCACTAACATGTAGCGTTTGTCTCCAGATCTGTACTGGATGCTGTGACACAGTGTCCCGTCATAATTAGTCTCTTGTAGATATTTGGAAGTATAGTCTGTGGATTTGGAGCACTGCATTGCAATCAGCACGATGATACTGATGAGAAAAAGTGCTGAAACTGAGCCCAAAGTTATCATGAGATAAAAAGTCACATTATTCTCCTCATCATGCTTTGTTGCACTTTTAACATCGGAAGCAGCAAAAGCCTCTTTGGGCTCCACGACTTTGACAATGACAGTAGCTGTTGCTGAGAGGGACACGTTCCCATTATCTTTGACCAGTATGACCAGTTTATGCTCAGCCTCGTCTGTCTCTGTGAATGAGCGAAGTGTTCTGATCTGTCCTGTATAGCGGTCCAAAGTAAAGAGACTGTGCTCAGTCACTTCCTGCAGTGAAAACAGCAACCAGCCGTTATATCCTATATCAGCGTCATAGGCTCTGACTTTAGTCACCAAGTGTCCTGCGTTCACATTGCGGGGAATCTCCTCCACACCTTCAGCAGAGCCGTTGGAGTTGACTGGATACAGGATGACTGGAGCGTTGTCGTTCTGATCCAAAATGAACACGTTCACTGTGACGTTGCTGCTTAGTGACGGAGTTCCAGAATCTGTGGCGACAACTTGGAAGTGGAACGTTTTCACTGTTTCAAAGTCGAAACTTTTCAGCGCCAAAATATCTCCACTTTCAGAGTTAATATTCAAAAATGGAGCCAATTTATTGTCTTCGCTTCCATCTCTGAGAATATGATATGAAATAAGTGCGTTGTCGTTCTCATCACGATCAAAAGCTTTAACAGAAAACACAGAGGTACCTGGCTCATTAGCTTCAGTCACATAGAAAGTATAAGGACTCAGTGAAAACTCTGGACTGTTGTCATTCACATCTGACACCACGACGCTTATTGTCTTTTCAGACGATAATGGAGGATGACCAGCGTCTTTTGCAGTTATTGTCAGGTCATAATGTGACTGTTTCTCTCTGTCCAGAGGTGTTTTGGTGACTAATGAATACATTTTGTCTTGTAAGGATGGTGATAACGTGAAAGGAACATCCTCACTTATGGAGCAAATAACTTTTCCATTGAGACCAGAGTCCAGGTCATTGACACTGATAAGGGCAACTGTAGTTCCAGGTCTGGAGTCTTCAGGGATGGAGCTTGAGAAAGAGGTAACTTCAATCTCAGGTGCGTTATCATTCACGTCAACTATCTTTATGATGACGCTTTTTTGTGTCGCTAGAGGAGCTAGGCCTTTATCAGATGCTTGAATTTCTATTTCATATCTGTCCTTCTCCTCATAATCTATTAAAGTTTTAACAATAATCTCGCCTGTTGATGGATTAATTTCGAAAAGCTTAAATAATTTTCGATTCACACTGTTACTAAAAGAATAAACTACATCCCCATTCGGCCCGTCGTCTAAATCAGTTGCATTTACTTGAATGACTGTTGTACCTACTGGAGCATTTTCATCAAGCATCACAGAATAAACATCTTGAGAGAAAACAGGCGCGTTATCATTAATATCCAAAACATTTACCAGAATATTCATAACACCAGATTTCGGAGGTTTGCCTCCATCCAATGCGGTCAGCACTAATGAATGGCTTCTTGCAATTTCCCTATCTAAAGATTTTTGCACAATTAATGTTGGTATTTTACCGTCTTCTCCTTTATCTTTAACTTCCAAACGGAAGTGGTCATTGGGGCTGAGTTTATAATGCTGCACAGAGAAAGGACCACCGTCTGTATCTCTTGCGGGTTGTAGAGGAATACGTACTCCAGGTAACACAGACTCGGAAATCTCCAACGTTTTCTCTTTTTCCGGGAAACACGGAGAATGGTCATTTATATCCAGCACTTCCACCACAACATAATGGACCTCCAGCGGGTTTTCTAGCACCGTTTTTAGATTCATCAAACACGTATTGCTTTGCTCGCACACCTCTTCTCTGTCAATTTTCCGGCTCACATATATAATTCCATTGTTCTGATTTACGTGGAAAAGAGGATCCGCAGTACTAGAAACAATCCGATACTTCCTCTCTTTCAACGTGCTTTTATCCAACTCCAAGTCCTTTGCTATATTTCCAACAACAGTTCCTTCGTTAACTTCCTCAGAGATGGAATATCTGATTTGCGCCGAGGCCATGGTCCACAAAAGCGCAGCGACCAAGCAGACGATCCACCTTCTTCTCGCCCTTTTTACCTCGCATCCTCTTTGTTCCATGATTGAAATTCAAAATGATACCGATTCCTCACGGGGTTAATAATCGTGCTGTAACAGATAAGTCCAACATAACCGCTATACAAATTTCCTTTCCTTTTCAGTAATATTAAAAAGGCTGGGGACGATATTTGACAAGGCAGAAGCAAGCCGCTTAGCAATGCTGCCAGTTTCGAACTGAGAGGGCTACAAAGAGGTGGAACCAAAATGCAATGACGACAAACTAAAGCCGTTATTTCCACAACACACTGACACCATGCGATTTCATCGCTCACTACAACGACATCAAAGTTTTATATTTATCATTTACGCAGAATTACATTTTTGCTTTTAATTACTTTTGCCCATGCGTATAGAGATTGTGGGGCGACAGTTCAAGTGAGGAGATGCCCTCTTTAGCTGAATGAACATGCAAACGGAAATCACATTATCCTTAGATTAAAGATAAACAATAACAAAAACCGAAAAAGAAATCCAGATAAAGTTATATGCATCCATAAAATGTTGTTTTGAAATGTAATGGTATATCATATTTTTGAATCTAACACTAAGTGGACATTTCATTAATTAAGTAAGTGGTTTTACACTTCTTAGACTGTATTAATAGGCACCATGGCCATGAGAGCAATACGTTTCAGCACCATGGACAGCGAATAATGCAACCTTAATGTTTCACCCAGGGACGTGTGTGACTCAATATGACAACAGAGAAGGCTGCAAAGCTCTGATCATATTATTGTCTAAAAATGACACTTCAGAATGATTTAAACGGTTCTCTATAAATGTAGTAAAGTACAATGTATAACTGATGAGGGATTTGGGTGTATAGTGAAAAAGTGGCAAATGGCAACGTGGATAGCAAAAAACAGTTTGTCAGCCTATAACAACTGTTGTTATTGTTACAACAATGCATGCTTCAAAGCACATACATTGTAATTAACTGCAGCTGGTTCACAATTTTATGATGTCGGACAACAACTACTCGGGTATTATGAACAATGGATAACTGATTAAACTTGTAAAACAACCAAAAGAATTTCACTGCAATTGGAAACAAGCCATGGTTTTCACAGAAGACTCTTACCTCTCCAGACGGCCTCCTCCTGTCAGGGAGCACTAGTGTATTAGCGTGGCTGCCCGGGACTATAGTAGATCCTATACTCATCCTGGGTCCCACTAACATGTAGCGTTTGTCTCCAGATCTGTACTGGATGCTGTGACACAGTGTCCCGTCATAATTAGTCTCTTGTAGATATTTGGAAGTATAGTCTGTGGATTTGGAGCACTGCATTGCAATCAGTACGATGATACTGATGAGAAAAAGTGATGAAACTGAGCCCAAAGTTATCATGAGATAAAAAGTCACATTATTCTCCTCATCATCCTTTGTTGCACTTTTAACATCAGAAGCAGCAAAAGCCTCTTTGGGCTCCACAACTTTGACAATGACAGTAGCTGTTGCTGAGAGGGACACGTTCCCATTGTCTTTGACCAGTATGACCAGTTTATGCTCAGCCTCGTCTGTCTCTGTGAATGAGCGAAGTGTTCTGATCTGTCCTGTATAGCGGTCCAAAGTAAACAGACTGTGCTCAGTCACTTCCTGCAGTGAAAACAGTAACCAGCCGTTATATCCTATATCAGCGTCATAGGCTCTGACTTTAGTCACCAAGTGTCCTGCGTTCACATTGCGGGGAATCTCCTCCACACCTTCAGCAGAACCGTTGGAGCTGACTGGATACAGGATGACTGGAGCGTTGTCGTTCTGATCCAGAATGAACACGTTCACTGTGACGTTGCTGCTTAGTGACGGAGTTCCAGAATCTGTGGCGACAACTTGGAAGTGGAACGTTTTCACTGTTTCAAAGTCAAAACTTTTTAGCGCCAAAATGTCTCCACTTTCTGAGTTAATATTTAAAAATGAAGCCAATTTATTGTCTTCGCTTCCATCTCTGAGAATATGATATGAAATAAGTGCGTTGTCGTTCTCATCACGATCAAAAGCTTTAACAGAAAACACAGAGGTACCTGGCTCATTAGCTTCAGTCACATAGAAAGTATAAGGACTCAGTGAAAACTCTGGACTGTTGTCATTCACATCTGACACCACGACGCTTATTGTCTTTTCAGTCGATAATGGAGGATGACCAGCGTCTTTTGCAGTTATTGTCAGGTCATAATGTGACTGTTTCTCTCTGTCCAGAGGTGTTTTGGTGACTAATGAATACATTTTGTTCTGTAAGGATGGTGATAAAGCAAAAGGAACATCCTCACTTATGGAACAAATTACTTTTCCATTGAGACCAGAGTCCAGGTCATTGACACTGATAAGGGCAACTGTAGTTCCAGGTCTGGAGTCTTCAGGGATGGAGCTTGAAAAAGACGTAACTTCAATCTCAGGTGCGTTATCATTCACGTCAACTATCTTGATGATGACGCTTTTCTCTGTTGTAAGCGGAGCAAAACCTTTATCCGATGCTTCGATTTCTATTTCGTACTTATCCTTTTGCTCATAATCTATAAGACCTTTAACAATGATCTCACCTGTTGTTGGGTTAATTTCAAAAAGCTTAAACAACTTATTACTCACACTGTTACCAAATGAATAATAGACCTCTCCATTCTGACCTTCATCCAAATCAGTTGCATTCACTTGTACGACAGTGGTACCTATTGGAGCATTTTCTGAGAGCGTAACAGAGTAAACATCCTTACTGAAAATCGGTGTGTTATCATTGACATCCAAAACTTTTACTAGAATATTCATTTCGCCAAATTTCGGAGGTTTTCCCCCATCCAATGCCGTCAGTACTAACGACTTACTTCCCGCTGCCTCCCTATCCAAAGATTTTTGCAAAACTAATATGGGTATTTTACCGTCTTCCCCTTTATCCCTAACTTCCAAACGGAAGTGATCGTTTTGGCTGAGTTTATACTGCTGCACGGAGAACTGACCACTGTCTAGATCCCTTGAGGGTTTTAGCTGAAATCTTGCTCCGGGCAACACAGACTCGAAAATTTCCAACGTTTTCTCTTCCTCTGGGAAAGTGGGAGAATGGTCATTTATATCCAGCACTTCCACTTCGACATAGTGCACCTCCAGCGGGTTTTCTAGCACTGTTTTCAGATTTATTGAACACGTACTGCTCTGCGCGCACACCTCTTCTCTATCAATCTTTCGGCTCACATACAGGATACCATTGTTTTGATTCACGTGGAAAAGAGGGTCCGCACCACCAGAAACAATCCGATACTTCCTGTCTTTCAGTGTGCTTTTGTCTAATCCCAGATCCTTTGCTATATTTCCAACCACAGTTCCTTCCTTCACTTCCTCGGAGATTGAATATCGTATTTGCGCTGTGGTCACGCTCCACAAAAGCGCAGTAACCACGTAGCTTAGCAAACATCCTCGCGACCCTCGTCTCTCGTATCTCCTTTGTTCCATGGTGAAAACCGATATCATCAGAACTCCGTTAAAAAAGCAAAAACTGCATCATAATGACAGAATCCAACTCTCAAATGTGAAGTTATCCATCCACTTCCCACAACGAAAGAAACGAACACAATAGTATTGCCAACAGCGGCATCAAGCTCACAAATGACTGCGACGATGTCGAGATGGGGAGTATGAAAGAGGTGGAACCAAAATGCACGATGACTAGCTCGTGTAATGCCTCTTTTTTGTATTACACTGACACCATGCGATCTAAATTCTTATTGCAGAAGATCATACAGCCAGTAGCACTCTGGCTGAATAATAGCCTGCATTGTTCTGAGTTTGTCATTCGACAGCGCCAGAATAGCAAGGTGAATATAAATACACGTTGTCTCTTCGTACCGTCAGCGCGAAACTTATTTTCAATAATACATAAAGCAAATCTTTTCTAAATGTTGAGATGATTCTGCACAACATGCGAGTATACACTTATGTGTATGACCAACTGGTGTTAATTAAAACACTGAGATACAGTGAGTGAGTGGTATGAACACCAGTTAAACTATCAGAGCACGTTCAGCACCTTGGACAGAGGTCACTTGTCATTGTCCTTCTGTCTAACTACCTATCACGATTTGGTGTAATTAAGTGAAAAGTTTATTTTTCAAATATTTAAAAAGATTTGCACAGCTGTCATATTGTCCTGGTAAATTTTCGGTATAGGTTTCATTATGTGCTGTCTAAAGGCTGGCGCAGGCATTGCACTCGTGTTACTACAATCGTCTCCCGTTTGCTACCTCATCAGGCAAGAACATCGTTAAATCAGCTGTTAGTTACTTCAGCTTCTTTCTTTTTTAATCACTAGTATAAAGAGAAGGTTAATTAATTATTTACTTAAAACAACCAATAATTGTAACTAAAACAAAACACACAAACGTTCAACTCAATTAGTAGAATATGCAGACAGGGCACCAGTGCGCTAAATCCAGTATTTTTAAAGGAAAAGACAATATAATGATCCTGCATGTCAAATTAGTGACCAGCTTGAGCGACTAATACAATTAAGATCTAATACACTTTTCATTGGTTATCCGGATTGACATTCACTGAATTCAATGTATCATTAATAAAACGAAAGCAAAAAATAAATATTATTTAGGGTAAATAGCTTTATTTGATTCCTTACCTCTCCAGACGGTCTCCTCCTGTCAGGGAGCACTAGTGTATTAGCGTGGCTGCCCGGGACTATAGTAGATCCTATACTCATTCTGGGTCCCACTAACATATAGCGTTTGTCTCCAGATCTGTACTGGATGCTGTGACACAGTGTCCCGTCATAATTAGTCTCTTGTAGATATTTGGAAGTATAGTCTGTGGATTTGGAGCACTGCATTGCAATCAGCACGATGATACTGATGAGGAAAAGTGCTGAAACTGAGCCCAAAGTTATCATGAGATAAAAAGTCACATTATTCTCCTCATCATCCTTTGTTGCACTTTTAACATCAGAAGCAGCAAAAGCCTCTTTGGGCTCCACAATTTTGACAATGACAGTAGCTGTTGCTGAGAGGGACACGTTCCCATTGTCTTTGACCAGTATGACCAGTTTATGCTCAGCCTCGTCTGTCTCTGTGAAGGAGCGAAGTGTTCTGATCTGTCCTGTATAGCGGTCCAAAGTAAAGAGACTGTGCTCAGTCACTTCCTGCAGTGAAAACAGTAACCAGCCGTTATATCCTATATCAGCGTCATAGGCTCTGACTTTAGTCACCAAGTGTCCTGCGTTGACATTGCGGGGAATCTCCTCCACACCTTCAGCAGAACCGTTGGAGCTGACTGGATACAGGATGACTGGAGCGTTGTCGTTCTGATCCAGAATGAACACGTTCACTGTGACGTTGCTGCTTAGTGACGGAATTCCAGAATCTGTGGCGACAACTTGGAAGTGGAACGTTTTCACTGTTTCAAAGTCGAAGCTTTTCAGCGCCAAAATATCTCCACTTTCTGAGTTTATATTTAAAAATGAAGTTAATTTATTGTCTCCGCTTCCATCTCTGATAATATGATATGAAATAAGTGCGTTGTCGTTCTCATCACGATCAAAAGCTTTAACAGAAAACACAGAGGTGCCTGGCTCATTAGCTTCAGTCACATAGAAAGTATAAGGACTCAGTGAAAACTCTGGACTGTTGTCATTCACATCTGACACCACGACGCTTATTATCTTTTCAGACGATAGTGGAGGATGACCAGCGTCTTTTGCAGTTATTGTCAGGTCATAATGTGACTGTTTCTCTCTGTCCAGAGATGTTTTGGTTACTAATGAATACATTTTATCTTTCAAAGATGGTGATAAAGCAAAAGTAACATCCTCACTTATGGAACAAATAACTTTTCCATTGAGACCAGAGTCCAGGTCAATGACACTGATAAGGGCAACTGTAGTTCCAGGTCTGGAGTCTTCAGGGATGGAGCTTGAGAAAGAGGTAACTTCAATCTCAGGTGCGTTATCATTCACGTCAACTATCTTAATGATGACGCTTTTCTCTGTTGTAAGCGGCGCCAGACCTTTATCCGATGCTTCGATTTCTATTTCGTACTTATCCTTTTGCTCATAGTCTATAGGACCTTTCACAATAATTTCACCCGTCTCTTTATTGATTTCAAAAAGCTTAAATATCTTATTACTCACACTGTTACCAAATGAATAATAGACCTCTCCATTCTTATCTTCATCTAAATCAGTTGCATTCACTTGAACGACAGTGGTACCTACTGGAACATTTTCAGAGAGCGAAGCAGAGTAAACATCTTTACTGAAAATCGGTGTGTTATCATTGACATCCAAAACTTTCACTAGAATATTCATTTCGCCGGATTTCGGAGGTTTTCCCCCATCCAGCGCCGTCAGTAGCAATAAGTGACTTCCAGCTGCCTCCCTATCTAAAGATTTTTGCAAAACCAATATAGGTATTTTACCGTCTTCTCCTTTATCTCTAACTTCCAAACGGAAGTGTTGATTGGGGCTGAGTTTATATTGCTGAACGGAAAAATGCCCACTGTCCTGATCCCGTGCGGCTTTTAGCTGAAATCTTGCTCCGGGCAACACAGACTCAGATATTTCCAACCTCTTCTCTGTTTCTGGGAAACTAGGAGGATGATCATTTATATCCAGCACCTCCACTTCAACATAATGGACCTCAAGCGGGTTTTCTAGCACTGTTTTCAGATTTATCAAACACGTACTGCTCTGCGCGCACACCTCTTCTCTGTCAATCTTTCGGCTCACATACAGGATTCCGTCGTTTTGATTTACATGAAAAAGTGGCTCCGCCACAGAAACGATCCGGTACTTCCTGTCTTTCAAGCTGCCTTTGTCCTGTCCCAGATCCTTTGCTATATTTCCAACCACAGTTCCTTCTTTTACTTCCTCGGAGATTGAGTATCGTATTTGCGCAGTGGCCACGCTCCACAAAAGTGCAGCGACCACGGAACCAAGCAAACATCCTCGTCTCTCGTATCTCCTTTGTTCCATGGTTAAACCCGATATCATCAGAAATCAGCTACAGGAAGAAAATCACTATGCTATGATCGACTATAACACTAGGCTGTGTGAAAATATTCATCCTTTTCCGACAACGACAGCCATGGAGGAAAATCGAGTATATTCCAAATGCAGCAGAAAGCTCTGACACGACCGTGCTAACACCGAACTGAGGACGCTAAAAAGAGGTGGAACCAAATTTTTCTGACATCACATGTAATGCTGATTTTTTTCCATTACACTGACACCATGCGATCAAAACTCTCATTGCAGACAATCAAATGGAAGTAACACATGAACTGAATGCTAGATTGTATGTGTCTTAATAAATTGTTGCTCATCTCGAGACATCTTCCAAAAAAATACTAAGTAAGGAAATTGATGAGCAGGCTGCTTATTTCTAACACAAACCCTCCTTCTGATCATAGGAAAACAAACCTTTTCAAAATGTGAAAAAAAGGAACCCAGCACGTGGGTACATGTAATACCTCATATGATTTAGTGATGTGAAATAAAACGTGAGGATAAAGTTACCTCGCCCTTGAAAAACATGCTGGGAAATTGGCGCAAACATGATCAGCACCATGGACAGCGAATACAACGAACTTTACTTGTCTATGGCTGCATCTGGTAATAGCATTCCCTTTCAAGTTTGTTAATAATGTACCACAGCCACAGGATTATTTCACGTTTTCTCCACCACCATACCCTACCAGTATTTCGTGTTATCTTTGATGGACTGTGGTTTGGGTATACTAAAGATGTCCTGATGGAGCTCAGTATACATCTAAAATAACTCTGCTTTTGTTTGTGTGAAAAACGATTATCTTCATCTGATTACAGCAGAGAGAATATGATTTCAAGCACTCACAGTTGGAAAATATCTTTCAAGTTTAACTATACGCTGTAGTTGGGAATGCATAAATATGAAACAACTTGTTCAGTCTGTTTCACTGTTTTTATCAGGTTATTAGAAAAAGAACATGTCTTGAAACTAAATAATACAAACTTTGACAAGGAAAACAAAAAAAAGCCGACAGGTCAAAGATTCGAGCATAAAAGCATATCAAGGCCACAACAAAGCTGTTACTACAGCAAAAAGGTAATCAGAGAAGCCACAACTTTCCGAATTTATCCTAATTATGTTCCAACAACTAATGAGTCATCAAAGTCCTGAAAATATTCCTCAGACCATAACCACGATCGAGATGTTTCCACTGTCTTTAATGAAAAGTTTTGTTGGAAACACTTCGCAATACAATACACAAAAGAAGCTGCTTAGGAATTAATGAGTATTTAGCCGTAATGACTTAGTAATTAATGAATACTGAGTGAGTGTTTCCTGAATGACTGATTTAAGCAACAAAGCAATAAAAGACTTTGTAAATGCTTTCAACGTATCCATGGCAAATGACGTAGTGCTGTTCTTTTGGGGAGGAGAAAGCTGAAAAAATATGTCTTACCTCTCCAGATGGTCTCCTCCTGTCAGGGAGCACTAGTGTATTAGCGTGGCTGCCCGGGACTATAGTAGATCCTATACTCATTCTGGGTCCCACTAACATGTAGCGTTTGTCTCCAGATCTGTACTGGATGCTGTGACACAGTGTCCCGTCATAATTAGTCTCTTGTAGATATTTGGAAGTATAGTCTGTGGATTTGGAGCACTGCATTGCAATCAGCACGATGATACTGATGAGGAAAAGTGCTGAAACTGAGCCCAAAGTTATCATGAGATAAAAAGTCACATTATTCTCCTCATCATCCTTTGTTGCACTTTTAACATCAGAAGCAGCAAAAGCCTCTTTGGGCTCCACGACTTTGACAATGACAGTAGCTGTTGCTGAAAGGGACACGTTCCCATTGTCTTTGACCAGTATGACCAGTTTATGCTCAGCCTCGTCTGTCTCTGTGAATGAGCGAAGTGTTCTGATCTGTCCTGTATAGCGGTCCAAAGTAAAGAGACTGTGCTCAGTCACTTCCTGCAGTGAAAACAGTAACCAGCCGTTATAGCCTATATCAGCGTCATAGGCTCTGACTTTAGTCACCAAGTGTCCTGCGTTCACATTGCGGGGAATCTCCTCCACACCTTCAGCAGAACCGTTGGAGCTGACTGGATACAGGATGACTGGAGCGTTGTCGTTCTGATCCAGAATGAACACGTTCACTGTGACGTTGCTGCTTAGTGACGGAGTTCCAGAATCTGTGGCGACAACTTGGAAGTGGAACGTTTTCACTGTTTCAAAGTCGAAACTTTTCAGCGCCAAAATATCTCCACTTTCAGAGTTTATATTTAAAAATGAAGTTAATTTATTGTCTCCGCTTCCATCTCTGAGAATATGATATGAAATAAGTGCGTTGTCGTTCTCATCACGATCAAAAGCTTTAACAGAAAACACAGAGGTACCTGGCTCATTAGCTTCAGTCACATAGAAAGTATAAGGACTCAGTGAAAACTCTGGACTGTTGTCATTCACATCTGACACCACGACGCTTATTGTCTTTTCAGACGATAGTGGAGGATGACCAGCGTCTTTTGCAGTTATTGTGAGGTCATAATGTGACTGTTTCTCTCTGTCCAGAGGTGTTTTGGTGACTAATGAATACATTTTGTCTTGTAAGGATGGTGATAAAGCAAAAGGAACATCCTCACTTATGGAGCAAATAACTTTTCCATTGAGACCAGAGTCCAGGTCATTGACACTGATGAGGGCAACTGTAGTTCCAGGTCTGGAGTCTTCAGGGATGGAGCTTGAAAAAGAGGTCACTTCAATCTCAGGTGCGTTATCATTCACATCAACTATCTTGATAATAACGCTTTTCTCTGTTGTTAGAGGAGCGAGACCTTTATCCGATGCTTCAATTTCAATTTCATATATGTCATTCACCTCAAAGTCTATTAAACCTTTAACTGTAATTACACCTGTTACTGGATCGACATTAAATAAATTTAATATATTTTGATTCATACTGTTACTGAATGAATAAACCACATCTCCGTTTGGACCCTCGTCTAAATCAGTTGCATTTACTTGTATGACTGTTGTACCTACTGGAGCGTTTTCATTGAGCGTCACAGAATAAACATCTTTAAAGAATATAGGGGCGTTATCATTGACATCTAAAACATTTACTAGAATATTCATGTCGCCAGATTTCGGAGGTCTGCCTCCATCCAGTGCGGTCAGTAACAATGAGTGGCTTTTAGCTGTTTCCCTATCCAAAGACTTTTGAACCACTAATATAGGTATTTTACCATCGTTCCCTTTATTCTTTACATCCAAACGAAAGTGATCGTTTTGGCTGAGTTTATACTGCTGAACAGAGAACTGACCACTGTCCAGATCACGTGAAGGTTTAAGCTGAAATCTTGCTCCGGGTAGCACGGACTCTGAAATCTCAAACCTTTTCTCTGTTTCTGGGAAAGTGGGAAGATGGTCATTGATGTCCAGCACCTCCACTGCCACATAATGGACCTCGAGCGGGTTTTCTAGCACTGTTTTCAGATTCATCAAACACGTATTGCTCTGCGCGCACACCTCTTCTCTGTCAATCTTTCGGCTCACATACAGGATGCCATCGTTCTGATTCACGTGGAAAAGAGGGTCCGCAGTACTAGAAACAATCCGATACTTCCTGTCTTTCAAAGTGTTTTTATCTAGTCCCAAATCCTTTGCTATATTTCCAACCACAGTTCCTTCGTTAACTTCCTCGGAGATTGAATATCGTATTTCCGCAGAGGCAACACTCCACAAAAGCGCAGCGACCACGCAGCCCAGCAAATATCCTCGCGCGCGTTGTGGTTTCCAGGTTCTTTGTTCCATGGTTAAACCCGAAGATTTCAGTTATCCATCACAGGATCAACAACTACGTTGTAGAAACAGAATCCAGCACTTTCTTCTAAGTTATTATCCACTCTCTTTCTACATGGTCAAAAATGGTTGAAGACAGGATGTTAACAAAGGCAACACGAAGCACAGAAAAAGCTGTGCGAACACGGAATCGAGAATGTTGTCAGGAGGTGGAACCTTCATGCAATGACGACACAACAAGCTCGTGCACTGCTGACTTTTTTGCATTACACTGACACCATGCGAGCTAACCTTTCACTGCAGAAGAGTTTAAGGGTTTGTATCAAATCTTATGAATAATAATATGTTTCGTAACTACTGCAAATCTCAGACCCAACGTAATCTATTAACAGGAAGTGAAAACTACATTAACCCTTCAGTAAACACTCATACTACATTTTCTAAATGTTTCAAAATGTTGTAAGTATTCTGCAGAGCATTTGCGAACATTTCTAGTTCCGATGATTAACTTGAATTACCTTAATTACCGAAATCTTGTCAGTATGGTTGTTTAATTTATGTTCCACTTGATTGAAAACACATTGGAAAGTGAGATTTATCATTTTCAGCACCATGGTTAGCAATCACTGACTGCAGCAGTGTGTAGCCAAAGTTGGTGAAAGTAATATGATTCGATTTTAGGATTTATATTAAAAACAATGGAACATAAACTGCGGCATCCTTTCTTTTTTCATGCTGCAGTGTTTCTGTTGTCAGTTAGTTCTTCTTTGTAGGAAACTTGACTTTTATCACCTAAACGCACAAGTAGCAATAGCTGTATTACTGTACTGTAACTACATCTTTATAACATCTGCTTTTTGAAGACATCTGACAAGTGCAAAGCAAGATAAGAAACATAGAAATATTGTAGGTCTACCTAAAATAAAGATACTATGACAGAAAAAAAAAAGGATATTAACACATAATATATTAACTACGTGATTAGGTTAAAACGCGATTAATATTACTATATTACATATGCTTAATCCAAAAAATGTACTGATATAACAATTTTATATTTTACAGGTTACCTTATTGCTATTAAGTTATTGATTTAATATTATTTAATAGTTTTGCCTCATTGCATCTTTAATTGTGTTGCCCATTTATTACGCTGTTACATACATTTGCCTTCATGATAACCCAGATAAACCCAATGTCAAAAGCTAGCTATTACCTTGTTTTTAGTTTAATTACATAGTGTTACCTAATTATTTTCTCTATCATCATACTTTACAACCATGTTGTCAATGAACAGTAATGTATTGTACTACAGATTTCACTCATGAAATAAGCAATAGTCTTTTACGTTGAACCCAGTCCAAGTTAAGCCATAAAAATATAATCTTTAAAACAAAAACAATTACACCTGCTATATCAAACAATATTCAGCTAACTGATTCCACACCATGAAATGAAAAACCTGTCCACTGTGCCATAGAAACATACATCATAGTATCAGTGTACTAAACCACTGCTCAAATCAAACAGCAAGCATGCCACTGCTTTCAGAAATCTCTCCATCTGCTACAAATTCCCTTCATATTTAAAAAAATCTGAAGTATTGTTTTACAGTCACTGACAAGAGTAAGTCCAACCAAGGACCATAATGTCTCCTTAATATCAACCAAGCACTTTAATTATTTGCCTAAACTTACCTTCCACTTAGGGTATGAATATGTTTTTTGACAAAGACAGGAAGGACTTCTCTGAAACATACATTTCTAACCGTATCTGAACAAAATACACCTTTAAAGTGGAATATGCTGGTGTTGGTTGTTGAATATGACATTTTGCACCATGTCTCATCTTAAATAAAACACCTATTATTTAAATGGCCTTACCTCTCCAGATGGCCTCCTCCTGTCAGGGAGCACTAGTGTATTAGCGTGGCTGCCCGGGACTATAGTAGATCCTATACTCATTCTGGGTCCCACTAACATGTAGCGTTTGTCTCCAGATCTGTACTGGATGCTGTGACACAGTGTCCCGTCATAATTAGTCTCTTGTAGATATTTAGAAGTATAGTCTGTGGATTTGGAGCACTGCATTGCAATCAGCACGATGATACTGATGAGGAAAAGTGCTGAAACTGAGCCCAAAGTTATCATGAGATAAAAAGTCACATTATTCTCCTCGTCATCCTTTGTTGCACTTTTAACATCAGAAGCAGCAAATGCCTCTTTGGGCTCCACGACTTTGACAATGACAGTAGCTGTTGCTGAGAGGGACACGTTCCCATTGTCTTTGACCAGTATGACCAGTTTATGCTCAGCCTCGTCTGTCTCTGTGAATGAGCGAAGTGTTCTGATCTGTCCTGTATAGCGGTCCAAAGTAAAGAGACTGTGCTCAGTCACTTCCTGCAGTGAAAACAGTAACCAGCCGTTATATCCTATATCAGCGTCATAGGCTCTGACTTTAGTCACCAAGTGTCCTGCGTTCACATTGCGGGGAATCTCCTCCACACCTTCAGCAGAACCGTTGGAGCTGATTGGATACAGGATGACTGGAGCGTTGTCGTTCTGATCCAGAATGAACACGTTCACTGTGACGTTGCTGCTTAGTGACGGAGTTCCAGAATCTGTGGCGACAACTTGGAAGTGGAACGTTTTCACTGTTTCAAAGTCGAAACTTTTCAGCGCCAAAATATCTCCACTTTCAGAGTTAATATTCAAAAATGGAGCCAATTTATTGTCTTCGCTTCCATCTCTGAGAATATGATACGAAATAAGTGCGTTGTCGTTCTCATCACGATCAAAAGCTTTAACAGAAAACACAGAGGTACCTGGCTCATTAGCTTCAGTCACATAGAAAGTATAAGGACTCAGTGAAAACTCTGGACTGTTGTCATTCACATCTGACACCACGACGCTTATTGTCTTTTCAGACGATAATGGAGGATGACCAGCGTCTTTTGCAGTTATTGTCAGGTCATAATGTGACTGTTTCTCTCTGTCCAGAGGTGTTTTGGTGACTAATGAATACATATTGTTTTGCAAAGATGGTGATAAAGCAAAAGGAACATCCTCACTTATGGAGCAAATAACTTTTCCATTGAGACCAGAGTCCAGGTCATTGACACTGATGAGAGCAACTGTAGTTCCAGGTCTGGAGTCTTCAGGGATGGAGCTTGAGAAAGACGTAACTTCAATCTCAGGTGCGTTATCATTCACGTCAACTATCTTGATGATGACGCTTTTTTCTGTTGTAAGCGGAGCGAAACCTTTATCCGATGCTTCAATTTCAATTTCATATCTGTCCTTCTCCTCGTAATTTACTAAACCTTTAACAGTAATCTCGCCTGTTACTGGGTTAATATGAAATAGGTTTAATATTTTTTGATTCATACTGTTACTGAACGAGTAAACTATATCTCCGTTTTGGCCCTCGTCTAAATCAGTTGCATTGACTTGTATGACTGTTGTACCTACTGGAGCATTTTCATCAAGCATCACAGAATAAACATCTTGAGAGAAAACAGGCGCGTTATCATTAATATCCAAAACATTAACCAGAATATTCATGTTGCCAGATTTCGGAGGTTTGCCTCCATCCAGTGCGGTCAGTAACAATGAGTGTGTTACTGCTGTTTCTCTGTCTAAAGATTTTTGAACAACTAATGTTGGTATTTTACCGTCTTCTCCTTTATCCTTAACTTCCAATCGGAAATGATCGTTGCTGTTGAGTTTATACTGCTGAACAGAGAACTGACCACTGTCTCGATCCCTTGAAGGTTTTAGCTGAAATCTTGCTCCGGGCAACACAGACTCTGAAATCTCCAAACGTTTCTCTTTTTCTGGGAAAGTGGGAGAATGGTCGTTAATATCCATTACCTCAACTCTAACGTAGTGCACCTCCAGCGGGTTTTCTAGTACTGTTTTCAGATTTATTAAACACGTTCTGCTCTGTGCACACACCTCTTCTCTGTCAATCTTTCGGCTCACATACAGGATGCCATCGTTTTGATCCACGTGGAAAAGGGGGTCCGCTGTACTGGAAACAATCCGATACTTCCTGTCTTTCAGTGAGTTTTTATCTAACCCCAGATCCTTTGCTATATTTCCAACCACAGTTCCTTCGTTAACTTCCTCGGAGATTGAATATCGTATTTCCGCTGCGGCAGCGCTCCACAAAAGCACAGAAAACACGCAGCCCAGCAAATATCCTCGCGCTCGTGACAACGAGCTTCTTTGTTCCATGGTTAAACCCGAGATCATCAGTAATCCATCACAAGGACAATGTCTACGTTGCAAAAGCACAAGGCAACTCTTTTCTTTATGTGAATAAGTATTCACCTATATCCAGAATTTGGGGCAAACTGCCCGTTGAATGAAAATAACCACAGAAGTGATGCTGCCAGTATCGAAGTGAGACTGATTTGAGGAGGTGGAACCAAAAAGCAATGACGTCAAGCTCGTGCACTGCTGATTCTTTACATTACACTGACACCATGCGACCTTATTTCAAACTGCAGACATTTAAAGGATGGTCTTCACATTATCTCTATGATGATTTGATTTTGAAGCCATAGCAATCATCTGCCTAAACTTACCCTCCTCAAAATCTCTTGGCACTTAATTGAGCCTGTAACAAGTGAACACAAAACTGCCTCAAAGAAGATATAAAAGAAAACGTTGTAAAGGTCGTACATATCATTAGTGAATAATGTTTAGGATCTAATACTGAAGAAGCTATAATTACAATACCAGACGAAGCAAAAACGTTCAGCACCAAGGACAGCGATTGCTTTGTGTTGAGTGTTGTTTTTCAGAAAAAGCACGCTTATCTATTGGACATTTGTCAGTTTACATTTTCTTGTCTGCAGTTCTAAGTGATCAAACGGGTGTAAAATGTGGACTGTGTTTACAAGAGTGAACAGTGTGGCAACATACGTTATCAACATAAACCTACAACGAGATACTGCAGCGTTTAAAAAGAGCAACCAGCATTGTTATTATCATAGACTAAGAGAACGTTCATAGTGTTTAAACGGGCATGAAGTCAGAGTGTTTCTAATACTGTCGATACAGTTATTGACAGGGTATGTGACCAGGGAAACTTGTAAGTAATGTGGTTTTCAAGTATTCAAGTCAGCCTAAGTGATCCCTCTCACTACAGCTGCAAATGCGTCTTAAAAAGGGCATAAAAACATATTGCGGTTGAAAACCAGGGAACCAACAAATACAATGTAGACCTATGCAAAACGCTATATTCAGGAAGGCATAGTTAATGTTTTCTTTACCAACAAAACAGGTAGTCAACTCACAGTTTGCACTTAAATATGTCTTACCTCTCCAGACGGCCTCCTCCTGTCAGGGAGCACTAGTGTATTAGCGTGGCTGCCCGGAACTATAGTAGATCCTATACTCATTCTGGGTCCCACTAACATGTAGCGTTTGTCTCCAGATCTGTACTGGATGCTGTGACACAGTGTCCCGTCATAATTAGTCTCTTGTAGATATTTGGAAGTATAGTCTGTGGATTTGGAGCACTGCATTGCAATCAGCACGATGATACTGATGAGAAAAAGTGCTGAAACTGAGCCCAAAGTTATCATGAGATAAAAAGTCAAATTATTCTCCTCGTCATCCTTTGTTGCACTTTTAACATCAGAAGCAGCAAATGCCTCTTTGGGCTCCACGACTTTGACAATGACAGTAGCTGTTGCTGAGAGGGACACGTTCCCATTGTCTTTGACCAGTATGACCAGTTTATGCTCAGCCTCGTCTGTCTCTGTGAACGAGCGAAGTGTTCTGATCTGTCCTGTATAGCGGTCCAAAGTAAAGAGACTGTGCTCAGTCACTTCCTGCAGTGAAAACAGTAGCCAGCCGTTATATCCTATATCAGCGTCATAGGCTCTGACTTTAGTCACCAAGTGTCCTGCGTTCACATTGCGGGGAATCTCCTCCACACCTTCAGCAGAACCGTTGGAGCTGACTGGATACAGGATGACTGGAGCGTTGTCGTTCTGATCCAGAATGAACACGTTCACTGTGACGTTGCTGCTTAGTGACGGAGTTCCAGAATCTGTGGCGACAACTTGGAAGTGGAACGTTTTCACTGTTTCAAAGTCGAAACTTTTCAGCGCCAAAATATCTCCACTTTCAGAGTTAATATTTAAAAATGAAGCCAATTTATTGTCTTCGCTTCCATCTCTGTGAATATGATAGGAAATAAGTGCGTTGTCGTTCTCATCACGATCAAAAGCTTTAACAGAAAACACAGAGGTGCCTGGCTCATTAGCTT
Organism: Semicossyphus pulcher; assembly: GCF_022749685.1. Classification (NCBI taxonomy): domain Eukaryota; kingdom Metazoa; phylum Chordata; class Actinopteri; order Labriformes; family Labridae; genus Semicossyphus; species Semicossyphus pulcher. Next base: position 20,492,163 of record NW_027211693.1, read on the forward strand.
CAGTCACATAGAAAGTATAAGGACTCAGTGAAAACTCTGGACTGTTGTCATTCACATCTGACACCACGACGCTTATTGTCTTTTCAGACGATAGTGGAGGATGACCAGTGTCTTTTGCAGTTATTGTGAGGTCATAATGTGACTGTTTCTCTCTGTCCAGAGGTGTTTTGGTGACTAATGAATACATTTTATCTTTCAAAGATGGTGATAAAGCAAAAGGTACATCCTCGCGTATCGAGCAAATAACTTTTCCATTGAGACCAGAGTCCAGGTCATTGACACTGATAAGGGCAACTGTAGTTCCAGGTCTGGAGTCTTCAGGGATGGAACTTGAGAAAGAGGTAACTTCAATCTCAGGTGCGTTATCATTCACGTCAACTATCTTGATGATGACGCTTTTCTCTGTAGTTACAGGAACAAAGCCTTTATCAGATGCCTCAATTTCAATTTCATATCTGTCCTTTTCCTCATAATCTATTAAACCTTTTACAGTTATTACACCTGTTAATTGATTGATATCAAACAGATTTAATATATTTTGATTAATACTCTTACTGAATGAATAAACCACATCCCCGTTCGGCCCTTCATCCAAATCAGTTGCATTTACCTGTATGACTGTTGCACCTACTGGAGCATTTTCATCGAGCATCACAGAATAAACATCTTGAGAGAAAACAGGCGCGTTATCATTTACATCTAAAACTTTTACCAGAATATTCATGTCGCCAGATTTCGGAGGTTTTCCCCCATCCAGGGCCGTAAGTAACAATGAGTGACTTTTAGCACTTTCCCTATCCAAAGATTTTTGAACAACCAATATTGGTATTTTACCATCTTCTCCTTTGTCCTTAATCTCCAGACGGAACTGATCGTTTTGACTGAGTTTGTACTGCTGAACAGAGAATTGACTACTGTCCCCATCCCGTGCGGCTCTTAGCTGAAATCTTGCTCCGGGCAACACGGACTCGAAAATCTCCAACGTTTTCTCTTTCTCTGGGAATGTGGGAGAATGGTCGTTAATATCCATCACCTCCACTTCAACATAATGGACCTCCAGCGGATTTTCTAGCACTGTTTTCAGATTTATTGAACACATAGTGCTCTGTGCACACACATCTTCTCTGTCAATCTTTCGGCTCACATACAGGATGCCATCGTTTTGATTTACATGAAAAAGAGGGTCGGCATTACTCGAAACAATCCGATACTTCCGTTCCTTAAGTGTGCTTTTATCTAACCCCAAATCTTTTGCTACATTTCCAACCACAGTTCCTTCCTTAACTTCCTCGGAGATAGAATATCGTATTTCCGCAGAGGCAACGCTCCACAAAAGCGCAGCAACAACGCAGCCGACCAAATATCCTCGCGCTCTTCTTGTCTCAAAGCTTCTTTGTTCCATGGTTAAATCCGAAGACATCAGTAATCCATCACAGGATCAACAATTACGTTGTAAAACAGAATTCAGCCCTCTTGTGTATTAAAATATTCACTGTCTTTCCACATCGCAGAAACGACGGCAAAAATAATCTTACCAAAGGCAATACGAAACACAGAAAATGCTGTACTAACATGGAACTGAGAATGTTGTCAGGAGGTGGAACCTTTATGCAATGACGACACAACAAGTTCGTTCACTGCTGACTTTTTACATTATACTGACACCATGCGAGCTATTGTCTCACTGCAAGAAGTCTGAGGGTTTTAGAACATTATTTAAATGGTAAAATAGTTTGTAGCTAATGGGTCTCTCTAAGCAAACGTCGGGTAACTAGAAAGAGATAAAGAGATGGATAAGTGTTGTACCAGTTTAAACAAGCAAACTCAAAATGTCCTTAAACACAAAACGCATATAATGTCCACAAATGTTCTTACTTTATTTTAAGTTGCATCAATTTATTCTACGACATAACGCCGGTATGTCTTTCAATGTTCGTTCTTTTTTTAGGTTCATTGTTTGTGAAATCCAACAAACATTTCAGCGAAGCCATGGACAGCGATCACTGACTGCAGTTCTGTGTAGCTGCAGTTGGAGAAAGTTTTTTATTGCACAACATTGGACCATTAACTGCGGTATAATTTATTTAGCCATTATTTATTCAAAATATTATCATGTATTTATCATGCTACGTACATGGTTTGCCTTAAGTGATTTTTTTTATATCATGTGTAATCATTTTATTAACATTCGGAAATGTGAAATGCTTTCGAAACGACTAAAACAGTTTTATATCACTGTTAATGGTATAAAGGTAAGAAATAAAATCGAAACATGTCTTAATAACGACAAAGGATCACAACTGCAACATTAAAAGAAACAACAGCCAGCTGATTCATTGCTATACATTGCGAAACAATACCACAACCTCTTGGAATTCTCAAATCTAGTATTCGTGTAAGCAAACAAACAAATCTAAAAGCCAGCAAACGAGGCACCATTTTCCCAAATCTCCCCATCTGCTATAAATGTACTTAATATTTGGATAATTTGAAATATTGACTTTCATTCACTGACAACAGAAAATGCAGAGTGCAATTCAGGGACCGCAATGTTTCCCTGTCCTTTACCAAGTTCCATTATGTGGCAAAATTTTACAACCACTTAAAGATGGACTCTCCACATAGGGTAGGAAAGGGACTAAAAACAGTGTACAGGATGACTTTGTCAGATTGAAACAATACTAACTGTATCTGAGAAAATTGATGGAAAATTTGAAGATATTGGTTGTTAAATATGAACATTTTCCTCATGTCAATGAAAACATACATTTAGAAAAAAGAAAACGAAAAATATGTTTGTTTTAATGGGCCTTACCTCTCCAGACGGCCTCCTCCTGTCAGGGAGCACTAGTGTATTAGCGTGGCTGCCCGGGACTATAGTAGATCCTATACTCATTCTGGGTCCCACTAACATGTAGCGTTTGTCTCCAGATCTGTACTGGATGCTGTGACACAGTGTCCCGTCATAATTAGTCTCTTGTAGATATTTGGAAGTATAGTCTGTGGATTTGGAGCACTGCATTGCAATCAGCACGATGATACTGATGAGAAAAAGTGCTGAAACTGAGCCCAAAGTTATCATGAGATAAAAAGTCACATTATTCTCCTCATCATCCTTTGTTGCACTTTTAACATCAGAAGCAGCAAAAGCCTCTTTGGGCTCCACGACTTTGACAATGACAGTAGCTGTTGCTGAGAGGGACACGTTCCCATTGTCTTTGACCAGTATGACCAGTTTATGCTCAGCCTCGTCTGTCTCTGTGAATGAGCGAAGTGTTCTGATCTGTCCTGTATAGCGGTCCAAAGTAAAGAGACTGTGCTCAGTCACTTCCTGCAGTGAAAACAGTAACCAGCCGTTATATCCTATATCAGCGTCATAGGCTCTGACTTTAGTCACCAAGTGTCCTGCGTTCACATTGCGCGGAATCTCCTCCACACCTTCAGCAGAACCGTTGGAGCTGACTGGATACAGGATGACTGGAGCGTTGTCGTTCTGATCCAGAATGAACACGTTCACTGTGACGTTGCTGCTTAGTGACGGAGTTCCAGAATCTGTGGCCACAACTTGGAACTGGAACGTTTTCACTGTTTCAAAGTCGAAACTTTTCAGCGCCAAAATATCTCCACTTTCAGAGTTTATATTTAAAAATGAAGTTAATTTATTGTCTTCGCTTCCATCTCTGAGAATATGATAGGAAATAAGTGCGTTGTCGTTCTCATCACGATCAAAAGCTTTAACAGAAAATAGTGGGGCTCCGGGGCTGTTATTCTCGGTGATGTAAAATGCATAGGGGGTTGTTAAAAACTCTGGCCTGTTGTCATTTACATCTGATACTACGACGCGTATGGTTTTTTCAGTTGAAAATGACGGGTCACCTGTGTCTTTCGCAACAATTGTGACATCATATTTGGAAACACTTTCCCTGTCCAAGTGGTGCTTTGTTACAACAGCGTACATGTTTTCTTGTAAGGAAGGAGATAAAGTGAAAGGAACATCTTCATTGATTGTGCAGATGACTTTACCATTAATTCCAGAGTCTAAATCACTGACACTAATCAGAGCCACTGTAGTTCCTATCTTCGAATCCTCCTTGATAGAGCTAGATAATGACGTCACCTCTATCTCAGGAGCATTATCATTAATATCAATGACAGTTATTACAACACTTTTGTCAGTTGTAAGTGGAACTTGTCCCTTATCAGAAGCCTGAATGTCAATTTCATAACTTTTACTTTTCTCAAAATCTATCTGACCGGTTACTTTGATTTCCCCTGTGTTAGCGTCGACACTAAACACATCCATTAGTTTTGAATCAACTTCATTACCAAATGAATATATAATTTCTCCATTTGCTCCCTGGTCCAAATCTGTGGCATTTACCTGAATCACTACAGTGCCCACCGGGACGTTTTCTCTCAGTGAGGCAGAATACAACTCTTTAGTAAACACCGGGGAGTTGTCATTAACATCAAGCACATCCACAATTATGTCTATAGCGCCAGATTTCGCCGGTTTTCCACCATCAACGGCTGTCAGACGCAGCTTATGTTTCCCGGCTGTCTCTCTGTCCAGCTGCTTCTGCACAACCAAAAACGGTACTTTCCGGTCCTCGCCTCTGTCCTTGACTTCTAACCGAAAATATTCGTTATGGCTGAGTTTATATTGCTGAATGAAAAACTGGCCTACATCTGGGTCGCGCGCAGCCTGTAGTTGAAATCTCGCTCCTGGTAAGGCCGACTCAGAAATCTCGAGCTTTTTCTCTTTCTCTGGAAAAACAGGCGAGTGGTCATTTATATCGACTATTTCCACTGCTACGTAGTGGATCTCTAGTGGGTTTTCTAACACGGTTTTCAGATTGATCAAACACGGGCTGCTCCGGTCACACACCTCCTCCCTGTCTATTCTTCTTTTCACATACAAGATACCGTCATTCTGATTGACCTGAAACAGGGGTTCAGTTGAGCCTGCTACAATGCGATATCCTCTGTCTTTGAGTGCACTCTTATCTAGTCCCAAATCCTTAGCTATATTTCCGACGACGGATCCATCCGGAACCTCCTCAGATATCGAATATCTAATCTGTGCAGAAGCTCCGCTCCATAGAATATCCAAAACCAGCATGAAGGCAAACCAACACTGTCGCTCCCTCCATGCGGTGCATCCTCTTTGTTCCATGACTCAAAGCAGATAAAGAACAGTCCAGTAACTACACCGTTATATTAGTAAGACTTATTGCGTCATATTTGTAAGCGATGTCCTTGGAAAAACTGCTAAACAAAAAACACAGTCTGTGCTGCCAATCGCTGTCTATGCTCAGGGATGTTGTGTGAGCAAAATGTAAGGGCTCCGTCGAAATAAAGCTCGTGACGTAAAATGATGCTGAGAATCCCTGAACTACACTGACACCATGTGTTGAAACGGTTGTTTACCCACCTTACAGAAGTGGTGATTTAACAGCTTCTTAGACAATCTTTAGTTGGTCACGACAACCCGACATTGGAAATGAATTAGTAAATGTTGCAAATTACTGCTTTGCATAGTTACATCATGTGCCAATGGAAACCTGAGGGTTTCCCTTCGACATATTGCTCAATACCTTATTCAAAAGTATTCTTTGACCAAAAATAAACATCAACACAAGCGTTTGTTTTAATGGGCCTTACCTCTCCAGATGGTCTCCTCCTGTCAGGGAGCACTAGTGTATTAGCGTGGCTGCCCGGGACTATCGTAGATCCTATACTCATCCTGGGTCCCACTAACATGTAGCGTTTGTCTCCAGATCTGTACTGGATGCTGTGACACAGTGTCCCGTCATAGTTAGTCTCTTGTAGATATTTGGAAGTATAGTCTGTGGATTTGGAGCACTGCATTGCAATCAGCACGATGATACTGATGAGAAAAAGTGCTGAAACTGAGCCCAAAGTTATCATGAGATAAAAAGTCACATTATTCTCCTCATCATCCTTTGTTGCACTTTTAACATCAGAAGCAGCAAAAGCCTCTTTGGGCTCCACGACTTTGACAATGACAGTAGCTGTTGCTGAGAGGGACACGTTCCCATTGTCTTTGACCAGTATGACCAGTTTATGCTCAGCCTCGTCCGTCTCTGTGAATGAGCGAAGTGTTCTGATCTGTCCTGTATAGCGGTCCAAAGTAAAGAGACTGTGCTCAGTCACTTCCTGCAGTGAAAACAGTAACCAGCCGTTATATCCTATATCAGCGTCATAGGCTCTGACTTTAGTCACCAAGTGTCCTGCGTTCACATTGCGCGGAATCTCCTCCACACCTTCAGCAGAACCGTTGGAGCTGACTGGATACAGGATGACTGGAGCGTTGTCGTTCTGATCCAGAATGAACACGTTCACTGTGACGTTGCTGCTTAGTGACGGAGTTCCAGAATCTGTGGCCACAACTTGGAACTGGAACGTTTTCACTGTTTCAAAGTCGAAACTTTTCAGCGCGGTGATGTGTCCGTTTTCACTGTTTACGTTTAGGAATGAGGCAAGCGAATGTTCTCCGCCCCTGTATCTTAATATATGATAAGAGATAAGAGAATTACTGCCCTCGTCATCATCACGGGCTGTAACTGATAAAATAGACGCTCCCGGGTTGTTATTTTCCGTTATGTAGAAAGTATACGGGTTCTGTGAAAACACTGGGCTGTTATCATTCACATCTGATAAATCAATTTGTATAGTTTTATCTGATGACAGGGATGGTTCACCTGCGTCTTTACCTATAATTGTTACATCATATTGCGCTTGCTGTTCTCGATCCAAAAGCACTTTGGTAACTAGAGAATACATGCTACTCTGTAACGAAGGAGTAAGCGTAAAAGGAAGATCTTGGCTTAGATAACAAATAACTTTTCCGTTGAGACCAGAGTCCAAATCTTTAACACTTATCAACGCCACGGTGGTTCCTGGTTTGGAATCTTCTGGGATCGCGTGCGAAAAAGATGTCACCTCAATCTCAGGTGCATTGTCATTTACGTCAACAATATGTATAACAACACTTTTGTCCGTTGATAGTGGGTGTATAGCTTTGTCGGATGCCTGGACGTCAATTTCGTATCTGCTGCATTCTTCAAAATCTATTTCTCCTGCCACAGTAATGACTCCAGTCACTGAATTCAAATCAAAACGTGAACGTGCTCGTGCATCCACGTCATTTCCAAATGAATATACAACCTCACCATTTGGACCTTCATCTAAATCTGTTGCGTTAACTAGAATAACAGTTGTACCGAGGGGAGAATTCTCTTTAAGATGCACAGTATAGGACTCCTGGGTGAAAATTGGGTTGTTATCATTGACATCCAAAACATTAACAATTATGGTCATATTGCCTGATCTTGGAGGTTTACCTCCATCGATGGCCGTCAGAAGTAACACATGGGTCTTGGCAGATTCTCTATCAAGTGGCTTTTGAAGAACTAAACTAGGAGTTTTACGGTCCTCACCACGATCTTTCACCTCCAAACGAAAGTGTTCATTGTGACTCAACTTATACTGCTGAACGGAGAATGAACCACTGTCAGCATCACGCGCAGCTTGTAACTGAAATCTAGCGCCTGGTAATGCAGATTCAGAAATCTCCAATATTTTCTCATTTTCAGGGAAGCTCGGTGCGTGGTCGTTTACATCAAGAATCTCCACTGCTACATAGTGGACCTCTAGTGGGTTTTCGAGCACAGTTTTTAAGTCGATTACACAAACCTTGCTTCGGTCGCAGACTTCCTCTCTGTCAATTTTTCTATTCACGTACAAGATACCATTGTCTTGACTTACTCGAAAAGGAGGCTCTGTTGTGCCGTACACAATACGGTACCCCCTTTCTTTCAGTGTGGTCCTCTCAAGACCCAGATCCTTAGCAATATTTCCAACCACAGTTCCTTCGGTCACTTCCTCGGAGATAGAATATCGGATTTGTCCCGACGCTTTGCTCAAAACCGTAACCAAAACCACGATGTAGACAACCCATCTCGTCCGCTCTCCCCGTGTCTGATGTAGTCTTTGTTCCATGATGTGAAAACGAAACATTCAAAATTCAAACATCTGAAAAGAGCTATGCACGTACACTAATGTAAAATTCCTCCGCCACGGTCGTAGTCATAATCCAACCATTGTCCAACAAAGTACTCGATTTTTACAGCTTGATCGTGATTTCAGGCTGTTTCCGCGCAATAGGCTCTGTCAGTAATGGCTTTAGAAGAAGGGGATGGGTCTGGTGGTTATGACGAAAACATGTTGTAGGATTATTTGTTGTTATACTGACACCGACTGATCGAAATTTGTATTGCAGTGTTCAATTTGAAATAATAGGAGAATGTGTTTGAAGAGGACCTTGCGCGAAAAAACAGCTTTTTAAAATCAGTGATTAAAAGCCGTCTCACATTGTCCCACTTATAAGGCAAAGATGAGGTAAAGATAGCCATGTACATTAATTTAACAGACTGTACATAAATACATTAACTCTTACATTACATTATAATAGCAATTATTATCGTGTTTCAAACGAGAGTGTGGTGTTATTGCTGTGGAATAGAGACTTGCCTAAGACATATTCAGCACCACGGACAGCGACAGCCTGCGCTCAACAAACGCAATGTGCTTTTCCTGCCACAAACATAATTATTGAACTCAAACAAACAAGATAGTATAGCCATCTTTCTAAAACAGAGTGCCAAATATCGGATGCTGTGACTGAAGATTTAAGCGATTAAGCATCCTATGTATGTTAGAAGTAGTCGATAGATTTCAGCACCATGGACAGCGATTTCAAGAAAACCCGTAGCCCTATCTACCACGTCATTTGTCTCCTTAATTATCACGCTTTTCGACAAAGGATGCAACATACTTTTTAACATGATTATCTAACAGTATTAGAGACAAGCCACTTCTGTCTTCATGATAACTATGTATGTTCATTGGCAAACCTCTTCGCCCATATGCTCCAAATAAGAGGACAACGTCGTTCTTTACTCTCTCGTCTTCTGAGAGAGACAGATGATTACTTTCTTTACATTATAAAGAAACACCTCAGTCGTTCATGGCGACTAAGCAAATTTTAAGGTGTACATGAGGTAGTCGGTAGATGAGATAAGCTTAACAAACATTGTCCACCACACAGCACCACTTGCAAATAACAATAGGAAGCTTAGACCAACATGACTGTATATTAAGATGGCATTCTGAAATAGGTTCTATTCAAAACATAGTACACCCTCGAGTCGGTCTAAACATTTGAAATTTTGAAACCACAATTGTGAAACACATCTGAATAGAAGATGTCACCCTTGTTATATGAAAGTCTTACCTCTCCAGACGGCCTCCTCCTGTCAGGGAGCACTAGTGTATTAGCGTGGCTGCCCGGGACTATAGTAGATCCTATACTCATTCTGGGTCCCACTAACATGTAGCGTTTGTCTCCAGATCTGTACTGGATGCTGTGACACAGTGTCCCGTCATAATTAGTCTCTTGTAGATATTTGGAAGTATAGTCTGTGGATTTGGAGCACTGCATTGCAATCAGCACGATGATACTGATGAGAAAAAGTGCTGAAACTGAGCCCAAAGTTATCATGAGATAAAAAGTCACATTATTCTCCTCATCATCCTTTGTTGCACTTTTAACATCAGAAGCAGCAAATGCCTCTTTGGGCTCCACGACTTTGACAATGACAGTAGCTGTTGCTGAGAGGGACACGTTCCCATTGTCTTTGACCAGTATGACCAGTTTATGCTCAGCCTCGTCTGTCTCTGTGAATGAGCGAAGTGTTCTGATCTGTCCTGTATAGCGGTCCAAAGTAAAGAGACTGTGCTCAGTCACTTCCTGCAGTGAAAACAGTAACCAGCCGTTATATCCTATATCAGCGTCATAGGCTCTGACTTTAGTCACCAAGTGTCCTGCGTTCACATTGCGCGGAATCTCCTCCACACCTTCAGCAGAACCGTTGGAGCTGACTGGATACAGGATGACTGGAGCGTTGTCGTTCTGATCCAGAATGAACACGTTCACTGTGACGTTGCTGCTTAGTGACGGAGTCCCAGAATCTGTGGCGACAACTTGGAAGTGGAACGTTTTCACTGTTTCAAAGTCGAAACTTTTCAGCGCGGTGATGTGTCCGTTTTCAGAGTTTACATTTAGGAAAGACATGATGTCATTTTGACTTCCTTCTCTCACAATATGATATGAAATAGCTGCATTGTCATTAACATCATTGTCCTTTGCGCTTACAGAGAATATTGACGCACCAGCAACATTATTTTCTGTCAGATAAAACTGTAATGGGTTTTGGGAGAAATGTGGTCTGTTGTCATTGACGTCTGATATCTGAATGTTGAGAGTTTTAAAAGTCGATAAGGGAGGTTCACCACAATCTGTGGCTTTAATTGTTATTTCATAATGTGACACCTGCTCTCGATCCAAAAACTCCTTAGTTACAACTGAGTAAGTGTTCTCCTTATAGGACGGTTTTAACTCAAAAGGTACGTTGTTGTTTATGCTGGAAATAATTTTTCCATTGACACCGGAGTCTTTATCCGTCACACTAAGTAGTGAAATAACTGTTCCAGGTTTTGAATCTTCAGACACTGTGTTTGACAGTGATGTGATTTCTATTTCTGGTGGATTATCGTTGACGTCTTTTATCTTTATAATGACTCTACATCGGCTTGTTAATGGAGGTGTCCCTCTGTCCAATGCCTGGACATCGAGTTTATAAATCTCTGATTCCTCAAAATCCAAAGCTCCTTTCAACTTAATCTGTCCACTTAAACTATCCAACTCAAAGATCTCATAAACTTTTCGAGCTAATGTTTTGCTGAGGCTGTAATCGATCTCCCCATTAGTCCCTTGATCTGGATCTATTGCATTCACTCTTGTTACAGTAGTACCAAGAGGTGCATTTTCATATATTTCTATTTGATAAGTATCCTGACTAAACGTTGGTCGGTTATCGTTAATGTCAAGAACAATAATGGAAACATTTAGTGTTCCTGATTTTTGAGGTTTACCTCCATCAACTGCTGTTACGATTAGCACGTGTTCATTCTTTTGTTCTCTGTCTAAAGATTTCTTTAGAACTAAAAATGGTGTTCTCTCCTCATCGCTTTGACTTATTTCTATTTCAAAGTGATCATTAGACGATAATGTGTATGTACGAATGGAGTTAATTCCAGCATCAGGATCACGGGCCGCGTGCAGTTCGAAACGCGTTCCGGGGGTTGCGTGTTCAAATATTTCGAAATGTTGTTCCTTCTCAGTAAAACTGGGTGCGTAATCATTTACATCTGTTATTTCTACCACGACATAGTGTATTTCCAACGGGTTTTCAACTAGGATTTTCAGTTCCATTAAGCATGCACCGCTTCCCTGACACAGCTGCTCTCTGTCGATTTTCTTACGGATCTGTAAGGCACCATTGTCCGGGTTTACCTCGAAATATGCGTCCTTAGATCCAGACACAACACGGAACCGTCGGTCAATCAAAGATGTTTTGTCCAAACCAAGATCCTTTGCAACATTTCCAACAAGGGTTCCTTCTTTCATCTCCTCGGGAATAGAGTACCTCAATTCAGCAGAAGCTTGCTTTCCAAAAATCAGCAGTAAGAACAAACAAAAAGCAAACCAAACGTAGTCCTCTGATCGCGATCGCCCTTGCCTTCCCATCGTTATGCCACAATATATCTACCCACAGGAGCCTGTTTCTGCAACAAATCAAACGTGCATATCTGACCCGTTTAGCATTAGCATTACATTTAAAGAAACTCACCAAGCGGTCTTATTCGACTCTCATTCTCAAATCATATATATCCTCTGCTGTGAGGTACCGAACAAAAGCTTTGTGATGGGAGGGACCAAGTCTTTTCCGGCGTTTTTGATGTAACAGTGACACCAAGAGGGCGACATACAGTAATGACAATAAAATAAGGTCTATATTTCGCTCAGAAAATCTAAACAGAGATGTTACAACAGAAGAGAAATAAATACATTGTGAAAAAATAAAATTTCACAAAGGGGTAATACCAGTGACAGGGGCCTTGAATTCTACATACCATATAATGTTTTCTCTTCCACATATGGAAAAACTATAAATAGCTCAAAAACAACCCTCAACACGAATCTTAATAAATAACACCTCAAAGTTTTTTTTAAAATTTTCTTTTAACCAGCTTTGGTATTATTCTCAGGAAATGTCTACAAAGTTTACACTGCAAAGTTGCTCTAAAACTCGAATTACTAATACTAAATCTGTTACTATGAATTTATGTTTAGCTTTGCTTTCAGTGTGCACGATATCTGTGACTCACTTCACTTCAGCACCATGGACAGTATTTCAAAACAGACCAGTTGCAAATTGTTTTGTCTTATCCAAAATATTTCTGTTATTGGATATAATAACGAACTTTATAGTAATAAAGCACATTTAAATTTGTGCTTTTTGAAACAGAGTTAATCGTCTGTCTCAAACATTCCTCGATCTTCTTTAGAAACTTTAAATAAGACACCACAAACCCTCACACCAAAAATAGTGTAACACATACAGTATCTCAGCCTTGGTGAATATTAACGTCTTACCTCTCCAGATGGCCTCCTCCTGTCAGGGAGCACTAGTGTATTAGCGTGGCTGCCCGGGACTATAGTAGATCCTATACTCATCCTGGGTCCCACTAACATGTAGCGTTTGTCTCCAGATCTGTACTGGATGCTGTGACACAGTGTCCCGTCATAATTAGCCTCTTGTAGATATTTGGAAGTATAGTCTGTGGATTCCGAGCATTGCATTGCAATCAGCACGATGATGCTGATGAGAAAAAGTGCTGAAACTGAGCCTAAAGTTATCATGAGATAAAAAGTCACATTATTCTCCTCATCATCCTTTGTTGCACTTTTAACATCAGAAGCAGCAAAAGCCTCTTTGGGCTCCACAACTTTGACAATGACAGTAGCTGTTGCTGAGAGGGACACGTTCCCATTGTCTTTGACCAGTATGACCAGTTTATGCTCAGCCTCGTCTGTCTCTGTGAATGAGCGAAGTGTTCTGATCTGTCCTGTATAGCGATCCAAAGTAAAGAGACTGTGCTCAGTCACTTCCTGCAGTGAAAACAGTAACCAGCCGTTATATCCTATATCAGCGTCATAGGCTCTGACTTTAGTCACCAAGTGTCCTGCGTTCACATTGCGGGGAATCTCCTCCACACCTTCAGCAGAACCGTTGGAGCTGACTGGATACAGGATGACTGGAGCGTTGTCGTTCTGATCCAGAATGAACACATTCACTGTGACGTTGCTGCTAAGCGACGGAGTTCCAGAATCTGTGGCGACAACTTGGAACCGGAACGTTTTCACTGTTTCAAAGTCGAAACTTTTTAGCGCGGTGATGTGTCCGTTTTCAGAGTTTATATTTAGGAAAGAAGTTACATCATTCACTCTGTCAATATGATATGAAATAGCTGCATTGTCATTAACATCATTGTCCGTTGCGCTTACAGAGAAAATTGACGCACCAGCAACATTATTTTCTGTCAGATAAAACTGTAATGGGTTTTGGGAGAATTTTGGCCTATTGTCATTGACGTCTGATATCTGAATGTTGAGAGTTTTGAAGCTGGACAAGAAAGGTTCACCACAGTCGGTGGCGACTATTGTTATTGTATAGTGTGACACCTGCTCTCGATCCAAAAACTCCTTCGTGACAACTGAATATATATTTTCCTTATAGGAGGGCTTTAACTCAAAAGGCACGTCTGATGTTATACTTGATATAATTTTCCCATTCACACCTGAGTCTTTATCTTTCACTGTGATAAGAGAAATAATTGTTCCAGGCTTTGAATCTTCAGACACTGTGTTTGACAGTGATGTGATTTCTATCTCTGGTGGATTATCGTTGACGTCTTTTACCTTAATGATGACTCTGCACTCACCAGTCAGAGGAGGTGTTCCTTTATCGGATGCCTCAACATCGAGTTTATAAACGTCGTTTTCTTCAAAGTCCACAAATCCTTTAACTTTAATCTCTCCAGTTAATTTGTCCAATTCAAAAATGTCATAGATTTTTTTCTTTAGAGTTTTTCCAAGGCTGTATTCTATTAGCCCATTAGTGCCTTCATCGGGATCAGTTGCATTTATTCTTAATATTGAAGTACCAATTGGAACATTTTCTTGTATTTCAATTTGATAAATCTCTTTACTGAACATTGGACGATTATCATTGCTGTCAAGAACAATAATGGAAACATTTAATATTCCAGATCTTGGAGGTTTGCCTCCATCAACTGCTGTAACCAGCAGCGTGTGTTTGTCCTTTTGTTCTCTGTCTAAAGACTTCTTCAGCACTAAAAATGGTATTTTATCCTCATCGCTTTGGCGGATGTCTACTTCAAAATGTTCATTTGACGTCAGAGTGTATGTACGAATAGAGTTAATTCCAGCATCGGGATCACGCGCAGTGTGCAGTTGAAATCGCCTCCCTGGTAATGTTTGTTCAAATATTTCAAATCTCTGTTCTTTTTCGAGAAAACTAGGAGGATGATCGTTTACGTCAGTAATTTCCACTACTACGTAGTGTATTTCCAAAGGGTTTTCAACTATGACTTTTAGCTCTATTAGGCAGGCAGCGCTGCCTTCACACAGCTCCTCTCTGTCGATTTTCTTCTGGACATGCAGAGCACCATTGTTCTGGTTTACCTCAAAAAAAGCATCCTTAGATTCAGACACAACACGGAACCGTCGGTCAAACAAAGATGAGATGTCAAGTCCAAGATCCTTTGCAACATTTCCGACAACAGTTCCTTCTTTCACCTCCTCTGGTATGGAATATCGTACTTCTCCCAAAGCCCGTTTTCCGACAAACAACAGTAGAACCAAACGTAGAGCAAACCAGGAGCAGACATTTCTACCAGGTTGTTTTCCGATCTCCATCGTTATCCAACAACACGTAAAAACACAGAAGCCTGTCTTTCAATGAATGTGTAGGTTATATTAAACACATTGTGTAGCAAATGTACAAATAGCACAACCTGATTCTATCTGTTCGCGAGCTCGATTCAAATGTCTTCTTTGCTTATTTCATCGGTTGAACAAAAGCTTTGTGAGGGGAGGGACAACGTTTCATTTTTCCCCCAATGTAATACTGACACCCAGAGGTCAATGATGAAGTACAAGGCTATATAAACCCCTGTTTTAAAAATACATATAACCAATGGAGCCCTTTGGTAGGCTACCTTTTAGATTTCTGCATCGATTCACCTGATTAAGGTGTTCACTTTGTGTGGCAAACACGAAATGTATAGACTATCTTCAGAATGTGGAACGTGCCTACTGGTGGAAGTTGTGAAGATACTCCAGTTAATGGGCTTTCTTTTTTTCTTTAAACAAAGTCTTATTTTGGGCTGTGTTCTCTATAAACCAACGAAGCAACTGCGTTTCAGGACCATGGATAGAGATCATGACCAGGAGATTCGCTCGTTTTCCTCTAAACGCAAGAAGTCCAGCTGCATGCCCAGTAGTCATCCAAATCAAAGGAAATGCCATTAATGTTTACTTTTTCAAATTGTTGTTTTGATGATTTTGACTAAAGTTTTTAGAACTATCACAGACTCGGCCACAATAAAGTATGTATAATTTAGGCATTTTACGTATTCAGCATAGCTAAAAAATCTTGCACAATAACTTGCATTATTGTTTTTTCTATTAAAACATTTAGCATGTCCAATAAAATCTTACAAACCAATACAGATTCAAGTAATAACCACCAGACTTTGTGAAACAGACGGGTTTGTTTGTAGATTTTCTGTGATTATTTGGTGCTTTATAAGGCTGACAATCGAAACTATATAGTTAAGCAAGAACCAATGACAGAACAAGATACATATGAAGACGTTATTAATTCATTTTCAAGCGCTTACCTCTCCAGACGGCCTCCTCCTGTCAGGGAGCACTAGTGTATTGGCGTGGCTGCCCGGGACTATTGTAGATCCTATACTCATTCTGGGTCCCACTAACATGTAACGTTTGTCTCCAGATCTGTACTGGATGCTGTGACACAGTGTCCCGTCATAATTAGTCTCTTGTAGATATTTGGAAGTATAGTCTGTGGATTTGGAGCACTGCATTGCAATCAGCACGATGATACTGATGAGAAAAAGTGCTGAAACTGAGCCCAAAGTTATCATGAGATAAAAAGTCACATTATTCTCCTCATCATCCTTTGTTGCACTTTTAACATCAGAAGCAGCAAAAGCCTCTTTGGGCTCCACGACTTTGACAATGACAGTAGCTGTTGCTGAGAGGGACACGTTCCCATTGTCTTTGACCAGTATGACCAGTTTATGCTCAGCCTCGTCCGTCTCTGTGAATGAGCGAAGTGTTCTGATCTGTCCTGTATAGCGGTCCAAAGTAAAGAGACTGTGCTCAGTCACTTCCTGCAGTGAAAACAGTAACCAGCCGTTATATCCTATATCAGCGTCATAGGCTCTGACTTTAGTCACCAAGTGTCCTGCGTTCACATTGCGGGGAATCTCCTCCACACCTTCAGCAGAACCGTTGGAGCTGATTGGATACAGGATGACTGGAGCGTTGTCGTTCTGATCCAGAATGAACACGTTCACTGTGACGTTGCTGCTTAGTGACGGAGTTCCAGAATCTGTGGCGACAACTTGGAAGTGGAACGTTTTCACTGTTTCAAAGTCGAAACTTTTCAGCGCCAAAATATCTCCACTTTCAGAGTTAATGTTAAGAAATGATGCCACTGTATGTTCATAGCCTGGTTCTCTGGGAATATGATAGGCAACAAGCGCATTATCTCCCTCGTCAAGATCAGACGCGGTTAAAGAAAATACCGACACGCCTGCAGGGTTATTCTCAGTTACATAAAAATTATATCGGCTCATTGAAAACTCTGGTCTGTTATCGTTTATGTCAGATACAACAACTCTTAACGTCTTTTCAGATGTTAGGGCTGGCTCACCAGCATCTTTCGCAACTACTGTTACATCATAAATCGATTTATTTTCCCTGTCAAGCTGTGACTTTGTCACGACAGCGTACATGTTGTCCTGTATTGAAGGCGTTAATGTGAAAGGAACATCGTCTTTTACAAAGCTGATGACTTTTCCGTTCACTCCAGAGTCCAAATCAGTGATGCTGATAAGTGCTACTGTGGTTCCTGGTCTGGAATCCTCTGAAATTGTGTTAGATAGTGACGTTACCTCAATCACAGGTGCATTGTCATTTATGTCTTTAATATTAACAGTAACGCCCTTTTCCGTTCGAAGAGGAACAGCACCGCTGTCAGATGCCTGGATATCTATCTCATAGCTATCATCCACTTCGAAGTCTATCTGTCCTTTTACGCTTATCTCACCTGTGATCGGGTCGATGTCAAACAGTTCGCGCACCTTATTGTTTACATTGCCAAAAGAATAACTCACATCTCCATTTAAACTGTCGTCTCTGTCTGTGGCATTCACTCTTAAGACTATTGTTCCAATGGGTGAATTCTCATTAATATCTGCAGTATATACATCTTTGGTAAAAACAGGTGCGTTATCATTCACATCTAAAACATCTATTAGTATCTCCATGGTCCCTGTTTTAGGAGGTTTACCTCCATCCAGGGCCGTAAGCAGCAGTCTATGGC
The DNA here is from genome assembly GCF_022749685.1 of Semicossyphus pulcher. NCBI lineage: Eukaryota > Metazoa > Chordata > Actinopteri > Labriformes > Labridae > Semicossyphus > Semicossyphus pulcher. Next base: position 20,509,811 of record NW_027211693.1, read on the forward strand.
TGCTAGAGGCCTCTCTGTCTAACGGGCTTTGTATCTGTAAGATGGGCACTTTGCCATCCTTGCCGCGTTCTTTCACCTCTAGCCGAAAATTGTTATTTGCACTTAGTTTATACTGTTGAACGGAATTCGTACCACCATCTGGATCGAGGGCAGCATGCAACTGAAATCTGGTTCCCGGTAAAGTGGACTCTGAAATCTCCAGCCTTTTGTTGTTCTCCGGGAAAGACGGCGCATGGTCATTCACGTCTAACACTTCCACGGCAACATAATGGATCTCCAGTGGGTTCTCAAGCACGCTTTTAAGGTTTACCAAACACACACTGGTCCGCTGGCATATTTCCTCTCGGTCAATGTTACGGTTTACATATAAAATCCCATCAATTTGATTTACCTGGAAAAGGGGTTCCGCGGAGCTGGACACAATACGAAATCCCCTCGCTTTTAATATATTGGGGTCTATTCCCAGATCCTTTGCTATATTTCCAACAGCAGTCCCTTCTTTGATCTCCTCCGATATAGAATATCGTATCTGTCCAGATGCTTTGCCGACAATCAGACTGAAAGCCAACAAGAAAGCGACCCATTTCCTCCATTGTGGCGAGGAGTCCTGCCCGCTTCGTTCCATTGTCTACTATCAATGAATAAATCCAGCAAATACCAAGAAATCTGCAGACTGTTTACATATCCATCAACTGAAGAAAAACAAAGCTACGTCTTACAATGCGCTCGGTTCGTGTGGACAAGGAAATCCTTAAAATAAAATCCCGTTCGGAGGATAACGGTCTGCCCTCCTGAATGCTTCAGAGGTGGTCTCGCAGATCTTTGTATGGTGAAACGATGTGGTGCGTATTTCTGGTTGTTTAGTGCCACCATGCGTTTCTGTCACGCAGACAGATTTGTTTCTACTCCTCAACTATATAATTGTGGAACCAGTTACTCAGTATGATGCATTACCTGACTTTGGAGTGCTGATGAAGTAATGTGTAATTAATACACAATTACTACTCTGTGCCACTCAGTGTCTAATTCATAAATATTAAAGATTGACTCATGGAAGTTGTTGTTGTTCCGATTTACTGATACTTAAACTAATCATTAATAACGCTTCTCTGGCGAAATATCGCCCAGTCTGTTCTCTTTACTCATCCTCATCTAATATAAAGTCCTCTATTCGGAATTGGTCAGGAAGTGCACATAAGGATCAATGAAATATCCCTTAATCTTTCTTTAGTAATATTTGTGTACCTTATAGTGAAGTGTCTGATAGCTAAGCTAGAAACGACATCTGGTTTCAAGGGTGGAAGTAAAATATTCATGAAATTCACATTTTTGAAACAATGTTCAATTAGATGGAATATTGCTCAGCAGCCTGAAAAGAAATATTTCAACATGTCTTACCTCTCCAGACGGTCTCCTCCTGTCAGGGAGCACCAGTGTATTGGCGTGGCTGCCCGGGACTATAGTAGATCCTATACTCATTCTGGGTCCCACTAACATGTAGCGTTTGTCTCCAGATCTGTACTGGATGCTGTGACACAGTGTCCCGTCATAATTAGTCTCTTGTAGATATTTGGAAGTATAGTCTGTGGATTTGGAGCACTGCATTGCAATCAGCACGATGATACTGATGAGAAAAAGTGCTGAAACTGAGCCCAAAGTTATCATGAGATAAAAAGTCACATCATTCTCCTCATCATCCTTTGTTGCACTTTTAACATCAGAAGCAGCGAAAGCCTCTTTGGGCTCCACAACTTTGACAATGACAGTAGCTGTTGCTGAGAGGGACACGTTCCCATTGTCTTTGACCAGTATGACCAGTTTATGCTCAGCCTCGTCTGTCTCTGTGAACGAGCGAAGTGTTCTGATCTGTCCTGTATAGCGGTCCAAAGTAAAGAGACTGTGCTCAGTCACTTCCTGCAGTGAAAACAGTAACCAGCCGTTATATCCTATATCAGCGTCATAGGCTCTGACTTTAGTCACCAAGTGTCCTGCGTTCACATTGCGGGGAATCTCCTCCACACCTTCAGCAGAACCGTTGGAGCTGACTGGATACAGGATGACTGGAGCGTTGTCGTTCTGATCCAGAATGAACACGTTCACTGTGACGTTGCTGCTTAGTGACGGAGTCCCAGAATCTGTGGCGACAACTTGGAACTGGAACGTTTTCACTGTTTCAAAGTCGAAACTTTTCAGCGCGGTGATGTGTCCGTTTTCAGAGTTTACATTTAGGAAAGAAGTTACATCATTGCCTCTATCAATATGATATGAAATAGCTGCATTGTCATTAACATCATTGTCCGCTGCGCTTACAGAGAATATTGACGCACCAGCAACATTATTTTCTGTCAGATAAAACTGTAATGGGTTTTGGGAGAAATGTGGTCTGTTGTCATTTACATCAGATATCTGAATGTTGAGAGTTTTAAAAGTCGATAAGGGAGGTTCACCACAATCTGTGGCTTTAATTGTTATTTCATAATGTGACACCTGCTCTCGATCCAAAAGATCCTTTGTGACAACTGAGTAAGTGTTCTCTTTATAAGACGGTTTTAACTCAAAAGGTACGTTGTTATTTATGCTTGAAATAATTTTTCCATTCACACCGGAGTCTTCATCCGTCACACTAAGTAGTGAAATAATTGTTCCAGGTTTTGAATTTTCAGACACTGTGTTTGACAGTGATGTGATTTCTATTTCTGGTGGATTATCGTTGACGTCTTTTATCTTTATAATGACTCGACACCTCCCTATTAATGGAGGTGTCCCTCTGTCCGACGCCTCGACATCGAGTTTATAAATCTCTGATTCCTCAAAATCCAAAGCTCCTTTCAACTTAATTTGTCCACTTAAACTATCCAACTCAAATATCTCATAAACTTTGCGTGCTAGTGTTTTGCTGAGGCTGTACTCTATCTCCCCATTAATACCTTCGTCTGGATCTATTGCATTCACTCTTGTTACAGTAGTACCAACAGGTGCATTTTCATATATTTCTATTTGATAAGTATCCTGACTAAACATCGGGCGGTTATCATTACTGTCAAGAACAATAATAGAAACATTTAATGTTCCTGATTTTTGAGGTTTACCTCCATCAAGTGCTGTTACAATTAGCGAGTGTTCATTCTTTTGTTCTCTGTCTAAAGATTTCTTTAGAACTAAAAATGGCATTCTGTCCTCATCGCTTTGACTTATTTCTATTTCAAAGTGATCATTAGACGATAATGTGTATGTACGAATGGAATTAATTCCAGCATCAGGATCACGGGCCGCATGTAACTGGAATCGTGTTCCGGGAAATGTATGTTCTGCTATTTTGAATTGCTGGTTCTTCTCAGTAAAACTGGGGGAGTGATCGTTTACATCTGTTATTTCTACCACTACATAGTGTATTTCCAACGGGTTTTCAACTAGGATTTTTAGCTCCATTAAGCATTCACCACTTCCCTGACACAGCTCCTCTCTGTCGATTTTCTTACGGATCTGTAAGGCACCATTGTCCGGGTTTACCTCGAAATATGCGTCCTTAGATCCAGCCACAACACGACAGCGTCGGTCAATCAAAGATGTTTTGTCCAAACCAAGATCCTTTGCAACATTTCCAACAATGGTTCCTTCTTTCATCTCCTCTGGAATAGAGTACCTCAATTCAGCACGAGCCTGCTTACCGAGCATCAGCAGTAAGACAAAATAAAAAGCAAACCAACAACGGTCACTTGAGCGAGGTCGTCCTTCGCTCCCCATCGTTATCCAGGAACGGATACAGTCACTGGAGCCTGTTTTTGCAACAATTCAGACGTGTATATCCGGCCCTTTTAGCATCTTATGTATGGAACGCACACGAAACAGCCTCATATGAATCGCTTGCTAAAAGCAAACGTGTTTCTGCTGAGAGGTACAGAACAAAAGGTTTGTAATGGGAGGGGCCAAATCCTCCATGGCCTTAATGATGTAACAGTGACACCAAGTGGACAACATATTCCATTATTATATATTTTTTAAAGTAATTTGTGTATAATACAAAGGTAGGCTTTGCTCAGAAAGTCAACCTGTAGATGTCACAACTGACGTGGGGATAATGCAGGGTCTGAAAAAACAACAAAGACGTGTAATGCTGTGGACAGGGTTCTGACATTCTTGGGGCCATGTTATTTTCTTTCTCTGTGCTACACACGAAAAAAAAGACTTTGCATTCGCGAAACATGATTCTCGGAAAAGATCTAAAAAGTAAAAACTTGAAAGTCGCAATATAAATGAAATTACTAACACCAAACCAAACACTATGAGTTTATCTGAAACTTCGATTTCAGCTTGCTTGAAAGCAACAAGGCAGTGCGTTTCAGCACCATGGATAGCGATTCCAGACTTTCTGCCCTTTTTCTGCCTTGTCCTCAATATTTTTCTCCTCAGTTATTAATTCTTTTAGCCTCGCCCATAACGCTGCTAGACAGTAAGAACAATGAATTTCAGCACCACGGATAGCAATTCTAAACTGTACCGCAGCCTATTCGTCATTATTTGCCTAGTTTATTTCTATACCTTGAGTGCAGTGACGACCAAGAAAATGACTAACTGCATCTAACACAAAGCAGTATTGTGTATGATTTTGTTACAATTATTGATGGTTGTTGGCAAAACTCTCTGCCCACATGTTGCCAAAAAGAGCCTAAGACATCCATTTGTTTTATTTCCTCAGTGAGGGAGACGGATAATTTCTTTCTTAACAGCATACAATAACATATTTTGTATTCAAAATGACTAGGCGCGTTTTAAGGGTGTCTAAGAAAGTGTTTGGATGACAGGACCAAGGAGAAACATTTGCATCAAACAGCACCTCCAGCAAGCAGAAGAAGTAATTCCTCCGTTACAATGAGCCGGCAAACTAACATCTGTAAATTACAGAGTGTAATTTCAGAAATACATGACATAGCGTCTGCCCTACATTTTTAAACTTAGTTTAAACATGTTAAAGTCCACACCACGGATACTCAAACCACAAAAAGTGCGAGCAAATCTTGATACAAAACACCACTCTATCTATATATTAAAGTCTTACCTCCCCAGATGGCCTCCTCCTGTCAGGGAGTACTAGTGTATTAGCATGGCTGCCCGGGACTATAGTAGATCCTATACTCATCCTGGGTCCCACTAACATGTAGCGTTTGTCTCCAGATCTGTACTGGATGCTGTGACACAGTGTCCCGTCATAATTAGTCTCTTGTAGATATTTGGAAGTATAGTCTGTGGATTTGGAGCACTGCATTGCAATCAGCACGATGATACTGATGAGAAAAAGTGCTGAAACTGAGCCCAAAGTTATCATGAGATAAAAAGTCACATTATTCTCCTCATCATCCTTTGTTGCACTTTTAACATCAGAAGCAGCAAAAGCCTCTTTGGGCTCCACGACTTTGACTATGACAGTAGCTGTTGCTGAGAGGGACACGTTCCCATTGTCTTTGACCAGTATGACCAGTTTATGCTCAGCCTCGTCTGTCTCTGTGAATGAGCGAAGTGTTCTGATCTGTCCTGTATAGCGGTCCAAAGTAAAGAGACTGTGCTCAGTCAATTCCTGCAGTGAAAACAGTAGCCAGCCGTTATATCCTATATCAGCGTCATAGGCTCTGACTTTAGTCACCAAGTGTCCTGCGTTCACATTGCGGGGAATCTCCTCCACACCTTCAGCAGAACCGTTGGAGCTGACTGGATACAGGATGACTGGAGCGTTGTCGTTCTGATCCAGAATGAACACGTTCACTGTGACGTTGCTGCTTAGTGACGGAGTTCCAGAATCTGTGGCGACAACTTGGAAGTGGAACGTTTTCACTGTTTCAAAGTCGAAACTTTTCAGCGCGGTGATGTGTCCGTTTTCAGAGTTTACATTTAGGAAAGAAGTTACATCATTGCCTCTATCAATATGATATGAAATAGCTGCATTGTCATTCATATCTTTGTCCGTTGCGCTTACAGAAAAAAATATTGCACCAGCAACATTATTTTCTACCAGATAAAACTGTAATGGGTTTTGGGAGAAATGTGGTCTGTTGTCATTTACATCTGATATCTGAATGTTGAGAGTCTTAAAAGTCGATAAGGGAGGTTCACCACAATCTGTGGCTTTAATTGTTATTTCATAATGTGACACCTGCTCTCGATCCAAAACTTCCTTTGTGACAACTGAATAAGTGTTCTCCTTATATGAAGGTTTTAACTCGAAAGGTACGTCAGTCAATAGGTTTAAAATAATTTTTCCATTCACACCGGAGTCTTTATCCGTCACACTAAGTAATGAAATAATTGTTCCTGGCTTTGAATCTTCAGACACTGTGTTTGACAGTGATGTTACTTCTATTTCTGGTGGATTGTCGTTTATGTCTTTTACCTTAATGATGACTCTACACTCACCCGTCAGTGGAGGTGTTCCTTTATCTGAAGCCTCAACATCCAGTTCATACATGTCGCTTTCTTCAAAGTCCACCAAACCGTTTATTCTTATCTCCCCTGTTAATTTATCCAATTCAAAAATGTCATACACTTTCCGTCTTAAGGTTTTTCCAAGGCTGTATTCAACTTCTCCATTAGTGCCTTCATCGGGATCTGTTGCATTCATTTGAAACACTGAAGTGCTCACTGCAACGTTTTCTTGTATTTCAATTTGGTAAATCTCCTGACTAAACATTGGACGGTTATCATTAATATCAAGAACAATAATGGAAACATTTAATGTTCCTGATCTTTGAGGTTTACCTCCATCAACTGCTGTAACCAGCAGCGTGTGTTTGTCCTTTTGTTCTCTGTCTAAAGACTTCTTCAGCACTAAAAATGGTATTTTACCCGCATCACTTTGACGGATATTCACTTCAAAATGTTCATTAGACGTCAAAGTGTATGTACGAATAGAGTTAATTCCAGCATCGGGATCGCGAGCAGTGTGCAGTTTAAATCGGTTCCCTGGTAATGAGTGTTCAGGTATTTCAAATGTCTGTTCCTTTTCGGGAAAACTCGGAGCGTGGTCATTTACATCAGTAATTTCTACGATTACATAGTGTATTTCCAACGGGTTTTCAACAAGGATTTTAAGCTCCATGAGACATGCGCCGCTGCCCTGGCAGAGCTCCTCCCTGTCAATATGCCTGTGGACGTACAATGCCCCATTATTCTGGTTGACTTCAAATATTTCATCCTTACTTCCAGACACAACACGGAAGCGTCGATCAATCAAAGAGGTGATGTCAAGACCAAGATCCTTTGCAACATTCCCAACAACAGTTCCCTCTTTAAGCTCCTCTGGAATAGAGTACCGTATCTGAGCCGAAGCCTGTTTCCCAACCAGCAGCAGTACAGAAAAATATAAAGCAAAGCGGCAGCCGCCCATTGTTCGCGTTTTCATATCGGTCCCCATCGTTATCCAAGAGCACGTATATCCACAGCGGCAGCTACTTTCACACACAGTTGTTTAATGTCCAACCCTATTCATGCCGCATATTTCTGAAACGGAAAGAGGGATTTCATCGACTGGTGCGCACGATTCAGACACCCTCTTTGCTCTGTTCAGCAGGAGACAAAAGCCTTGAAAGGGGAGGGACCAAGTCGTCTTTGGTTTACCGATGTTATAGTGACACCCAGAGGTAATTACTGAGCACAAACTATACTACTTACTTCGTGTTTGTATTAAAATGTTCATAGAGAAGTGAAAACAGCGCAAAACCCGAAGTAAAACATTCCTTGAAAATCCAGCAGAAGTTGAGCTTTTTTGAAATTCTTTAAGCCCTCTCCCTCCATCTGTCTTTCTGTCCACTTTGCTTCTGGCATTCACCACACAAGAGGCTCATCAACTGGTTATATATATATAAAAAAAGTTCTTCTTCTATACGTATGGCGCGTTCATGTGTTTCAACACCATGGACAGCGGTCAACATTTGTCGAGCAGTCTTTCGTTCTAATGACAAAAGTAGTGTAGTTTTTCCACGACCTAAGTACGTAATAATGCTCATTCAACTTAATAGAAACACTTTAAATCTTCAAACTTTTCAGTTATTAGTTAACAGTTGGAATTTTCTTAGACACACCTGTACAAAACTTACATGTTCATAAGTACAGACTTTTCATTTCAGCACCATGGACAGCAGGGACAGTCAAGGACAGAGACTGTGCTCTTTGAAAATAATGTGATATAATATGTATGTAAAATATTTTCCTCTTCATCAAAAACGTGTATGTAGAACAAAAGACACAAAAAGAAAAAAGCCGAACATCACCTTACTGAAATCCATCAATTTCCTGCTGACTATTTAATTTTCCACATCTTTCCCTCTATATGCAAGCATGTTTTATGATACGTGAGATGATACACGACAAGAATCTAGAATGGCAAAAAGAAAGAGAATGGAATGCTAGCAAATATATTGAAAAAAAACTTTTCTTAAAGTCTTACCTCTCCAGACGGCCTCCTCCTGTCAGGGAGCACTAGTGTATTAGCATGGCTGCCCGGGACTATAGTAGATCCTATACTCATCCTGGGTCCCACTAACATGTAACGTTTGTCTCCAGATCTGTACTGGATGCTGTGACACAGTGTCCCGTCGTAATTAGTCTCTTGTAGATATTTGGAAGTATAGTCTGTGGATTTGGAGCACTGCATTGCAATCAGCACGATAATACTGATGAGAAAAAGTGCTGAAACTGAGCCCAAAGTTATCATGAGATAAAAAGTCACATTATTCTCCTCATCATCCTTTGTTGCACTTTTAACATCAGAAGCAGCAAAAGCCTCTTTGGGCTCCACGACTTTGACAATGACAGTAGCTGTTGCTGAGAGGGACACGTTCCCATTGTCTTTGACCAGTATGACCAGTTTATGCTCAGCCTCGTCTGTCTCTGTGAATGAGCGAAGTGTTCTGATCTGTCCTGTATAGCGGTCCAAAGTAAAGAGACTGTGCTCAGTCACTTCCTGCAGTGAAAACAGTAACCAGCCGTTATATCCTATATCAGCGTCATAGGCTCTGACTTTAGTCACCAAGTGTCCTGCGTTCACATTGCGGGGAATCTCCTCCACACCTTCAGCAGAACCGTTGGAGCTGACTGGATACAGGATGACTGGAGCGTTGTCGTTCTGATCCAGAATGAACACGTTCACTGTGACGTTGCTGCTTAGTGACGGAGTTCCAGAATCTGTGGCGACAACTTGGAAGTGGAACGTTTTCACTGTTTCAAAGTCGAAACTTTTCAGCGCGGTGATGTGTCCGTTTTCAGAGTTTACATTTAGGAAAGACATGACGTCATTTTGACTTCCTTCTCTCACAATGTGATATGAAATAGCTGCATTGTCATTAACATCATTGTCCGTTGCCCTTACAGAGAATATTGACGCACCAGCAACATTATTTTCTGTCAGATAAAACTGTAATGGGTTTTTGGAGAAATGTGGTCTGTTGTCATTTACATCTGATATCTGAATGTTGAGAGTCTTAAAAGTCGACAAGGGAGGTTCACCGCAATCTGTGGCTTTTATTGTTATTTCATATTGTGACACCTGCTCTCGATCCAAAAGATCCTTCGTAACGACCGAATAGGTATTTTCCTTATAAGAGGGCTTTAACTCAAAAGGCACGTCTGATGTTATGCTTGATATAATTTTTCCATTCACACCTGAGTCTTTATCTTTCACTGTGATAAGAGAAATAATTGTTCCAGGTTTTGAATCTTCAGACACTGTGTTTGACAGTGATGTGATTTCTATTTCTGGTGGATTATCGTTGACGTCTTTTACCTTAATGATGACTCTGCACTCACCAGTCAGAGGAGGTGTTCCTTTATCGGATGCCTCAACATCGAGTTTATAAACGTCGTTTTCCTCAAAGTCCACAACTCCTTTAACTTTAATTTCCCCGGTTAATTTGTTCAATTCAAAAATGTCATAGACTTTTTTCTTCAGAGTTTTGCCAAGACTGTATTCTATTAGCCCATTAGTGCCTTCATCGGTATCAGTTGCGTTTATTCTAATCACTGAAGTACCAATTGGAACGTTTTCCTTTATTTCAAGTTGATAAATATCCTTGCTAAACACTGGACGATTATCATTACTGTCAAGAACAATAATAGTTATATTAAGTGATCCTGATCTTTGAGGTTTACCTCCATCAACTGCTGTAACCAGCAGCGTGTGTTTGTCCTTTTGTTCTCTGTCTAAAGACTTCTTCAACACTAAAAATGGTATTTTATCCTCATCGCTCTGACGGATGTCTACTTCAAAATGTTCATTTGAAGTCAGAGTGTATGTACGAATAGAGTTAATTCCAGCATCAGGATCACGAGCAGTGTGCAGTTGAAACCGCTTACCTGGTAATGTTTGTTCTCCTATTTTAAATATCTGTTCTTTTTCGGGAAAGCTGGGAGAATGATCGTTTACGTCAGTAATTTCCACTACTACGTAGTGTATTTCCAACGGGTTTTCAACTATGACTTTTAGCTCTATTAGGCAGGCACCGCTGACTTCACACAGCTCCTCTCTGTCGATTTTCTTATGGACATGTAGAACACCATTGTTCTGGTTTACCTCAAAAAAAGCATCCTTAGATTCAGACACAACACGGAACCGTCGGTCAAACAAAGATGAGATGTCAAGTACAAGATCCTTTGCAACATTTCCGACAACAGTTCCTTCTTTCACCTCCTCTGGTATGGAATATCGTACTTCTCCCAAAGCCCGTTTTCCGACAAACAACAGTAGAACCAAACGTAGGGCAAACCAGGAGCAGACCCTTTTACGAGATTCTTTTCCGATCTCCATCGTTATCCAACAACGCGTAAAACACAGAAGCCCTCTCTTTCAATAAATGTCTATGACAAACACATTGTCTGTAGCAATTTTAAAAACACAGTACCTCTACGTGATTCCATCAGTTCGCGAGCTCGACACAAATGTCTCCTCTGCCTTTTCAGGGGGCGAACAAAAGCTTTGTGAGGGGAGGGACCACGTTTCATGTTGTTTCCCAATGTAATACTGACACCCAGAGGTCACTAAGTACAAGGATGTATTACACTTTTTTATATTAAATATATCCAATGTATCACTTTTGTAGACCATTACGATTTTTTGCTTTCAATCACCTGATGAAGCTGTTCACTTTTTGTGGCAAACACAATATGTAAAATGTCTTTAGATGATATTGAAGTGGCCATAGGTGGAAGTTGATCAAAATGCTATAGGGGAAAAAAAGGGCTATTTGGGCTATGTTCTACATAAATCCAAAAGGCAAGTAAATTTCAGCACCACGGATAGCGTTCTACATCAGGCACTTTGCCCGTCTTGTACTTAACAAAAACAGTCCAGCCTCATGCCAAGTATGGTCATACAAATGAACGGAAACACCTGCAACGTTAAAAATTACACAGAATTTGTGTTTTATGATGTTGTTGCACATAGAAATATCAAAGAAACGCGGCGCCAATATAGTTTGTTGTTGTTGTTTTTAGGTATAATGCTTATAGGCCTACAGCAAAGCTTAAAGATACGCCAACTGGTACACTGATTTGCATCAATACATCCACCAAATGAAATATAAAGCATCTCCAAATAACATCAAAGTAACCAGTCTGGATCCAAATATAAGTAGTCAGACTTGAACCGACTTGTAACATAGACGAGTTTGTTTTTGACTGTTCAATGGTGTTCTGTGAAATCAGAGCTTTATAAAGCTGACTGAAATATTGTAATTGAACATAAACGTATGACACCAAAATACATATAAAGACGTTATCACATTATTTCCCAGCTCTTACCTCTCCAGATGGCCTCCTCCTGTCAGGGAGCACTAGTGTATTGGCGTGGCTGCCCGGGACTATAGTAGATCCTATACTCATTCTGGGTCCCACTAACATGTAGCGTTTGTCTCCAGATCTGTACTGGATGCTGTGACACAGTGTCCCGTCATAATTAGTCTCTTGTAGATATTTGGAAGTATAGTCTGTGGATTTGGAGCACTGCATTGCAATCAGCACGATGATACTGATGAGAAAAAGTGCTGAAACTGAGCCCAAAGTTATCATGAGATAAAAAGTCACATTATTCTCCTCATCATCCTTTGTTGCACTTTTAACATCAGAAGCAGCAAAAGCCTCTTTGGGCTCCACAACTTTGACAATGACAGTAACTGTTGCTGAGAGGGACACGTTCCCATTGTCTTTGACCAGTATGACCAGTTTATGCTCAGCCTCGTCTGTCTCTGTGAATGAGCGAAGTGTTCGGATCTGTCCTGTATAGCGGTCCAAAGTAAAGAGACTGTGCTCAGTCACTTCCTGCAGTGAAAACAGTAACCAGCCGTTATATCCTATATCAGCGTCATAGGCTCTGACTTTAGTCACCAAGTGTCCTGCGTTCACATTGCGGGGAATCTCCTCCACACCTTCAGCAGAACCGTTGGAGCTGACTGGATACAGGATGACTGGAGCGTTGTCGTTCTGATCCAGAATGAACACGTTCACTGTGACGTTGCTGCTTAGTGACGGAGTTCCAGAATCTGTGGCGACAACTTGGAAGTGGAACGTTTTCACTGTTTCAAAGTCGAAACTTTTCAGCGCGGTGATGTGTCCGTTTTCAGAGTTTATATTCAGAAAAGATGCCATGTCACTATGACCCCCTCCCCCTCTAATTATACGATAGGACACTGCAGCATTGTCGTTTAAGTCTTTATCAAATGCACTCACAGAAAATATTGATGCACCAGGAGCGTTGTTTTCCGTCAAATATAATTCCAGCGGACTGTGTGGGAACTCTGGGATGTTATCGTTCACATCAGAAACCTGAATACTCAAAGTTTTAAGTGAAGAGAGTGGAGGCTCACCATAGTCGGTAGCTGTTATTGAAATGTCATAGTGTGACACAGCTTCCCTGTCCAATGTTTCTTTCGTCACCAGTGAATACATGTTTTCTTTAAATGACGGTTTTAATTCAAATGGTACATCCCCAGTCAGGGCGCATTTGACTTTGCCATTCAAGCCAGAATCATTGTCTGTAATACTAATGAGAGAGATCACTGTCCCGTGTTTTGAGTCCTCTGGGACCATGTTTGATATGGATGTCACTTCGATTTCTGGTATGTTGTCATTAATATCTTGGATCTTTATTATAACTCTACAGTCCGTTGTCATCGGAGGTTGACCTCGGTCAGAGGCTTGTACGTCTAACTTAAACACATCAGCTGTCTCATAGTCAATGTGTCCTTTAACTCGAATTTCGCCTGTGTTTGTGTCTAGACTAAATAGCTCCAGCGTCTTTGAATTAATGTCGCCTCCAAAGGCGTACTCGACATCCCCATTAGTTCCCTCGTCGAGATCAGTCGCTTTGACTTTTATAACAACCTTATCTAAAGCAACGTTTTCTTTCAATGTAACAGAATAAACCTCTTTTGTAAAAGTAGGTCTGTTATCATTGTTATCGAGAACCTTTATTGTTAGATTTAGACTAGCTGACTTTAGCGGCGTGCCTCCATCTACAGCGGTTAAAATCAAGCTATGGTTTGTTTTTTGCTCTCTGTCCAACTGCCTCTGCAACACTAAAAAAGGGATTTTATCCTCTCCCCTGTCTCGAATTTCTAGATTAAAATGATCGTTCTGACTAAGCTTGTAGCGCTGGACGGAATTTATTCCAACATCTGGATCACGGGCGCCTGGTAGTTGAAATCGAGCTCCTGGCAAAGTACTCTCTGCTATTTCTATAACCTTTTCTTTCTCTACAAAAGTCGGTTCATGGTCATTAGCATCCGTTATTTCCACCGTGACATAATGGATCTCAAGTGGATTTTCAACCACGATTTTCAGATCTTTTAAACAAGCAGCATCTTTATCGCACAGCTGTTCTCGGTCGAGATTCTTATGAACAAACAAAACCCCATTGTTCGGGTTTACCTCGAATAGCGCGTCCTGAGCTCCGGACACAATACGAAAACGCCGGTTTGTCAAGGTACTGACTTCAAGGCCCAAATCCTTGGCCACATTTCCAATGATAGTTCCCAGTTTAACCTCCTCTGGAGTCGAGTATTTTATTTGAGCTAAAATCAGCTCAGCAAAGCAAAGCAGCAGAGAGAAAAGCAGGGGACGCGACCGATACGTCATTCTTCCTCGTTGTCCTTTGTCTCCTGTGGCGTAATCATTTGAAAGAACATCCACAAATGTGTTCCAAAAACAAAACCTCCAGTTTTTCTCAGATTAAATTTCAGAAAAACAAGTTCGCAGAGGAAACGCAGAGATCCAAATAGGAAACCATGGCATTCTTTGTGGTCGAGCTGAAAATCACACTGTGAAAGGGGCAGAGTCTGCTTTCACTCACGCCTCAGCAACCCCCTGAAACACTGCTTAACACTGACACCCAGCGGCCATGTCCAAGCTTTAGTAGTTTAAAGGAGACAGAGAATATAGAACAATGTTACGAAACAGAAACTGTAAAGTCATAAACATTTGAAGTATTCACGCCGGTCTCAATACAATAAGGCGAAACGATTTCTAGGATGCAAACAGCTAATGAAACAACCAGTTTGTAATTTATAAGAACCTTAAAACTTGGGACATGTGTTCAGCACCACGGACAGCGTCAACCCTCCGTGTTGATAAAGTAGCTGAACTGAACTAAGTCCCTCTCGAATTCTCGTTAACATAATAATAATAAGAATATCTCTTCCAGCTTGTGAAATTAAACCCAAATCACCACAACGTGACCAACATTTCACGAACACACTTTAGAATCATTTCCAACAGTTTAAATTATGTAATTCTGGTAACAATGCTGCACTAAAAAGCCAGAACACTAATAAGTTTCAAGGGAGGGAAAACATTTAACATTGCCAAGATTTTGACCAAAACCAAGTGAAATCAATCCAACTGTTATACAAATAGCAAATATTTTTTAATGCACCTCATTCATTTTACACAAAGTTTATGTAATAGAAAATATGTTACTATAAGAAAGTGATTCGTTCGCTATTAGATCATAAGTATGTCTTACCTCTCCAGATGGCCTCCTCCTGTCAGGGAGCACTAGTGTATTAGCGTGGCTGCCCGGGACTATAGTAGATCCTATACTCATTCTGGGTCCCACTAACATGTAGCGTTTGTCTCCAGATCTGTACTGGATGCTGTGACACAGTGTCCCGTCATAATTAGTCTCTTGTAGATATTTGGAAGTATAGTCTGTGGTTTTGGAGCACTGCATTGCAATCAGCACGATGATACTGATGAGAAAAAGTGCTGAAACTGAGCCCAAAGTTATCATGAGATAAAAAGTCACATTATTCTCCTCATCATCCTTTGTTGCACTTTTAACATCAGAAGCAGCAAAAGCCTCTTTGGGCTCCACAACTCTGACAATGACAGTAGCTGTTGCTGAGAGGGACACGTTCCCATTGTCTTTGACCAGTATGACCAGTTTATGCTCAGCCTCGTCTGTCTCTGTGAATGAGCGAAGTGTTCGGATCTGTCCTGTATAGCGGTCCAAAGTAAAGAGACTGTGCTCAGTCACTTCCTGCAGTGAAAACAGTAACCAGCCGTTATATCCTATATCAGCGTCATAGGCTCTGACTTTAGTCACCAAGTGTCCTGCGTTCACATTGCGGGGAATCTCCTCCACACCTTCAGCAGAACCGTTGGAGCTGACTGGATACAGGATGACTGGAGCGTTGTCGTTCTGATCCAGAATGAACACGTTCACTGTGACGTTGCTGCTTAGTGACGGAGTTCCAGAATCTGTGGCGACAACTTGGAACTGGAACGTTTTCACTGTTTCAAAGTCGAAACTTTTCAGCGCGGTGATGTGTCCGTTTTCAGAGTTTACATTTAGGAAAGACATGACGTCATTTTGACTTCCTTCTCTCACAATATGATATGAAATAGCTGCATTGTCATTTATATCATTGTCCGTTGCTCTTACAGAGAATATTGACGCACCAGCAACATTATTTTCTGTCAGATAAAACTGTAATGGGTTTTGGGAGAAATGTGGTCTGTTGTCATTTACATCTGATATCTGAATGTTGAGAGTCTTAAAAGTCGATAAGGGAGGTTCACCACAATCTGTAGCTTTAATTATTATTTCATAATGTGACACCTGCTCTCGATCCAAAACTTCCTTTGTGACAACTGAATAAATGTTCTCCTTATAGGAAGGTTTCAATTCGAAAGGCACGTCTGATGTTATGCTTGAAATAATTTTTCCATTCACACCTGAGTCTTTGTCCGTCACACTAAGTAGTGAAATAACTGTGCCAATTTTTGAATCTTCAGACACTGTGTTTGACAGTGATGTGATTTCTATTTCTGGTGGATTATCGTTGACATCTTTTACCTTAATGATGACTCTACACTCACCTGCTAGTGGAGGTGTTCCTTTATCGGATGCCTCAACATCGAGTTTATAAACGTCGTTCTCTTCATAATCCAATCCTCCTTTAACCTTGATCTCTCCAGTTAATTTATCCAATTCAAAAATGTCATAGACTTTTTTCTTTAGAGTTTTTCCAAGGCTGTATTCAATTTTACTATTGGTGCCTTCATCGGAATCTGTTGCATTCATTATAAATATTGAGGTACCGACTGGGACGTTTTCCTGTATTTCAATTTGATAAGTATCCCGACTAAACATTGGACGATTATCATTACTGTCAAGAACAATGATAGTTATATTTAGTGTTCCTGATCTTGGAGGTTTACCTCCATCAACTGCTGTAACCAGCAGCGTGTGTTTGTCCTTTTGTTCTCTGTCTAAAGACTTCTTCAGCACTAAAAATGGTATTTTATCCTCATCGCTTTGGCGGATATCTACTTCAAAATGTTCATTTGACGTCAAAGTGTATGTACGAATAGAGTTGATTCCAGCATCGGGATCACGAGCAGTGTGCAGTTGAAATCGCCTCCCTGGTAATGTTTGTTCGCCTATTTCAAATGTCTGTTCTTTTTCGGGAAAACTGGGTGAGTGATCATTCACATCAGTGATTTCTACAACAATATGGTGCATTTCTAAAGGACTTTCGACAAGGATTTTTAGTTCCATTAGACACGCACCACTCCCATGACAGAGCTCCTCTCTGTCTATTTTCCTATGGACATAGAGAGCCCCATTGTTCTGGTTTACCTCAAAAAACGTCTCCTTAAATCCAGACACAACACGGAACCGTCGGTCAGTTAAAGATGAAATTTCAAGGCCAAGATCCTTTCCAACATTTCCAACCACAGTGCCTTCTTTCACCTCCTCTGGAACAGAGTACCGTATCTGAGCAGAAGCCTGATTTCCGTAAAACAGCAGTAGAGACAAACGAAACGCAAACGAATAGTAGTCCCTCGTTCCACGTTGTCTGTTGGTCCCCATCATTGTATTTCAACTCAAAAAAACAGAAGAAAGGCTCTTACTGCGGCAGAAAGATATATATCCAACCCATTGAGAATCGCATTTTTACAAAACACACAGCATGAATACATCGGCTGGCTTGCTTGATTCAAATGATTGCCCCGCTGTAGATATGAAACAAAAGCTTTGTGAGGGGAGGGTCAACGTCTTATGTCGTTTCCCAATGTTACAGTGACACTCGGTGGTCGTAAAAGAAACGAAATAGACTATATATTTTCAAGGACATACTAAACATTTTTTGTCCAAATCATAGTAACTTCCGGAAACGAATTTAGCACTTACTACATCATTAAAATAAACGGATAGATTATTGAAAGAATACAAATCGTTGAAATATTCTATCTTGTTTTATTTTAATAATATTCTCAAAGTATGAATTGTTGGGTTGTTTTCTTCTCTTTGAATATGAATAACGAATGTGTTTCGGTGACTACAGAATGAAGTTTTTTTCAATCAAATGTAGCTCAGTGTTTATTTAGCCCATGCAAACTGCTCCCATAACTCATCAGAAACACAAGCAACTTCATTCATCCAAGTTGGTTATTGATTAGAGGCTTGTGAACGTTTAGAGATACAACTTCCTAAAACAACTGCCAAAGTATCTCCATATACGTAGTAAAGTCTCATTCTTGATTAAAGAAAAAAAAAACTAACATGTAGCGTTTGTCTCCAGATCTGTACTGGATGCTGTGACACAGTGTCCCGTCATAATTAGTCTCTTGTAGATATTTGGAAGTATAGTCTTTGTAATCTTTACAGTGAACATCCTGTCTGCATATATATCTTTCACCGTACATGACAGCTTAGTGTCAGTACAGTTAAGTGTTTGATGACGTCCCTGAATAAAGTTTTACTATAAACCACACCACAATATGACCAAGCGTTACTATCAGCACCACGGACAGCGCTACCATACATTCCATTACTTTGGTAAAGCATTTCCCGTAGAGAAGGCGGAAAGTATTGCTTGTTATAAAAGTCAAAAACGAACCCAAAATTAAATCTCCACTTGGAAATCACACCATTGTGACCAACACGCTCTACTTCAGCACAGGAGAAGGCTAGGATTAAAACCCTACATAGCGCAGCGAAATATGGTGTCATGTTAGTCCCCTGAAAAGATTTTCTAATTTCAAGAGAGGCATAATAATAAAAAAACATTAATACAATAAAAGAGCTCGAACATTTTATTTTTCCCGTACATACATATATTGGGAGGAAATGTCCTAATGTAACCCGCAATAAATTATTTTGAGTGTATGAAAATATTTTCAATTAATGTCAAAACATGTCTTACCTCTCCAGACGGTCTCCTCCTGTCAGGGAGCACTAGTGTATTAGCGTGGCTGCCCGGGACTATAGTAGATCCTATACTCATTCTGGGTCCCACTAACATGTAGCGTTTGTCTCCAGATCTGTACTGGATGCTGTGACACAGTGTCCCGTCATAATTAGTCTCTTGTAGATATTTGGAAGTATAGTCTGTGGATTTGGAGCACTGCATTGCAATCAGCACGATGATACTGATGAGAAAAAGTGCTGAAACTGAGCCCAAAGTTATCATGAGATAAAAAGTCACATGATTCTCCTCATCATCCTTTGTTGCACTTTTAACATCAGAAGCAGCAAAAGCCTCTTTGGGCTCCACAACTTTGACAATGACAGTAGCTGTTGCTGAGAGGGACACGTTCCCATTGTCTTTGACCAGTATGACCAGTTTATGCTCAGCCTCGTCTGTCTCTGTGAATGAGCGAAGTGTTCTGATCTGTCCTGTATAGCGGTCCAAAGTTAAGAGACTGTGCTCAGTCACTTCCTGCAGTGAAAACAGTAACCAGCCGTTATATCCTATATCAGCGTCATAGGCTCTGACTTTAGTCACCAAGTGTCCTGCGTTCACATTGCGGGGAATCTCCTCCACACCTTCAGCAGAACCGTTGGAGCTGACTGGATACAGGATGACTGGAGCGTTGTCGTTCTGATCCAGAATGAACACGTTCACTGTGACGTTGCTGCTTAGTGACGGAGTTCCAGAATCTGTGGCGACAACTTGGAAGTGGAACGTTTTCACTGTTTCAAAGTCGAAACTTTTCAGCGCAGATATTTGTCCATTATCTGAATTAATATTTAAGAATGCTGCAGTTTTGAGTTGACTACCTTCCTCTCTGACTATATGATAAGTTAAAGCAGCATTTTCATTCAAGTCCTTATCTGAAGCAGTAACAGAAAATATTGGGTTTCCAGGTACGTTATTTTCTACCAGATAAAGTTCTATAGGGTTCTGAACAAATTTTGGCGCGTTGTCATTGACGTCTGATACATCAATACTGAGGGTTTTGGATGTTGAAAGAGGAGGCTGACCACAGTCCGTAGCTGTTATTGTGATGTCATAATGTGAAACTGATTCTCGATCCAAATGCTGTTTCAATATTAACGAATACATATTTTCCTGAAATGATGGTTTTAAATCAAATGGCACATTTTCTGAAAGACTACATATTACTTTACCGTTTAAACCGGCGTCCTGGTCTGTGATACTGATAAGAGAAACCACAGTGCCAGGTTTCGAGCCTTCAGATACCATGTTTGATAAAGATGTCACCTCTATTTGTGGTTTGTTGTCGTTTATATCGACTACTTTGATGATCACCCTGCAGTCAGTGCTCATAGGAGGCTGCCCTTTGTCAGTTGCGTGAACATCTAATTTAAAAACGTCAACCTTTTCAAAGTCGATTTCTCCCTTCACTCGAATTTCACCTGTGTCTTTATCTAAACTGAACATGTCATATATCTTCCGGTCAAGTTGACCACCAAATAAATATTCAATTTCTCCATTTGCACCGTCATCTGCATCAGTTGCCTGTACCGTAGTAACACTTGTATCTGCATCTACATTTTCAACTATTGTTACTGAATAAACTTCCTGGCTGAAAGTAGGATTGTTATCATTTGAATCGAGAACAATGACTGTGACATTAAGAGTCCCTGATCTCGGTGGATTCCCACCGTCAATTGCAGTCAATACAAGTTTGTGCTCACTGTCCTTTTCCCGATCCAGAGATTTTTGCAGAACCAGGAAGGGTATCTTATCCTCTCCTCTCTCTCGAATTTGAATGCTAAAATACTCATTTTGGCTTAATTTGTACACACGAACTGTGTTGATCACAACATCTGGATCGTGCGCAGTTGGTAACTGGAAACGTCTGCCAGTAGGAGTGGACTCAGAAATGTCTAGTATTTTTTCTTCCTCTTTGAAGCTTGGTGAATTATCATTTACATCTATGATTTCAATTCCCACATAATGTATTTCCATTGGATTCTCAGCTACCATTTTTAGGTTCAACAAACACGGAGAAATATTTTCGCAGAGCTCCTCTCGATCGATGCTCTTATGCACATGTAAGACCCCATTGTTCTGATTGACTTCAAACTGAGCATCTTTACTTCCCGAAACAATGCGAAACCTTCGCTCCTCCAGCGAACTGATGTCCAATCCTAGATCCTTGGCGACATTTCCAACAACGGATCCTAATTTCACTTCCTCTGGAACTGAGTATTTTATCTGAGCTGAAAGCCGCTCCACGCAGCTGAGCATCACAGAAAAACGGAGGGCTAGCCACCACGATTGTATTCCTCGCCTTTGTCCTCCGACTCCCATCGTTTGGCTTTTGATTAGTATGATATCCACTCGCGGGTCCGTACGAAAAGGGAAACTTCCTATGTCACAAAATATCAAGTTGAAACATCTCCTATATCTTTGTCCTAATGTAACAACGGCAACACTCGTTTCTGTCGAAGGGACTCTCTCTTCTCTGTCAAGCTGAACAAATCCTCTCTGGAAGGGGCAGGGCCAACGTTTTCACACACCAACTCATGCTGATATGGCACTGACACCTTGTGGACTGCGAACATCATGAACTATTTTGAAAGCAAAGGTGATATAAATCTCAATTCAAGTTTGTTTGCAAATTTTAGCTCCTTGACGACAAATAATATATACTTTTAGTGACCATTTTTTAACCAGAACACAGATTTTGTTTGAATTATGTATGTTTTCTACCATTCCAGGCAGCGAGTTTCTCTTTACTGCTGTATGTAGTTATAAAACAGACCGTGAAACTTACTTACGTTTTGTAATCTTCACAGTGAACATCCTGTCTGCATATATATTTGTCACCGTACATGACAGCTTAGTGTCAGTACAGTTAAGTGTTTGCTGACGAAGTTTTACTTTAACCACACCACAATATGACCAAGCGTTACTATCAGCACCATGGACAGCGCTACAATGCTTTCCATTACTTAGCATTTCCCGTAGAGAAGGCGGAAAGTATTTCTTGTTATAAAAGTCAAAAACGAACCCAAAATTAAATCTCCACTTGGAAATCACACCATTGTGACCAACACGCTCTACTTCAGCACAGGACAAGGCTAGGATTAAAACCCTACATAGCGCAGCGAAATATGGTGTCATGTTAGTCCCCTGAAAAGATTTTCTCATTTCAAGAAAAAACATTGATACAATAAAAGAGCTCGAACATTTCATTTTTCCCGTACATAGTACATTTGTAGGGAGGAAATGTCCTAATGTAACCCGCAATAAATTATTTTGAGTGAATGAAAATGTTTTCAATTAATGTCAAAACATGTCTTACCTCTCCAGATGGCCTCCTCCTGTCAGGGAGCACCAGTGTATTAGCGTGGCTGCCCGGGACTATAGTAGATCCTATACTCATTCTGGGTCCCACTAACATGTAGCGTTTGTCTCCAGATCTGTACTGGATGCTGTGACACAGTGTCCCGTCATAATTAGTCTCTTGTAGATATTTGGAAGTATAGTCTGTGGATTTGGAGCACTGCATTGCAATCAGCACGATGATACTGATGAGGAAAAGTGCTGAAACTGAGCCCAAAGTTATCATGAGATAAAAAGTCACATTATTCTCCTCATCATCCTTTGTTGCACTTTTAACATCAGAAGCAGCAAAAGCCTCTTTGGGCTCCACGACTTTGACAATGACAGTAGCTGTTGCTGAGAGGGACACGTTCCCATTGTCTTTGACCAGTATGACCAGTTTATGCTCAGCCTCGTCTGTCTCTGTGAAGGAGCGAAGTGTTCTGATCTGTCCTGTATAGCGGTCCAAAGTAAAGAGACTGTGCTCAGTCACTTCCTGCAGTGAAAACAGCAACCAGCCGTTATATCCTATATCAGCGTCATAGGCTCTGACTTTAGTCACCAAGTGTCCTGCGTTCACATTGCGGGGAATCTCCTCCACACCTTCAGCAGAACCGTTGGAGCTGACTGGATACAGGATGACTGGAGCGTTGTCGTTCTGATCCAGAATGAACACGTTCACTGTGACGTTGCTGCTTAGTGACGGAGTTCCAGAATCTGTGGCGACAACTTGGAACCGGAACGTTTTCACTGTTTCAAAGTCGAAGCTTTTCAGCGCGGTGATGTGTCCGTTTTCAGAGTTTACATTTAGGAAAGACATGACGTCATTTTGACTCCCTTCTCTCACAATATGATATGAAATAGCTGCATTGTCATTAACATCATTGTCCGCTGCGCTTACAGAGAATATTGACGCACCAGCAACATTATTTTCTGTCAGATAAAACTGTAATGGGTTTTGGGGGAAAAGTGGTCTGTTGTCATTTACATCAGATATCTGAATGTTGAGAGTTTTAAAAGTCGATAAGGGAGGTTCACCACAATCTGTGGCTTTAATTGTTATTTCATAATGTGACACCTGCTCTCGATCCAAAAACTCCTTAGTGACAACTGAGTAAGTGTTCTCCTTGTGGGAGGGCTTTAACTCAAAAGGTACTGCTGATGTTATGCTTGTAATCATTTTTCCATTCACACCTGAGTCTTTATCTTTCACTGTGATAAGAGAAATAATTGTTCCAGGCTTTGAATCTTCAGACACTGTGTTTGACAGTGATGTGATTTCTATTTCTGGTGGATTATCGTTGACGTCTTTTATCTTTATGATGACTCTACACTCACCAGTTAATGGTGGTGTAGCTCTATCGGATGCCTCAACATCGAGTTTATAAACGTCATTTTCTTCAAAGTCCACAAACCCTTTAACTTTAATCTCTCCAGTAAATTTGTCCAATTCAAAAATGTCATAGATTTTTTTCCTTAGAGTTTTTCCAAGGCTGTATTCAATTAGCCCATTAGTGCCTTCATCGGGATCAGTTGCATTTATTCTTAGTATTGAAGTACCAATTGGAATATTTTCCTGTATTTCAAGTTGATAAATCTCTTTACTGAACATTGGACGATTATCATTACTGTCAAGAACAATAATGGAAACATTTAATATTCCAGATCTTGGAGGTTTGCCTCCATCAACTGCTGTAACCAGCAGCGTGTGTTTGTCCTTTTGTTCTCTGTCTAAAGACTTCTTCAGCACTAAAAATGGTATTTTATCCTCATCGCTCTGACGGATGTCTACTTCAAAATGTTCATTTGACGTCAGAGTGTATGTGCGAATAGAGTTAATTCCAGCATCGGGATCACGAGCAGTGTGCAGTTGAAATCGCCTCCCTGGTAATGTGTGTTCAGCTATTTCAAATCTCTGTTCTTTCTCGGGGAAACTGGGAGAGTGATCGTTTACGTCAGTAATTTCTACAACAACGTAGTGTATTTCCAAAGGGTTTTCAACAAGGATTTTTAGCTCCATGAGACATGCACCGCTGCCTTCACACAGCTCCTCTCTGTCGATTTTCTTATGGACATGCAGAGCACCATTGTTCTGGTTTACCTCAAAAAATGCATCCTTAGATTCAGACACAACCCGGAACCGTCGGTCAAACAAAGAGGAGATGTCCAGTCCAAGATCCTTTGCAACATTTCCGACAACAGTTCCTTCTTTCACCTCCTCTGGTATAGAATATCGCATCTCTCCTAAAGCCCGTTGTCCACCAAACAACAGTAGAACCAAACGTAGAGCAAACCAGGAGCAGACCCTTTTACGAGATTGTTTTCCGATCTCCATCGTTATCCAACAACACGTAAAACACAGAAGCCCTCTCTTTCAATATCTGTCTATATTAAACACATTGTGTGTCGCAAGTTTAGAAATAGAACGACCTGATTCCATCGGTTCGCGAGCTCGATACAAATGTCTCCTCTGCTTTTTCACGGAGCGAACAAAAGCTTTATGAGGGGAGGGACAACGTTTCATGTTGTTTCCCAATGTAATACTGACACCCAGAGGTCACTAGGGAAGTAAAAGGCTATATATACTCAAGTTTTTATCAAAACCTAATGGTGCCCTTTTGTAGGCTACCATTGTGATGTTTAGCTTTTGATCACCTGATCAGTGTGCTCAGTTTGTGTGACAAGCACAATAAATGTAGAAAGTCTTCAGATATTATGGGAAGGGCCCATAGGTTGAAGTTGATCAAAATGCTGTTGTAAATAGGCGTAGTTTCTAATTTGGGCTATATTCTACATAACCCCAAACGGCAACTTACTACGTTTCAGCACCATGGACAGCGTTATACACCTGGCACGTCTTGTTCTTAACAAACAGTCCGGCTTAATGTCCAGTATAGGCATACAAATTATCGGGAAAACCAGCAACTTAAAAATTTCCCAGAATTTCTATTGTATGATTTTGATGCATATTTAATCATTAAAAAAACATGGGGCCAATATAGTTTTTTTTTTTTTTGTTTGTTTGTTTGTTTTTTTTTAGGTATATTGCGTACACAGCAAAGCGTAACAATAAGCCATATGGTACACTGACATGCATGCGTATATCTTCCAAAGAAAATATACAACATCTGAAAATACAACATTGTTTTTAGCTGTTCAGTGTTGTTCTTTGTGCTCAGGGCTTTATGAAGCTGATTGAAATAATATTATTGAACACAAACCTAAATGACACCAAAAGACATATAAAGACGTAATCATATTATTTCTCTGCTCTTACCTCTCCAGATGGTCTCCTCCTGTCAGGGAGCACTAGCGTATTAGCGTGGCTGCCCGGGACTATAGTAGATCCTATACTCATTCTGGGTCCCACTAACATGTAGCGTTTGTCTCCAGATCTGTACTGGATGCTGTGACACAGTGTCCCGTCATAATTAGTCTCTTGTAGATATTTGGAAGTATAGTCTGTGGATTTGGAGCACTGCATTGCAATCAGCACGATGATACTGATGAGGAAAAGTGCTGAAACTGAGCCCAAAGTTATCATGAGATAAAAAGTCACATTATTCTCCTCATCATCCTTTGTTGCACTTTTAACATCAGAAGCAGCAAAAGCCTCTTTGGGCTCCACAACTTTGACAATGACAGTAGCTGTTGCTGAGAGGGACACGTTCCCATTGTCTTTGACAAGTATGACCAGTTTATGCTCAGCCTCGTCTGTCTCTGTGAATGAGCGAAGTGTTCTGATCTGTCCTGTATAGCGGTCCAAAGTAAAGAGACTGTGCTCAGTCACTTCCTGCAGTGAAAACAGTAACCAGCCGTTATATCCTATATCAGCGTCATAGGCTCTGACTTTAGTCACCAAGTGTCCTGCGTTCACATTGCGGGGAATCTCCTCCACACCTTCAGCAGAACCGTTGGAGCTGACTGGATACAGGATGACTGGAGCGTTGTCGTTCTGATCCAGAATGAACACGTTCACTGTGACGTTGCTGCTTAGTGACGGAGTCCCAGAATCTGTGGCGACAACTTGGAACTGGAACGTTTTCACTGTTTCAAAGTCGAAACTTTTCAGCGCGGTGATGTGTCCGTTTTCAGAGTTTACATTTAGGAAAGACATGACGTCATTTTGACTCCCTTCTCTTAAGATATGATATGAAATAGCTGCATTGTCATTATCATCATTGTCCGTTGCACTTACAGAAAATATTGACGCACCAGCAACATTATTTTCTGTCAGATAAAACTGTAATGGGTTTTGGGAGAAATGTGGTCTGTTGTCATTTACATCTGATATCTGAATGTTGAGAGTTTTAAAAGTCGATAAGGGAGGTTCACCACAATCTGTGGCTTTAATTGTTATTTCAAAATGTGACACCTGCTCTCGATCCAGAAACTCTTTAGTGACAATTGAATATATATTTTCCTTATAGGAGGGTTTCAATTCAAAAGACACGTCTGACATTATGCTTGATATTATTTTTCCATTCACACCGGAGTCTTTATCCGTCACACTAAGTAGTGAAATAACTGTACCAGGTTTTGAATCTTCAGACACTGCGTTTGACAGTGATGTTACCTCTATTTCTGGTGGATTATCGTTGACGTCTTTTACCTTAATGATGACTCTACACTCTCCCGCTGATGGAGGTGTTCCTTTATCGGATGCCTCAACATCCAGTTTATACACGTCGTTTTCCTCATAGTCCACAACTCCTTTAACTTTAATCTCTCCCGTTACTTTGTCCAATTCAAAAATGTCATAAACTTTTTTCTTAAGAGTTTTTCCAAGGCTGTATTCAATTAGCCCATTAGTGCCTTCATCGGGATCAGTTGCATTTATTCTAAATATTGAGGTACCGACTGGGACGTTTTCTTGTATTTCAATTTGATAAATCTCTTTACTAAACATTGGACGATTATCATTACTGTCAAGAACAATGATAGTTATATTAAGTGTTCCAGATCTTGGAGGTTTACCTCCATCAACTGCTGTAACCAGCAGCGTGTGTTTGTCCTTTTGTTCTCTGTCTAAAGACTTCTTCAGCACTAAAAATGGTATTTTATCCTCATCGCTTTGGCGGATATCTACTTCAAAATGTTCATTAGAAGTCAGAGTGTATGTACGAATAGTGTTAATTCCAGTATCGGGATCACGAGCAGTGTGCAGTTGAAATCTCCTGCCTGGCGATATTTGCTCACCTATTTCAAATCTCTGTTGTTTTGCGGGAAAACTGGGAGAGTGATCATTCACATCAGTGATTTCTACAACAATATGGTGCATTTCTAAAGGGTTTTCGACTAGAATTTTTAGCTCCATTAGGCAGGCACCACTCCCGTGACAGAGCTCCTCTCTGTCTAATTTCTTATGGACATAGAGAGCCCCATTGTTCTGGTTTACCTCAAAAAAAGCATCCTTAGATCCAGACACAACACGGAACCGTCGGTCAGTCAACGAGGAAATTTCAAGACCAAGATCTTTTGCAACATTTCCGACAACAGTTCCTTCCTTTACCTCCTCTGGAATAGAGTACCGTATCTGAGCAGAAGCCTGATTTCCGAAAAACAGCAGTAGAGACAAACGAAACGCAAACGAATAGTAGTCCCTCTTTCCACGTTGTCTGTTGGTCCCCATCATTGCACGTTAACTCAAAAAAACACAAGAAAGGCTCTTACTGCGACAAAAAGGTATATATCCAACCCATTGAGAATCGCATTTTTACAAAACACACAGCATGAATACATCGGCTGGCTTGCTTGATTCAAATGCCTGCCCCGCTGTAGATATGAAACAAAAGCTTTGTGAGGGGAGGGTCAACGTCTTATGTCGTTTCCCAATGTTACAGTGACACTCGGTGGTCATAAAAGAAACGTTATACACTTAATATTTTCAAGGACATGCTATGTTATTTTGTCCAAACCACAGTTAGTAACTTCTGGACACGAATTTAGTACACTTATACTCCAACGTAAAGTAAACGGATAGATGTTGAGCCAGAGATAGAGGAGGATGTCTCAGAAATGGAAGACAACATCGATGGATTTTGGAATACATTTTCAATGTCTGTTCTTTCACTGCAGTTATTCATATTAACCACTAGTCTGAGACATCGTTTACAGCTTAAAAATGTGTTAAACAACATTTGATGATGATTAATGGTTTTTCTGTTAACGTAAGAGCAGTTAAAACAGACCTGTCAAATTTGACCTGGAACACATAAGTAAGGGGGGAGAAACGAACACGGGGCTTAATATTTTCAAAGTAGGAACTATTCGTTTACTTTCCTCTGTCTGAACATGAATAACGAATGTGTTTCAATGACTACAGAATAAAATCGCAATAACGCTTATATGTAGTGTACTTTTTTTTTCAATCAAATGTAGCTCAGTGTTTATTCAACCCATGCAAACTGCTCGCATATCTCATCAGAAACACAAGCAACTTCATTCATCCAAGTTGGTTATTCATGGATATGGCTTCTGAAGCTTTTAGAGATACAACTGCATTAAACAACTGCCAATAAAAGTATATCCAAACATAGCAAAGTATCATGCTTGATTAAAGAAAGAAATAATCAGCACCATGGACAGCGGTTACAACCATGCAGTCTGCCGTATTTGTAGTGTTTGCTTCAAAGCGCTTACCTCTCCAGACGGCCTCCTCCTGTCAGGGAGCACTAGTGTATTAGCGTGGCTGCCCGGGACTATAGTAGATCCTATACTCATTCTGGGTCCCACTAACATGTAGCGTTTGTCTCCAGATCTGTACTGGATGCTGTGACAAAGTGTCCCGTCATAATTAGTCTCTTGTAGATATTTGGAAGTATAGTCTGTGGATTTGGAGCACTGCATTGCAATCAGCACGATGATACTGATGAGAAAAAGTGCTGAAACTGAGCCCAAAGTTATCATGAGATAAAAAGTCACATTATTCTCCTCATCATCCTTTGTTGCACTTTTAACATCAGAAGCAGCAAAAGCCTCTTTGGGCTCCACGACTTTGACAATGACAGTAGCTGTTGCTGAGAGGGACACGTTCCCATTGTCTTTGACCAGTATGACCAGTTTATGCTCAGCCTCGTCTGTCTCTGTGAATGAGCGAAGTGTTCTGATCTGTCCTGTATAGCGGTCCAAAGTAAAGAGACTGTGCTCAGTCAATTCCTGCAGTGAAAACAGTAACCAGCCGTTATATCCTATATCGGCGTCATAGGCTCTGACTTTAGTCACCAAGTGTCCTGCGTTCACATTGCGGGGAATCTCCTCCACACCTTCAGCAGAACCGTTGGAGCTGACTGGATACAGGATGACTGGAGCGTTGTCGTTCTGATCCAGAATGAACACGTTCACTGTGACGTTGCTGCTTAGCGACGGAGTTCCAGAATCTGTGGCGACAACTTGGAAGTGGAACGTTTTCACTGTTTCAAAGTCGAAACTTTTCAGCGCAGATATTTGTCCGGTTTCCGAATTTACGTTCAGGAAAGTTGTCATATCACCCTGAAGCCCATCACCTCTCACTATGCGGTATGTCATCGCAGCATTTTCATTCAGATCATCATCAGCAGCACTAACGGAGAGTATCGATGCACCTGGGGCATTGTTTTCTACCAAATATAGTTCAAATGGATTCTGACTGAAAATTGGTCTGTTGTCATTTACATCAGATACCTGAACACTCAGGGTTTTTACAGTGGAAAGAGGAGGTTGACCACAGTCAGTAGCTGTTATTGTGATGTCATAATTAGATACACTTTCTCGGTCTAAACGCCCCTTTGTGACAAGAGAATACATGTTTTCCTCAATGGATGGCGTCAAATCAAAGGGAACATTATTCGAGATTGTACAAATAACTTTACCATTAATGCCGGAATCTCTGTCTGTAACACTGATGAGCGAGATCACCGTGCCAGGCTTGGAATCCTCGGGGACTACATTTGACAGTGATATTATTTCTATATCTGGATTATTATCGTTTATATCTTTTATTTTTATCACAACTCTACTTTCGGCTTTTCCTGGTGGCTGGCCTTTATCTGAAGCCTGCAAATCTAGTCTATAAATCTCCGTGTCCTCAAAGTCCACCTTTCCTTTCACTCGTATCTCACCAGTGACGCTGTCTAATTCAAACGTGTCCTGTACTTTTTTCTTTTGTGTTTTTCCAAAGCTGTATTCAATTTCGCTGTTTGAACCTTCATCTAAATCTGTAGCATTTAATTTAATTACTAGAGTTCCAATCGGGGCATTTTCATCAAATGACACACTGTATATATCTTTGCTGAACACTGGGCGGTTATCATTTGCATCCAGCACAGTAATTGTTAAATTAAGACTCCCAGATTTAGGCGGACTGCCTCCATCCAGTGCAGTTAACACTAAGTGGTGTTGTGCCTTTTGCTCCCTGTCTAACGGCTTTTTCAGCACTAAAAACGGGATCTTATCCTCCTCGGAGTCTCTGACTTCAATATCGAACAACTCATTCTGGCTCAGTTTATATAATCGGACTGACTGCGTGCCGACATCAGGGTCTCTGGCCGCATGAATTTGGAAACGAGTACCTGGAGGAGTGTGCTCTGCTATTTCCAGTCGCTGCTCGCTCTCTGGAAAAGTCGGTGAATGGTCATTGACGTCTGATATTTCAACGCCAACATAATGTATTTCCAGTGGGCTTTCAACGACGATTTTCAGGTTTATCAAGCAAATCTTGATTCCTTCACAGAGCTCCTCTCTGTCCATCTTTCCCCCGATGTATAGCACTCCATTGTTTTGATTTAACTGGAACAAAGCATGATTGGGCCCAGAAACAATACGGAACCGTCTTTGTTTCAAAGTGCTAATGTCCAGGCCTAAATCCTTTGCAACATTTCCAACAGGGGATCCCGCTTGTACTTCTTCTGGAACAGAGTATCTTAGCTGAGCTAAAATCCGCTCCCCAAAGCACAGCACCAAAATCCCGGCAACACACCAGCAGTTCACCCGTCGCCTTTGTCCTCGTTCTCCCATCGTGAAGCAAAACAATGAGATCTTTCTTTGAGGCAAATTCAGTAATCCAACTGCTCAACGACCCATTCTGATAAGATCCACCTCAGGGTTCTCAAATAGAAGCTTTCACACAAATAGATCAATCTCTATTCATATTACTCGGTGTAAAGCGTCCGATGAGTACACCGCCAGCATACCACCTCCACCAGAGGTGATCCAGAGATGGGCAGGGCTTTAAAAGAATGAGCCACACAACCATTATCTAGGCCACACTGACACCACGTGGTCGGTCGGCTGCAATACGGTACGAAATCACAACTGTTTTACTTCACCTTCTCTCGGAAGTTTATTTCATTCTACTTTTGTATGCCTACATGTTGTCCCTAGTCCAGTGGTGAAGGGCACGTGATGAGCTGATATTAAAACTCCTCTTAAAGTCTCACCTGTGGATGATGTTTTTATCAGCATCCTCTAGCGAGTCAACTACATGTTTGGTACGTCTCTAAGCTTTCCCAAATCTGCCTTCCTCACAGGACTGTCGTGGTAATTGCAAGTTTCTAAAGGACGAGCCTGTAATAATCTGCACTTTTAATTTCATCAACTTCAAATTAAGGCACACGAATACAATCCACACAGGGTAGAACAGGAGACACATTCTTAATCTGATCCACAACTCTACTTTGCTAATTACACTATGATTACTCTGAGGATATGGATGGACAGAAGGACACTAACTGGGTGGGGAATATGCACTTCATTCAAAACAACAAGTGGAATGATTATTCACGGAGATGTATCTGCCATTTGTTGTAGTCACAAAAAACGTATTTCAGCACCGCGGAGAGCGCAATTTCACAACAGCTGAATCAATGCAGTGAATAAAAGCTATTTTATTCAACGTGTCAGTAAAAGTTATTTGTGTTTTGTGGAAACATTATGTAAATAATTAAACGACACTTACCTCCCCAGACGGCCTCCTCCTGTCAGGGAGCACTAGTGTATTAGCGTGGCTGCCCGGGACTATAGTAGATCCTATACTCATTCTGGGTCCCACTAACATGTAGCGTTTGTCTCCAGATCTGTACTGGATGCTGTGACACAGTGTCCCGTCATAATTAGTCTCTTGTAGATATTTGGAAGTATAGTCTGTGGATTTGGAGCACTGCATTGCAATCAGCACGATGATGCTGATGAGAAAAAGTGCTGAAACTGAGCCCAAAGTTATCATGAGATAAAAAGTCACATTATTCTCCTCATCATCCTTTGTTGCACTTTTAACATCAGAAGCAGCAAAAGCCTCTTTGGGCTCCACAACTTTGACAATGACAGTAGCTGTTGCTGAGAGGGACACGTTCCCATTGTCTTTGACCAGTATGACCAGTTTATGCTCAGCCTCGTCTGTCTCTGTGAATGAGCGAAGTGTTCTGATCTGTCCTGTATAGCGGTCCAAAGTAAAGAGACTGTGCTCAGTCACTTCCTGCAGTGAAAACAGTAACCAGCCGTTATATCCTATATCAGCGTCATAGGCTCTGACTTTAGTCACCAAGTGTCCTGCGTTCACATTGCGGGGAATCTCCTCCACACCTTCAGCAGAACCGTTGGAGCTGACTGGATACAGGATGACTGGAGCGTTGTCGTTCTGATCCAGAATGAACACGTTCACTGTGACGTTGCTGCTTAGCGACGGAGTTCCAGAATCTGTGGCGACAACTTGGAAGTGGAACGTTTTCACTGTTTCAAAGTCGAAACTTTTCAGCGCAGATATTTGTCCGGTTTCCGAATTTACGTTCAGGAAAGTTGTCATATCACCCTGAAGCCCATCACCTCTCACTATGCGGTATGTTATCGCAGCATTTTCATTCAGATCATCATCAGCAGCACTAACGGAGAGTATCGATGCACCTGGGGCATTGTTTTCTACCAAATATAGTTCAAATGGATTCTGACTGAAAATTGGTCTGTTATCATTTACATCAGATACCTGAACACTCAGGGTTTTTACAGTGGAAAGAGGAGGTTGACCACAGTCAGTGGCTGTTATTGTGATGTCATAATTAGATACACTTTCTCGGTCTAAACGCCCCTTTGTGACAAGAGAATACATGTTTTCCTCAATGGATGGCGTCAAATCAAAGGGAACATTATTCGAGATTGTACAAATAACTTTACCATTAATGCCGGAATCTCTGTCTGTAACACTGATGAGCGAGATCACCGTGCCAGGCTTGGAATCCTCAGGGACTACATTTGACAATGATGTTATTTCAATATCTGGCTTGTTGTCGTTTACATCTTTAATTTTTATCACAACTCTACTTTCGGCCGTCCAAGGAAGCTGGCCTTTATCTGAAGCCTGCAGTTCTAGTCTATAAATCTCCGTGTCCTCAAAGTCCACCTTTCCTTTCACTCGTATCTCACCAGTGACGCTGTCTAATTCAAACGTGTCCTGCACTTTTTTCTTTTGTGTTTTTCCAAAGCTGTATTCAATTTCGCTGTTTAAACCTTCATCTAAATCTGTGGCGTTTAATTGTATTATAAGACTTCCAATCGGGGCATTTTCATCTAATGACACACTGTATATATCTTTGCTGAACACTGGGCGGTTATCATTTGCATCCAGCACAGTAATTGTTAAATTAAGACTCCCAGATTTAGGCGGACTGCCTCCATCCAGTGCAGTTAACACTAAGTGGTGTTGTGCCTTTTGCTCCCTGTCTAACGGCTTTTTCAGCACTAAAAACGGGATCTTATCCTCCTCGGAGTCTCTGACTTCAATATCGAACAACTCATTCTGGCTCAGTTTATATAATCGGACTGACTGCGTGCCGACATCAGGGTCTCTGGCCGCATGAATTTGGAAACGAGTACCTGGAGGAGTGTGCTCTGCTATTTCCAGTCGCTGCTCGCTCTCTGGAAAAGTCGGTGAATGATCATTGACGTCTGATATTTCAACGCCAACATAATGTATTTCCAGTGGGCTTTCAACGACGATTTTTAGGTTTATCAAGCAAACCTTGATTCCTTCACAGAGCTCCTCCCGGTCCATCTTTCCCCCGATGTATAGCACTCCATTGTTTTGATTTAATTGGAACAAAGCATGATTGGGCCCAGAAACAATACGGAACCGTCTTTGTTTCAAAGTGCTAATGTCCAGGCCTAAATCCTTTGCAACATTTCCAACAGGGGATCCCGCTTGTACTTCTTCTGGAACAGAGTATCTTAGCTGAGCTAAAATCCGCTCCCCAAAGCACAGCAACAAAATCCCGGCAACACACCAGCAGTTCACCCGTCGCCTTTGTCCTCGTTCTCCCATCGTGAAGCAAAACAATGAGATCTTTCTTTGAGGCAAATTCAGTAATCCAACTACTCAACGACCCATTCTGATAAGATCCACTTCAGGGTTTTCAAATAGAAGCTTTCACACAAATGTATCAATCTCTATTCATGTCATTCGGTATAAAGCGTCCGATGAGTACACCGCCAGCATACCACCTCCACCAGAGGTGATCCAGAGATGGGCAGGGCTTTAAAAGAATGAGCCACACAACCATTATCTAGGCCACACTGACACCACGTGGTCGGTCGGCTGCAATACGGTACGAAATCACAACTGTTTTACTTCACCTTCTCTCGGAAGTTTATTTCATTCTACTTTTGTATGCCTTCATGTTGTCCCTAGTCCAGTGGTGAAGGGCACGTGATGAGCTGATATTAAAACTCCTCTTAAAGTCTCACCTGTGGATGATGTTTTTATCAGCATCCTCTAGCGAGTCAACTACATGTTTGGTACGTCTCTAAGCTTCCCCAAATCTGCCTTCCTCACAGGACTGTCGTGGTAATTGCAAGTTTCTAAAGGACGAGCCTGTAATAATCTGCACTTTTAATTTCATCAACTTCAAATTAAGGCAGAAGAATACATTCAACATAGGGTAGAACAGGAGACACATTCTTAATCTGATCCACAACTCTACTTTGCTAACTACACTATGATTACTTTGAGGATATGGATAGACAGAAGGACACTAACTGGGTGGGGAATATGCACTTCATTCAAAACAACAAGTGGAAAGATTTTTCACGCAGTTGTATCTGCCATTTGTTGTAGTCACAAAAAACTTATTTCAGCACCGCGGACAGCGCAATTTCACACCAGCTGAATCAATGTAGTAAATAAAAGCTATTTTATTCAACGTGTCAATTACAAGTTATTTGTGTTTTGTGGAAACATTATGTAAATAATTAAAAGACACTTACCTCTCCAGACGGCCTCCTCCTGTCAGGGAGCACTAGTGTATTAGCGTGGCTGCCCGGGACTATAGTAGATCCTATACTCATTCTGGGTCCCACTAACATGTAGCGTTTGTCTCCAGATCTGTACTGGATGCTGTGACACAGTGTCCCGTCATAATTAGTCTCTTGTAGATATTTGGAAGTATAGTCTGTGGATTTGGAGCACTGCATTGCAATCAGCACGATGATACTGATGAGGAAAAGTGCTGAAACTGAGCCCAAAGTTATCATGAGATAAAAAGTCACATTATTCTCCTCATCATCCTTTGTTGCACTTTTAACATCGGAAGCAGCAAAAGCCTCTTTGGGCTCCACAACTTTGACAATGACAGTAGCTGTTGCTGAGAGGGACACGTTCCCATTGTCTTTGACCAGTATGACCAGTTTATGCTCAGCCTCGTCTGTCTCTGTGAATGAGCGAAGTGTTCTGATCTGTCCTGTATAGCGGTCCAAAGTAAAGAGACTGTGCTCAGTCACTTCCTGCAGTGAAAACAGTAACCAGCCGTTATATCCTATATCAGCGTCATAGGCTCTGACTTTAGTCACCAAGTGTCCTGCGTTCACATTGCGAGGAATCTCCTCCACACATTCAGCAGAACCGTTGGAGCTGACTGGATACAGGATGACTGGAGCGTTGTCGTTCTGATCCAGAATGAACACGTTCACTGTGACGTTGCTGCTTAGTGACGGAGTTCCAGAATCTGTGGCCACAACTTGGAAGTGGAACGTTTTCACTGTTTCAAAGTCGAAACTTTTCAGCGCAGAAATGGTGCCATTGGCTTCATTTATATTTAAAAAGGAGGTCACAGTTGGCCCCGGACTTTTACGGTCCAGTGAATACGCGACTGCCGCATTTTCATCTTCATCAGCATCAGCTGCGCTCACTGAAAAAATGGACATTCCTGCCCTGTTGTTTTCAAACACATAAAAAGTGTATGGACTTTCAGTGAACAAAGGTCTGTTATCATTAACATCTATTACATCCACATGTATCACCTTTGTAGAAGAGAGGGCGGGGCTCCCTAAGTCCTTAGCTGTTATTGAAATAGTATACATGGGTGTTGTTTCCTTATCTAGGATGTCTTTAGTGACCAAAGAGTATGACTGTCCGTCAGGGGATGGCTTTAAGTCAAAGGGTAAATGTTCTGGCACACTGCAGACCACCTGTCCGTTCACACCTGAGTCCAGGTCCGTCACACCCATCAGCGCCACCACTGTGCCTGGAGGAGCATCCTCTCGGATGCGACTTGAGAGGGATGTGATGTCTATTTCTGGTTTGTTATCGTTCACGTCTTCCACTCTAACAACCACGTTGCAGTGTGTGGAGAGAGACACTACACCTTTGTCTGCAGCCAGCACCTTCAGCTCATACACTTGTTTTTCTTCGTAATCAAGACCTCCTTTTACAGTTAGTTTGCCAGTTCTGCTGTTCAAATCAAACGGCTCAGTTGAAAGTCCTCTGAGTTTACTCCTTAATGAATATTCGATCTCACCGTTCAGACCTTCATCAGAGTCTGATGCATTTACTGTCAGCAGAAATGCTCCTGCGGGTGCGTTTTCCTTCACTGTTACTGTGTATTTCTGTTTACCACACACTGGTGAGTTGTCATTTATATCAGACACAATAACAGTGATATTTATAGTACCAGATTTTGGTGGTTTCCCCCCATCTGTAGCTGTTAATTGTAACCAATGTTGATCGGCGTGCTCTCTATCTAAAGGTCGCTGTAATATAAGAAATGGAACCTTGCCATCCTCCCCAAATTCCTCTGTTTCCAGGCGAAAATACTGATTATGGTTTAGCCTATATGACTGTAAGGAATTCAAGCCAACATCCAGGTCGTGTGCCCCTTCCATTTGAAATCGAGATCCAACTATGGCGGACTCCAGCACCTCTAATGTGTAGTTTTCTTCGGGAAATTTCGGCCAATTGTCGTTTACATCGAGGATCTCTATTACTACTTGGTGCATCTCAAGGGGATTTTCTACAACAGCTTTCAGATTTGTGATGCATGGAGCCGTTTTTGCACAAAGATCCTCTCTGTCTACTCTCTGGTTCACTAACAGAACCCCATCTCTCGGGTTTACCTTGAACAGATCCTGCTTTGTTCCTGACACAACACGAAGATTCCTGTCCGCCAGTCTGCCGAGGTCTAATCCAATGTCTTTGGCCACATTTCCAACTGCCGTTCCCAGTTTTAATTCCTCCTGAATTGAATACCGTATTTGAGCAGATATTCCTTCCAAATTAGTCACAATCCCCACAGCCAGACAAAGAGAAATCCACACATCCAGCAATCGCCCTTTCATGTCCGTTCTCGCCATTGTTTGGCAAAAACCTTTTCATCAAAGGTGTAAAATCCTTCAAAAAAATCTCGACTTTTCAGTTTCCTCTTTCAGATAATAAACAATGAAAGTCTGCGGGAACCATCATTGTGGCGGAAAGAAGCCTGTTCGCTCCGATCTTTCCACCCGTCTCTTTGGGTTGTTATATCGAATGCACATGCAAAGATGCCCCCTCTTAACCACTGATGCGATATATAGTGTAACAGCGCCACCTATTGTCACTGAAACGATGGTGCAGTGACACTCACAATAATACGTTTTCTTCTGGTTTAAGCGTGTGATTTTGGTTAAATATCATAAAATACCAACCCAAATCCGGGTTTAGGGAGCAGACTCTCTCAGAAGTATGAGTCAGTTATGGAAAAGGTTTTATTTTAGTAGTTTGTGTTTTAAAGGTTAGCTCTCACAGGTGATCCTGAAAAACACAAGTAACTTTTAAAGAAGAGAGCGAGGTGCTCTTTCCCAGTTGTCTCAAATATATTATGTTATGATTTACATTTGATGTTTCCCACAACTAGGCTACAAATATCTCTCAGTAAAAACAAAAAATCATTACTGTTCTGAAGTTTCCTTGAATGCGTTTGAACGTAGAATAGGATACAATACAATAGAAAATACCTTTTCACAGAGTTTAAAATGTACAACTTGAACACTGGCTGCATTTTTTCTAGAGTTTGGTTCAAATTACACAGTTTTTCCCCATGTGATTCCTTGGTAATGTTAGTCCATTTTTCGAAAATGACCCCTAATATGAATCATTTTCTAATGGTTGATGATGTAGGTAAAGCTGTGGACATTCACATTCTGTCTGCTTAAACTCTGTGTGCTCTTCTCAGCACACTCCCACAATCTTTCTCCCGTAACAGAGGTGAGCAGTGACCTCCTACGGATTGAACCCGCAACTGCAGGTCTGATGAACCCACTCATACAGAATGTCTGCCCTACATCGTTCATAATTGTGCCCTGCAGAAGCATTAACACACTGCTGCAGAGCATGAAAACCGCAGAATAAATCATAAGAGAAAGGAGAAAATAACGACACCACTAACAGCAACTGGGAAACAAAGTGACCTACATAGTAAAACACCAAACCTCCGCACCCCTCCCACATGTTACGTATTGCCTCTGGAACTAGGCCAAACATATTCCTGCGCGTGCACGAGCGCTGCCGCATTCTGCAACAACCCCTCCCATTTCTGCCTCCTTCGTTCCCCCCCATGCTGCATCAATGCTACCAGATTGTTTCAAAGCTATAATTGCCTTTATTATCAGCCCTGGGTGAGCAGATGTAGTGATGATATGTATACAGTGTTTAGAGAATATTAATTTGATATCTGTAAACTGCGGATGTTGGAGGGAGAGGGGCGGCACGTCAGAATATTATATTACAGGCAGCTCCAGAGGACACCGCGTGCTCCTGCAGAACAGACAGCAAGTCGCCATGGCAACGCAGCTCCAGTAGGCAGGTCACTGTCCATGGTGCTGAAAGCAAGCTGTGCTCAGAGGGGGAGGGATGCAGGAGCTGTGGATGCTGCAGACAAAGAAAGGCAGCTGTATCTGCATGCCCTGACGCTGTTATTTCTCTAAAATATAAACAAACACTCTGTTTCATAGTAATACCCTCTCTTATGGTTTATTTAAAATAATTATTTTTTGCGGAATGTATTTACTTTCAGCCAAGACATTACTTGTTAAAGACACACTTTTGAAATATCACTCAAAATTGACATAGTCATATATGTGTACAAAATAATGCATTGCAGATAAATCCCCAGCAATACACTTATACCTGCAATACATTGCAGCATGTTGTACGATGCACATGTTAGCCTACTAGTGCCAGCTGGTGGCTGTTCTAGTGCTTTGTTCCACATTGGTGCATTGCTGTGTCAGTGTGCTAGCCTGCCAGTGAACCAGAGCAGCAGACAGCAGGCAGTGTGAGGGTCTCCTCTAAGAGACAAGTGGTGATTAGAAAAGAAACTGAAGATGTGTTTTATCTCACTTTATCTCGAGACAAACACAACAGTATAAAAATATGTATTATTTCTTCATTTAAATGACATTGCAGGGACACAAAATTTCCAGTGCTAGAAAGTGTCACACAAATGTTATGGTTTAAAGGATGTTAAATCAAAATATCTCCTCATCCTGAAAGCCAAGCCCCCTGCTCACACATGACTTCATCTCTCTGGGGAGATGAGGTCATGTGTGAGCAAACACAAAGGCAGAGACAGACTCATTATTCCACCCTCAGGAAAAAAATGCAAACATGCTTTGTCTGCAAAACCATGTTCATGCTGAACCATTTGGTATCACATTGTAACAAAATGTATTTCAGTATGCTCACAATGCACTCATTCAGCTTATTAACTCTGACCTTTAGCACAGTTAATAAGAATACAAAGAACTTTAGTCAAGGTATTGTCTTTGCTCTTTTCCATATACATATTAGTTTGTTTTTTTTCTGTTCCTTTGCAGGATAAATGGCATGATGTACTCACACATGTTGGATGTGCTGCATGTGACCAGTGAAGACAGCCCAGAGGGGCTCTTTGCTGGAGCCAGTTTTCATTGCCATCCCCCATTAGAGAGGTATTGTCATGAACTTCCTTAATTGCCTTCCTTGGAAATGTTACTTAAATTGCTTTAAAAATAGAAAAAAAAACTCTTTCCCAGCCCAAGATGAACTAGTGCCTCAGGCTTTACAAAATAATTTGCAGGCCTTACCATTCCTCAATCAGCCCAGAAGTGGATATGGATGGATATAAAAAAGGAATAAAATAAATTACTCAAAGTCCTTCCCCCAAAGTAAAATAGGAAAAGAGAGCATTGCCTTTTAGATCTGCATTTTGAATTGGAAAACTGCACCTTTAAAGCAGTAAAGGGGTCCCTAAAATGTTCAGATGATAAATTCTTGCTACATGTGAACCAGGACACTCAGGTATACATTGTTTCTACACTCTGTTACATTCTTAAAAGTAAATCAGAATTATAAAAATAAAGTTAAAACTATTATTGACATGAAAGATCAGTAAACATACAACACTATGCGTATGTGTCTGAATGCTAATTAAGTTAAGCTGGCAGCAGGAACTCAGAACTCAGCAGAAACAACTACTAATTAAGTGAGTTTAGCTTAAACTATTAAATTAAAAAACCTTTTTGTGACTACTTTAGATAAGAGAGACCACTGTGGTAATTAATGCACAATATGTGAGACTAGATCCAGATCCATAAAAATAGATCCATACTTACATTGCAGTGAGGCAAAAGTCCCTAGTGAATACTTGTGTTCTTAAAGCAATTTGGCTGTAGATCTTTGTGAGAAACACACACTTTCAGTCAATGTTCCTGTTTTTTAGTTACCACTTTAACACTGTCTGACTGTCAGAGAGAAACAAGGAGACAGAAATAGAAGCCACACCTGAGAGCATCCTGGGAGAAGGTCTTCTTAGGGGAAGAATAATCCAGTTTTGCACGTAAAGCAAATGCCTACAACTTTATCATAGTCATTATGTAGATAACAATTTCTTATGAGTCACATTTATATCTACATTTAAAATACATAATATTAACTTGAGGTAACAGAGGATGTTAAATATTACAATGGACTCTAGCCTGTATGTGTCAGCATGTTCTATTCTAACTGAAAAACAGCAGCATGGATCAGCAGCTCTCAGAGCATGTAACTCAAAATAACCATATTCTCATGTGACTTAACACTCTTAAAGTTACTCCTGTATATCAGGGGAGTAACATTTACAGAATCTATCTGACATTGTTGACAAAAAACCTTTTAAAGTAAATGATTTTACTGGCAAAGTATGGCAATTTCATCCAGCAAGTAAGCATCTACATAAAAGTACAACAATCCCTCCTTCAGAACCATGATGCTGATCTTTATGCACCTAGGGGCTTTTATATACATGACAACAGTCTACATGTCTGTGTTAGTCCTTACTCTGGGGTACACTTTGATTTAGAGAATGGTCCACATTAAAGTCAACTTGAAGTTGCTGTATTTGTGAGTGCCACAATTAAGTGTTCTCCATGAGCTGATAGAACAAGCTGTCCCTAAACGAAGTAATTACATGAGCCAGGTCATTTACAAAGGCCCAGACAGCCCCTGGATCAATAATATCAACTAATCTCAACCAATCAACTAATCTACTATTTCAACCAGAGCAGAATTCAAACTCAAGACTCAGAAGTTCATCACTCGGTTAGCTGTTGTATTAAGCTTTTGTATTTAATAGATGGTACAGACCAGACCATGGCATACAGTAAGCTCACATTACACAAGTCACCACATATTGCACCATTAAATAACACTGTACAAAAGCACTTACTGTAAATGTTCCCTTGTAAATAATTACAACTTCATACGAGAAAAGCCATGTGTGCTGTGTGAGTATTTTACAGTCTCACATACGGGCTGGCCCATAAATCTGATGGCACAGGAGTTACTCTGCTTTTGTTCACTTTAAAATGTTCAGCATTAGTATTGAAAAGAAAGGCATGTTTATAGATACAGACATATGAAAGATATATATATGACACTCACACATACATTTGTATCACTATTTATGTGTTGCATATGCAGATACAAACACGAGTCAGTAATACACATGAGCACAGCTTCCATTGGGTGAACTGTACACATTTAGTCATGTTTTCAACCTGTCACACAATCTGAGAAGAGGATGACACTAAGAAACATCCAGAGTTTGGCTTTAAAAAAAGTAATGTTCATGTATGTACAGTAGTCATAAGGAGATGATTAATAATCAATTTTCATAGATGTTTTTAACTTTGTTAGTTCAGTCCCCTTGACTCATATTATCCATGTATCCAACTCACTTAACTTTCTAGCACACTGTACACTAAATTGTTTAACTTTCCTAAGCCATGTCCCACTGCTGCCAGACACTTTCCTCTTGCTTGAAAACTAGGAACAAAGAAGGTAATGACTTGTGTATTAACCCTCTCTGAAACTCTTATCATTTAGGATTAATGTATCATGCTGCTGCGTGTCCTCACTCTTTATTGTGGCCCCATTAAAATGTAATATCCCACTTTGTTGTAGAAATGGATGTTCAATACCATAAAAGATCTAAAGCTATTGCAGAACTTTGATTGACCCATGCAAAATCAACTGAAAGGCAGATACGTAATAGCTGAAGGCCTCACATTTATCTGTCTGATGTACTGGTTTGCTTATTTGAATC
This sequence comes from Semicossyphus pulcher, assembly GCF_022749685.1. Classification (NCBI taxonomy): domain Eukaryota; kingdom Metazoa; phylum Chordata; class Actinopteri; order Labriformes; family Labridae; genus Semicossyphus; species Semicossyphus pulcher. Next base: position 20,552,712 of record NW_027211693.1, read on the forward strand.
TCTCAGCACTCACACACAGAAATTTTGGCCTAGCAGACATAAAAAGCACAAAGTCTTTCTACAAAACATAAACCACCTAAGCTACTTATAAAATACTGCTCCCCTTTTGTTTCATACTCTGAAATCACAGGTTGGTGCTTTTTTGACAGAAAGATAATTGTGCTGTTTCACCTCTTAGATAACTTGTATACTATACATCAAAGCTTATATGGCAACACAAAGCACACAGGTTTAAAATGTAATATCCAACATGTGTTTCAGTTTTAGAGAGGGAAAACAGTCTCTTAAAGGCATTTCAACATTCCCATGTCCACTCTAACAGTCACTGCTGAGGCTTCTTTGAATATCCATTTGCATTTTTTTTGTACAGTTGGCATCTTTGTGAAGATCTCTTGGAATTTGTACACATGAAGGTGGAGTGTGGCTGAAGCCATGCAGTCTTTTCATGCATAATGAATGGACAGAGAGGCATTGTTGATTGACTTTTCATGTGCTTGAAGAAGGAAGGGAGGAGAGGGGGAGGGTTGTGTCCTTGATTAGCCACCTTAGTTCAATTTGGTGTTGCAGCATGACATCTACACGTTGTTAGGAACAAGAGTTAGCAGGATGTACATGTGGGGGTCAGGTGCAGGGGTTTCTCCTTTCCTCTGTGAAGCTTTCTCGTCAGTCTGGGATGCAGTTGGAGGTGTGGCTCTATGTGGAGCTGCTGCTACTGGTGGTGGATGCCTGCGAACAAGACAAAAGAATAAGAAAAAAATGGAAAACAAAAACAGCACTGACAGCCTTGTGTCTGTCCAAACTGACAAAGTATTTCATGCAGCCGACGTCTGTCACTCAGAAAGGGGCTTCAGGCAGAAGACAAGAGAGGGTGGAGGGGTTGGGCAGATCCTTGAACATGTAGCGGTGAGGTGGAGGGTTTATCAATGAATACCATGCTCCTAGATTATGTGGAGGAGAGTGGTTGCTAGGTAACTGGGTGACTGGTTTCACTTTGCGCCTCTCCTGCACAAAGAAGTAGGTCACAATTCACACTACAGCAGAAAGAAAATTCAAAAGTGATGTTCTGTGAAGTCAGTAACACTCAGTCGAAACATTACAGTCCAATCCCACTCATATACATTCACAAATAGGATATACTCTCTACTCTATCAGTGATGGGTCAGTAGGGGACGAATTAACCTTCACATGCACAGACTCCTTTTAAAAAACAGTTATTTGATTTAAGATATTTGAATAGTTTCTTCACGTATTTTAACCAGATTGTGAAAAAAGAAAAACCATCGAATAGAAAAATTGTTAGTTGAAGTGAAGGATTGAAACTGTGAGCAATGACCTTCAGGCAGAGCAGCATGTTATGTTATTGTTTTGTCTTTGAATATGAATAATTTATGAGCATAAATGAGACAGGGGTTTTGCTTATAGCCTGGATATACCTGACTCTCACATTGCTCACTTAAAGTAATGACTTGGAATACTACTACCAAGTTAAATACGGATTTTCAGGCTCAGTATATTTACCATCACGGTTATTGTGTTGTTAATGTTATAAAATTGCACTGGCCCATTTTAGTGGGCTTTAAAGATGAGACTGTAATATTAGTAATAGTAACCAAAATGTAGGCATGAAGAGGTTAAAACAGGAGATTTGGCAAACTGCATATGATGTCAACAGAGTGACCCTTTTTGCAATTAAAAAAATCTCCTTCCCCAAAGAGAAATTAAACAAGACGAAATAATCCACTGAGACCAAAACAAACACAGCAAACAATCCAAACACTAAATTCTGAAACATAATTCATAAAATAGGACTTCCAGGGCGGGGGAGTGAGACTCCTGCATACCTCCAGCTGCAGAGTGGACTTCCCTCATTTAGGGTACTTTAGAGTGGGGAGAAAAAAGAAACAAGCAATTTAGTGGTCAGGTCAGTGCAAGCACAAGAAAAAGATTATTTGTGTATGTAACATATGATCACAGAGTAGAGTCGAGGAACTATGAATATAACGTTATCTCTGGAAACATACAACAAACTAAGTATGGTTAGTGTGAATCCTTAGAGCAGAGATACTGCAGCCTGCTAGAATCTGTTCTATAGAAAAGGGACAAAACAGGTTTACATTTAGCTACATGTTTGTTCTTTCAGCAGCATACTTACCATCATAGATAGATAGATAGATAGATAGATAGATAGATAGATAGATAGATGGATAGGTAGGTAGGTAGGTAGATAGGTAGGTAGGTAGGTAGGTAGATAGATACATAGGTAGATAGATAGCATTCATGATATCAGCTTACATGAAATAATGACAGTGAGAGACATGGAGCACAAAGACTTTGCATTGCTGCAGAGTGTTTGTGCTCAATCTCTTATTATGGATTGTAACAGGGAACCTCAGATATCATGTGTGCTGAAAATGATAACGAAGAGATAAGAAAAAGCATGTGTAATTCAAGACAAGCAGCAGGCCAAGCCTGACAAAAACATTATCAGATTATTATTCGCATGAATGTTAACTATCAGACGTTCAGCTCGTTCTTTGCAACTTTTCTCTTCTGATTTAAACTCAATTATGTTTTCATGTTCAGTGAGTAAAACGGTGAACACATGACACCTCCACAGCTTTATGAACCACAAACTAAGGTCACGTGAAAATGACCTTTTTAACGAGTGCTGCTCTGCAAAGAAAGATAAAAACATTATATACGAACAGATGTAATTTTCAGTAATTTCTTCAGGTTGTTTGCTATTACGTGTTACATTTATTGACGTGGCTTTATTCTTTTTCTTACCCATTTAAATGATACATTTAAGGTTTATTTATTTTCTATAAAGGTAGAACTTTAAGGCTGTTAAGGGTGATACTGGGATTATGCTCTGTACTTTCTATTTAATACCTGTTTAATAAAAAGACAGACTTTTGAAGGATATTTTACAGTGTTATAAAGAGAGATTGAGTGATGTTAAACTTTGTTGTGACAGAATTTCACGATGAGCCATTAAATACCAAGATGATGTCCCACACAGCCACACAAACAGATATTGGAGTAAATGTCAAGTAAACGTTAGTAGTGCAAAATACAAACACAGACAACATCAGAGGTCAGCAAAGTACAATATGTGTTTCTATTTTGTGCACCAAGCCAACTTTAAAATTGATTTGGAAATTGTGTTGTTTTTCTCAATGTGTCTGGTTTGTTGGGTAAGTTCCTCATGCTTAAACTGCAAAATATATTACCTTTTTTAACTGCCTACACATGAATCCTCATTATTTATCACTTTTATGTTCTCAAAACAATATTTACATTATTCAAAAACCATCCATCCATCCATCCATTATCTATACCGCTTATCCTGTTCAGGGTCGCGGGGGGCTGGAGCCTATCCCAGCTGTCATTGGGCGAAGGGTGGGGTACACCCTGGACTGGTCGCCAGTCAATCACAGGGCTGACACATAGAGACAGAGAACCTTTCGCACTCACACCCACACCTATGGGCAATTTAGAGTCACCAATTAACCTTACAGGCATGTCTTTGGACTGTGGGAGGAAGCCGTAGACCCCGGAGGGAACCAACGCATGCACGAGGAGTATTCAAAAACATTCCTTATAAAACTGTAATTAAAAACTGCAGTGTGAACTGCCTTAACGAGATGCAGCATGTTTTGGTTTGCAAAATTAAAGTTAGGAATGAGGGTGTCTTCAAACTGTCGTAGAGCGTGCAGTCATTTGTACCTGCAGAGTGGAGGCTGCAGAGTCACTCAAATTCTAATCTAGTTGCCAGTTAATGTTAGGAGTTGTTTCCAACTTTTTTTTCAGTATTATATTTCACTTAGAAATCATGGTCAATTTTATGCATTTGATAACTCTTTATGCGTGAAGTAAGTGAGGAGGAGAGTTGAAATTGTGCAGAGCTGAAGTGACAAAAGAGCCAAAACTACGATTGTCACTCATGAGTGGACTTGAAGGTTATACACAAAGTACTTTTGTGTATAACATATTTTAAATTGATATTTTCCTCATACCTGCAGAGTGGAGGCTGCAGAGTCACTAGTGTCTGTCAGCCCTGTGCCTCTTGGTAGACTGGACACGATGTATCTGGAGCCCTTTGGCACAGGCTGTCTCACCACCAGCTTTCCTTTCCTGGTCTCTGCTAGAAACAGACTGTACCAGTAGGCATCGTTGGAGACCAGAGTGGAGTCTGCGATGGTGGAGTTCCTCTCACTGAGCACACTGTTCCTGCAGGGAGGAGCCGCTTTGCTGGGCTTGTCTTTCTGACACTTGAGCACGATGGTGACCAATATGGTGATGAGCAGGAGAAACGACACCGAGCCCAGACCGATGACCAGATACAGGTTGAGGTCTGAGAAGATGTCGTATTCTAGAGGCACCTCAGTCATGTCAGAGTAGGCCTTAACGACAGTCTCCATTGTGGACAGCTTGATGGTAACTGTAGCAGAAAGAGCAGGCTCCCCGTTGTCCTTAGCAACAACAACCAGTCTCTGGTGGCGCGGATCTCTGTAGCTGAACATCCTCATAGTCCGGATCTCTCCGTTGTACTGGTCCAGACTGAACAAGGTGGCGTCAGTCACCTGCAGAAACTGGTAGGTAATCCGAGAGTTGTGCACCGAGTCTGTGTCTAAGGCTATCACCTTTGCAACCAGAGAGCCTTTATCGGTGGATCTGGGGATCTTTTCCTCCACCACCGAGCCGTGCGCGCGCCACGGAGACACAATAACCGGAGCGTTGTCGTTCTGGTCCACGATGATGATGTGGACCGTCACGTTGCTGCTGAGTGGAGGAGAGCCAGAGTCTCTGGCCTCGATGTGGAAAAGAAAGTCCTTCTCGATCTCATAGTCAAACGTTTTCAGTGCGTAAAGATTCCCGTTCTCTGGATTGATGGAGAACAGCATGGACATGGAGGTGTTGGCTATCTCCTTCTCCAGGATGAAATAAACTAGATACTGGTTTTCATGGAGGTCAGGGTCAAACGCAGTGAGGGAGCTGAGCAAGGCCCCAGGTGCGTTATTCTCCATCACACGTATAGTATAAAATGACTGAGGGAACTGTGGCACATTGTCATTCACATCCAGCAACTCTAACGTCATCGTTTCATTGTCAGATAAAGGAGGAGAACCTCTGTCTGTCACAGTGAAAGTGATGTCATATTCTGGAACCTTCTCGCGGTCTAACGGCTCTGACACCACTAATTCATAATAGTTATCAGAGGATTCCCTCAGTTTGAAAGGCATATTATCTGGAATATGAAGATCAACCACTCCATTGTCCCCTGAGTCTTTATCACTGACACTAACTACAGCTATCACTGTGTCTATCGGTTCATTTTCTTTGATGGGACTTTGAAATGATTTGATGGATATTTCTGGATGGTTGTCATTCATATCTGTCACCTGTATTGTCAGTTTACACTGTCCAGATAAGGAGTTAGGCCCCTTATCGCTGGCGATAACCTCCATTTCATAAACTTTAAAGTCTTCATAATTGATCATCTCTTTCACTCTGATTTCACCATTTTCTGGATTCAACTTAAACATCTGTTGCGTTTTCTCTGATGTGTACAAACTATATGAATACATTATATCAGAATTAGACCCCTCATCTAAATCAGTGACGTTCAGTTTAATCACTAGACTTCCAATTGGGGAGTTTTCCATCACTTCTACGACGTATTTATCTTTGTCAAATGAAGGGGCGTTGTCGTTCACATCAAGCACGCGAACAATGATGCTGGCTGTACCTGTGCGCGTGGGGACTCCGCCGTCCACAGCTGTTAGTATTAGATTATGAACAGCCTGCTGCTCTCTATCTAAAGCCTTTTTCAGAATCAGATCTGCAAATTTTGACCCGTCTCTCCCTGTTTGAATTCCAATGTCAAAATGTTCACTTGAGCTCAGATGATAGTTTTTCACAGAATTCGAACCAACATCCGGGTCTGCAGCGTTATTCAATGAGAATCTTTCTCCAACAGAACTTGATTCAGAAATGTCCAAATGCATCGTTCCCCGTCGAAAATGAGGAGCGTTGTCGTTAATATCCATAATTTCGACCTCGATATTAAACATGCGTATTGGATTTTCAATTGTAGCGTCTAATTTAAGAAAGCACGATGTACTTGTCTTCAAAGGGCACAAAAACTCTCGGTCTATCCTTTCCAAGATAAACAGCTCTCCCGTGTCTTTGTTGATATCAAGATACTTTTTATTACCTACAACGTCGATGCGCATTTTCCTTCCCTTTAGCGTCTTTACGTCCAGTCCCAGATCAGTTGCTAAATTAGCCACGACAGAGCCTTCCTCCATTTCTTCAGGGACAGAATAATGGGTGACGGTGGATGCCGTGTTCATGATGGCAGCAAGAAAGAGTAACACGGAAACATACCCCCTCCCGAACATGAGTCGAATGTGATGCGCCATCATCCAAAGCCTTGAAGGTGTTGAAACGTGGATAAACCGTCCTCTTGTTGACTGAACAAATGTAACAAGATCTAATGAGAAAACGCGTCCTCGCGCATAGACCAAGACGTCCGTGTAGTAAAATGTCTAACTGTCCTTCCTCCAATGAAATAGCGTGAAAGTGATGACCTCATCGTGAGTCTGTTTTCGTGGAGAGCAGCGACGAGAATATTCTGGAGTGAGGCTTTGCAACTTTTGAAAGAAAAATATCTCATCATAAAATTACGCAGAGAGAGCGGAATTCAATCACAATCTTAAAGAGCTGGAAATAAGTTTTTGATAATGTTTTAATCTTAGATTTCTAAACTTTTTTTTCGCGCATTGGGAGGTAAAAGTCTCAGAACATAATGGGTATTTTTTTAATTAATTAATCATATATTTGTATTTGTTCATAAAGGATTTGTTAGTTTTCATTACACATGCTTACAGTGATTGTAAAGGCAACGAATATGAATCACGGTGTCATTTTTCCTTTATGCTTGGCGACTTTTACGCACGGTTGTCTGAGCGTAAAAACAATGCCAAACGCAATGAAATCACAAATATCCGTGTGTGTTAATGATCATTAAGTGCTGTAGGTCGTACCTTTATATTTAATTTCATATTAATGTGCTCCAAGCCTAGACAGTTTCATTATTTCGATAGGAAATTCGTGCAGACATAGCTGGGCTGAAATAGAAAAAAAATCATATTTATAAAATGAAGATGATGGATTAATCAACAAATGACTTTTTAATTTTTAAAAATAGTGTAACATTAATCTAGTTGCCAATTACTATTTGTGGTTGTTTTCAGCTTGGTTTTTGCCAGGATTACATTTTACTTCTGAATCATGGTTCATTTTAGTTAGTTAAGAGCTCTTTATGGATAAAATATTTGAAGAGGAGAGTAGAAATTGTGTAGTGCTGAGATGACAAGAGAGCCATAAGTACTTTTGCAACTCATGACTGTACTTGATGGTTATTCACAATGTAATTATAGATATTTTCCTCATACCTGCAGAGTTGATGCTGCAGAGTCACTAGTGTCTGTTAGCCCTGTGCCTCTTGGTAGACTGGACACGATGTATCTGGAGCCCTTTGGCACAGGCTGTCTCACCACCAGCTTTCCTTTCCTGGTCTCTGCTAGAAACAGACTGTACCAGTAGGCATCGTTGGACACCAGAGTGGAGTCTGCAATGGTGGAGTTCCTCTCGCTGAGCACACTGTTCCTGCAGGGAGGAGCCGCTTTGCTGGGCTTGGCTTTCTGACACTTGAGCACGATGGTGACCAATATGGTGATGAGCAGGAGAAACGACACCGAGCCCAGACCGATGACCAGATACAGGTTGAGGTCTGAGAAGATGTCGTATTCTAGAGGCACCTCAGTCATGTCAGAGTAGGCCTTAACGACAGTCTCCACTGTGGACAGCTTGATGGTGACTGTAGCAGACAGAGCGGGCTCCCCGTTGTCTTTAGCAACAACAACCAGTCTTTGGTGGCGCGGATCTCTGTAGCTGAACATCCTCATAGTCCGGATCTCTCCGTTGTACTGGTCCAGACTGAACAAGGTGGCGTCAGTCACCTGCAGAAACTGGTAGGTAATCCGAGAGTTGTGCACCGAGTCTGTGTCTAAGGCTATCACCTTTGCAACCAGAGAGCCTTTATCGGTGGATCTGGGGATCTTTTCCTCCACCACCGAGCCGTGCGCGCGCCACGGAGACACAATGACTGGAGCGTTGTCGTTCTGGTCCACGATGATGATGTGGACCGTCACGTTGCTGCTGAGTGGAGGAGAGCCAGAGTCTCTGGCCTCGATGTGGAAAAGAAAGTCCTTCTCGATCTCATAGTCAAACGTTTTCAGTGCGTAAAGATTCCCGTTCTCTGGATTGATGGAGAACAGCATGGACATGGAGGTGTTGGCTATCTCCTTCTCCAGGATGAAATAAACTAGATACTGGTTTTCATGGAGGTCAGGGTCAAACGCAGTGAGGGAGCTGAGCAAGGCCCCAGGTGCGTTATTCTCCATCACACGTATAGTATAAAATGACTGAGGGAACTGTGGCACATTGTCATTCACATCCAGCAGCTCTAACGTCATCGTTTCATTGTCAGATAAAGGAGGAGAACCTCTGTCTGTCACAGTGAAAGTGATGTCATATTCTGGAACCTTCTCGCGGTCTAACGGCTCTGACACCACTAATTCATAATAGTTATCAGAGGATTCCCTCAGTTTGAAAGGCATATTATCTGGAATATGAAGATCAACCACTCCATTGTCCCCTGAGTCTTTATCACTGACACTAACTACAGCTATCACTGTGTCTATCGGTTCATTTTCTTTGATGGGACTTTGAAATGATTTGATGGATATTTCTGGATGGTTGTCATTCATATCTGTCACCTGTATTGTCAGTTTACACTGTCCAGATAAGGAGTTAGGCCCCTTATCGCTGGCGATAACCTCCATTTCATAAACTTTAAAGTCTTCATAATTGATCATCTCTTTCACTCTAATTTCACCATTTTCTGGATTCAACTTAAACATCTGTTGCGTTTTCTCTGATGTGTACAAACTATATGAATACATTATATCAGAATTAGACCCCTCATCTAAATCAGTGACGTTCAGTTTAATCACTAGACTTCCAATTGGGGAGTTTTCCATCACTTCTACGACGTATTTATCTTTGTCAAATGAAGGGGCGTTGTCGTTCACATCAAGCACGCGAACAATGATGCTGGCTGTACCTGTGCGCGTGGGGACTCCGCCGTCCACAGCTGTGAGAATTAGATTATGAACAGCCTGCTGCTCTCTATCTAAAGCCTTTTTCAGGATCAAATCTGCAAATTTTGACCCGTCTCTCCCTGTTTGAATTTCGAGAGCAAAATGTTCACTTGAGCTCAGATGGTAATCTTTCACAGAATTGGTTCCAACATCCGGGTCTGCAGCGTTATTCAATGAGAATCTTTCTCCAACAGAACTTGATTCAGAAATGTCCAAATGCATCGTTCCCCGTCGAAAATGTGGAGCATTGTCGTTAATATCCATAATTTCGACCTCGATGTTAAACATGCGTATTGGATTTTCAATTGTAGCGTCTAATTTAAGAAAACAGTATGTAGTTGTTTTCAAGGGGCACAAAAACTCTCGGTCTATCCTCTCTAAAATAAACAGTTCTCCTGTGTCTTTGTTGATATCAAGATACTTTTTATTACCTACAACGTCTACGCGCATTTTCCTTCCCTTTAGCGTCTTCACGTCCAGTCCCAGATCAGTTGCCAAATTAGCAACGACGGAGCCTTCCTCCATTTCTTCAGGGACAGAATAATGGGTGACGGTGGATACCGTGTTCATGATGGCAGCAAGAAAGAGAAACACGGAAACATACCCCCTCCCGAACATGAGTCGAATGTGATGCGCCATCATCCAAAGCCTTGAAGGTGTTGAAACGTTGATAAACCGTCCTCTTGGTGACTGAACAAATGAAACGAGGATCTCATAAGAAAACGCGTCCTCGCGCATAGACCGAGAGTGACATCGTTGTAATAAAATGTCTAACTGCCCTTCCTCCAATGAGCTACAGTGAGAGTGATGACCTCATCGGCAGTGTGTTTTCGTGGAGAGCAGCGACGAGAATAGTCTGGAGTGAGGCTTTGCAACTATTTAAAATAGAAAAATATCTCATTTTGAAAGTAAGCAGAGAGAGCGGACTTCAATCACAATCTTAAAGAGCTGTAAAGAAGTTTTTGATAACGTTTTAATATCAGATTTAAAAAAAAAAATTCGCTCATTCGGAGGTAAAATTCTCAAAACATAGGTATTTTTGTGTATCCATACATAATATGTTTGTATTATTTATAAACGTTATGCTATTTTTACAACACGTGTTTACAGCGATTGTTAAGGCATCGAGTGTGAATCATGGTGTCACTTTTCCTTCATTTTTGGCGACTTTTACGCACGGTTGCCTGTGCGTAAAAGCAATGCCAAACGCGATGAACAAACAAATATCCGTGTGTGTCAATGATCAATAAGTGCTGAAGATCGTAACTTTGTGTTTTATTTTATATTAATGTACCCCAAGCCTAGACAATTTCATTATTTAGGTACCAAATGCATTTAGAATATCCAGGTTGGAAGAGCAAAAATCTATATTTATAAAAGGAAGAGTATGGATTGATCATCAAATAATTTTTTACATTTTAAAAAATTGTGTCACGTCAAAGTAGGATCTAGTTGCCAGTTAGTGTTAGGATTTGTTTCCGACTTGTTTTTTTTTTCATCAGTATTACATTTTACTTATAAATCACGGTCAATTTTAGGCATTTGATAACTCTTTATGCGTAAAGTAAGTGAGGAGGAGAGTTTAAATTGTGCAGAGCTGATGTGACAAAAGAGCCAAAACTACGATTGTCACTCATGAGTGGACTTGAAGGTTATACACAAAGTACTTTTGTGTAAACATATTTCAAATTGATATTTTCCTCATACCTGCAGAGTTGATGCTGCAGAGTCACTAGTGTCTGTCAGCCCTGTGCCTCTTGGTAGACTGGACACGATGTATCTGGAGCCCTTTGGCACAGGCTGTCTCACCACCAGCTTTCCTTTCCTGGTCTCTGCTAGAAACAGACTGTACCAGTAGGCATCGTTGGAGACCAGAGTGGAGTCTGCGATGGTGGAGTTCCTCTCACTGAGCACACTGTTCCTGCAGGGAGGAGCCGCTTTGCTGGGCTTGTCTTTCTGACACTTGAGCACGATGGTGACCAATATGGTGATGAGCAGGAGAAATGACACCGAGCCCAGACCGATGACCAGATACAGGTTGAGGTCTGAGAAGATGTCGTATTCTAGAGGCACCTCAGTCATGTCAGAGTAGGCCTTAACGACAGTCTCCATTGTGGACAGCTTGATGGTAACTGTAGCAGACAGAGCGGGCTCCCCGTTGTCCTTGGCAACAACAACCAGTCTTTGGTGGCGCGGATCTCTGTAGCTGAACATCCTCATAGTCCGGATCTCTCCGTTGTACTGGTCCAGACTGAACAGGGTGGCGTCAGTCACCTGCAGAAACTGATAGGTAATCCGAGAGTTGTGCACCGAGTCTGTGTCTAAGGCTATCACCTTTGCAACCAGAGAGCCTTTATCGGTGGATCTGGGGATCTTTTCCTCCACCACCGAGCCGTGCGCGCGCCACGGAGACACAATGACTGGAGCGTTGTCATTCTGGTCCACGATGATGATGTGGACCGTCACGTTGCTGCTGAGTGGAGGAGAGCCAGAGTCTCTGGCCTCGATGTGGAAAAGAAAGTCCTTCTCGATCTCATAGTCAAACGTTTTCAGTGCGTAAAGATTCCCGTTCTCTGGATTGATGGAGAACAGCATGGACATGGAGGTGTTGGCGATCTCCTTCTCCAGGATGAAATAAACTAGATACTGGTTTTCATGGAGGTCAGGGTCAAACGCAGTGAGGGAGCTGAGCAAGGCCCCAGGTGCGTTATTCTCCATCACACGTATAGTATAAAATGACTGAGGGAACTGTGGCACATTGTCATTCACATCCAGCAGCTCTAACGTCATCGTTTCATTGTCAGATAAAGGAGGCGAACCTCTGTCTGTCACAGTGAAAGTGATGTCATATTCTGGAACCTTCTCGCGGTCTAACGGCTCTGACACCACTAATTCATAATAGTTATCAGAGGATTCCCTCAGTTTGAAAGGCATATTATCTGGAATATGAAGATCAACCACTCCATTGTCCCCTGAGTCTTTGTCACTGACACTTACTACAGCTATCACTGTGTCAATCGGTTCATTTTCTTTGATGGGACTTTGAAATGATTTGATGGATATTTCTGGATGGTTGTCATTCATATCTGTCACCTGTATTGTCAGTTTACACTGTCCAGATAAGGAGTTAGGCCCCTTATCGCTGGCGATAACCTCCATTTCATAAACTTTAAAGTCTTCATAATTTATCATCTCTTTCACTCTGATTTCACCATTTTCTGGATTCAACTTAAACATCTGTTGCGTTTTCTCTGATGTGTACAAACTATATGAATACATAATATCAGAATTAGACCCCTCATCTAAATCAGTGGCGTTCAGTTTAATCACTAGACTTCCAATTGGGGAGTTCTCCATCACTTCTACGACGTATTTATCTTTGTCAAACGAAGGGGCGTTGTCGTTCACATCAAGCACGCGAACAATGATGCTGGCTGTACCTGTGCGCGTGGGGACTCCGCCGTCCACGGCGGTGAGAATTAGATTATGAACAGCCTGCTGCTCTCTATCTAAAGCTTTCTTCAGGATCAAATCGGCAAACTTTGACCCGTCTCTCCCTGTTTGAATTTCAATGTTAAAATGTTCACTTGAGCTCAGATGATAGTTATTCACAGAATTGGTTCCAACATCCGGGTCTGCAGCGTTATTCAATGAGAATCTTTCTCCAACAGAACTTGATTCAGAAATGTCCAAATGCATCGTTCCCCGTCGAAAATGAGGAGCGTTGTCATTAATATCCGTGATTTCCACCTCGATATTAAACATGCGTATTGGATTTTCAATTGTAGCGTCTAATCGAACAAAGCAGTATGTAGTTGTCTTCGAGGGACATAAAGACTCTCTGTCTATCCTCTCTAAAATAAACAGCTCTCCCGTGTCTTTGTTAATATCAAGGTATTTCTTATTGCCTACAACGTCGATGCGCATTTTCCTTCCCTTTAGCGTCTTTACGTCCAGTCCCAGATCAGTTGCTAAATTAGCAACGACAGAGCCTTCCTCCATTTCTTCAGGGACAGAATAATGGGTGACGGTGGATACCGTGTTTATGATGGCAGCAAGAAAGACAAACACGGAAACATACCCCCTCCCGAACATGAGTCGAATGTGATGCGCCATAGTGGAGATTGTATCCAAAGCCTTGAAGGTGTTGAAACGTGGATAAACCGTCCTCTTGTTGATTAAAGAAATGTAACGAGGATCTTATGAGAAAACGAGTCCTCGCGCATAGACCAAGACGTCCGTGTAATCAAATGTCTAACTGCCATCCTCCAATGAAATATCGTGAAAGTGATGACCTCATCGTGAGTGTGTTTTCGTGGAGAGCAGCGACGAGAATAGTCTGGAGTGAGGCTTTGCAACTTTTTAAGATAAGAAAAATATCTCATTATAAACTTACGCAGAGAGAGCGGATTTCTAAACTTTTAATCGCTCTTTGGGAGGTACAATTCTCAAAACATATTGGTGTTTTTACGATACCATACATCATATATTTACATTTCTTTTTTAAAGTTTTGTTAGTTTTTATGACAAGTCTTTACAGTGATTTTAAAGGCATCCAGTGTGAATCACGGTGTCATTTTTCCTTTATGTTTGGCGACTTTTACGCACGGTTGTCTGTGCGTAAAAACAAAGCGAAACGCGATGAAATCAACAATATCCGTCTCTGTGTTAATGATATATATGTGCTGTAGATCGTAACTTCGTATTTAATTTCATATTAATGTGCCCCAAGTGTAGCCAGTTTCATTATTTAGGTACCAAATGCATTTAGAAATATCTGAGCTGGAATATGAAAAATTTGTATTTATAAGAAGAAGACAATGGATTAATCATCAAATAACTTGTTACATGTGAGAAAATTGTGTGACATCAAATTCTAATCTAGTTGCCAGTTAATGTTAGGAGTTGTTTCCAACTTTTCTTTTTGGTATAACATTTTACTTATAAATCATGGTCAATTTTAGGCGTTTGATAACTTTTTATGCGTGAAGTAAGTAAGGAGGAGAGTTGAAATTGTGTAGAGCTGATGTGACAAAAAAGCCAAAACTACTGTTGTCACTCATGAGTGGACTTGAAGGTTATGAACGAAATACTTTTGTGTATAACATATTTTAAATTGATATTTTCCTCATACCTGCAGAGTTGATGCTGCAGAGTCACTAGTGTCTGTCAGCCCTGTGCCTCTTGGTAGACTGGACACGATGTATCTGGAGCCCTTTGGCACAGGCTGTCTTACCACCAGCTTTCCTTTCCTGGTCTCTGCTAGAAACAGACTGTACCAGTAGGCATCGTTGGAGACCAGAGTGGAGTCTGCGATGGTGGAGTTCCTCTCACTGAGCACACTGTTCCTGCAGGGAGGAGCCGCTTTGCTGGGCTTGTCTTTCTGACACTTGAGCACGATGGTGACCAATATGGTGATGAGCAGGAGAAACGACACCGAGCCCAGACCGATGACCAGATACAGGTTGAGGTCTGAGAAGATGTCGTATTCTAGAGGCACCTCAGTCATGTCAGAGTAGGCCTTAACGACAGTCTCCATTGTGGACAGCTTGATGGTGACTGTAGCAGACAGAGCGGGCTCCCCGTTGTCCTTAGCAACAACAACCAGTCTTTGGTGGCGCGGGTCTCTGTAGCTGAACATCCTCATAGTCCGGATCTCTCCGTTGTACTGGTCCAGGCTGAACAAGGTGGCGTCAGTCACCTGCAGAAACTGGTAGGTAATCCGAGAGTTGTGCACCGAGTCTGTGTCTAAGGCTATCACCTTTGCAACCAGAGAGCCTTTATCGGTGGATCTGGGGATCTTTTCCTCCACCACCGAGCCGTGCGCGCGCCACGGAGACACAATAACCGGAGCGTTGTCATTCTGGTCCACGATGATGATGTGGACCGTCACGTTGCTGCTGAGTGGAGGAGAGCCAGAGTCTCTGGCCTCGATGTGGAAAAGAAAGTCCTTCTCGATCTCATAGTCAAACGTTTTCAGTGCGTAAAGATTCCCGTTCTCTGGATTGATGGAAAACAGCATGGACATGGAGGTGTTGGCTATCTCCTTCTCCAGGATGAAATAAACTAGATACTGGTTTTCATGGAGGTCAGGGTCAAACGCAGTGAGGGAGCTGAGCAAGGCCCCAGGTGCGTTATTCTCCATCACACGTATAGTATTAAATGACTGAGGGAACTGTGGCACATTGTCATTCACATCCAGCAGCTCTAACGTCATCGTTTCATTGTCAGATAAAGGAGGAGAACCTCTGTCTGTCACAGTGAAAGTGATGTCATATTCTGGAACCTTCTCGCGGTCTAACGGCTCTGACACCACTAATTCATAATAGTTATCAGAGGATTCCCTCAGTTTGAAAGGCATATTATCTGGAATATGAAGATCAACCACTCCATTGTCCCCTGAGTCTTTGTCACTGACACTAACTACAGCTATCACTGTGTCAATCGGTTCATTTTCTTTGATGGGACTTTGAAATGATTTGATGGATATTTCTGGATGGTTGTCATTCATATCTGTCACCTGTATTGTCAGTTTACACTGTCCAGATAAGGAGTTAGGCCCCTTATCGCTGGCAATAACCTCCATTTCATAAACTTTAAAGTCTTCATAATTGATCATCTCTTTCACTCTGATTTCACCATTTTCTGGATTCAACTTAAACATCTGTTGCGTTTTCTCTGATGTGTACAAACTATATGAATACATAATATCAGAATTAGACCCCTCATCTAAATCAGTGGCGTTCAGTTTAATCACTAGACTGCCAATTGGGGAGTTTTCCATCACTTCTACGACGTATTTATCTTTGTCAAACGAAGGGGCGTTGTCGTTTACATCAAGCACGCGAACAATGATGCTGGCTGTACCTGTGCGCGTTGGCACTCCACCGTCCACGGCAGTGAGAATTAGATTATGAACAGCCTGATGCTCTCTATCTAAAGCTTTCTTCAGGATCAAATCAGCAAACTTTGTCCCGTCTCTCCCTGTTTGAATTTCAATGGAGAAATTTTCACTTGAGCTCAGATGGTAATCTTTCACAGAATTGGTTCCAACATCCGGGTCTGCAGCGTTATTCAATGAGAATCTTTCTCCAACAGAACTTGATTCAGAAATGTCCAAATGCATCGTTCCCCGTCGAAAATGAGGAGCGTTGTCATTAATATCCGTGATTTCCACCTCGATATTAAACATGCGTATTGGATTTTCAATTGTAGCGTCTAATCTTAGGAGACACGATGTTATGCTCTTGGAAGGGCATAAAAACTCTCGGTCAATCCTTTCCGAAATAAACAGCTCTCCCGTGTCTTTGTTTATGTCCAGATATTTTTTATTACCTACAACGTCGATGCGCATCTTTCTTTTATTTAGTGTCTTCACGTCCAGTCCCAGATCAGTTGCTAAATTAGCAACGACAGAGCCTTCCTCCATTTCTTCAGGGACAGAATAATGGGTGACGGTGGATACCGTTTTCATGATGGCAGCAAGAAAGAGAAACACGGAAACATACCCCCTCCCGAACATGAGTCGAAAGTGATGCGCCATAATGGATATCCAAAGCCTTGACGGTGTTGAAACGTGGATAAACCGTCCTCTTGTTGACTGAACAAATGTAACGAGGATCTTTTAAGAAACGCGTCCTCGCGCAGAGACCAAGAGTGACGTCCTTGTAATAAATGTCTAACTGCCCTTCCTCCAATGAAATACCGTGAGAATGATGACCTCATCGTGAGTGTGTTTTCGTGGAGAGCAGCGACGAGAATAGTCTGGAGTGAGGCTTTGCAACTTTTTAAAACAGAAAAATATCTCATTTTAATCTCACGCAGAGAGAGCGGATTTTAATCACAATCTGAAAGACATGGAAAAGAATTTTTTATGACATTTTCATCTTGGATTTCTAAACTTAATTTCGCTCTTTGGTAGGAAAAATTCTCAAAATTTAATTGGTATTTTTGTTATTCCATACATGATATATTTGCATTTATTTATGAACGTTTCATTATTTTTATAACACGTGTTTACAGCGATTTTCAAGGCATCGAGTGTTAATCACGGTGTCACTTTTCCATTATGTTTGGCGACTTTTACGCACGGTTGTCTGTGCGTAAAAACAATGCCAAACGCGTTGAAATCACGAATATCCGTGTGTGTTAATGATTATTAAGTTCTATGGAACGTACCTTTACATCTTATTTCATATTAATGTGTTCCAAGCCGAGACAGTTTTGTTATTTGGATACTACATGCATGCAGACAAATCTGGGCTCAAATAGAAGAAATACATATTTATAAAATTAAGAGTGTGGATTAATCATCAAATAACTTGTAGAATTTTTGAAAATAGTGTAACATTCAATTAGATTCTAGTTGCCGGTTACTATTAGGAGTTGTTTCAAACTTAGTTTTTGTCAGTATTACATTTGGCTTCTGAGTCATGGTTCATTTTAGTTAGTTGAAAACTCCTTATGGGTAAAATATTTGAGGAGGAGCGTAGAAATTGTGTAGTGCTGAGATGACAAGCGAGCCATAAGTACTTTTGCAACTCATGACTGTACT
Organism: Semicossyphus pulcher; assembly: GCF_022749685.1. NCBI lineage: Eukaryota > Metazoa > Chordata > Actinopteri > Labriformes > Labridae > Semicossyphus > Semicossyphus pulcher. The sequence continues at coordinate 20,570,499 of NW_027211693.1, forward strand.
TGATGGTTATTCACAATTAACTTATAGATATTTTCCTCATACCTGCAGAGTAGACGCTGCTGAGTCACTAGTGTCTGTCAGCCCTGTGCCTCTTGGTAGACTGGACACGATGTATCTGGAGCCCTTTGGCACAGGCTGTCTCACCACCAGCTTTCCTTTCCTGGTCTCTGCTAGAAACAGACTGTACCAGTAGGCATCGTTGGAGACCAGAGTGGAGTCTGCGATGGTGGAGTTCCTCTCACTGAGCACACTGTTCCTGCAGGGAGGAGCCGCTTTGCTGGGCTTGTCTTTCTGACACTTGAGCACGATGGTGACCAATATGGTGATGAGCAGGAGAAACGACACCGAGCCCAGACCGATGACCAGATACAGGTTGAGGTCTGAGAAGATGTCGTATTCTAGAGGCACCTCAGTCATGTCAGAGTAGGCCTTAACGACAGTCTCCATTGTGGACAGCTTGATGGTGACTGTAGCAGACAGAGCGGGCTCCCCGTTGTCCTTAGCAACAACAACCAGTCTTTGGTGGCGCGGATCTCTGTAGCTGAACATCCTCATAGTCCGGATCTCTCCGTTGTACTGGTCCAGGCTGAACAAGGTGGCGTCAGTCACCTGCAGAAACTGGTAGGTAATCCGAGAGTTGTGCACCGAGTCTGTGTCTAAGGCTATCACCTTTGCAACCAGAGAGCCTTTATCGGTGGATCTGGGGATCTTTTCCTCCACCACCGAGCCGTGCGCGCGCCACGGAGACACAATAACCGGAGCGTTGTCATTCTGGTCCACGATGATGATGTGGACCGTCACGTTGCTGCTGAGTGGAGGAGAGCCAGAGTCTCTGGCCTCGATGTGGAAAAGAAAGTCCTTCTCGATCTCATAGTCAAACGTTTTCAGTGCGTAAAGATTCCCGTTCTCTGGATTGATGGAGAACAGCATGGACATGGAGGTGTTGGCTATCTCCTTCTCCAGGATGAAATAAACTAGATACTGGTTTTCATGGAGGTCAGGGTCAAACGCAGTGAGGGAGCTGAGCAAGGCCCCAGGTGCGTTATTCTCCATCACACGTATAGTATTAAATGACTGAGGGAACTGTGGCACATTGTCATTCACATCCAGCAGCTCTAACGTCATCGTTTCATTGTCAGATAAAGGAGGAGAACCTCTGTCTGTCACAGTGAAAGTGATGTCATATTCTGGAACCTTCTCTCGGTCTAACGGCTCTGACACCACTAATTCATAATAGTTATCAGAGGATTCCCTCAGTTTGAAAGGCATATTATCTGGAATATGAAGATCAACCACTCCATTGTCCCCTGAGTCTTTATCACTGACACTAACTACAGCTATCACTGTGTCTAATTCTATGTTTTCATTGACTGGACTCTGAAATGACTTAATAGATATTTCCGGGTGATTATCATTCATGTCTTCAACCAGAATCTTTATGGTACATTGTCCTGACAAACTGTTGGCTCCTTTGTCGGTCGCTATAACTTCCATATCATAAATCCTGAAGTCTTCATAATTTAGCATTCCTTTAACTGTAATCTCACCAGTGGAAGGATTCAGGTGAAATGTTTCTTGCGTTTTCTCTGACGTGTATAAACTGTATGAGTATGTAAGATCAGAATTTGATCCCTCATCTAAGTCTGTGGCGTTCAGGTGAATAACAAGGCTCCCTATGGGAGAATTTTCCATTATTTTCATATCATAACTAACTTTGTCAAATGTAGGAGCGTTGTCATTCGTGTCCAAAACACGAACAATAACACTTGCAGTGCCAGAACGAGCAGGTGTGCCTCCATCTACAGCTGTGAGGATTAAATTATGAACAGCCTGCTGCTCTCGGTCTAAAGTCTTAGTTAAGATTAATTCTGCAAACTTCGATCCATCTCTTCCGGTTTGAACTTCAATATTAAAATGCTCACTTTCACTCAGGTGGTATGTTTTCACTGAATTAGTTCCAACATCAGGATCAACTGCATTGCTGAGAGAGAATCTCTCTCCTTTTGGCGTCGCTTCAGATATATCTAAATGTATGACGTCTCTCCGAAACTGTGGGGCGTTGTCGTTCATATCTAAAATTTCTACTTCTATGTTAAAGATTCGTACGGGGTTTTCTAATATAACTTCCAGTTTCAAGTAGCACAATGTCAGTGTTTTTGTGCAAAGATATTCCCTATCAATTTTCTCAACAACATACAGTTCACCAGTCTCTTTGTTCACATCCAAATATTTTTTGTTCGCGATAAGGTCCAGACGCATCTTCCTCCGACCCAGTGTTTTAACATCCAGGCTCAGATCGGTGGCAAGGTTGGCGACAACTGATCCTTCTTTCATTTCTTCTGGTATGGAATAATGTGTCACGGAGGCAGTTACACGATGAACGACAGAAAAGAGAGTAAGGAGCGCCACGTACCTTTTTAATAACTGCATTGTTACACCAGACCGCATTATTGTTCTTTTGATCACAGCTTGAAGCACGTCAGTCGATGTAAAACGAATATCCACTGACGTACAATTTTGCTGCTTAAATATCCGTCCAACGTTATTGATTAAAAATTCAAACCTGAAACATTTTCACGCATAATACAGCGAAGTCGCCTTCATCGCCCTTATACTGAATTTCAGCACCGCGGAGCTGTCCGGCTGTCGATGCTGTAATGTATACGTTTTACAACGGTTCCCTGTCATGGCTACCACGGATTGTTTTTTATCGAGTGAACAGCGCCACTCTTCGTACAATGAAGGATGGTGTATTTAAAATGAAGAAACTTTATAAAGAGTACTTACATGTCTAAGTTAAAAGGTGACCTCAACATTTACAAATGTTGTAAAAGTTGTTAAAAGGAATTGTAATAGTCAGTTTCTTTTTTCAGTATTTTTTCAGGCGTTAAACTCTCGAATATTATACGGCTGTAAATGACTTTTGAAATGATTGTAAACACTGGGATGTATAGGCGGAGTCTTAACTTTTTTCATACCTGCAGAGTGGACGCTGCAGAGTCACTAGTGTCTGTCAGCCCTGTGCCTCTTGGTAGACTGGACACGATGTATCTGGAGCCCTTTGGCACAGGCTGTCTCACCACCAGCTTTCCTTTCCTGGTCTCTGCTAGAAACAGACTGTACCAGTAGGCATCGTTGGAGACCAGAGTGGAGTCTGCGATGGTGGAGTTCCTCTCACTGAGCACACTGTTCCTGCAGGGAGGAGCCGCTTTGCTGGGTTTGGCTTTCTGACACTTGAGCACGATGGTGACCAATATGGTGATGAGCAGGAGAAACGACACCGAGCCCAGACCGATGACCAGATACAGGTTGAGGTCTGAGAAGATGTCGTATTCTAGAGGCACCTCAGTCAGGTCAGAGTAGGCCTTAACGACCGTCTCCATTGTGGACAGCTTGATGGTGACTGTAGCAGACAAAGCGGGCTCCCCGTTGTCCTTGGCAACAACAACCAGTCTCTGGTGGCGCGGATCTCTGTAGCTGAACATCCTCATAGTCCGGATCTCTCCGTTGTACTGGTCCAGACTGAACAAGGTGGCGTCAGTCACCTGCAGAAACTGGTAGGTAATCCGAGAGTTGTGCACCGAGTCTGTGTCTAAGGCTATCACCTTTGCAACCAGAGAGCCTTTATCGGTGGATCTGGGGATCTTTTCCTCCACCACCGAGCCGTGCGCGCGCCACGGAGACACAATAACCGGAGCGTTGTCGTTCTGGTCCACGATGACGATGTGGACCGTCACGTTGCTGCTGAGTGGAGGAGAGCCTGAGTCTCTGGCCTCGATGTGGAAAAGAAAGTCCTTCTCGATCTCATAGTCAAACGTTTTCAGTGCGTAAAGATTCCCGTTCTCTGGATTGATGGAGAACAGCATGGACATGGAGGTGTTGGCTATCTCCTTCTCCAGGATGAAATAAACTAGATACTGGTTTTCATGGAGGTCAGGGTCAAACGCAGTGAGGGAGCTGAGCAAGGCCCCAGGTGCGTTATTCTCCATCACACGTATAGTATAAAATGACTGAGGGAACTGTGGCACATTGTCATTCACATCCAGCAGCTCTAACGTCATCGTTTCATTGTCAGATAAAGGAGGAGAACCTCTGTCTGTCACAGTGAAAGTGATGTCATATTCTGGAACCTTCTCGCGGTCTAACGGCTCTGACACCACTAATTCATAATAGTTATCAGAGGATTCCCTCAGTTTGAAAGGCATATCATCTGAAATATGAAGATCAACCACTCCATTGTCCCCTGAGTCTTTGTCACTGACACTAACTACAGCTATCACTGTGTCTAATTCTATGTTTTCATTGACTGGACTCTGAAATGACTTAATAGATATTTCTGGGTGATTATCATTCATGTCTTCAACCAGAATCTTTATGGTACATTGTCCTGACAAACTGTTGGCTCCTTTGTCGGTCGCTATAACTTCCATATCATAAATCCTGAAGTCTTCATAATTTAGCATTCCTTTAACAGTAATCTCACCAGTGGAAGGATTCAGGTGAAATGTTTCTTGCGTTTTCTCTGATGTGTATAAACTGTATGAGTATGTAAGATCAGAATGTGATCCCTCATCTAAGTCTGTGGCGTTCAGGTGAATAACAAGGCTCCCTATGGGAGAATTTTCTATTATCTTTATATCATAACTAACTTTGTCAAATGTAGGTGCGTTGTCATTTGTGTCTGAAACATGAACAATAACACTTGCAGTGCCAGAACGAGCAGGTGTGCCTCCATCTACAGCTGTGAGGATTAAATTATGAACAGCCTGCTGCTCTCGGTCTAAAGACTTCTTTAAGATTAATTCTGCAAACTTCGATCCTTCTCTTCCAGTCTGAACCTCGATATTAAAATGCTCACTTTCACTCAGGTGGTATGTTTTCACTGAATTGGTTCCAACATCAGGATCAACTGCATTGCTGAGAGAGAATCTCTCTCCTTTTGGCGTCGCTTCAGATATATCTAAATGTATGGCGTCTCTCCGAAACTGCGGGGCGTTGTCGTTCATATCTAGAATTTCTACTTCTATGTTAAAGATTCTTAGTGGATTCTCAAGTATCACCTCCAACCTAAGATAGCAAGACGCTGAGGACTTTGTAGTGCAAATGTATTCCCTGTCAATCTTCTCCACAACATACAGTTCACCAGTTTCTTTGTTCACATCCAGATATTTCTTATTGGAAATGATGTCCAGTCGCATCTTCCGCTGATTCAGTGTTTTAACATCCAGACTCAGATCGGTGGCAAGGTTAGCGACAACTGATCCTTCTTTCATCTCCTCAGGTATTGAATAATGAGTCACTGAAGTCGATATGTTACGAATAAAAGAGAAAAGAAAAACGAGCAGCACGTACCTTTTGCAAGGCTCCATTGTTACAAACCGACCCATTGTTGTGAGCGAGTCTAATACACCTTAACCGATATAATGTACGTTTCCAGTAATGTTCAGTATTGTCGAAGCAGCTTTGATCCCAAACATGTTAAAATAGTTTTAATCCCGAGAATCTTTCGACGCTTTAGAGGAGGCGTTTTCGGAGTCGAGTTTCAGCACCACGGCACTGTCCGGTTGTTTCACGATCTGCACTGATGACACCGATTCACTGTCACGGCGTTCATGGGCTGGCATTTTACTTACAAAACAGCGCCACCCTTCAGGTTTTGCAACACTGTTTTAACCGACTTTAACATGATACATATTGAGATTAGTTTCTTTAGTTTCTTTTTGTTAATGTGAGTCTAAACTGTTTATCGCCAACAGGAAGAATTTCCTAAATTTACACAATTTGCGAGCATGACGTCTGAAGCTGAACTACCTCGGAAATCTACAATATCAAATATCACCCATTAATGATACAAAACAAGTGATTCTGTTGCACACTTGAATAAGGACTCTCAGTGTGTCTTATATATGTTTAACGCAGGGTTCAAAACTGCAAATATACACAAACAGAAGAGCACATTGTTGAAAATACGCCTCTGCACGGCTTCGTATTACTGCACTGAGCTACAATGTGGCAGTACTATTCATGTCCAGCAGAAGGACTCACCAAGCAGTACACTCCATCTTATGGCGAAAGTGGGTAATAACACCTATTTGGCTTAAACATTGCTTTCTGTCTGTGTATGACATTGGAGCCCAATACATATTAACTAAACAATACTTGAAGTAAAAGTATTAAAGAACACAGAAAATTAACTATTTTCTGTTAAACTACAGCACCAACAATATGTAGAAGGGTGTGCCTTTTTTATGAGCTCAAAACTCCCTGTCCTCACATTTGCAATAATCTCTTACCTGCAGAGTGGAGGCTGCAGAGTCACTAGTGTCTGTCAGCCCTGTGCCTCTTGGTAGACTGGACACGATGTATCTGGAGCCCTTTGGCACAGGCTGTCTCACCACCAGCTTTCCTTTCCTGGTCTCTGCTAGAAACAGACTGTACCAGTAGGCATCGTTGGAGACCAGAGTGGAGTCTGCAATGGTGGAGTTCCTCTCACTGAGCACACTGTTCCTGCAGGGAGGAGCCGCTTTGCTGGGCTTGTCTTTCTGACACTTGAGCACGATGGTGACCAATATGGTGATGAGCAGGAGAAACGACACCGAGCCCAGACCGATGACCAGATACAGGTTGAGGTCTGAGAAGATGTCGTATTCTAGAGGCACCTCAGTCATGTCAGAGTAGGCCTTAACGACCGTCTCCATTGTGGACAGCTTGATGGTGACTGTAGCAGACAGAGCGGGCTCCCCGTTGTCCTTAGCAACAACAACCAGTCTTTGGTGCCTTGGATCTCTGTAGCTGAACATCCTCATAGTCCGGATCTCTCCGTTGTACTGGTCCAGACTGAACAAGGTGGCGTCAGTCACCTGCAGAAACTGGTAGGTAATCCGAGAGTTGTGCACCGAGTCTGTGTCTAAGGCTATCACCTTTGCAACCAGAGAGCCTTTATCGGTTGATCTGGGGATCTTTTCCTCCACCACCGAGCCGTGCGCGCGCCACGGAGACACAATAATCGGAGCGTTGTCGTTCTGGTCCACGATGATGATGTGGACCGTCACGTTGCTGCTGAGTGGAGGAGAGCCAGAGTCTCTGGCCTCGATGTGGAAAAGAAAGTCCTTCTCGATCTCATAGTCAAACGTTTTCAGTGCGTAAAGATTCCCGTTCTCTGGATTGATGGAGAACAGCATGGACATGGAGGTGTTGGCGATCTCCTTCTCCAGGATGAAATAAACTAGATACTGGTTTTCATGGAGGTCAGGGTCAAACGCAGTGAGGGAGCTGAGCAAGGCCCCGGGTGCGTTATTCTCCATCACACGTATAGTATAAAATGACTGAGGGAACTGTGGCACATTGTCATTCACATCCAGCAGCTCTAACGTCATAGTTTCATTGTCAGATAAAGGAGGAGAACCTCTGTCTGTCACAGTGAAAGTGATGTCATATTCTGGAACCTTCTCGCGGTCTAACGGCTCTGACACCACTAATTCATAATAGTTATCAGAGGATTCCCTCAGTTTGAAAGGCATATTATCTGGAATATGAAGATCAACCACTCCATTGTCCCCTGAGTCTTTGTCACTGACACTAACTACAGCTATCACTGTGTCTAATTCTATGTTTTCATTGACCGGACTCTGAAATGACTTAATAGATATTTCTGGGTGATTATCATTCATGTCTTCAACCAGAATCTTTATGGTACATTGTCCTGACAAACTGTTGGCTCCTTTGTCAGTTGCTACAACTTCCATATCATAAATCCTGAAGTCTTCATAATTCAACACTCCTTTAACAGTTACCTCACCCGTTTTGGGGTTTAAATTAAATGTGTCTTGAGTTTTCTCTGATGTGTACAGGCTGTATGAGTATATTAAATCCGAATTTGAACCTTCATCTAAATCGGTCGCATTGAGACGAACAACAAGACTTCCAATAGGAGAATTTTCTACCACACTGAACTGGTAGCTCTCTTCCTCAAATGAAGGGGCGTTGTCATTTGTGTCTAAAATATGAACAATAATACTGGCAGTACCAGAACGAGATGGCATACCGCCATCTACAGCTGTAAGAATTAAATAATGATCACCCTGCTGCTCTCTGTCCAAAGTCTTTTTCAGTATTAAATCAGCGAATTTTGATCCATCTCTCCCAGTTTGAATTTCTATTGTGAAATAATCGCTGTCACTTAAGTGGTATGTTTTCACAGAGTTTGAGCCAACGTCTGGGTCAACTGCATTGCTCACAGAAAAGCGTTCACCAGCCTGCGTCGCCTCCGAAATATCCAAGTCTATCGTGTCTCTTCTGAAATGAGGTGCGTTGTCATTTATGTCCATTATCTCTAACTCGATGTAAAATATTCGTTTGGGGTTTTCAATTATTGCTTCCATTTTCATATAACACGATGTCTTGGCGGGGCAAAGAGACTCCCTGTCAATTCGTTCAACAATGTACAGCTCCCCTGTTTCTTTGTTCACGTCCAGACATTTCCTATTGGTAATTGCCTCTATGCGCATCTTCCGTGCGACTAATGTCTTTACATCCAGTCCCAAATCTCCAGCCAAATTTGCCACAACAGAGCCTTCTTCTAGTTCTTCAGGAATAGAATAGTGTGTTACGGCTGACGTGGAATTTATGGTGGCCAAGACAAGAAGAATGGTCGACACATACCTTTTCCACTCTTCAGAAATGAGAACACCTACCATTGTTACGCCAGATCTGTCTTCTTCAGCGTGATCTTTAAACCTTTCCGTGCAGAATTTACGACGTATATGACTCTTCAGTTAACGTCCGAAAGGTAGTTCAAGCACAGAAACAAAAATATCCCTGAAATCCAAATTTGTTCAGCACCGGGAGCTGTTCACTCGCCGTTCTCTCCGTTTCAGTGAAATGATGACTGTCATGGCGAATGTGAGGTCACAGGAGTATGTATGTATGGGGAACAGCGACGCTATGTGACCCAAAAATATATTCTTAAGTGTTTATTGTATAAAACTTTACATTAGTGTTTCTTGCCACAAATCGATTTTAAGAAGAACATATTATTGAATACAATGAGGGGGTTTCCGTCCTTTTAATCTTTATTTGGTTCGCCTGGATGACTTATAGTTCTTTCTTTAAATGTTTCATTCCGTCTTTGGTTTGTTCTTTACCGTTTGAACATGGATATAATGAAATTATTTTCAGCTGTACAAAATTTTTTTGGTTTAAATATTTGGATGTTTCCTCTGTTTCCTCGTCCGCTTTTCTGAGATGCTAAAAGAGTACTGACAATGTGCAAAAACATGCCAAATATAATATGAAAAACAGCGGGGAACCAAATCATAGAATTTTAAAAAAATTGCAAATACTCTTATACTTGGTTCACTAGTTTTATTTTGTATGTGCAGTTTCTATATACACTACCAGTGAAAAGTTGGACACACTTTCCCATTCACTTGTATGAGAAAATGTGTCCAAACTTTTGACTGGTAGTGTCTATGGAAAGTGAGAAATAAACGAATTTGACTTTTAAAATTAAATAAATCTATTTAATGAAAAAGTAGAAATACACGAGAAAATGTATTTAATGAGTCGGCTTATGAAGACCCTATTTGTTTCTAAGTTACAACGCCATTTAGTAAATATGTAGTCCTATTTTGACATTTCAAAAGTCTCCTTATACGTACATTTCCCATCAGTAAAAAGAGCCTTACCTGCAGAGTAGAGGCTGCAGAGTCACTAGTGTCTGTCAGCCCTGTGCCTCTTGGTAGACTGGACACGATGTATCTGGAGCCCTTTGGCACAGGCTGTCTCACCACCAGCTTTCCTTTCCTGGTCTCTGCTAGAAACAGACTGTACCAGTAGGCATCGTTGGAGACCAGAGTGGAGTCTGCGATGGTGGAGTTCCTCTCACTGAGCACACTGTTCCTGCAGGGAGGAGCCGCTTTGCTGGGCTTGTCTTTCTGACACTTGAGCACGATGGTGACCAATATGGTGATGAGCAGGAGAAACGACACCGAGCCCAGACCGATGACCAAATACAGGTTGAGGTCTGAGAAGATGTCGTATTCTAGAGGCACCTCAGTCATGTCAGAGTAGGCCTTAACGACAGTCTCCATTGTGGACAGCTTGATGGTGACTGTAGCAGACAAAGCGGGCTCCCCGTTGTCCTTGGCAACAACAACCAGTCTCTGGTGCCTTGGATCTCTGTAGCTGAACATCCTCATAGTCCGGATCTCTCCGTTGTACTGGTCCAGACTGAACAAGGTGGCGTCAGTCACCTGCAGAAACTGGTAGGTAATCCGAGAGTTGTGCACCGAGTCTGTGTCTAAGGCTATCACCTTTGCAACCAGAGAGCCTTTATCGGTGGATCGGGGGATCTTTTCCTCCACCACCGAACCGTGCGCGCGCCACGGAGACACAATAACCGGAGCGTTGTCGTTCTGGTCCACGATGATGATGTGGACCGTCACGTTGCTGCTGAGTGGAGGAGAGCCAGAGTCTCTGGCCTCGATGTGGAAAAGAAAGTCCTTCTCGATCTCATAGTCAAAAGTTTTCAGTGCGTAAAGATTCCCGTTCTCTGGATTGATGGAGAACAGCATGGACATGGAGGTGTTGGCGATCTCCTTCTCCAGGATGAAATAAACTAGATACTGGTTTTCATGGAGGTCAGGGTCAAACGCAGTGAGGGAGCTGAGCAAGGCCCCGGGTGCGTTATTCTCCATCACACGTATAGTATAAAATGACTGAGGGAACTGTGGCACATTGTCATTCACATCCAGCAGCTCTAACGTCATCGTTTCATTGTCAGATAAAGGAGGAGAACCTCTGTCTGTCACAGTGAAAGTGATGTCATATTCTGGAACCTTCTCGCGGTCTAACGGCTCTGACACCACTAATTCATAATAGTTATCAGAGGATTCCCTCAGTTTGAAAGGCATATTATCTGGAATATGAAGATCAACCACTCCATTGTCCCCTGAGTCTTTATCACTGACACTAACTACAGCTATCACTGTGTCTAATTCTATGTTTTCATTGACTGGACTCTGAAATGACTTAATAGATATTTCTGGGTGATTATCATTCATGTCTTCAACCAGAATCTTTATGGTACATTGTCCTGACAAACTGTTGGCTCCTTTGTCGGTCGCTATAACTTCCATATCATAAATCCTGAAGTCTTCATAATTTAGCATTCCTTTAACAGTAATCTCACCAGTGGAAGGATTCAGGTGAAATGTTTCCTGCGTTTTCTCTGACGTGTATAAACTGTATGAGTATGTAAGATCAGAATTTGATCCCTCATCTAAGTCTGTGGCATTCAGGTGAATAACAAGGCTCCCTATGGGAGAATTTTCCGTTATTTTTATATCATAACTAACTTTGTCAAATGTAGGAGCGTTGTCATTTGTGTCTGAAACATGAACAATAACACTTGCAGTGCCAGAACGAGCAGGTGTGCCTCCATCTACAGCTGTGAGGATTAAATTATGAACAGCCTGCTGCTCTCGGTCTAAAGACTTTTTCAAGATCAGATCGGCAAATTTCGACCCATCTCTCCCTGTTTGAACTTCAATATCAAAATGTTCACTTTTACTCAAATGGTATGTTTTCACTGAATTAGTTCCAATGTCGGGATCAACTGCATTGCTGAGAGACAATCTCTCTCCCTTTGGTGTCGCTTCAGATATGTCTAAATGAATGGCGTCTCTCCTAAACTGCGGGGCGTTGTCGTTCATATCCAAAATTTCTACTTCTATGTTAAAGATTCTTAGTGGATTCTCGAGTATTACCTCCAGTTTTAGATAGCAAGAGGCTGAGGACTTTGAAGGACAAAGGTATTCCCTGTCAATTTTCTCCACAACATACAGTTCACCAGTGTCTTTGTTCACATCCAGATATTTCTTGTTTGAAATGATGTCCAGTCGCATCTTCCGCTGATTCAGTGTTTTAACATCCAGACTCAGATCGGTGGCAAGGTTAGCGACAACTGATCCTTCTTTCATCTCCTCGGGTATTGAATAATGAGTCACTGAAGTCGATATGTTACGAATAAAAGAGAAAAGAAAAACGAGCAGCACGTACCTCTTGCAAGGCTCCATTGTTAGGAAACGACCCATGGTTGTGAGCGAGTGTAATTCACCTTAACCGATATAATGTACGTTTCCAGTAATGTTCAGTATTGTCGAAGCAGCTTTAATCCCAAACATGCTAATATAGTTTTAATCCCGAGAATCTTTGGACGCTTTCGAAGACGCGTTTTCGGAGTCGAGTTTCAGCACCACGGCGCTGTCCGGTTGTTTCACGATCTGCACTGATGACACCGATTCACTGTCATGGCGTTCATGGGCTGGCATATTACTTACAAAACAGCGCCACCCTTCATGTTTTTCAACACTGTTTTAACCGACTTTAACGTGATACATATTGAGATTAGTTTCTTTCGTTTCTTTTTGTTTATGTGAGTCTAAACTGTTTATCGCCAACAGGAAGAATTTGTTAAATTGACACAATTTGCGAGCATAACGTTTGAAGCTGAACTACCTCGGAAATCTACAATATCAAATATCACCCATTAATGATACAAAACAAGTGATTCTGTTGCACACTTGAATAAGGACTCTCAGTGTGTCTTATATATGTTTAACGCAGGGTTCAAAACTGCAAATATACACAAACAGAAGAGCACATTGTTGAAAATACGCCTCTGCACGGCTTCGTATTACTGCACTGAGCTTCAATGTGGCAGTACTATTCATGACCAGCAGAAGGACTCACTAAGCAGTACACTCCATCTTATGGCGAAAGTGGGTAATAACACCTAATTTGCTTAAACATTGCTTTCTGTCTGTGTATGACATTGGAGCCCAATACATATTAACTAAACAATACTTGAAGTAAAAGTATTAAAGAACACAGAAAATTAACTATTTTCTGTTAAACAACAGCACCAACAATATGTAGAAGGGTGTGCCTTTTTTATGAGCTCAAAACTCCCTGTCCTCACATTTGCAATAATCTCTTACCTGCAGAGTAGAAGCTGCAGAGTCACTAGTGTCTGTCAGCCCTGTGCCTCTTGGTAGACTGGACACGATGTATCTGGAGCCCTTTGGCACAGGCTGTCTCACCACCAGCTTTCCTTTCCTGGTCTCTGCTAGAAACAGACTGTACCAGTAGGCATCGTTGGAGACCAGAGTGGAGTCTGCGATGGTGGAGTTCCTCTCACTGAGCACACTGTTCCTGCAGGGAGGAGCCGCTTTGCTGGGTTTGTCTTTCTGACACTTGAGCACGATGGTGACCAATATGGTGATGAGCAGGAGAAACGACACCGAGCCCAGACCGATGACCAGATACAGGTTGAGGTCTGAGAAGATGTCGTATTCTAGAGGCACCTCAGTCATGTCAGAGTAGGCCTTAACGACAGTCTCCATTGTGGACAGCTTGATGGTAACTGTAGCAGACAGAGCGGGCTCCCCGTTGTCCTTAGCAACAACAACCAGTCTCTGGTGGCGCGGATCTCTGTAGCTGAACATCCTCATAGTCCGGATCTCTCCGTTGTACTGGTCCAGACTGAACAAGGTGGCGTCAGTCACCTGCAGAAACTGGTAGGAAATCCGAGAGTTGTGCACCGAGTCTGTGTCTAAGGCTATCACCTTTGCAACCAGAGAGCCTTTATCGGTGGATCTGGGGATCTTTTCCTCCACCACCGAGCCGTGCGCGCGCCACGGAGACACAATAATCGGAGCGTTGTCATTCTGGTCCACTATGATGATGTGGACCGTCACGTTGCTGCTGAGTGGAGGAGAGCCAGAGTCTCTGGCCTCGATGTGGAAAAGAAAGTCCTTCTCGATCTCATAGTCAAACGTTTTCAGTGCGTAAAGATTCCCATTCTCTGGATTGATGGAGAACAGCATGGACATGGAGGTGTTGGCTATCTCCTTCTCCAGGATGAAATAAACTAGATACTGGTTTTCATGGAGGTCAGGGTCAAACGCAGTGAGGGAGCTGAGCAAGGCCCCAGGTGCGTTATTCTCCATCACACGTATAGTGTAAAATGACTGAGGGAACTGTGGCACATTGTCATTCACATCCAGCAGCTCTAACGTCATCGTTTCATTGTCAGATAAAGGAGGAGAACCTCTGTCTGTCACAGTGAAAGTGATGTCATATTCTGGAACCTTCTCGCGGTCTAACAGCTCTGACACCACTAATTCATAATAGTTATCAGAGGATTCCCTCAGTTTGAAAGGCATATTATCTGGAATATGAAGATCAACCACTCCATTGTCCCCTGAGTCTTTGTCACTGACACTTACTACAGCTATCACTGTGTCTAATTCTATGTTTTCATTGACTGGACTCTGAAATGACTTAATAGATATTTCTGGGTGATTATCATTCATGTCTTCAACCAGAATCTTTATGGTACATTGTCCTGACAAACTGTTGGCTCCTTTGTCGGTCGCTATAACTTCCATATCATAAATCCTGAAGTCTTCATAATTTAGCATTCCTTTAACAGTAATCTCACCAGTGGAAGGATTCAGGTTAAATGTTTCTTGCGTTTTCTCTGACGTGTATAAACTGTATGAGTATGTAAGATCAGAATTTGATCCCTCATCTAAGTCTGTGGCGTTCAGGTGAATAACAAGGCTCCCTATGGGAGAATTTTCCATTATTTTTATATCATAACTAACTTTGTCAAATGTAGGAGCGTTGTCATTTGTGTCTGAAACGTGAACAATAACACTTGCAGTGCCAGAACGAGCAGGTGTGCCTCCATCTACAGCTGTGAGGATTAAATTATGAACAGCCTGCTGCTCTCGGTCTAAAGTCTTAGTTAAGATTAATTCTGCAAACTTCGATCCATCTCTTCCGGTTTGAACTTCAATATTAAAATGCTCACTTTCACTCAGGTGGTATGTTTTCACTGAATTAGTTCCAACATCAGGATCAACTGCATTGCTGAGAGAGAATCTCTCTCCTTTTGGTGTCGCTTCAGATATATCTAAATGAATGGCGTCTCTCCTAAACTGTGGGGCGTTGTCGTTCATATCTAGAATTTCTACTTCTATGTTAAAGATTCGCAGTGGATTTTCTAGAATAATTTCCAGTTTTAGGTAGCAAGAAGATTTTGTGTTGCAAAGGTATTCTCTGTCAATCTTCTCAACAATATAGAGCTCACCAGTCTCTTTGTTCACATCCAGATATTTCTTGTTTGCAATGATGTCCAGTCGCATCTTCCGCTGATTCAGTGTTTTAACATCCAGACTCAGATCGGTGGCAAGGTTAGCGACAACTGATCCTTCTTTCATCTCCTCGGGAATTGAATAATGACTCACTGAAGTCGATATGTTACGAATAAAAGAGAAAAGAAAAACGAGCAGCACGTACCTCTTGCAAGGCTCCATTGTTAGGAAACGACCCATTGTTGTGAGCGAGTGTAATTCACCTTAACCGATATAATATACGTTTCCAGTAATGTTCAGTATTGTCGAAGCAGCTTTGATCCCAAACATGTTAAAATAGTTTTAATCCCGAGAATCTTTGGACGCCTTCGAAGACGCGTTTTCGGAGTCGAGTTTCAGCACCACGGCGCTGTCCAGTTGTTTCACGATCTGCACTGATGACACCGATTCACTGTCACGGCGTTCATGGGCTGGCATATTACTTACAAAACAGCGCCACCCTTCATGTTTTTCAACACTGTCTTAACCGACTTTAACGTGATACACATTGAGATTAGTTTCTTTCGTTTCTTTTTGTTAATGTGAGTCTAAACTGTTTATCGCCAACAGGAAGAATTTGTTAAATTGACACAATTTGCGAGCATAACGTTTGAAGCTGAACTACCTCGGAAATCTACAATATCAAATATCACCCATTAATGATACAAAACAAGTGTTTCTGTTGCACACTTGAATAAGGACTCTCAGTGTGTCTTATATATGTTTAACGCAGGGTTCAAAACTGCAAATATACACAAACAGAAGAGCACATTGTTGAAAATACGCCTCTGCACGGCTTCGTATTGCAGCACTGAGCTTCAATGTAGCAGTACTATTCATGACCAGCAGAAGGAATCTCTAAGCAGTACACTCCATCTTATGGCGAAAGTGGGTAATAACACCTAATTGGCTTAAACATTGCTCTCTGTCTGTGTATGACATTGGAGCCCAATAAATATTAGATAAACAATACTTGAAGCAAAAGTATTAAAGAACACAGTAAATAAATTATTTTCTGTTAAACAACGGCAACAACAATATGTAGAAGGGGGTGCCTTTGTTATGAACTCAAAACTCCCTGTCCTCACATTTGCAATAATCTCTTACCTGCAGAGTGGAGGCTGCTGAGTCACTAGTGTCTGTTAGCCCTGTGCCTCTTGGTAGACTGGACACGATGTATCTGGAGCCCTTTGGCACAGGCTGTCTCACCACCAGCTTTCCTTTCCTGGTCTCTGCTAGAAACAGACTGTACCAGTAGGCATCGTTGGAGACCAGAGTGGAGTCTGCGATGGTGGAGTTCCTCTCACTGAGCACACTGTTCCTGCAGGGAGGAGCCGCTTTGCTGGGCTTGTCTTTCTGACACTTGAGCACGATGGTGACCAATATGGTGATGAGCAGGAGAAACGACACCGAGCCCAGACCGATGACCAGATACAGGTTGAGGTCTGAGAAGATGTCGTATTCTAGAGGCACCTCAGTCATGTCAGAGTAGGCCTTAACGACAGTCTCCATTGTGGACAGCTTGATGGTGACTGTAGCAGACAGGGCGGGCTCCCCGTTGTCCTTAGCAACAACAACCAGTCTTTGGTGCCTTGGATCTCTGTAGCTGAACATCCTCATAGTCCGGATCTCTCCGTTGTACTGGTCCAGACTGAACAAGGTGGCGTCAGTCACCTGCAGAAACTGGTAGGTAATCCGAGAGTTGTGCACCGAGTCTGTGTCTAAGGCTATCACCTTTGCAACCAGAGAGCCTTTATCGGTGGATCTGGGGATTTTTTCCTCCACCACCGAGCCGTGCGCGCGCCACGGAGACACAATAACCGGAGCGTTGTCGTTCTGGTCCACGATGACGATGTGGACCGTCACGTTGCTGCTGAGTGGAGGAGAGCCAGAGTCTCTGGCCTCGATGTGGAAAAGAAAGTCCTTCTCGATCTCATAGTCAAACGTTTTCAGTGCGTAAAGATTCCCGTTCTCTGGATTGATGGAGAACAGCATGGACATGGAGGTGTTGGCTATCTCCTTCTCCAGGATGAAATAAACTAGATACTGGTTTTCATGGAGGTCAGGGTCAAACGCAGTGAGGGAGCTGAGCAAGGCCCCAGGTGCGTTATTCTCCATCACACGTATAGTATAAAATGACTGAGGGAACTGTGGCACATTGTCATTCACATCCAGCAGCTCTAACGTCATAGTTTCATTGTCAGATAAAGGAGGAGAACCTCTGTCTGTCACAGTGAAAGTGATGTCATATTCTGGAACCTTCTCGCGGTCTAACGGCTCTGACACCACTAATTCATAATAGTTATCAGAGGATTCCCTCAGTTTGAAAGGCATATTATCTGGAATATGAAGATCAACCACTCCGTTGTCCCCTGAGTCTGTATCACTGACACTTACTACAGCTATCACTGTGTCTAATTCTATGTTTTCATTGACTGGACTCTGAAATGACTTAATAGATATTTCTGGGTGATTATCATTCATGTCTTCAATCAGAATCTTTATGGTACATTGTCCTGACAAACTGTTGGTTCCTTTGTCGGTCGCTATAACTTCCATATCATAAATCCTGAAGTCTTCATAATTTAGCATTCCTTTAACTGTAATCTCACCAGTGGAAGGATTCAGGTGAAATGTTTCCTGCGTTTTCTCTGACGTGTATAAACTGTATGAGTATGTAAGGTCAGAATTTGATCCCTCATCTAAGTCTGTGGCGTTCAGGTGAATAACAAGGCTCCCTATGGGAGAATTTTCCATGATTTTTATATCATAACTAACTTTGTCAAATGTAGGAGCGTTGTCATTCGTGTCCAAAACACGAACAATAACACTTGCAGTGCCAGAACGAGCTGGTGTGCCTCCATCTACAGCTGTGAGGATTAAATCATGAACAGCCTGCTGCTCTCGGTCTAAAGTCTTCGTCAAGATGAACTCTGCAAACTTGGATCCGTCTCTTCCAGTCTGAACTTCAATGTTAAAATATTCACTTTCACTAAGATGATATGTTTTAACTGAATTGGTTCCAACATCAGGATCAACTGCATTGCTGAGAGAGAATCTCTCTCCTTTTGGCGTCGCTTCAGATATATCTAAATGTATGACGTCTCTCCTAAACTGTGGGGCGTTGTCGTTCATATCTAAAATTTCTACTTCTATGTTAAAAATTCGCACCGGGTTTTCAAGTATTACCTCTAGTTTTAGATAACAAGATGATTTTGTGTTGCAAATGTATTCTCTGTCAATCTTCTCAACAATATAGAGCTCCCCAGTCTCTTTGTTCACATCCAGATATTTCTTATTGGCGATGATGTCGAGTCTCATCTTCCTTTGATTCAGGGTTTTAATATCCAGGCTCAGATCGGTAGCAAGGTTTGCAACAACTGATCCTTCTTTCATTTCCTCTGGAATGGAGTAATGACTGACTGATGTCGATACGTACTGAACGACAGATATAAGAACAACGAGCGACACGTACCTTTTGTATGACTGCATTGTCAAAACGGACCCCTTTGTCATATGAATGTTCGCTGTTCGGGGCACCTCAGTCGATATAAAGCATGATTCCGCTGATATTGCAAAATTCCGGTAAGACCACCATCAAAACATATTTGTGCGATTTACATCCCCAATTGATTTCGCCGTATCTTACAGATAAATCCTGCTGCTTGAAAATGGAGAGCGGTTCAGCACCACGAAGCTGTCCGCTTATTCTTAATGTCTACCTAACTGACTCAGATTTACCGTCATGGCGCTCATAGCCTGGGATTTTTTGGAGTAAACAGCGCCACTCTTTGCATATTACCTGATCTAACATTTCAGATACAATGGGGGGAAAAACAAACTTACAACTTCTGAATACGTTTGCCTTATAAAGTGCTGCTGACGCTGCTATTCTTACTGTACTTTTACAATTAAATAAGTAAAAGATTTTTTTTTTCAAAGGACAATTTAAGATTTAAAATAAGATAATTTTTTATTTATCCCAAGAGGCGAAATTCGGGAGTTGCAGCAGCACAAGACAAAGTAGCAAGAATGTAGATACAAATATAAATAAGAATATATAAAATAAATAAAATAAAAAAAGGAGGTATATACAACTGGTATAGAAAAGTGACAATCTAAAGTGACATGGTATGTGATAGTTAATTACATAATATGATTGATTCAAAAGCAAATACACAAATTTTGGACATACCTGCAGAGTGGAGGCTGCAGAGTCACTAGTGTCTGTCAGCCCTGTGCCTCTTGGTAGACTGGACACGATGTATCTGGAGCCCTTTGGCACAGGCTGTCTCACCACCAGCTTTCCTTTCCTGGTCTCTGCTAGAAACAGACTGTACCAGTAGGCATCGTTGGAGACCAGAGTGGAGTCTGCGATGGTGGAGTTCCTCTCACTGAGCACACTGTTCCTGCAGGGAGGAGCCGCTTTGCTGGGCTTGTCTTTCTGACACTTGAGCACGATGGTGACCAATATGGTGATGAGCAGGAGAAACGACACCGAGCCCAGACCGATGACCAGATACAGGTTGAGGTCTGAGAAGATGTCGTATTCTAGAGGCACCTCAGTCATGTCAGAGTAGGCCTTAACGACAGTCTCCATTGTGGACAGCTTGATGGTGACTGTAGCAGACAGAGCGGGCTCCCCGTTGTCCTTGGCAACAACAACCAGTCTCTGGTGCCTTGGATCTCTGTAGCTGAACATCCTCATAGTCCGGATCTCTCCGTTGTACTGGTCCAGGCTGAACAAGGTGGCGTCAGTCACCTGCAGAAACTGGTAGGTAATCCGAGAGTTGTGCACCGAGTCTGTGTCTAAGGCTATCACCTTTGCAACCAGAGAGCCTTTATCGGTGGATCTGGGGATCTTTTCCTCCACCACCGAGCCGTGCGCGCGCCACGGAGACACAATAACCGGAGCGTTGTCGTTCTGGTCCACGATGATGATGTGGACCGTCACGTTGCTGCTGAGTGGAGGAGAGCCAGAGTCTCTGGCCTCGATGTGGAAAAGAAAGTCCTTCTCGATCTCATAGTCAAAAGTTTTCAGTGCGTAAAGATTCCCGTTCTCTGGATTGATGGAGAACAGCATGGACATGGAGGTGTTGGCGATCTCCTTCTCCAGGATGAAATAAACTAGATACTGGTTTTCATGGAGGTCAGGGTCAAACGCAGTGAGGGAGCTGAGCAAGGCCCCGGGTGCGTTATTCTCCATCACACGTATAGTGTAAAATGACTGAGGGAACTGTGGCACATTGTCATTCACATCCAGCAGCTCTAACGTCATCGTTTCATTGTCAGATAAAGGAGGAGAACCTCTGTCTGTCACAGTGAAAGTGATGTCATATTCTGGAACCTTCTCGCGGTCTAACGGCTCTGACACCACTAATTCATAATAGTTATCAGAGGATTCCCTCAGTTTGAAAGGCATATTATCTGGAATATGAAGATCAACCACTCCATTGTCCCCTGAGTCTTTATCACTGACACTAACTACAGCTATCACTGTGTCTAATTCTATGTTTTCATTGACTGGACTCTGAAATGACTTAATAGATATTTCTGGGTGATTATCATTCATGTCTTCAATCAGAATCTTTATGGTACATTGTCCTGACAAACTGTTGGCTCCTTTGTCGGTCGCTATAACTTCCATATCATAAATCCTGAAGTCTTCATAATTTAGCATTCCTTTAACAGTAATCTCACCAGTGGAAGGATTCAGGTGAAATGTTTCCTGCGTTTTCTCTGACGTGTATAAACTGTATGAATATGTAAGATCAGAATTTGATCCCTCATCTAAGTCTGTGGCGTTCAGGTGAATAACAAGGCTCCCTATGGGAGAATTTTCCGTTATTTTTATATCATAACTAACTTTGTCAAATGTAGGAGCGTTGTCATTCGTGTCTGAAACATGAACAATAACACTTGCAGTGCCAGAACGAGCAGGTGTGCCTCCATCTACAGCTGTGAGGATTAAATTATGAACAGCCTGCTGCTCTCGGTCTAAAGACTTTTTTAAGATTAATTCTGCAAACTTCGATCCTTCTCTTCCAGTCTGAACCTCGATATTAAAATGCTCACTTTCACTCAGGTGGTATGTTTTCACTGAATTGGTTCCAACATCAGGATCAACTGCATTGCTGAGGGAGAATCTCTCTCCCTTTGGTGTCGCTTCAGATATATCTAAATGAATGGCGTCTCTCCGAAACTGTGGTGCGTTGTCGTTCATATCTAAAATTTCTACTTCTATGTTAAAGATTCGTAAAGGGTTTTCAAGTATCACCTCCAGTCTAAGATAGCAAGATGACTTTGCAAGACAAATGTATTCTCTGTCAATCTTCTCAACAATGTACAGCTCCCCAGTCTCTTTGTTCACATCCAGATATTTCTTGTTTGAAATGATGTCCAGTCGCATCTTCCGCTGATTCAGTGTTTTAACATCCAGACTCAGATCGGTGGCAAGGTTAGCGACAACTGATCCTTCTTTCATCTCCTCGGGTATTGAATAATGAGTCACTGAAGTCGATATGTTACGAATAAAAGAGAAAAGAAAGACGAGCAGCACGTACCTTCTGCAAGGCTCCATTGTTAAAAAGCGTCCCATTGTTGTGTACGAGTCTACTGCACCTTAACCGAGGTAATGTAGACGTCCATTAATATTGTTTTTTTCTGCAAAGGCTTTGATACCACACATGTCCTCACAGTATTCTTCCTGAGAATATTTCGGTACTAAAAATGATAAGAGCTTTTTCGGGAAAAATTTCAGCACCACGGAGCTGTCCGCTTCTTTCACGATCTGCACTGACGACACCGATTTACTGTAATGGCGTTCATTGGCTGGCATTTTACCTAAAGAACAGCGCCACCCTCCACGTCTTACGAGAATGTTTTAACCGAGTTCAACATGATACATATAAAGATGAGTTTTGTAGTGTGAATGTAAGTTTGAACTGTGTGTTGCTGACGAGAAGATTCTTATTCATTAACACAATTTTCGAGCAGAGCTTTGAAGCTGAGTTACCTAAGAAATGTACACAATGAAAATAAAAGTCACCCAGTATTGATAAATTATATAAAATAAGTGTTTGCATTAATCTCTTACCTGCAGAGTGGACGCTGCTGAGTCACTAGTGTCTGTCAGCCCTGTGCCCCTTGGTAGACTGGACACGATGTATCTGGAGCCCTTTGGCACAGGCTGTCTCACCACCAGCTTTCCTTTCCTGGTCTCTGCTAGAAACAGACTGTACCAGTAGGCATCGTTGGAGACCAGAGTGGAGTCTGCGATGGTGGAGTTCCTCTCACTGAGCACACTGTTCCTGCAGGGAGGAGCCGCTTTGCTGGGCTTGTCTTTCTGACACTTGAGCACGATGGTGACCAATATGGTGATGAGCAGGAGAAACGACACCGAGCCCAGACCGATGACCAGATACAGGTTGAGGTCTGAGAAGATGTCGTATTCTAGAGGCACCTCAGTCATGTCAGAGTAGGCCTTAACGACCGTCTCCATTGTGGACAGCTTGATGGTGACTGTAGCAGACAGAGCGGGCTCCCCGTTGTCCTTAGCAACAACAACCAGTCTTTGGTGCCTTGGATCTCTGTAGCTGAACATTCTCATAGTCCGGATCTCTCCGTTGTACTGGTCCAGACTGAACAAGGTGGCGTCAGTCACCTGCAGAAACTGGTAGGTAATCCGAGAGTTGTGCACCGAGTCTGTGTCTAAGGCTATCACCTTTGCAACCAGAGAGCCTTTATCGGTGGATCTGGGGATCTTTTCCTCCACCACCGAGCCGTGCGCGCGCCACGGAGACACAATAACCGGAGCGTTGTCGTTCTGGTCCACGATGATGATGTGGACCGTCACGTTGCTGCTGAGTGGAGGAGAGCCAGAGTCTCTGGCCTCGATGTGGAAAAGAAAGTCCTTCTCGATCTCATAGTCAAAAGTTTTCAGTGCGTAAAGATTCCCGTTCTCTGGATTGATGGAGAACAGCATGGACATGGAGGTGTTGGCGATCTCCTTCTCCAGGATGAAATAAACTAGATACTGGTTTTCATGGAGGTCAGGGTCAAACGCAGTGAGGGAGCTGAGCAAGGCCCCAGGTGCGTTATTCTCCATCACACGTATAGTATAAAATGACTGAGGGAACTGTGGCGCGTTGTCGTTGACATCTAGGAGATGCAGATGTATTGTCTCATTGTCAGATAAAGGAGGCGTTCCTGCGTCTGTCACAGTAAGTATAATGTCATATTCAGGCACTGATTCACGATCCAAGGGTGCGGACACTATGAGCTTGTAGTGCAGGGGTTTATCTGATGACTTGTTTAGAATAAATGGCAGGTTCTGATTTATGGATAAGCTCACTTTCCCATTTTCTCCAATGTCTCTGTCACTTATGCCCACCAGAGCAATGACGCTTCCTACTGGGATGTTCTCGTCCACTGTGTTTTTAACAGACTGTATGGTAATTTCCGGATAATTGTCATTCATATCCGTCACGTGGACGACTACTTTACATTGGCCCAATAAGGGATGCGTCCCTTTGTCCCTGGCCTCAATGTGCATCTCATAAAATTCCATATCCTCATAGTCAATAGTGCCCTTCACAGTAATCTCCCCTGTCTTAGGATTCAATGCAAAGACGTCTTGTGTTTTTTCTGACGTGTAAAGGGTGAATGAGTACACTATCTCTGAATTTAGACCCTCGTCAAGATCCGTAGCGTTGAGCCTCATCACTGGGGCTCCGATCGGGGAATTTTCTGTCATGTTGACTGTGTAAGTCTGCTTGTCAAACCGAGGAGGATTGTCGTTTGTGTCCTGTACATTAACAATAATATTGGCAGTGCCCGAGCGCACAGGGACCCCGCCGTCCACAGCGGTCAGAATGAGATTATGAACCGCTTTCTCTTCTCTGTCTAAAGACTTAGCCAGAACCAAATCAACATACTGAGTTCCATCACTGCCCGTCTGAATTTCAATGGTGAAATGTTCACTGACACTGAGCTTGTATGTTTTAATTGTATTAATGCCAACATCCGGATCCACAGCATTAGGCAGGGAGAATCTCTCCCCCGGTGTTGCTGATTCTGAAACATCGAGCTCCACTCTGTCTCGTCGAAAATGTGGAGCGTTATCATTGATGTCCGTTATTCCAAGTTCAATGTTGAAGATGCGTAAGGGGCTTTCTATGATAACATCAAGCTTTAGGAAACAGGAGGCTATTTTGGGACAAAGATATTCCCTGTCCATCTTTTCCACGATAAACAACTCCCCTGTCTTTTTGTTGACATCTAGGTATTTTTTGTTATGGAAAATATCAAGTTTTACCTCTCGCTGTGCCAAACCTCCAAGATCAAGTCCCAAATCCGATGCGAGATTAGCCACAACAGAGCCCCTCTCCATCTCCTCGGCTATGGAGTACCGCGTCACAGACAAAGCTCCGGGCCAAACAGCACACAAGACAATGACAGAGGTCCAAAAATGCATCCTTTCGTCTGCGGGAAAAATGACTCCAGATTATATAAAAACTGGTTGTTTTTGTTGATTTTTAAGATCTGCCTAATATCTGTTCTGGTGGTTGTTAATTTCGAAATAAATAATCTTCCAGGAACTGCGTCCTGCACCCTTACAAACGTTACAAATGGGTGTGTCATGATTTGAGGAGAGAGATGTATCATGCTTTAGTGGTCAACAGCGACACCATGTGACAGAGGATGCTCATAGTGCAGTTACTGTTTTAGATTTAGCTTTCTCAGTGACATGCAGCAGGACTCTGTGTCATGTGTGGGACCCATGGTGATGCTAAGCATGTAAAGGGACACTGGGCACCCCCCAACCTCATGTTTAAATTTCGTTGTTTTGTATATCCATTTGTTTAGTGAGAAGGTGATTAATATTCATGTACAAAATCATCAGTAATATTTTAGTAGGTTTATCTGTGGTTAAAATGAGTAAGGCTCACACAGGCACTTCTGGGCAGCTTAGGGGTCTTTAGGATGCACGTTGCATATGCGTCATTCAGTAGACTGAAATGTCCGTTAATATGTAGCCACGATGAGCTGATGTGCTTGTGTTTCTGTATTTCCAGGTGAGCAAAAGTGATTAAACAATGTATAAAAGTAGCGACACAAATGTATATTGAGTGTGTGAGAGAAACGGATGACTGTTATTGCAAATAAGTCGGTTTTGTCAAAGTTTTGTAATTGATTCTCTTTGAACCGCCGCACCTGCCGTGTTTGCTAGTTAGGAAAGTCAGTAACGTAACCACATGTGCCCTGCTTTAATATTAGCTGTGTGAGTGTGATGAATATTTTCAAAGTGTGAGTGAAAACTACAGTGCAAGCAAACATTTATGGCCTTACGTTTGAGTGAGCGAGAGTGTGAAGCATATGCGTCATTCAGTAGACTGAGTTGTCCGGTAATATGCAGTCACGATGAGCTGATGTGCTTGTGTTTCTGTATTTCCAGAGAGGAGTAAAAGTATTAAAAAACCCATGCACGCCTGGAAGTCCCTTTTGTGTCCAAGTGTGCAACACATGCTTTGGATTTCTTTGGGAATATGACTCGCCCAGTGCTTTCTGACAGAGATTTTCAGTTTAACCTTAATAACAAGTTTAAATGTCATGTGAGTCATGTTCATAAAGCATTTTACACTAGCTAAGCTATATACTTAATTGGATGAAAAGTAGCTAGATATCTGTCTCAAAACCCATACAATAATCTGAAGTATGTCAAAGGAAAGAGAATGACAAAACTTGAAACACATACGCATTTGTGTGCAAAATCATAAGATAAATAGTGTGGATGTTGTTGTTATTATTATAATTATTATTATATCATCCTACATTTGTGTATCTAGGAGAGTTGTTGACATTAGAGAAGCAGTGTATGTCAATTATGTGAGAGTCATCCAAGGATGTCACTCATAAAATGGTTAGACAGTGTTTTTCACATTGGTAGCATGTTTAAATGTATTAAGAATAAAGGAGGCCAAAAAACACCCTTGCCTGTATTTGTTCAGCTGGGACAAAAGTTTGCAATGCTTTTGCACTGTATATTATGTTGCCATGGGTAACATAATGTACTGCTGTATTTCTGCAGCATTAGGCCTCCTCAAGAGTAAACCATGCCAATTTATTTAAAGTTAGAAGGGTCCCAAAAGAAAATACATTGACTTCCAATCATCCGATCTAAAATGAGAGAAGTTAATCTCAACATAATGCCATGTAAAATGTTTACACTGTATAGTTTAGTTATTTTTTTTATTTTATTCTATCCTTATATTTTGATATACAATACATATAAAGCGAGTCTGTTCTGTGTTTTCATCTTCAGGTCACTTCCATGAGATGATCCCTGATCAAGATCCCTGAATCCTGCAGTGAAGATCCTACAGCCAAGAACTGTCAACCTTACTGTCTTCTAGCCAAGCAGCAGGATAAAATTAAGGCTAGTACCACACATATGGTCAATTCCAAGCCCCAAGTACACACTCCCCAAACCCTGGTCTAAGACGTATTGCCACAACAGACTTTTTCACTGTATTCTTAAACATTATTCTCTGTGTCTGTAGGACTAAGACATAACCATCAGTGGTTACGTGGACGCACAGAGTTTTTACATAATGGAGTACAGTGTGTGATGTTGTTAGTGCTGATGCAATAACTTGTAATATACCTTACAGTTTAGTTGATCTTCAAGAGAAGTCACTAATAAAGGGATAGGAATCATTTTGAAAAGTTATTTTTGTTTTGCTTATTTTAGCTAATTTGTTTGGATCCAGCACTGAGAGTTGATATTATGGACTGCAGATAATATGGAACCCAGCCAGAAAGAGGAGTGAATAACAGAACTCAGTGTTTGAATAACAACAACACTAATATTACTAATAACACTGATAATACAAATAGAAAAGTTTGTTTTTATAACACTGTGTTATAAAACAATGCTTACTGTCCTTACTGGACAGAACTATCAATGTTGTAAAACTGAAAATACGGCCTTGTGTATTTATCTATTCTTTGTCTCTGATGTTGTCATTAAATGTTGCAAATAGCCCTTTTAGCCTTGTATCATCTGAATCTGGTCCAGTGCTATTAATGGCCCTATGTGTGTGCTCCACTACTTTCCATACCATGAAGACACACACTGAAAATCAATTTCTCTAAAACAGTAAATGTTCCACTGATTGTTTTTATTTGGTTACTTTGAATATCTGTTTATATATTTTACATCATGCAGTGAAATGCAAAGTGAAAACTCAGATTTAAGTATCTTAGCCCATCTCCAACAGCGGGACAACATGCACACTCTTTGGGATGGGGACAAAAGGATTGTTTACAGATTGCACCTGTGAAATCATGTTCCCTCTCCACCTGGATCTGTCAGAAATAAGGTAGAGTAGAAGTCTGAAGTAATAAAAAAATATCCACATAAACTACAGTTACCCCAATACCTCAATGTGCTGAACATTTTACATGGTACACCAGTAAATATACTTAGAGAGGACTCGAGATGCGGAAAAAAAAACTGACCCAGTTGGTGTTCAACAAAGCGTTATCAAGTTGTCTCATCTCTGCATAGATAAGTTAAAGTTGCTCCTCATCTCTTGAACTAGCTTTTGTTTCTTGTTTTTGCCACAGCTAACACTATTACGAGTCAGGTGTTTCTTACAAAAAAGAAGTATACTGCAAGTTCATTTTATTAAGTAAACTTAAGCAAAGTTCAAGTATATTTCCCAAGTATACTTTATGTTGTAAGTATACTAAAATCAATGTACTAGTAGTATACTTGCAAGTGTACAACTTCAATACTTCTTGGGACTAAATTGGCCCACTTTTAAGTTTATAAAAGTATACTTTTAAGTATATTTTAAGTGTAAGACAAGTAAACTTTGAGTACACAAGAAGTTTACATCTTAGTTTTATTTTGTACTGCAACTATACCGTGGACTATACTGTAAGTGAACTTATATATACTAGTTATGTACTACTAGTCCACTTTTTAGTTTATGAAAGTATACTTTCAAGTATATCACAAGTGAACTTATAAGTACACCGTCAGTGTACTAGTTATGTACTACCAGTGTCAGTAATCATACCGTCCATTTTGCTTCGATGGCAATAAATTATTTTGTTTGGACTATTGGAAGGCTAAAGTATTACACCTCTTGACAAGCAGAGAACATAAGGAGTATTTCCTCACTCGTGGTTACAACTATAGTACAAAAATGACAATTACCAACATATGCCATATTCAGAACATATGTTCTGAACAGACACAGTACAAACACTAACAAAAATATTTTCTTGCATTTTGGAACATAAAATAGTAAACTTAACAACTTAAACTACTCAGTCAGCACCAGGCAGCAGGCATGATGGGAAATGAGGACAGATGAGGAGAAAGTATACTTTATATAGTATACAGAAGTAGTAAACTGTTAGTTTACTAGTTAGCTATTAGCTACTAGTCCACTTTTTAGTTTATGAAAGTATACTTTAAGAATTCTATATATATATATACTGTATATTCTGGTAATGGCTGTATAATATTAGCCAGAATGAATCAAGTTTGTTACAAGCTTTGATGTGCACACTTTTGTTTAAGAATGACTAAGTCATCAATTAAACACATGGTACCATCTTTCAAGTGTACAGCACTGTTGTTTGTTTAGTCTAATATATATTTGACTGTGAGACAGAACTCAGTCAACCAAAAAACAGCTGTCAGACCAGAAGCAGTTACTTAGACTTCAACATAACTTGGCAATGGTAAGCCTATATGAATATGTGACATTTTCTTGCAATGGGAAATACTAACAGTATATTTTCAAAAACTAAAAAGAGGACTAGTAGTACATAACTAGTAAACTAAGAGTATATAGATAAGTTTACTTGCTGTATACTTCGAAGTATACTTTCATAAACTCACTTATAGTATAGTCCACAGTATAGTTGCAGTACAAAATAAAACTTTATACTACTAGTACATTGATGTTAGTATACTTACAACATAACGTATTCTTGGGAAATATACTTGAACTTTACTTAAGTTTACTTAATGAATTTGAAGTATACTAAGCTAGTATGTAAAACATAATAGCTAAAAGAAGCCAATATGTGTGAAAAAAGTTTTAAATAGGCTACTCTATCAAAAGATTAATCACAACTACAAGCTTAGAATACTTAAACTTTCTGTATAAGGCAAATATACTTTAAATTATACTTTTCTTAAGTATATCTGGATCAAAAGTACAAGTACAAGGCCAAATATACTTAGACTTTTCTATATGCTTGTCAGTATATGCCGAATATACTAAAGTATACTTTTGTTAAGTTTATCTCTGATAAATACATACAAAGTAGACTGAAAGTACTCTCTTATTTTTAGTTTAAAATAAGTATACTAGTTGCACACTTGAATAAACTTTTTTGTAAGGGCTAGCTCACTCGTGCTTGTTGTTTTGGCATCAATGAGCCTGCTAGGTTATTTTCCTGTAACAAACTCAAGAGCTTTCACTGCTGTTCACTTTTAAAAGCTTATTTGTACAAAAAGGACTCTAAAGTTATGACTGACAATAGAGTATAATTATAATATATTTAACTCCTAATTTTAAATTATTGTTGATTAAAAACACTTGTGTGTACTTTTTGATAAATTGCCCTTTTTGACACGTCATTTTCCAACCACCCTGTGGCACTGTCCAACCCGCCTGTATAGCTGTGCTTCATGGACAGTAGTAAGTTCCAATAACAGCAAAGAAAACACATTTAAATTGCACCTTCCTTTAATTTTATGTTGTTTACAAAAGTTGTTTTTGTTTTCAGTAATTTCAGTAGTAAACTTGACAAAAATTGGCAAATATGAATTGAACTACTTGAATAAATATGTAGATAGTTGAACTACCAGCAAGCTATTGTAAAATATAGTTCATTTACATATAGTCAACTTCCTCATAACTCTGCATGTCAGATTAATTGATGCAAACAAGGCAAGACCTGCTCATTTCTGAGTGGGGAATCTGTGAATGACTGCAGTGTGGTGGACTTTAAATTCAATGGATTGAGAACGCACACTTAAAACTTCCTACTGGCTCACACATCACTGCAAACAAGGCATAACTTAGCATAACTTAGCATAACTTGTAGTTTTAAAAGATCCCAAAATGTAGCAGAAAACTTGAATAAAATTGTAGATGGGCAGCAGTTAACAAACTGCCCAAAATGTAATTAATTAAAAATAAAACAAACTCTTCGACTGCATCCTGAGTTATATTACGGTCCTGTGTCACTTTGTGGGAACAAGATAGGTAATGGATTTGAATAGTCTTATACTTTTTGAACAGAATCATTTAGCAAAACACCTAAAGATAAATTATACTTTGTGGCAGATATGAGTGCAAGAAAAGCCTATAACCCAAGCACACATACACACACACACTCACAAGCAAACTCATACAAAGAATAAAACAGAGTTTGAAGTATTTTTCTATGTTATTAATTCTCGTGTGAAAGTATATTTAGTTTGTATAAATATTTCTAGATGTGTGTGTTTGAAGTGAGATCAGATAAAGATTGATGATTGATTATGGACAGCCAATACTGCCAATCTTATGCTCTTATGATCTCATATGTGGTTTTATTGAAAAGGAGAGAGAAGGTGACTATGGAGTTATCCTCTCCTGCTTCTCTGCTGCCTTGGTTTTTCTTCAAATGCAGTCAGTGCAACTCCTTTTATGTCTGACATTACACATTTTAACCTCCCTGCCCCTCACTTCCTGAGTTTACAAAGTGAAATGAAACTTCTCTTTCAAACTCTGTTTGTGTGGTTGGCAATAATTCTTACTCAATGATGCCCTCTGCTGGAGAAATATGTTATTAAGGCAGCATTCAAAACCTCATCATTCTCATCAGCCTAGGCACATTTATTGTAACTGGGTGTGAATCATGGACTCAATTTCATCCAGTATTTGACTACCATATAAGATAAAGACCTGAGTGCAGTGTTTGAGTGTGTTAAACAATAAATAATAAAATATCCCATGATGGGTGATGGGTCAAAAATATGTTGGATTCCACAATGGGAGTATTTATTCCTTAATAAGCCTGAACACCAAGAAAGCAGTGGAATTTCATTAAGTACTAAGTCCAAGCTATATGTACTTTAAGCGATTGTATACTTCTACATCAATAAATGGGGGAAATATTGTACCTTTTATTCCACTAAATTCATTGGACAGTTGTGGCTTCTTTGCAGATAAAGATGTTATGTACAAAACATCAGTTTACATAATAAGATGATGTAAAAGTACGCAGCAGTTAAATCATTTTAATGACCTCTACCAAAATCCCTAAAAAAAAACTAGAAGTACTTTTACTTTTCATACTTGTTATGTTCAGTGTGGCTCTTCAGTGCTTTTAACTGCACACATAAGTTATGCAAAATTGTTGCAACAGAGACAGTTTTTCTGTACTTAGGTAAATATCTAACTCTTTTTTTTATTATCTTTAATATACCACTTAGTATACCACTCTCAGTTACTTAATTTGTTTGTTCCTTTCCACTACTTAAGAACCAAAGCCAGATCTAAGTCGTGTAAAGACATGTAGAGTTATCAAGGAGTTAAATGTGGCCTAGTGTTGGTTTAAAGTGTGTGTGACGTGTAGAAGAAGAGGGGTGCCTCGAAAGCATTCAACCTAAAATACTGCACCAGTTTCCATTGCTTTGTATCACAGGCGCCCTCTGGTGGAGTATTTGAGAAATTGCAACTGGCTAGAAAGTATCCACTGGCCCAAACTATTTCAGCACCCTGAGCATGGACAGCTCCCAGTGCAAATTACCAACATAGTAAGAGGAAGTGAAGTGACACGAGCTGTCCTGGGATGAGTATAATGTCGCTGTAACAGAACAGATGTGGGGATTTAATATCTTTTTATAACCGTTTTTTCACCAAGAAAAACACTATAATTTTAAGACAATTTTACCAGCCACAGAGCTTGAAAGAAACTGAAATATTCCAATGCTGATTTGTTTTTTTCTAAAACTATGAAATTGATTTTTCTGAATATGTTTTGTTTAATGTTCCTGAAAAAAACTTTAAAAAAAACTTTAAAGTTGTTCTCTTGGAAGAGATTAAGACCAATGCTACACCACTATTTTAAGAACAGAGCTCTGTTCCTCAATCATCTGAAAGTAAGCCAAGCTGACCTAAATACGGCTGCCCCTTCAGCCGTCCCTATGGACCACCTTACCGCAGAGAAGGTTACCCTGCTCCCCTGCATGCTCTCTACGGACACCCGTTTCCTTATTAACAGAATTATTTTCAATCTGAGCCATACGACGACCTAATTACCCTGTTCATTTCTGGCCGGTGGCCAGTTCTCATCTGTTGAAGGTAGGAACTAATTCCCTGAGAAGTAAGATGTAAAAGGGCACAGGGAGAGAAGTCACAGGCCCCCGAGCTCACACCCAGGTGTGGCATTTGCAGCTGAGCCCCCCCTTTCCCCTGCCGCTTGAATCCATGGTCGTGGTCTTAATTAAAGTGATATTTCGAGAGAGGAGCTTCTGTTTGTTCAGTTAATGAACCCCACTATTCTCTGCGGGCAAATGGAAATGCAAGCACTCCAATTAGCATATGTTAGCATTTTACTGTGTTTATTCCTCACCGCGGAAAACAGCTTACCAAGGCGAAAAGCTTTCCACCCTTGTAAGAGTGGCTGTGGAACTTTTTCACCCCAAAATAATTGACTCAAGCTTATTAAACACAGATCCAGGAAACTCGCATCTAAATGCTTCGATGCATGCAGATGACCGAAGCTGTGTTTGAATGCATGCGCGTGTCAGTGCGCGTGGGTTGGGTAACAGGCCTTGAATATCATCTATTACAGCAGGCCAACACATGCATATTTGAGAGACGTAAGAAAGACCATATGAAAAAAATACTTTATTCTCATAAATGTATACAGTACATGTGTGGGGAAAATCCCCGGCCTTTACAGCTGTCTGCATCATGTTGCAGCTTTGCATATACATTATCATATTTGTCATATTCACACAAGCTCTGTCCGCAAACATAGAAAAAGAAAAACTACTAAAAATATAAATTCATAAGGATGTGCAAAATTATTGTCCACCAATGCTTTTTCAAAACACGTTGGATGTAATTGCTGCTGCTTTGATTGTCTAAATAATAATAATGATAACAACAACAACAATAATGATAGGCAGACATATACATTGGCCATGATTTAGTGGCATGTCACATAAATAGCCATAAGACTTCATTTCCCATCAGCATTTTTGCCTAAATGAATTGTTCATCAGCTATATCTCGTACTCAATAAATTGCACATCCTCTTTTTTTTTTAATCCCACCTGTAAATCAAATGTTCATCGATTCATCTACCAAACAGTCGCTTATTCTGTTTTCAAATGAGGTTTTCCATCATTGTAATCATCCATTCACACAGTCATTTATACATCAGTCATTGTACAGGTCATTATTTATAATCGCAGCCTCTCCCTGGGGGGACATCTGAAGACGCCTCTTCTTGCCAAAAGTGGAGAAGGAGTTGTGGACATCC
Source organism: Semicossyphus pulcher (assembly GCF_022749685.1). Taxonomy (NCBI): domain Eukaryota; kingdom Metazoa; phylum Chordata; class Actinopteri; order Labriformes; family Labridae; genus Semicossyphus; species Semicossyphus pulcher. The sequence goes on from NW_027211693.1 coordinate 20,604,275, forward strand.
AGCTCGCTTCTCTGCGCCGCCGGCCTCAGGGTGCAAAAGCCTGATGGGGTCCCAGGGATGTACATGTTGTGGTGGTAGTCGGGTGGTGGGTGAGGGTGAGGGTGGGGAGGGATGGATGGCTGCTGCTGCTGGGGAGGAGGTGTGCAGCGGGGAGTCCAGGGCCGAGAGGGGACCCCACTGGTTGAAGGAGACATCTTATAGTCTGTAGTGTAGCATAGATAAGGAGCAAGGAGAGGAGAAGCAACTACTTAATTATGCAATATTGACTTTATACTGCAGTGTTGCTTTTATTTGCATAGTGCTTTTCTAGAAAAGGAAAAGTGCTTTGCAATCTCAAACAATAAACAATGACACAACAGAAGAAGAAGTCTGCAACAGAAATACAAAACTAGAGACATAAAGATGCTTATTTAGGTGGTCGTTGAGATGAGTTACAACTACACCAACAAATTATTCACGGTTAATGAAAGGAAAACAGAGTGTCAATACATAAAAGCATGGAGTGTGTTATATACAGTACTTGTGTTTGGGAGTCCATAACCTGCAAATGAACATGTTACCATAAATAAGTGCAGTTGGGGTGAATCTGGTCACCCTCACCTTTCATGCCTCTCATGTGAGTTCCCCAGGTCCAGTACTGTCCAGGTGCCATGGAGGTGACGTAATTCTCTGGGTCTGCATGCATGGCCTTACGCATGAGGGTGCCATCCATGTTGATAGAGTTATAGCTGCAAAAAGCAAGAAACCAATCTGTAATGATCGCTATTTACTCTTATGTACATTCACTACCTATGGACATTGGCTAGACAAAGGTCAAAGGTGAAAAATTGTACCTTTTAATGGAGGAGTTCTGATTCTTTGTGAGGGTCCAGTCTGTGTTTGGCTGCTTCAGCTGCAAGAAAAAAACAGTTTGACACACTTTAATGTAGACCTAATAAAAACGATTTCATAAATGTAAAGACAGATAGAAGGGGGAAGTCACAGTCCAGGTCTATTTTGAGAAATGTCTCTCTTCAAAACAAGTTAAGACAGACAACGTCTGCTCATTCTGTCCTCGCGAATCAGTAGAGGTCAGAGATAATTGACATGAGGAGCAGTCTATCTTTGTATCCGTCCTGAAATGGAGACACGAGTCATTTTCCGTGGATCGTGACTGCCGCCCTGTGGATGTTTTGCAGAACATATTTTTTTTACGAGCGGAGGTGCTGTTGCCTTCAGCTCCGGCTCGCCTGTCACTTAGTTTTGCTTTTATCCTCTGTGGTGCAGCGGGAGGGGGTGAAGGAGAGCACCCGACTGATATTTATTCCACGTCTGAGTCTCATAGTATGGATTCCACGCTCTATTAATTCACTTGAAATTGTTAACAAGGAGAATGCGACGTAAGCGTATTATTAGAATCGGTATTCAAAATACACCCCTTGCCAAGTACGCACAAAACCAATTAGAACCCCACCGGGATGAAACGAAACATGATTTTAATCTTCAAAGGAAACCGTGCCAGGGAGGAAATTAAGAAAATTACACACGTCATTGTTTTGTGGATTTTATGCATCATTTTACATTAATATTTGCCTGACGCTCCTCGAGCAAGGTTTTTAATTAAAAGTCTCACAGAGAGCCTTGCAAAGTTTACGATCCTTGCAGCTGTATATGCACAACCCAAGAGAGTACAACACGCATATACACGCGTTCACGTGCACGCACCTGTCCTGTGTGTCTTACACGCCTGAACGTGTGTTTAATCCTTCTTTTCACCTTCATTTAATAAGCAGGCCTACTATGTGCTTGCTTTGTGTAATGCTCAGTGATTTCCCTTTTAGATTTAATGTGTCACTGACGACCTCGCGAGGACTATACGCAGAGGGACACCAATTAACGGCAGGAAGGACACTTTCTCCTGAAGGAGCATAGCTGCAGGCGGAACAATCTCCGTGACCTCGACATCCCCCTTGTGGCCAGAGGTGTGTGTGCCAGTGACCGAGGTGACATTTGTCAGCCTGGTGGAGTCTGGTATCAGGAGTCTCTCTCACTCTGCTTTTCAATGAAAACACGGAGAGGACAATGGGCATTACGCGCATATTTCCGGTCTGGTTCCCCGTCTATTAGGATTAGAAAACACTGGTGTATAGATCCTGCCTCCGTAAACTCCCTTTCTCCTCGTCTCCTTCCTCCCCCCTGCTTCTATTCACCCCTCCTCTCCCCAGCCTTTGCTCGACAAATATGAAGCTTCTCTCTCTCTCTCTCTCTCTCTCTCTCTCTCTCTCTCTCCCCTCGCATTCAGAGGACAACGCTGGAGCCGATCTACAGGCGGCCCACGTCTCAGTCCAGCCATGTCCTTGCACCCCCCCTCTCCCTCTCCTTGCCCCCTCCCCTCTCGGTGTCCTCTCCCCTGTCTCCCCCCAAAAACCGGCCATTTGCCATTTTTCATCAATAATGGACAGCCCCCCCTTGCGAATACGCCACATTGTGTGTAGTATAATGGTTCGGCTGCGCGTGTGCCCTTGAGGCATAGTTAGTGAGGTTATCTGTCCTGTATTGTTAGTTTGAGAACAGGAAGGCGTGTCGCAAAGCTCAGTGGTCGAACGGGAATTGTCTGAAAGCAAGGCAGATATAATCAGACTGACACTCACCTTGTCCGTCATAACCTTGACTTTTTGTTCGAACTCAGGTACATGCCCTGAAGCGTGAGCGCGCGTGTGCGTGCGTGCGTGTGTGTGTGTGTGTTTGTGCGTGTGTGCGTGTGTGTGTGTGTGTGTGTGTGTGTGTCCTCTGGTAGTATAAAAAGTGTGTGGCAATGACACAGGAAGATTTAGGTCATAAAGTACTATAATTAAAGTAATAATTTATTATAAAAAGCGTCTCTGCGTGTCTTTTAATTAAAAAAAAGTCTCATTATGACACCTGGAAATATTCCGACTGAATAGAGGAGTCAACTTAATCTCCACTTCCCCTCACACAGTAATTGATATCTCACTTCAGTCTATACAGATGATAAGACACGGTTCGCGCACAGCATATGCTCCCTGCAAGACAGGGTTTAACACTTTCATTAACATGTCAATTAAAATTTAATCTCACATCGTCTCATTTCATTACCCGTGCGCCAAACACTAGGCTGCAATTAGGATACATTATTGACATGATTATAATAACAGTAGGCACAACATACTGTGCAGACACTAAGAGCAGAGGATGGCTGTGTCTTCGCTCAGTTTTTGCTCAAGTTGACTTTAATCAGTCTGGCGTGATGCGTGATTTGACCTTCATGGGAGAATGTCACAGTCTAGATTCTAATCAGATACAGAACTCAGATGGGTTTAGTTGTGACAGTGATGTTATTTAAATGAACAACATGATCCATTGTTTAGTAAACTGTACGCTATTTTCTCTGTACCTCGTTGGGAGTAGTTGCTCCGTTGTTCACAGACGCGCTCCGGCTCTGCGCGTTCCAAGAGTTCTCCGCGCTCTTCGCCTCGTTGTTCCTCGGCGTGCTGCCGGGGCTGCACGGCTTCAGAAACATAAAGTCACTTTTGGCAGATTCGGGAGTCAGGCACACTTTGTAGCAATATGACTGAGAGAGGCTGCTGTTTCCGTTCACCTCCATACAGTTCGTGGGCACTTTGGCTGCGGAGGAAATCTGCAGGTTGAGGTTGGATTTCTTGAACACCTCCGGGGGCGGATCGGGCTGAAAGCCCCCGCAACAGCAGCAGGCGAACGGGGGGAGGTTGTACCCGCTGAGCGTCTCCCTGTCCTTGTAGCACTTGACCGCAGCCAGCACGATAATTGCCACCAGGAATATTAAAGATATTGTGCTCAGTGACACGATCAAATAGAGAGCGAGGTTAGAGGGGGGCTGTGGGCTGAGTGTGAGATCTCCGAAATCTGACAGCGACTCGGGCACGCTGTCTACCACTGTGAGGACAATGGAGACGGTGGCGGAGAGCGGCGGCTGCCCGTTGTCCTTGACTAATATCACCAGCCTTTGCCTTGTTGCGTCTTTTTCCACTAACCGGCGAATAGTCCTGATTTCTCCCGTGTACAGAGCCACGCTGAACAGCCCCGGGTCTGTAGCCTGCAACACCTGATAGGACAGCCGGGAGTTCTGCCCTGCGTCCGCGTCTAAAGCCGTTATTTTGGTAACCAGGTACCCAGCGTCTACTGACCGCGGAACCACCTCTGTGGCCACGCTGCCGTTCTTGGGCAGCGGAGAAACAATAATAGGAGCGTTGTCGTTCTGGTCCAAGACAAACACGTTCACTGTGACATTACTGGCGAGAGGGGGGAAACCAGCGTCCTGCGCCTGAACCAGAATCTGAAAGTTTCTAAGTTGCTCATAATCAAAGGAGCGCAGTGCGTAGATGTTGCCGTTGTCGGAGTTGATTGAGACATAAGTGGACACGGGCATGCCCTGAATCTGACCCTCGAGAATAGAATAAGACAGATAGGCGTTCTGGTTAGAATCGGGGTCGAATGCAGTCACAGAGCAAATGGAAGCGCCGGGGGCATTATTCTCGGTCACATAAACAGTGTACGAAGGTTGAGAGAACCGCGGGGGGTTGTCATTAATGTCAGACACTTGCACGAGGATGGTTTTCCTGGTCGAGAGGGAAGGAGAGCCCAAGTCTCGCGCGGTGAGGGTGATATTGTACTCGGACACCGCTTCCCTGTCCAGAAACTCGCTCGTCACCAGAGTGTAGTAGTTTTTAAAAGATGAGTGGAGCTGAAAGGGGACGTTGCTCGGGATTTGGCAGTCAACATTCCCGTTCTCTCCCGAGTCCCGGTCCATGACGCTGATAACAGCTATCACAGTGCCAGGCGGCGCGTCTTCCTGGACAGGAGTGGAGACTGATGTGAGGATGACTTCGGGCGCGTTGTCATTCACATCCAGGATGTCCACCAGCACTTTACTGTGCACGGCCACAGCCGATGGTCCCCTGTCCTTAGCCTGCACATATAGCTCATACACACTGGCTTTCTCATAGTCCACAATGCCCTTCACTCGTATTTCACCTGTGTAGGGGTCCACGTTGAACAGTTCTCGCACCTTGAGCGGTGCGTGCCCGCTAAACGCGTAGGTCACCTCACCATTCGAGCCCTCATCCAGGTCCGTGGCGTTCAGCTTCAGCACCTGCGTCCCCCTCGGTGCGTTCTCCACAAGGCTCGCCCGGTAAACTGAGCGGTCAAACACGGGCACGTTATCATTGGCGTCTAACACCGTGATAGTTATCAGTGCTGTCCCGGAGCGTTCCGGTGACCCCCCGTCAAAGGCTGTGAGAACCATCTCGTGCTTTTTCTGCTGCTCTCGGTCCAGTGGGGTGTCCAGCACGAGCTCAGCAAACTTGCTTCCATCATTGCGCGTCTGGATGTTCAGTACGAAGTGCTGGTTTGCGCTCAGCTGGTAGGAGCGCAGAGAGTTGGTGCCCACGTCCTGGTCCTGTGCGCTCTCTAACGGGAAGCGGGAGCCGGGCGCAGCCGACTCTGTGATGTCAAGATTAAACTCGCTCCACGGGAAACTGGGGGAGTTGTCATTCACATCTAAAATCTCCACTTCAACTCTGTACAGTTCTAAAGGGTTTTCAATCACCACTTGTAAGTGTAAAAAGCAGCTCGGGCTTCGTTCACACAGCTCCTCTCTGTCCATCTTTTCGTTGACGAAGAGGATGCCATTCTCCAAGTTCACTTCTAAATACTGCTTCTTTGCGCCGGAGACTATACGGAACCGCCGGGCTGACAGCTTGGCCACATCCAAGCCCAGATCTTCGGCGATGTTGCCCACAAAAGCTCCATGCTCCAGCTCTTCGGGGATGGAGTACCGAATTTGTGCAAGAACCAAGTCCACTACACAAGCACACAGAAGCAGGCATATAACGAGCCCAGTCACTGGTACCCAACTGCCTCTGGAGAGTCTGTGATCCATCTCAGCTGCGTGCGTAAAATCACCTCACCCAGACATCTCTCGCCTCATAAAGCCATTCAGCTGCACCGCTAAAAGTACAGAAAAACATAAAGTCTGTCAAAAAAAAGATTTTTTTTAAAAGTCTTTACATCTAACTTTGCAACATCTATGTGAATGGATAACTTTACTTATTAGTTAAGCCGAAGGGAAAGGAGAGGAAAGCATCTCTCTCCCTCTCTGTTGTGCTCCACGCGCAACACCGGTGGTGTGTGAACGGGGGAGGCTCGCGCTTTGATTTTCCAGTGTATTAGACACTTGGAGGAGCTGGTGGGGAGACGTGTGTGTATGTGTGTGCAGAGAGAGAGAGAGAGAGAGAGAGAGGGAGAAGAGGGGGGGGGGGGGGGGACGTAGCATCTCGCAGCTCCGTATTGGAGGACGCCGACGCGAAGTGCGCCTCTAATTACTGTAGACATTTAACCCTTTCACATCCTCTTGTCTGTTCCTCTGACCCATTAAAGAGACGGGAAGGCGTAAGTTTGACACCAGACGTCAGAGCCAGATTTGGATTAGGGGGTAAATTGTGTTGTGGGTGTCGTTTTCTAGGCTGAGTTTAACAGATGAGGCTGGACGGGGATTTGTCACGATGACCTATACAGGCACGAGAATGAAGTTGTAGCTCACATTATTTTAACTTTGATTTATTTCAACCTTCAGAGAATAATACACTATTCTCCTCGTGCCCCCCTAGTACACGTTGCACTGCTGTAAACATAAACACACAGGCCTGCGCACTGATTCGCTTTGGCTCAAGTGGACCAGTGGCCACTGCCAGAGGGCTCCTGGGATCCGCTAATGCTTTTTAATGAGAGCCCTTTGAAGATGAATGCCCACATTGCAAAAACAGTCCCATTCATTAATCATCACACACGAAATCGGGTGTTACAAAAAGAATCTTTGATGGGTCAGGATGATATTTCAATTTTAATCAACATTTAAATGAGCGCGAGCTCCATTTAAGAGCTTAAAATGATTACAATGACAATCACGAGCGGGTTAGACACACATTTAAAAGCGCATTACACGACTTTAATTCACTTAAGTTGGCGGGAACATGTATCAACACAATCAACATAAAAGCAATGTCATAAAGGCTTAATCATACTTGTCTCTAATCAGGTATTATCATTGGGATTAGATGATATCCCATAGGTGTTTACTGCGTGGAGATGACAGAGAAAAGGCGAACATGTTTTCCAGGACTGAAATCTCTCTGCAGTGGATGAAAGTCCTGTCACTGAGCTTTTTAGTTTTTATAGGACAAAGAGGACAACTCGGGCCTCTTTAGAGTGCGGCACATGTTTGTTCACATCTAATCTTTTCCCTCTTAATCCTGGTCAGTTAGACAACCACTGAGCCACAGAGAGAGAGGGAACGAGGGAGAAACTGAAGGATGCCTTTGTGGATTCGGGTTCGTCTCCACACAGACACGAGTGGCATCCTAATGTAAAGCGGTGGCTGGAAATCTGAAAGTCTCTTCTTGGGACTGACGACACAGCCTCGGCCCCCGGGCAGCGCTGGGCTTGTTAGCTGCTCAAAAAGAAGAGGAAGAAAAAGAGCGAGAAGGAGATGAGGGAGAAAGAACAAGGAACACAAATTTCTGCTTCCTAGAGGCACCGTTTTTTTTCTTTTACACAAGACGAAGTAGTTTCTGTAAAACTGCCCCAAAACCCGAGTAATCCATCCTCTGTTGTGTTTAGAGTTGGTCCTCTGTGAGACTGATCAAGGAAACCGAGCGACGTCAAAGTCTAATGATGTTTTTATCTGTTCCCAGTAAAAATCAAGAGGGACTAGTGGGAATAGTGGTTGTTTTTGACGTTTTCTTTTAAGCCAACTGAGAATAATATCTTTAGGAGTTAGGAAGTAGAGTTGGGATTAAGTTTATGTATGTTTCATGTTTTTCTCTGGCATTTAAAGAGGGAGAATAGCAAAGGTCACGACTTATTTCACAATAGAACTTCATATGAAATGATTAAAATGCTCATTGTGGAAAAAGTTGTTACATAATAAGTATCACTTTTACTTTCCCTGGGCGCAAACATTGTCCCAGACCTATCTCTCCAGCAAGCAGCCCCAGAAGTGCAACACCCTCCCCTTTTGAGGAAAAAACTCAAATCCCCAGGTTTAAATAAGCAGAAAACACAATCTGCTTGCAGACTTAACCTCAAGCAGATGGTTAAGCTTCTCCAGAAATGATTACATTTCTGGAAAAGAAAAAAATCACCACCACCAGTTCCATTGGTTTCCCCTTCTTTTTAATTAACGGAGTGAAGGATTAGTGTGCAGCTATCCGGGATCAAGCGTTCTCCGACGGAAGAATACAAATGTTTTGTGATAAATAATCCCAAAGCACTCCGGCCGCCGGTCCCTCGGTGCCTGTTACATTAACATGCATTACACGGAGCATTAAGCCGGTCTCATCCGCCCCTATCGCCTCGCTCACCCCATTGTCCGACAGGGAGACAGCCATTACTTTCTCTGAACTGCCGCTCAGCAGCCACCTGACCGTGACCTGTTACTCCTCACACTGCAGCGAGGGTCACCGGAGGAGGAGGAGGGCATGGAGGGTCAAGGCTGCTAGGACTCTAGTAGATGGAAACTTTTCATTTATTATTTTTACACGCGTAGAAATAAACAAACATATGTTTATTTATTTATTTTTTTTCAAGTGATTTCAGTTCAGCAGGTAAAGGCTGTGTTTCATTTGACCCACAGCGTGCACGAGCCAGGAATCTCCTTATTTCATGTGTGATCTGATGGCGCCATCTACTGGGTGCGGGTTGTTAGTGTAAAAACGTGTGGAAATCATAAGTAGGCTCATTTTAATCATGGTGTCATCTCTCAGCAACAGGATGTTGAGTTTTTAAAAAAAGGCCTGATAAATAAAAAAAAACATTCAACAGAAAAATCAACTCAACTTTATTTATACAGCACCTTTCATACAAACATGCAGCCCAAAGTGCTTCACATAAACAGAGGGGTTATTTCCCCTCTGAAACAATACCATTTTAAAAGACTAAAAAAATACAACAGTAAAAACACAAAATGACAAGCGTCCAGCAATTTATTTTCTAAACTGCAATTAAGCCAATTGTGACAAGTGACGTTTCTTCATTAAACATATCACTTGCTATTACTGATTGGTAATCACTTTATATCAGTTTTAATTATAGCCAGGGAAAGGAGCTGAGGATTCATAACTAAATGAGACACGCCTGAGTAACGATTATAGTTTTACATATAGCATTTTTAAACATGTATCAAATCTGATATAACATCCTGTCCACATGAAAACAAAGCTAAACAAAGTGAGAGCGAATTAATGACTTGTGTTACTGAAGATGCATTTACTATAAGTCCTCCCTTCAGGCTACATCTATCAATGGGAACAAATAGTAGAATAGAACAAGCAGTGAGAGTCTGTCAGTGAGTCAGTGAAACACGTCATCAAAATAAAACACAAACACAAAGTGGGAAAACGCAGAGAAAGCTCATTAACTGACAAACCCTGAGGCAACAATCAGGATTTGTCAATTAAGCGTTGTTGTCACTTTGTGTCCATCAGAAGTCTGTAGTGTCTTTTGCCTTGTTCTTTATCTGCGGTCTTAGTGCGCCATCTACCGGATATTTATCGGCACAACAGTTGCAATAAATGAAAACACCATGCAGTGAAAGTAAAGTGTGCCTATTTTGTATTTGAAAGTAGATTTCTGACTCATTCCAAATCTGTTTAAATATTTCCACAATTAGTAAGATTATTTTTTATATTGTTTCATTATTTACGGCTGCATATCTGGTGCATATAGTCTTAAGCATCATGTTTACTCTCCTTTGTAGAGGTCGAGTGAGGGACTAAAATGTTCTCTTTTCTGTCCTGCTAACATTTCTCTGACAAATAAAACAACCAAACAAACAGCTTCAATAAATTCAATCTTATTGTCAGTAGTCTCGGAGACTATAACGATTGTGTGTCAGAGTGGCTCATTAGACGATCTGACACATGATAGACAGTGCTGCTGTAGATTTAGTACTTTTATTACACCAATAATCATGGTAGATTTACTTTTGCAAAACCAAGTGCATAGGCTGCCTGTATCAAAATACGTAGATAAACCCGCATTAATGTCAACTCTAACAATAGGACATCACCAGACAGTTTGTTGTGTAGCTCGGAATTGTCGACCAGCATTGACTTCTTGTAGAAACAAAAGATAACAGTCAAATGTTAATGATCAGTCCAGACGATGCTTTAAATAAATCAGCCCATTTGACAAAGTTGTGATCATTTCTCCTTCCTTATATTTCAGCGCATAATGGTGCTTTTCATTTTCTCACTGGAGTTTAATTCCTGTGACAGACAGCAGCTAAAACTATAACACATCGTGAAACACTGTGCACATGTTGAGAACAGCGACTCCTACTGGAGACATACTGGTATTTCCGAGCTGCTCTCACGCGCCCTTAACAAGACCTACAGTGGGTATTATTTCACCGGGAAAATACGACATGATCAGAACAGTGGAAATGTGTTCTTATGACTTTTTTAAAGCCATATTCTGAGTTTACAATGCAGCACTTATCACATTCTAGCATAAGCCAAGTGAGGACTCAAGGTGTGAGCTTCAGCTCTTTAGTATCTTGACTCAGTAGTACGTTACTTCTCCACAGACAAAACTGTCTTTTGTGGTAATCCTCTTTTCCCTGTACTTTTAATGGGCATGGGTTATTGTCTCACAGGGGATAAAGGAAAATGCACCGGACAGCGCCCATGGTTGAACCCTTCAGCCCGCGGACCGTTGGGTAGAAACTGGAACGTAAGAAGTAACCATTGAGCTAAACCGGTGCGTCATACAAAGGAGTACAGCGTGTTTAAATACTTGAGTGAGTTACTGCAGCCTTTATAACCGGAATTCAGTCAAAAGTAAGAAATGCGTTTAGCAGCTCGTGATGTCTAAACACAGAGCATGTTTATTAAGAGACAGAAACTTGAAGAAACGCGGTTGAAGATTAAGAGCAGGTTGACGGGCTGGAGTCACACAGGTGCTTCTGATCAGGTAAGCTACTACAGGTCATGTGGTGTACGGTCACTAAACCTACAGCCTTGGTCTTTTATATTTATTTAGTGGTATAGGCCAAATTAGATTGTTCAGAGTGAACAGTGATTTGTCACTGTACTGTTTTTACTATAATGTATTATCTTCTTTTTTTGATTAGCCTCCCAAACCCGGATGTTCCACTTGAATTTAAGTAGATTCAGGAGATAGATTCAATATTGAAAAAAAATTGTATTTGCCACTTTATAAAAAAAGTCACAAACACTTTAATATTCGGCATAATAAGGAAAAAAACTTGATGGAGATACCCATAAGTGATAAAGACAGATGTACTGCCACCTGAGGACCAGAGTTCCAGACTCTAATGATAACTGAGCTCCATTTGCCGAAGACTTTACTGTAGGCATATGTATGAGTTGTTTATGTGTGTTATTTTCCTTTACTCTGATGTGTGTGTGAGTGTAAAATGAGTGTGCTTGTATGGCCCTGAGATTATGTGGAGCAGATGTGGCTCTGTGTGTGTGTGTGTGTGTGTGTGTGTGTGTGTGTGTGTGTGTGTGTGTGTGTGTGTGTGTGTGTTTGACACGAGGAAGAGGAGGGACGTGAGGAGACAACAAAACAGAGACGTCCATCACTCATAAAAGTTGCATTATAAATTGGTGCGTGTGTACTGTTCAGTGTTGTACATGGTGTTAGTGATTACTCTCTTTTATTGAAGTTGCTTTCTAAGATGTGTTTTTTTTCTTATAACATGCTTTGATGTATTTTAAAGGAGAAAGACGCTCTCAGAGGGATGAAGTGCGGAAGATAAAAAGAAAACGTCAGACAGCGCCCATGGTCGAACCCTCCAGCCCGCGGTCCGTAGGATAGAAACTTCAGGGTAAGATGAAACCATTGAGCTAAACCGACGCACCTACTTAAGGAGCGAAACGTCTATAAATACATGATTACGTTACCACATGCAAAGACCTGCGGATAATATATCTGTGTTCGTGATTCAATTTAAAAGTAAGTTCCGTCTTTTAGCACCTTGTGTTGTTAAAAAGACAATATTAACAAAGAAACAGTGAAGTGATCAAGTTACGGATCACGTGGTCATCTTATTTGTATATCAGCTTTCATTACAACGTTTCAAAGTGATTATTTACAGGCAACATAAAATAGGACAAACGACGACATTATGATAAGAATTGGAACAACATGATGCGAATAGAAAACAACCAGTGGCACACAACGATAAAAAGAAAACAATCACAAATAAACAGGAGTTGCCTCTAAACTGTAAACACAAGCTGGAGCCTTAAGAAATCACGGCAGCCTTATAAAAAAGCTTTGACAGGGATTACTATTAAACTATAAAACGTCGGACAGCGCCCATGGTTGAACCCTCCAGCCCGCGGACCGAAGAGTAGAAACTTTTAATCGTAGGATGTAACCATTGAGCTAAACCGACGCAGCAATTGCGGAAGGACAGCGCGTATAAATACATGAGTCAGTTACAGTGCACGTGGATTACCAGCTTGTATCGTTTGTTTCCGTGATTGTATACAAAGGGAAGTGGCTGCTGCGTTTAGAAATACATGTTGTATCAAGTTAACAAAGAAAAAGAAATGTTACAGGTTCCTGGTTAAATATTAACAAGCAGGGCTGATGTGGCTGGGATCGGTCTGACAGGTGCTCCTTCCTGAACAGGTACAGATCACGTGGTACGCTTTGGTCTCCTTAACTGTTGGTATTATATACACTTTTTTTGTCTGGAAAAACATATCCTTAAAGGCAAACATACAGGACTGGAACACTTACTTCTGCTTATTTATCTTTTATATTGGCCTATCTTTAAAAAGAGGCATGGCATACCCGGATGCATCTCAGAATGACGTCACCTTTAAGACAGAAAACCTCGCATTGTCACGTTGACACAGAAACTCCACTAGGGGGAGCTAAAGACCAGTAAGAGATAGACCAGTGTACAAGTTCTACCTTTATCTCCGTGTGTGTGTACAATACTTATATACACACATGAATTAAGACCCATATATAAGATATAATATATATATATATATATATATATATATATAATATATATATATATATATATGTATCTGCTGCTCTGAAGAGCTACATGGAGTATTTATTATGTCTATATGTGTGTGCATGAATCTCCTTTACTATGATGGGTGCGTGTGTGTGTGTGTGTGTGTGTGTGATAAATGAGCGTGCATGTATGGCCCCTGAGATTATTTTGATTACTTCAGCAGATGTGACTCTGTGTGTATGTGTGTGTGTGGGGGTGTGTGGGGAGGTGAGACAGAGAGGGGAAGTGAAGAGACAACAAAATACAGAGACGTGATGAAAGGCAGGGTGACTTCCACCTGCAATTAGCCTCACCTCATCACTCTCTGCAGTTTCCAAACCAACCCGCTGAACTCTGTCCAGAGTGTCACCACGACGTCTATCAGAGAAAACAAACAGAGAAAACGAAAATGTTCGGTCGAGAGGGAAGGTGGGAGGTCGCACTAGATAGAGGATGCAAGAAATCATAGGGAGGCCGATAAGAGGAGACAAAGAAGGGAAAATGTCACAGACACACGGTAGCAGAGCAGGCAGTGAAGTGATAGGAAAATGAAGAGCAGGGACGGGGGAAGGAGAGGGAGGAAAAAGAGGGAGAGAGAGAATAGAGGGTTTCGTCCACATGCTCCTCAGCTGTGTAAACTGAAGGTCTCTGCTGCTTCTCGGATTCCCCCTGAAGAAGGGGGATATTTATAGGAGGCTGGCAGTCGCAGTGAATGGACCCTTGCTCTGTCACACCCACTAATATTATTATTATTACTTTATATGCGCAAAAATGGAAAATGTCAGCAACCTGAGAGGCCTGCAGAGACAGTGTGTGTCTCACTCCCTGTTACTGTATGTGTGTGTGTGTGTGTGTGTGTGCGCCTCATGTTCGTGAGAAAGTGTCTGTTAGTGGGACGTAGCATTTATATGAAACGGGCAAAGGAAAGAAGCAAGAAGACAGAGTTCGAGAAGGAGCAGAAAAACAGGCAGAAGTTGGCATGTATCGGGGGGTGTAACGTGATCTCCTGAACTTATTAGAGCTGTCAAATAGTGAGAGAAAGAGAGAGTGAGAGAGAAAGAGAGAGAGAGGTGGAGCAGGGCTAGACAGACACAGACATGAGCACATATTCCAACTCCAGATTATAAGATTCCCGCAAGTTGCAGACGTGTTGAAACAGACTACACACACACATTCACACACAGGTCCACGTCCACCTGGTAACAGATGCAAACTCAGGCACACATGCAGAAACACAAACAGTCTGATAGACATAACAGAGGTGCACGCGCATGCACTCATGCTGGGGAGAGAGGAAATTCCAGAGGGAACAGGTGGGAGTGGCGATAGCAATCTATCAGGATGACTTTGATCTTCCCCATGCCTCTGTCACCACTGCTGAAATACTCTGGATGGATCAGGGCCCTCTCCAATTAATCATAATGTGCATGCACACGCCAGGATGGAATAACAGCACCACACCAAAATACTTGCAAAGCAGAGTTGTGGATATGTTGGAGTGAGTACTTACAGGTTGTAAGTGCACAGTGGAAATACTTTTTAATGCATCATAATGCCAATTGTCTGTTTGTCTACCCACGCCTTTTGATTTGTGTCCAAAGTAAAGCGGAAACACAGGATCAGTGGCATCTCTCTCTCTCTCTCTCTCTCTCTTTTAGAGCTGTGTTCAATGAGAGAAAGCGATCTGAAGGGGGCAGTGTTGAGAGAAGCTCCAGGGAGTTAGTTGTGCTACACCTGAACCATCAGATACAACATCATGGGAATATTTGGGCTGGAAAGGTGAAGAAATCATCATTATCAATACAGTGAAATTTAAACAATAAAAGACATAATTTCTCTTGATCGTCGACAGCATGTTGTGATATCAGGGAGGGAAGAATAAACACGAGGAAGGGAAAAAGGAAAAGAATAGGGAGACAGAGAGGAGACGGAGACATGGCTCTGGCACAGATGAAGTGTTTACTGAGGACAGAAGTCAAAGCTCAAGCGTGTGTGTGTGTGCGAGGGTGTGTGTGTGTGTCCCCTCAGGATGACCTTAATATAAGGGCACATTAAACAAACTAATTCAGCAAATTTCTCATCAAAAGAAAATAAAATAAATAATCGTCGTATTATCAGCCAAGAGTGTGTGTGTGCGTGTGTGTGCGTGTGTGTGTGTGTGTGTGTGTGTGTGTGTGTGGGTGAGTGCCAAGGCTGAGAGTGGAGAGCCCCCGCCTCAGGGGCCACAAAGACAGTTGATTGACAAGCCACATGAACATGAATGTGCCTGTGTAACCCTCTCCGTACCAAATCCTCATAATCACACCACTTCTCCTCTTTTGTCCCTCCTCCCCACCCATTCCCCTCCTCATCCTCCGCACCCTTCTCCCAACCATCCCTCCTTTCCTCCCCTTCTCCATTTCCTCCAGGTCTTTTTTATTGGGAGGCCGGGCCTTCTATTAATGACCCCCTGGGTAATTAGCTACTTTAAAGCATAAAAAGTCATGAATGGAGGCCTGCCCATGAACAGGTTTGCACATAAACACATTGGTCAGCTCACAGAGCGCGCTGCGCGGCCAAAACATGAGCTGCAATCGTGAAAACATGCAAGGAGGAAAAAAGTCAATCGTGACGGAAACCGTTTGCAGAAATTATTCATTTCCCTCCTTTTTTATGTTTTCCTTGTGCTGACTGTACACCCCTCCCTCTCCCCAGCCTCCCTCTTTCACTCTCACTCTTTCCCTCTTGCACATTCCTCTCCGTTTTGCATATCACTAACCCCCCCTCCAACCTTTGCACTATACCTCACCATTTTTAAAACAACTCTCCTTCCCCCTCTCATTCTCTCTCCCTCTCTCTCTCTCTCTCTCTCTCTCTCCACCTCATTCCCGCCCTCCCCTCACTACCTGACATTGTGGCTCGATGCCCAATGAGTCACACCTCTGCTAAAATCATCAGAGATGGAGGGAGGGAGGAGGGGATGAGGGAGGGAGCAAAAGAAAGAAATCGTCAGGGAGAGAGAAAAAGCAGGAGAGTATGACAGAGAGAAAAATATAGAAAATAAAAATGGGAGGAGAGAAAGTTAGAGAGGCAGAAAGAGGGAGCCTCCGGGGAGAGAAAGGAGCATAGAGTGCGTTTAACTTTTTGACTCCAGTAGTCAGTGTGTGCTTGTCAGTAACAGTTAGCCTGTAGACAACAACACTTTCCACACGCTGCTCAGGCGCACACATGCATGCACGAACACACACGCACACACCAGCATAGCCACACAATGACATCGTGCATAAGCCCACCTGCATGCTCTGCAGCACACACACACACACACACAAACACACAGCAATCAGACATGCAAACAAACCAGAGTAGAAAGTGTGGCTGCAGCCCTGCCTCTCTGCATCAGCCTCCCCCACCCTCGCTTGCCGTTGCCCTTGGATACCACACAAACACTCCCTGTTGGGCAACACTGGGAGTCAAGAGAGGACGTACATGGGTCACACACCTCCCCTTGAGTTTGAAAGCAGTTATGTACGAGGATGAGTGTGAGTGTGTTTGTGCATTTTGTGCATATGTGTCAGCCGCGAGATGCATTGATGTGGAGAAATGTTCCCGTTCACCAAAAACAAGTTAAATTGGCGCTTAATTCAAAGGTGTTGCACTGACAAATGATTGATGGAGGGAGCGAAGAAGTATGTGAGCAACAGTGCTTTAAAGAGAGGAGAGATAGATGAGCTTACATGATGCAGAAAATGTGCACAAAGTCAAAGTGGGAGGATTAATTGTAGGACGGACAAGTTTTGTTTACTACAGTGAGTCTCCCTCGTCCTCTGATTTCACTCGTGACGACCCTTTTTCCTGAGCTGTGACCTTGGCTTGCTGGTCACAGTGGGGGCGAGGCTTTAACGAGACTTGTGTTTTATGAACCCGGAGGGAGCTCTGCAAGCTGTGCGGATGTTGCTGCGTGCCACGTGCCTGTCATCATTCAGCTGTGTCGTTTTTGAACTCTTCTCTCCCTCAGTCAAACAAGCTTATGCATCTGACAGGCTGATTCTTTTTGATGTTCAATCGATAGGTTTGTTGAAAAGTAAATCAATCAGTCCGACAATCAATTGTTTTTTCCGTCTTTAAGATCCTGGTGTTGGCTTATCACCACGTGTCCAGATGGAAGGGAACCAAGTGGGTTTCATGTTTCCTTTATCTTGGGTTTTACACTCAGGGATTCGTTTTGATTTTAGGGAAACTGAAAGACTCCAGCTGAAGACTCTTTAGTACCTCTACAAATGGCACAATCTATGCTGCTTTGATGGGGTCAATCCTAACCGAAGCCCCGGGCTTAGGAAGCGGAACAGGCCTTTACCCATAGCTGTAATGTTTTTAAAGCCATACCAGCCAGCCACAAAGCTCCCTTTGCCCTTTGTACAGAACACACCAGACAAAACCTTGGAAGCCTTCCACTGCAAAGCACATTCCCAAAGTATTTCTCTTTTCTTCTTTTTACAAGTGTGGGATGAGGTCGAACAACAATTACGGTAAAATGTGACTAATATGTCACAGACATACTGGTGTGTTTTTTTCTAACCTGCTCTTTCTTTTTTTTCCCTTTTCCATCCATCCTTTTCTCTCTTCCTGAGAATTCTCCCCTTCACTTCAAACCCCTGTAATTACAAACAAAAGCGCTGACTCTTCTCCAGCTGAAACAATGATAATGATGGAGAGTAGTAAGTGTGAGTGTGTGTGCGTGTATGTGTGTGTGTGTGTCTTCATCAAAGCAGCGTTGACGTTGATGGGTGTAGAGAAATATGTGGAGGACAGAGAGGATTAACACAATCTGGGCATGAAGCCCCGCAACTGAGAGAATAATGTGTGTGTGTGCGTGCGTGTGTGTGTGTACATATGTTGACTCTGTCTTGATAGCAACGATCCAACACACAGCTGCTCCCTAAGCTTGGCATTTAAATGAGGCAAACAGACACTTGGAGTAAATGGAATACAGACATTGGCGGCGACAACACAGACAGATAGAGGAGATCTGAGGAGCAGGTCGCACTTATTCTTTGGGAATTAAAGGCTTTAAAACAACATAATAGTGATCTGAATACAGAGCGTGTGTAAGGTAGAGAGGGTGAGGTGACCTTAGGGATTATATGTCGCCTTAAAAAACTAAAAGATGCACTTGAAAACAGAGGGCCAACACGTCCTTTGTCGTCTCTGGACTTGTCACACTCTCCTACCAGATCCTGAATGTTCAGCCGAACAACGCAGAGTGTGTGTTGCCGTAGTATCTAGGCCACATGTATGCACGGTTGCGAGGTAGAGAGAGTGTGTACCGCCTGGTTGTGTTTGGAGCGAGCCCAGGCCAGAGGAGCTCAAAGCGCTGAATGTCATCATCAGAGCTGTCGGAGAGCCAAGCAGTAATCACACCCAGATCACCTACACACTCACGCCAACTTACAACACCAGTCACCCCAGAGTGGTGTGTGTGTGTGTGTGTGTGTGTGTGTGTGTGTGTGTGTGTGTGTGTGTGTGTGTGTGTGTGTGTGTGTGTGTGTGTGTGTGTGTGTGTGTGTGTGTGTTTGACAAAAAAAAAAAGGGAGACTGATTGAAAGGGAGAAAGAAAACGAAAGACAAGAAGTATATGTGCATGCAGCAAGTATGCATCCTGTGTTACTGTAAAAATGTGGTCATAGTGTGAGCAGTGAGTGAGTGAAGGCTGTGAATGTGTGTGCTGGAGAGGAGGGTGTATTTTTTCTCTCCTCTTTCTTCCTCCCTCTCTCCATGTCAGTCTTATATCCCAGCCCTCTATTTTCCATTTTTACATGCAGCTCCAGATGTGAAGGCAGTGAAATATTAAATTACAGAAATAGGCTTGTTTCTGCACTTTGGCTGTATCAAAAACAACCCAGCCTCTGCTCGCTCCTGACCTGACACACACACACACACACACACACACACACACACACACACACACACAAACACACACACACACACAGGCACTCTCACACTTTGATAATCACATTTCAAACTGACGCAAAGAAGATGAAAGCAGCAAATGACTTACATATTATTTTATATCAACTCATAAACTGTTAATTTTTGAGTACAGAATCCCCATAAACACAGCATCAGAGTCACGCACCAACCTTCACTGCTGGATCTTGGAGCTCTTGCAAGTCCATTTAAACACTTCTACAGTATAACAACATATAAAAATACTAGTTTGAAGAAAACTTACGGAGGTCAAAAGACGATTGTCCCAAAGCCCTGAGACACAAGTGAGAAAAACGCGTCTCGATCAATTTATTTTTAACATCTAATCTAGTTTTTATTTTCTTCTGTTTTTAACTTAAAAAAGGTAGAAAAAAGTTTATTTTTTTCCAGAATTCTAAATACCTTTTTTCTTTCGGTGAAACAGGTGGAAAAATGTTTTTCCCTGAGACACAAAAGTTTTGCCAGGATACATTTTCCAAGATATTTGTTCTGCCATCTGTAAACAGCTGGAAAAAAGGCTTTCCGTCAGAAAAAAAGGTTTTGCCTGGATCTGTGAAAATAAATGCAGGTAAATAACAGTTTTTTTTTCTTGCGGATAATAATATTTCATGCCCTGTAAACATTACATGAAGTAAATTAATAATTGTAATAGTTGCATAATGTATATTGTTTGTTAGAAAGCAATTTTCATTACTGTAATGTCCTTTTGTCTGGAAAACATTTGTAGCCAGAAGAAAGGCTGGTCAAGTAAAAAGTCTTGTTGAGAACACGTGGGTCAAAGTGCTCATAACTTTAAGGAACTGAGAAATATCAAACTTCATTTCACCTGTTTTTTCAATAATAAACAAAAGATTTGGAAAAGGGATCATTTTTTTACTCACCTCTTAAGGCTTCTGTACAGTTTTCTTACAAACCTTTTTAACAGAAGGTTTGTTTTATGTTGAGGGCTAATGTAAGTAGTTGATTGGAAATGAAATGGAACCAAACCCTTTCACAGAAAAACAACATATAAAACATTGTCTTACAATTATTGTCGTGCTTTTGTTGGTGTTTGTTGGTATTACTAATAACACTAACAATGGAAGTTTCCCAATGAGCCATGACTGTGTGACAGTGAGCTAAACACACCCTGAAACTGAAGAAGCTAAATGGAATTGTGCCACTAATAATATTATAACTAATAACACTTCTGGCGTTAGTTCTGCTACATGTCCTCCATGGAAAAGACTCTTTGTGATCATTATTATTCAATTAAGAAGACAAGTCACAAAAGGACGTATATTTGGAGCGTGTGTTTGCTTGATTCATTTGTCTGATTATCTCTCATTATCAGTCAGCTGTGCTGGTTCAAATTTGCTTCACCTACTTTATCTTCACCTCGCTATACACCCGTGGTTCTGGACCCAAAAGTGGGTCGCGGAGCTGTTTTCAGTGGGTCGCGGCTGTGTGCTAGAAAGAAAAAAGTTGTGGCAATAAGTCTATGCTGCGCTTTTATTTTGAAGGACATGGGTTTCCTGTGATGTGCGTACAGTAGTAGTGTAGTTTAATCACACTCCATGTATCCAGTGATTGTACAGGAAATATGTTCCTCTTATGCACTGCTGGTCATTTTGCTTGACTATTATACTGTTGTGTGTTGTGTTGTTGACATACTGCGATGTTTTGTTCCGTCTCAGGTCCAAACAACACAATTTTTTGTTAAATAAATATGAATGGTTCCAGAAGTTTTGGTGGCGATTTGTCATTAAAGAGGTGCTGGTGGGTCCTGAGGCGAGACCAGTTCCGCCACTGCTCTACACCATTCCCAAATGTAGGCGATGAGGGTTAACCTAAAACCCAGACAGATGTAAATCTTTATATTTCCCAGATTTCCCCTGTTTGAAATAAGATCAGAATCTAATGATTAAAACAGTTAGTGCGATCGGAACATAATCAGACTAAGAATACGCTGTATGATGGGTTACAGCTAGTTATGCTTAACCTTAGTCTTAGACTCGCCAAGGGGCAGTGAAATGACAAGTAGCATGACATCTTTGGAACATTTTGCATGTCCCATTCACAAAGTTTTCAGACAGACATGCTCACAGGTTAGCTGAGACTGATCATGAAGTCAGTGAAGACAGATTAAACAGAACAAATAACCTTTAATACACAAACATAACACTGATTATTTAACACCCCTTTTTACAGACATTGTACCCACTCCATCTGCTGTTGCTGCAGAGAACGACTCCTGATTACACAGCAGACAACTCGCGGGCCTCACAGGTACATATAGCATTACTAGCTAACATTACAATGTTAAAATATCCCCAAAAATATCCATTAGCCCCTCTGCACATATTGTTCTGAATGTGCAGCCCCCTGCTCACCTCCTCCATAAACCCTGAGCCATCCCGTGGATACACACGACTCACTGATTGAGTGTAGACAACCTGATAGCAGTTTAGGATCACAGTAGAGTTAACACACTGTCAAATGCCATGCAATGAGCACCTCAACAGGGGACAGATGAGAGTAACATGTGAGCGTATGCTGGGCATGTGTATGTCTGTGCATAGTATATGAGAGGGGCGAGTGTGAAGTGTGTGTCTCTCCTGAGTGTGTATGTGTGTAAGTGAAGTGTGTATACGTCTGTTTGTGTGTGTGTGAGGGCTACCCTGCTCAGGGCATTGACTGAATTGTTTCCACATGTGTCTTAACGCAGAGTTCTGGGCGGGTTTGGAGGACAAGGGAGGAGAGGGGGCTGCTATAGTTGGTGGTGGTGGTGCTGGTGTTGGTGGGGAGGGGGGTCAGGTTTCATAGCACCATGCAGCACATCTGGGTTGCAAGAGCAGAATTAGATTTCCCACGACTGAAAACACACACTCACATGCGTCTGCACACACCTTGATAAACCACGATCAGTACACAAACATCTGTGATGTGTAAACAACGAGCGCGTGCACGTCCACCACATCCACCGCTGAACACGCGCGCACACACACTCGGCTACCGCACACATTGTACAAGCAGCTACACAGCTTCTCATTTATGTTATGCAAGTGCTGCTTATTGTCTCACGCTCTGTTGCTTTTTAACCCTGCCTTTTCATATCCTGAACACACACACACTCTCATGCATGCCCACACACACACACACACACACACACACACACACTCAAACACCACTTCTTCCCTGGCACAGCTGTCCCAAATGCTGCGGGCACACGGGCGTTTCACTGGCACGACACATGGAAGGAAAATCTGAATGTGTTCTCACTAATCATTCCCCTATTCCACCCAGCGAGCGAGTGAGAGAGAGGAGAGAGAGAGATGTGGACGGCTAAAGGATGAGGACAGCCAAGTGCAGGGACTGGACGACCTGTATAGCAGGTGTTGAAAGGTGAGGAGGCAGGAGACAATGTGAGTGTCAGAGCGAAAGGGCGAGAAGAAAGAGAGAGTGACAGAGCGGGATAAAAGCAGGTTAGAGGTGAATGGAAAGGGAAAGCTGGTGGGAGGGAAAGAGAGAGAGAGAGAGAGACGGAGTGAGATGGGATAAATGGGGGTATGCCAGTTCCATAAATGTTTAATTGCCAGCAGGTTTATTCATGTTAAGAGAAAGAGAGCAGAAGAAAGAGAGAGCTTAAACAGTACAAAAATCTGTCTAGAGCCCCCAAATCTAATTTACACAACAAACAGAGAGAGGAGAGAAGAGAGGGGGGGAAAGAAGAAGGGGAAGACATGAGGGGGGGGAGTGAACGAGAAAAGGAGAGGGAGAAAAATGCTAATTGGCTACAGTTGGGCATGTCTGGCCTGAGATGAAAGAGGGAGAGGACAGAGAATGAGGGAGCAGGAGGGAGGGATGAGGAGTGAAGGAGACGAGGAAGAATATGGACTGATGGACGGACGGATGGGAACACACGTGGATGAAACATCACTTAATGTGTTCCAGCCATTACTCTTTCTTTTCCTCCCGTAACGGTTACTCATGCGTGTGTTTCTTCCTTACAAAACAATTGAATGAATGAAAGTGAGGGTAAAATAATGTAATGCCTTTTCATTCACATAAATAACTGTAGAGAAGCAGTCCTGCTGTAAAGAATGCAGATGCTACAGCTGGAGGCCACTTCTAAACTCTCCTGCAACCTGTGAGGAAAGTGAATCCCCTCCATCTCGGCGTAATTCACAGCTGTTTTTTAAAGACATCTCTTGTGAGAAATGACTTTTTAAAACCCAATTCAAATGTCAATCACCCAACAGAGGTCGCAAACGCTTGACATGTGGTTAGCAGCTACTGTTCATCGGGCTAACCGTTGATGAGATGAGGGGAGAGTGTGGCTGCCTGGTGTTTTATTCCACTATTCCGCTCTTATTTACGCTGCAGCCGTTTTCCTCCATCTGTTGATGCATAGACTTTGAATGGAATCCACAAATGAGTCAGATCGGACTTTCCCAGCTGTGCAGAGGCTTGGCCTTGTCTGCGGCGCTGGTGAAGGGATACTGGAACTATTTTTGCTTGGCAAGTCATTCCTGAATTGAAACAACTTGTAACAAAAAAAAGAATTCTACCGGTCCCAAGCGTAAAGTGTGTCTCATCCTCTTTATGGCAGGACCCGCTCCCCCTCACATCGCTCCATTCTGTCTCTCACTCCGTATATCTCTCCCATTCTGTCTCTCATCTCCTGTTCCATCACATTTTACACCTCCTCCTCCCTGCTTCCCCTGTGTTTTCACTTATTCTTGTATTACCCATAATCCTCCTCCCCCCCCCCCACACACACAGGCCACGTGTGGAGAGCAGAGCCCAAATGCCAAAAAGAAAACATGATAATAGATCAGCATCGTCCAGAGAAAGGTCAGAGTGATTCTTGGCCCTGGCCGGATGAGGACGTGTGTGTTGTGTGTGAACCAAAGGTAGGGACATTCTTAAAAAGTCTCTCCTCGTCTTCCTCCCTCTGTAACGCAGACCTATGTCTCCAGGCTGATGCAGCATCTGTGCTTTGTTAAACATATTACTGTTACGCAAGAATCTGGGGCGAGGAACAACAACACTTGCTAAATATTTTGTTTATTGAAGTTAAAAATGCATTCAATTGTGGTCATGAATCCTGCTTGAGAACCCTTCACTCTGATTAATCATGAAAACAAAGCAGCCTTTAAAAGGAAAATAAACCCAAGGCGGGCCACTGGTGGAGAAATCGCCTTTGGTGTGTACCTGACTGGGTTTGGACTCGGGCCAAACTCGGGCCAGGAAAGCAGGTCAGGGGGTGCTGTTCAGCGGGAGATCTGTTTGGAGTCTGCTCTGTGTGTGTTTTTGTGTTTAGCGCGGTTTAGTCAGTCTCCCATTTACAAACATTTAAGGCCCTGCTGCTGCGCTGTTTCATTTTTCATTTAGTCGCAGCCTTAGGCCATGTCCCAGATTGGAGGCTGCTACCCAGAACACCGCTGCACTCTGCGCCGCACCGAGCCGCTCCCCTCCTCATCGTCTGGTCTGGTCTGAGGAGACGAGGACCTGCCAGTGACCCCGTAGCCTGCAACACACACACACACTCGCATTCTTGCACATTTCTATATGCACGCTCACACACATTTAAACCCGAGCAGAGGGCAGACATTTTTTCTGCTCGTGCACACACACACAAAAAACATGTGAGGCAAGAAAACACAGACAGATAGGCAGACAGAACACACACAGGCAGACAGCATGCGGAACAAGCCGTCTAATTCCCCTAATACGAAGAAATCTGCACAGACAGACAGGTATGACACAGCAGCCACTACACTACAGAGACATTACACACACGCCAGGTCACAGTAAACTGTTGAGGGTTTAACCATCACACACACACACAGTAAAACACTTGATAGCCAATCACATGCATACTCTGCACTCCTGCATACACAACAAGTGTTACACAAGCATGAAAAAAACCTCAGATGCATGACCACCACATTTGAACCGACTCACACCAAAACAGAAATAAATACACATAAGGATTGCACACGCACACGCACGCACACACAAAACCAGTAGGTACAAGCACACAAACACACACCTGTGGTTTCAGGCCAGCACACACAGAACTCTTTAGTCCTCGAGCTGTCTGTCCCACTTAAAGTGAGCGCTGCTTGTGAAGAGGACCTGACAGACAGAGAAAACACACACGTACACACACGCGCGCACGCACGCACACACACACACACACTGCGATGAGTACACTGCTGGAGCAGAAGACCTGACTAAGCTGAATTTCCCCCTGCTCCCCTTTCCTATTTTCCATCTGCCTCAGCGTAGGAGAACCTGTGTGGGGAAAAATAATGCCCACCGTACACACGCCACGCTTCACTTTCTCTGCTTTCACTGTGACACTCTTTGAGACACACACACTGACACACACACACACACACACTCTGCTAATCTGCTCTCTCAGTCTTTACAGTTTCCTTTTGCTTTCTATTCTTTTCTTCCCATGCAGCCTTTTTTTTTCTAACTTCACCTGCTCTTCTTATCTCCTTAACTCCAGCCTTATCTCTCCTCGCTTCCCTATCTCCTCCGTCTCTCCTCCCTCCCTCCATCCTTTGTCGTTTCTGTGGTGCTGTGTGGTTGACCAACAGCCAGGGAGAGACAAGTGCACGAGTGCCGGCCAAACTTGCCTGCCTCTCCGCCCAAATTACATGGGACAGTCCCAATTACCCTGTGGCCAACCAAAGCATTTCCTGGGTTAGCGCTGGTGACGCGTGCCCCCCCTTTGCTGTGGTTATAGGGGGTGTCATTAGACGCTTGTTTTACTGCAACCCCAAGAACGTGCCCGCCGGCCGCATCCACGCCACGGGAAGCACAACTTGCAACGTTCCAATAACTCTGCCGAGCCTGATGGATGACAAATGAAAGAGCGTTAGGGGTAGCGCTGGAGCTTGTAGTAAATTCCTGCCGGCCATTAGGGAGATGCAAAGGGAACATTTCAGGGAAAATAAGAAATTCTGGAAAAGCTGCTGTGACTTCTGGGAAGCAGATAAATGTGAGGTGTAATGTTTAGTGGGATTCAAAACAGTGGGATTAAAGAAGGAGAGCTTTTTGGACAGGCTGTCCCTAATGCTATGCAAGGTGTAAAGCACAGATGTGGAGGGAATACATGATATATTCTGAGGTTTGGGGCTTTGACAGCAGCAAACCAGGTTGCAGAAAAGCATCCAGCTGAGATATGAATGATGTGGAAGCATAGAGGGCGGATAATGTTCCAGTATTTAGAAGGAAAGTTGCAGGCTTTGAGCCATTCATACATAAAATAGTGTTTAGCAGATATCTAATAATATTAGATCAATAAAAGTTTTGCATCATCACTGATTTAACTTTTGAGTGAGTTAGTTCTTCTTGCACCCCCGACACAGCAAAGACAGAAAACATGAAATAAAATGACCATGTTTTAATATTAGGCCCAAACAAAGGGGCCTGAGAGAAGAGGAGGGGTAGAAAAGACAGAGAGAGCGAGCGAGGGGTCTGGTTGAAGGAAAGTCGGCAAAAGGAGAAGGGAAAGTGTAAGCGACTGACGCACGGAGCGGGATGAGGGCTCGGAGGGGGTGTCTGGCACAGGCCGAGTGACGTAATGGATGAGAGGAGAGAGGGATTAGCCGAGTGACAGAGATGAAGGGATGCTCTCGGGTGTCACCCGTCCTCACTCTCACTCCGTCCATCATTCATCGGGGAGCATCACGGGGCTACAGAGAGTGCGGCAGCTGTGCATGCCAGCTGCGCGCAAGTGTACGTGTGTGTAATCAATTTGTTTGCAATCATTTCAAAGTCTGTTTATGCATGAGTGTACTGTATGTATTAATATTCCCTCTGTCAATCTGTCAATATTAATGTGCACCATGTGTCTGTGTACAAAGTGCGTGTTTTATGTACGCATGCAGTGTGTATGTGTGCAGTGTGCGTCTATGTTGCCCATCTGGTGCTGCTATGCTGTGCTGCTCAGCCAGCTCTCTAATAGCTCCAATAAGCCTGTGGTTTGCTGCCTCATACACACATACACACAAATGTACACACTGGTGCATGAATACACACACATACTCACACAGTTAACACAAACCTTTACACTCATGCTCCTCGTGCTGTTATTCTTCTTCCAAGAGAAAGAGGCCGAAAAATGACCATTTATTTACTTTGCTCTGGGGCTGCGGCAAAACACGGCTGCCAGTACCAGAAAAAAGGAGCAAGAAGGAGTCAAAGAGCGGAACGGAGGAAGGAGTAGCAAGGCAAAAGGTAGCCGAACAACAGAGGAGGACAAACAAGAGAAGAATTAGCCAGAAAGGTTTCGAGAGAGGGAGAGAGGTTGCTGGTGGATGTGGAGCAGCGAGCTGTGGTTTGGTCCGGTGCAGCGCTCGGTTGTGTTACTGTCTGACTGTGGCTTGTGTGGCTTTCAGCTGAAACAAGCTGGGAAACAAACCCGGGCAAGAAAGTGGCGGAATTCACTCCGAGCACTTGAAAACACACATTACAAGTGTTAAATAAACCTATCTTCCAAGCGATTTTCATGCATGTTGAGGTCTGATGAGACGAATTAAGGCTCACCGCATGCTTCTCAAATATTTAGAGCTGTATTTGTGTTTACCCAGGTCTGCTGGAGGGAGCGCTCGGCCCTGACCAGCCTGCTCCTGGCCCGGCCTTTGTGGCTCCGTTCAGTAGCAGAGTGTCTTTCCAGCCAGCAGGTCCACACTGGGTCCAGATCCAACAAACTGAGAACTTATTTACATTCAGGGGGGAAAAATATGCCCTTTTAAATACGCCTTACAAGTCGTTTCTAGCCAGAGAAATATTTCTACACATGTAAACAGGACAAATTGTCAACTTGACTTTGACGTGATTCTCCTGGATGTGGTGGATTACGCTCAGATTCAAAGCCAGGTTGTTCCAGTTTATCCAACAAAACAGGTCTCTCTTCAACTAAATGTTTATTTGAATCCCCTTGGGAAAAGCCAGGTGTTGCCAGTGTACACAGCAGGCCTAATGTGGTTTGGGGAGTTTACCTCAGAGTGCAGACTACAGGTGCTTGTAGGAGTGTGCTGCAGCGCTCAGGAGATAAGATGCAGAGATGGGAGGAGAGCATGTGTCCCACAACCCCCAGGCAATATGCAAAAAGAGACAGACAAC
The DNA here is from genome assembly GCF_022749685.1 of Semicossyphus pulcher. Lineage (NCBI taxonomy): Eukaryota > Metazoa > Chordata > Actinopteri > Labriformes > Labridae > Semicossyphus > Semicossyphus pulcher. Next base: position 20,632,449 of record NW_027211693.1, read on the forward strand.
CAGATTGACTGACTGACTGACACACACACAGATACACACACTGACTTTTTGAAGGTTACCGCAGTTACCTGCTCTCTCTTTCTGTCCCATTCTGTCTTTTTCATCCTCCTCTCCCTCCCCGTCGTCCTTTGTTAATCTGTTCCAGAGCATTGTGATCGCATGGAAAAAAACATAGCAAGTGCACATATTTCCCCCTTAGCCAAGAGTGAAAAAAACACACACACTGGTAGGGTGTAGGGGAGAGAGAGGGAGGGAGGGAGGGAGGGGGGTGTATGATGAGGAGAAAAAAAAAGCGAAATAAACTGTTTATTCAAAGGCAGCGCTGAGCTCTTTTGTTGTGGTGGGGACCTGTCTTTTATTAGCAGCCTGAAAAGCCTTCAAAGGCTGGAAAGACAGAGGACATGCCAACAGACGAGTGTATACAAGGCAGAGGAGAGAGGAGGGGAGAGGAGGGGAGAGGTGGGAAAGAAAGAGGGGGACGTTGAAGGGGACAGGGCAGAAAGGTTTAGAAAGAGGCAAACGAATAAGGACAGGGGACATGAATGGGTAGAAAGGTCTCGGGGGGGCGGCAGAGGAGGTGATGGAGGGTTGAGAACTTGAGATGGTGCCACTGGCAGTGAGGACACGGAGCGAAGGCCAGCGCAGAAGGAAAAGGGGGGGTGCTGGGACGGATCCAGATGGACCATAATATGGGGAAACTGTTCAGAACTGTTCTCATATGTTTGCAGCTTTTTTTTTTCACACTGGCAGAACTTTCACAGAGCCTTGTAACTGATTTTGTCAGTGAGTGTGCATGTGTGTCTGTTGTGGAGGTTAAGAGGAGAATAATGTTTTATATCAGATCTCCATAGTTTAAAAAAAAGTGCTGGCACAGATTATTTGTCTCTACCTAAAGCTGTACACATTCATGAGTGTGTGTTTGTGTGCATAAACGTCCACGTGTGAGGAAGATGGATGTATTTGGGGATAGCTTGGAGAGGCAAAGGAGACATTCCCTCATTGCGTAACTTCGTCTCTCTTATCTCTGCTCTCAAAGCAAACTGTCAACGCTGCGTTCCCATCTGTCTCTCTCTCTTCTTTCTCTCTTTCTTCTTTCTCCCTCTCTTTCTGGATCAAGTCGTTAGGGGCACAACCTTTCTGCTTTCCTCCCCTCTCATCCTGCTTTCCATCTCATCTCCCGAGTATCCAAGCTGTTTGTCTACTTTGGAAAAGTGCTGTTAAAGTGATGTGATCCAACCTGTGCGTGTGTGTGTGTGTGTGCGCACGCTAAAAATATGCTGATGTTATTAACCGTCTGTGTTTGTGTGTGCAGAAAGCGTGCAATCTATTTTAGTGTCTGTGTGTTGTGTGTATTTGTGCGCTCGCCTGTGCACAGTGACCACTCTTGAAGCTGAATCAAAGTGCTCTGCTTTCAATAAGAGTCACAATCAGCAAAGTGGCAGCAAGCAATGACATCACTGCAGCTGGGTCCCCAGCTGGAGCACAGAAAGGACTTTGGCAAGTGTGTGCGTGTGTTTGAGACTGAGTGTGTGTGCACGAATTAGTGTAACAGAGTCAAAGACCAGTGTACGCATAGTTTATTTGTAATCGCATATTTCATGCAATTCGTAAACTTTGCGGCGGAGCAAAATGCGAGCAGGTCCGTGCCAACGTCGAAGCGAGTGCTCACGAATGTGTGTGTGTCAGTTTGTGTGTGCGTGTGTATATGGTGGCTGAGAACGTAAGTGAGATTTCCAACCTCAGTCGTCCCCATCAGTCTTTCTGCACATTCTGTGCCTTGTTTCTATTGGAGCAGACAGTGCTGCGGTGAGAAAAACAACAGGAATTTCATCTGTCATTGATTAAGCCCATTAACGGTGGTGTCTGATGTCTTTTACACTCATTCCGCACACACCGACATGCAGCTGAACTCACAAACACACAAAGTGAACACAAACACGCACACACACATCCTGACTCCCAAAACACTGCACCGCTACCAAGACTACCATACAGTAACGGACACACCATGGAATATCATCAAGATCCACACCATTAGTGTGCGTGTATGTGTGTGTGTGTGTTAGCATATGTGTGTGTTTGTGTTGGGTGTGAATGGATTTTCACACGCTAAGTCATGCAAGCCGGAAAATACTGATCATAAACTTCCAACCAGCATGAGCAACCAACAACCCCACAGAGAGCCAACACACACACACACACACACACACACACGCTACTGGACGCACAAGCTGTTGACGCGGTTTACACGCATGCATGTAAATACACACACACTTTTAACTGAACAAACCATAGTTTGATATACACACACGACAGGGCCACTGAAAACCCACTGCTACTGAGCATACCGCACAACCAGACACTCCAAACTCACTAAACAAATGTCTGATGTTGCCACTCTGGTATTTACCACTCCACCACTGTCAGTTATAAGCCAGCACACTACTTTGAATGTGCAAGCATTGTGATTTTAGCTGCGTGCTGAAAGTACAGCTCACATAATGTGACAGTTATTGGTTGAAAACAGAGCTGTGGTGCTGGAATTCCACTGTGACATTGTTTATGTCTCTCTTTCACTGCAGAATAAAAACAAATAAAAACACATTTCTGAGATTTGTGACTTACCCAAAGACCGAAAGAGTTGATGTGATTTTTTCATCACAGGTAACACAGAACTCTGCTCTGATAAATGTGTTTCTAACCCTGACCCTAAATTAAGGGTCAAACATAAAGAGAAAACACCTCCAGTAACCCCTCTGCCTCATATAACCTTCAAATCCACGATTCTGCTGCAGTGCAAGCAGATTTGGATTTTGAAAAAATAGCCCCACTTGGGTCTTCCTCACCTCAGTACTCCTAAGTCTGGAAGTTAATCCTCAGGCGGTTGCGTGACTTACACTTCCCTTTGTCACTTGATATCTACATGTCACCTGAGCAAACTTCATCCACTGAGGAAGACTTTGACATACCCTCCTTCCTTGGTGGTTCGTTGATGTGCCCGTGACACCTTCCCAGGTGCACCCCCCTCTGCCTTGGTAATATTCCAGCCCAGTCACTTTCCCTTCTTTTTAGCCTTTCTGCTTCACTCAGCAGCATTTGACAGTGACTAGCCTTGTGGTTGATGTGGCTACAAAGCCTCTGCAACAAACGTTCACTGGTAGCATCAGTGTTCTTCATCTTTGTTGTCCTTCCTCTGCGGCTATGTCCGAGTACTAACAGTTTTTTTGTGTTTGAATGCTTCACCAACTGCCGTCTCCCATGGTACCATGAGTTCTACAATGTACTGCAGGTTCTGCAGCGTTGACCACAAGATCAGTTCTGGCCTGAGATTGGTTATTATGGTCTCTGACAGAAAGGTGAGTTTCGAGTCGAGGTCGACTTGCACTGTCCAGTCCTTCGCTGTGTAAGCAGGTCTAATTCCCTTTGTGCAGATGGAACAATTGGAAATTGTCCTGCTGGCACAAAGGCAATGGAGTTTTGAATGCTGGATGTACAGAGATGGCAATGGTGATAGTCCTCTTTGCTTCCTGGATTTACATCAGGTCGTCGGAGGACTTGGTTGCATCTCCAGGTATGGCAGCCTTGGGACAAACTTGTTTTGCAGCTGGTGAGTTGTGCCTTGGTGATGCTGGTGTTTGGCAGAGCAGATAAGATGGATTTCTCCAAACCACTGGCTTATGTTCTTGGGGGTGGAAAGTATATGGTGGTTGGCTCAGAAGAAGAACCTAAGTCTGCCTCCTTCAATATCCCAAAGGTCACTCCAGGTGAGCCTCTATGCTCTAGGTTTTCCCATCTTCCATTGTATGGTCATTTTTACAAGGTGAAGTGAATGGCATAAAAAAAGAGACGTCAATGGCAGTCTCAGCTGTCCAGCACCCGAGTCTTTGTGAACCAGCTCCACAGAGAAACTGCTGCCCAGCGCCCCAGAACCTTTGCTGCTCATTGCAACCAAGCCTTTTCTAACCAGCTCCACAGAGACTCCACTGCTCAGTGCCACACAGACTCTGCTGCTAGCAGCACTCCTGCTCCTGCTGAGCTACGGCAATCCCCTCTTTCCACAGAGCTGGAGCTGTCACCAGTTCCTTCCCTGCAGTACTCACCTGTGATGCTGCTTCATCAGCTACTTGATCCCCTTGTTCCACAAGCTCACTTGCCAGTGTGCAAGCCACAGTCCTCTGGTCCTGCAACGGAGCCGCCAACATCCTGCCCCATGGCCATCCACCTGAAGATCCTACTCTGGCCCTGTCCAGCCCCAGGCTGTCCACCTGAGACACCAAGCTTCATCAAGAAGACACACAGAGCAAGAAATAGCATGCAAGGGTTAATGATGAAGTGCTCCAGAATGGAGCAGCATGTGAATCACTAGGTTATGTACAGGGTTGATGGAAAATGATGATGTCCCTTAATCAAAAGAACATGTTTTTCTTTTCTTTTTTCTTGCAAATTTATGACTTTGAAATCTCTGAGAATATTCAAGTTTTTCTATTAAATTTGATTTTTATTAACCTCTTCAATCTAAAAAAAAAAATTCTATCTTTTCTTGGTACATTACCCCACTCCTCTGCTCCTTACTATTTTCATTACTTTTACATACAAATGGCCTTACATGCAGTCATAGGAATCAGGACGGTTATCAAAAACAGATGAAACATCAAAACTAAACTAAAAAACAAAACAATAAACAATGAATATTTTTAAGGACAGACTGAGTTCAATTTTTCACCCAGGCAATGACCCCTTCACACATTAATCAAACAATGAACTTAAAATACAAAACCTTGTGAATGTTAAGTGTACAGGCAAGTAAGTAAACTTTAAGTGCCAAGTGATGTTGAGGCACTGCGTGCTGCACCCAAAGTCCTCTGGAGGGATGAAGATCTTTTATCATTTGACGCCCTGATGATGATGGCGATTCCTTTTGTTCCTCCAATCAGGTTTGTTTAACCTGCCTGTAAATGGAGAATCTGTTTTATACTAATGTTAATACGACATTGAGGCTTGAGTAAAAGAGTCGTTTTATGTGTCCCTGTTCTTTTGCATTCTCAGTGTTTTATCCAACATAGTTGTTTGAGTATTTATAGACTTATAGTTTCCTCTCGCTTTAGTCAGTGCAGCTCTCAGCACATCACTCGGGTCTAAAATAGCTCCCTCATAATAAAAATAATTTTCCTCCAGCCGAGCTGAATATGGGCTATTGAGCTGAAGAGAATCATTTTACTAAACGGTGTCTACCAGCTGTCGCTGCTTGATTCATTCATTCTTATTACAGAAGAAAAATTGAGTTATGACTTACAAAACACTAAAATAGACTTTTAGTAACTCGTGAATTTAAAGCTAAAAAATATTATCTGTATCATAAAACATACATTGGCAATGCTCTTTTAAAGGGCTGCAGTTAGTTGTACTTTTAGCAGAATAGAATAGAGTAAAGCTGAACACAAAGCACACAGCAACGCAGCAGAGCAGGAGAGGAGAGTGAAACCAACAGCAGAGACCTGGGGGAACAGAGCAGTGATGAGGGACAGCTACCAGAGACACCCAGCAACTCACATGGGTTTGCACAGCAACCCGCTAACACCAGTGCACACGGGTCATTAAAACACACACATGATAACACACACAGATACACAAACCAGGAAAGGGTAAGCATGCAAAATCACACGCAGACGTACCTGCACACATCCGGTATATCATACACCTGCAGCGCACATGCATACACGTTTGCATAAACTTATGCTTCTTATAATGAATCCTTACTTATCTGCATCTTTTCCTCGTCTCCTTCTATCAAATACCTGCGATCCATCACTTTGCATATCACAGGAGGAAGCCCCACGGCCCTGTCACTCGTCAGAAGGCCAGAGTCTGTCCAACATACCAGCCTGTCTCCAGAATCCTGTCATGTGCTTTAATTTAGCTCTTTCCAGAACGCTTTACTTTCCCTCTGACTGTCACTTCCCATATATCACTGTCTTTCAGCTCATCTGTCGGGGGTCTAGGAAAAAGGGCTGAGGGTGACTGAGCCGAGGTGTCATCAGATTCCTGTCTGATCCCCTCTTGGTCTTTTCCGTTGCTCTTAACACAGACATTAATACACAAACACGCGTATCTAATCTGAGTTTGATGACAAAGGGCAGAGGGGAAAGGCAGGTGGGTTAGAGTGAGAGGTTGAGAGAGTGACAGAAGCCAACAGAGAGAGTACGAGCGAGGGGGGAAGGAGCATGAGAGCAAAAATGAGAAGAAAAGGGAGAATTAAAAAAAACAGGCAAAGTGGGAGAGAAAAGGAGAGGGAGAAAGCCTCCCGAGTGCTTTTTCGCTCCAACGGGACAAAAGGTTACAGCATGACGGGGGTAGGTGTCAGGTGATGTGTGACAAGTCCAAATTAAAGATGACATAATGGCAGGGGCCAGGATGGGGTCCAAACTGGGGGCTGACTAAGACCGAGGGTGGGGGCAGATCGTGGCAACCAAGTCGATCTGGGCCACGCTGGGCTGGGCTAGGCTGGGGCTGGGCAGCAGGGGGCTACCCTGAAGGCTCCTCCATATGGAACGCGTTAGCCTAGCTATTGCTAATGAAATGCAGGCTGACGTCAGGCAGACACCCACCCATTGTTTTGCTGCTTAATTTGTTATAATATTTGTCTTACAAATGAGGATTTTGCCAGGACAGAGGACGAATGAGAGGCTACAGCTGCAGATGGACAGAGGTGGGCAAAGGTATTACAGTGAGGGGCTGGTGTTATGGCAGCAACTGGGGTCGGAGCATTGGCAGTAAAGGTAGAGCAAAGCTAGGGGACTTAGCATAAGTGCTAACACAAGAAGGGCCAAGGCCTCAGCTGACTAAGTGGGAGGTATAGTGACCAGACGACTAGCATGGGTGGGTGTGCTGGAGAGGGAGGGGCTGCTGTAAGAAGCTCGGGGCATGTGTTAATTGTTTTTAGCATAAACAAACATTTCTGCATCACACACAAGTTGTTTAAGGAATGCATCGTTCAGGCTACTCCTGCAGCTGCCGGCCTCTTCTATGCATCCTCATTTACATTCGTTCAGTAAGTGTTATTCTTTCTCTTCTTCTTTCTCCTCTCTCTCTTGTCTCGCTCCCTCTCCTTCGAGCCCATTCACCCAGTTTCCAGCATCCAGAGAAGTCTTCCTAAAATAGGCTCAGTGGAGCAAGTTTAAGAATGCTTTTGTTATTCCAAAAGGAGTTGTGCTGTAATTGACCACCACCTGGGCATCTGGCAGAAGTCACGGCGAGCAGGAGAGAAAAGGATGCAGAGGGAGAGGAAGGAGCTGCGGATGGAAAGAATGAAAGAAACGACAAAACGCAGATGAAAAAGTGGAGAGCGAGGAAAGACAAGAAAGGAGCGGAGATTAATGAAGGAAAGGGAGTGAATGATGGAAAGTGTGTGTTCTGTGCCCCCCTCTCTCTCCTTCTCTCTCTCATTCTGTCTCTCGCTATCCAACTCTGACATGTCAATTCGAAGGTGCTTTATTGGCATGAGTAATGATGGGAGGTGTTGCCAGGGTAATTACATAGCACATTAAAGGGTTTCATAAACATTACAGTTCCTCCTCTGCCCGGTGGCAAGGCTAAAGGGCCAGGGAGAGAGGAAAAAGCCGAGTGAGAGAAACGAGAAAGGGAGCAGAAGCAGCACAAAGGAGAGGAGGGAAGAGGACGGAGGAGTAAAGGGCACTCACTGGAGAGGAGGGGGAGGAAGTGGGAGCAGTGTGGAAGAGATGAACAGAAAAGATGACAGGAGTGAAGGTTACCATGATCATGGATTCCATCGGTGAACGGCCGAACATGAAACGGGAGGAAGAAAAAAACAACATGCTGGATCAGCTTCCAACACAAGCCACAGCTGCATTTCACATCACTATGCACGGACAGCACGGAATAAAAACTCTCTCTTTCTGCCTCTCTAACACACACACACACACACACACACACACATGCACAATGAAGTCATGAAACACACAGTCTTTGCATGTACTCGTGAGCCATTCACACTCCAGCCACAAACCCCAAACACTCAGCTGTGTACGGTCTGTCACTGAGGGTCATGACACTCTCACTCAACCAAACACACACAACCACAGGGACCATAATTAAACAAACATCCACCCGTCACTGAGCGCTGCATATTTATGTAAAACCTCATTGGTCAGAAGCGATTAACTTCTTCTTCTTCTTCTTTGCATCTTCTCGTAGCGCACTAACAGCCCCCGCCAATCGGTGTCAGACAGCACACCGCACCACTCCTGCTGAACGTTTCCATCACTCAGGACTTTTTGTACATCTAATGCCTGTAAATGTCAAATCCAATATGCAGATGGTCCCTGTTGTTGTTTAGTGCTGGCCTTGGGTTAACTCTAATGGGATGGTCAGAAGTTCTTGAATAGTTGGCCCATGCATGAGGTTCTGTCATGAGTTCCCTATTACGCTGATATACGATCCAGGTGCACCGTTAGGCGCCTTCCAAGTTTGATGTCTTCATGTTTTTTACATACCACTTTATCAGTGCAAAGTGTCCAAACTTCAACAAGCCGTCTCTGCCAGATGGCACAAAGGTTAAGACGAGGCAGTGTAGCTGCTGGGTTTCATATGTTGGATCTAAGGGCACGTGATGGATCTGGAAAGTACAGATGTTTTTTTAACATCAGACACTTTGACAAACATCATCAACAATGAAAATCAACTCCTGAAGCCTCTTAATTACTTCCATAATGAAAATCCTGCTAAGAAAGCAAGTGCAGCCCAAAGAACACGACTACCTGGATCCACTCTGCAAAAACCAGGCTATGGCCTAACAATGACAAGCTCGATTGCATGAATAATTACCCTGACATGAGTCCAAAGCAGCATCAAACCCTCCAACTTGAAAGTGTCAAAGTAAAGTTATTCCAGCGCCTCAGCTGGGCTATGTATAGAGACAACAGCTGCAACGGATTCTGGGACGAAGGAGAGTAAACGTTCATATTCGCTAGATTAATCTTGCTAAGCGAAAGAAGGGAGCAGGCTGTGCACCACCAACATCGCTGCTAATAAAAACAATATTTGGCTTTTCTCTTCATCTCAACAGCGGCTCACCATTGCACAAACGGCCCCGCGCTAATTAATTCCTGCTCTTACTTAGTTGCAGCTGTCGATTCTCTCATCTCGCAGACGCGGACAAGTGGCGAACAGGTTCCCATTTCAAAGCCCGGCACACTGTACACATTCCTCGACTTTGCATGGGCCCCCCTGTCATCAAAGGGCCTTTATTAAGTGTCTCATACATTTACACATTGGGGAACAGTTTAAACTTGGCCCGTGATTAACGGAGTCGGGATATCTATCCCAGAAACCAATGTTAGGCTGACATCTCAACATCTGATGTGAGGTTTAAGGTCCATGTCTGCAGGTATTAATCAAAGCCACAAGCCTCTCTCTCCCTCCAGAGAGCCCACATATACGCAGGCCGGCTCCCTTCCAAACATATATGCCCCTTACTGCTTATAGTCGAAGCTAATTGGACACAATCCAATGCACTTGACACATCTAAGAACTTTAAATCTGCTCAGTGTCACCGGAATGATGGATTGCATTTATACTCTTCAAAGTTTGCACTGTGTCTAACACTTTCGAGTGCGCAGCAGGGGGATGATATCGCCTGACTGCCAACTTTTCTTTCACTACACCCAATGCAAAGAATATCGAAAGCTCTTCACACACACCTCCAAACGCATGCACACAGCTGTCACAATGAGTCAACAACCGGGCCGCAGCTCAGAACGCTCCGAGCTCTGCATAAGGTTCCACTCCAGTCACCCATAACGCAGAGTCCAGCACACCGTGCCTCTCCTCCACGGTGACCTTGGGGTCAGGCCAGAATGCCCTCATATAATGAGAGTGCTGTTTGGGGATTTGTTGGACTGTGATAGAGAAAGGGCAAGCACACGCAATGCACCCTGGGTCTTTGTCTGGGTGCTGACGGTATTGACGAGCGCTGATCGATGTTAATTGCTAGACAGAATGGCCATATTGACCAGGCTCCCTGGATGAGGAAGCCTGCAGGCCCCGTCAGAGAGAGAGAGAGAGAGAGAGAGAGAGAGAGAAAGCTGCTGGGCCCAGACCTACAGCAGCTACAGGGCCCCAGATACACACACACAAACACACACAGGTTTCATTCACTTTAATGAGTCGAGAGAGGAGCACAAAGGCATAACGTCCATCAATGCCAAGTCTATTCAACACAACAGAGGGTATATGCAAAAAAAACTAGGTGTCCTGGTGCGTGTCTTTTTGTGTGCTTCAGTGCACATGTGTGTGTACATGCACATGTGCGTTTATGAACAGTGTGTGAGTGTGGTTAAGTTGGTCTGCATGAAAGTGCGATGGTTTTTCGAGTGCTGAGAAACGGGAAGGGGACAGCCATGTGTGTGCGCAAGTTTGTGCGTGTGTGTGTGTGTGTGTCTTAGCAAAGGATCAATAGGCAGGAGCTGCAGAGGCAAAGACATGGGCAATCAATATGCTGGCTGCAAACAGAGGGAGGGACAGAGTGGGCAGATAAAGAACAGCCGGGAGATTAAAGAGACAGATAGGGAGGACAGAGGATGAATGAGAGTGATGTGACAGAAGGAGAGAGAGAGAGAGAGAGAAAGAGAGAGAAGGCCTCATTGGTTTTTTTCTCCAGATTTATGTTACTTTGAGGATAAGGTTGTCATTTGAAAACACGATCTGCACACTGAATCACCTGTCAAACATCTCCACAGAAGAAGCAAGCTGAAAGTCATTTCTGTAGCTTCCTGGAGGTCAGACAGTTTGAGCAACAGTGTGTTATTAATACTGTCTGTGGCTCCAGATATTAATCAGGCTTAATCTCATTTGGTCCTTGATTTTATTTGAATATATTGCTGCTAAAACTTATGTTCATACTCCCGGGCTGGACACACTTGATTCCCAGAGAAATCTTATCTTCTTTACAGATTTACAACAGGAAGAAGATGATCACTGGGATCCTTTTGGTTCCAAGTTCTTTTACTACTGTTAAATTAGGCTTTCGTTTGTGGATTAAATCAGGCTCCTCTGCCTGCATTTACTTACTCCACCATTGTACCAACATGTGCTACAGTCCTGGATCCTTCCATCTGGGCTTAAGAGTACCAGACGGGCCCATTCCTCATCACTACAATGTGGTTCAAATCCCTCTCCACAACATTTACACTCGTGTCCCTTGCAGCAGTGCGGTGAGCACCCAGACACAGGTGCAGAGACAGAGAGAGCCAGTAGAAGGAAAGAAGGCCAGAGGCTTGTCTATGGAGCATGACTGGAAAGGCATTCAACCACAGTACCCCTACCCAGCCCAGCGAGCCTGTCCAGTTGCAGAACTGTGTGTGTGTGTGTGTGTGTGTGTGTGTGTGTGTGAGAGAGAGAGAGAGAGAGAGAGAGGGAGAGAGATTTGAAAGTACAATGTTGAAAAGAATAAGCCTAAACTTGGAGCCAAGATAACTGTCCCTGATGTATGAGGCCAACCCCCTCCCACCTCTATTACACACACACACACACACACACACACACACACACACACACGCACACACACACATTTACTCTCTTTCCCTCGATTCTCTCTCTCCCTCTGCGCGCGCGTGTGCGTGTGAAAGAAAGAAAGGTATGGCAGGAGTGTTGTGTTGGCTTGGCTGACCGTCTGCGGTTGTGCGGCGGTGAGAGGGAGTTTTGGGAGCGCAGAGCGGGCGTTGCTGCCGAAATCCCTGAGAAATGTTCGTTTTGGATCCGTGCTCGTGCTTACATACCGCCCTCCCGACTGTCTCTCATTCTCCGTTTCATTTTTCCCTCTTAAGGTTTAACTTAAAAGTTATGAAATGGGGAGTCAAAATACATCACTTGAAAGTGCAGCGGCGGCTGTGAGGGATGTGTGTGTGTGTGTGTGTGTGTGTGTGTGTGTGTGTGTGTGTGTGTGTGTGTGTGAGTCCGGGGCCACTGAGGCTGCAGAGGAGAGGTTATCTTCAGGCGAGATAATGGAGGACAAGAAGTCCGCTGGGTTGTATGACAGACGTTCACTTGACTGGGACAGGTGTCTCTGTCAGCTGAAGGGCTTTCACTTTCTCTGTCAGTCAGATATAATTTGTTCTGAAAAGCACTTTCAAATCGTTCCTGGAGAAGAATGAAAACCTCCTGATACCATGACATCATTCACATTGTTTCCAATGTTTTTTTTCCACGTGTTTCAGTAGTTCTCACAAACAAATATTTGTTAAAATCAGGGAGAATAACACGAAAACAGTCCAGAATAAAACTGGCAGATTGCGGGAGAATGATAGAAACAAGTTGGGTTTCATTGTAAACAAGTGAAATTCTATCACTTCATTAACAGATGTTGTTTTCACAAAGTGGGGAGCACTTGTTAAAATTGATATTTCTGCAGTGTAAGTTGGGTCGGCATCGCATAGCGACTGACTAATCCCATTTTGATCCAATAAGTGTGCATGTGCGTGTGTGAGGCAAAGAGAGGGGAGAGAGAGAGGGAGAGAGAGAGAGAGAGAGAGAGAGGGAGAGGGAGGAGGAGGAGGAGAGGAGAGGAGAGGAGGGAGGGAGGATTGATCCGCGTCTGTTAAAATCTTGTTCTGGTTTTTCTTGGAGTGAGGTCTGTGCCTGCCGACGCGCCTCTCCTGTGCAGCCCCCCTCAAGAAGAGCTTTTTATGGAAGGAAACCTTGGAATCTTTCAAAGGGAGAAGGATCTGCATAATACCAGTGAAGTGGATAAAAACGCACGGCTGCTTTCTTTTTGACTTCTTGTGGTTTTTTTTGCTGAATGAAACAGGGAAGCAAAATAAGGGGAAGAGGGACGGTGCAGGTTCTGGACTGGGAGTAGATCTGTCACTGTGGTTTTGTGTAAACACGTTTCCAGTGCGCTCGTTTTAACTTTTATTTCTTCACAAACTGGCGAGCTCGACTCTTCTGCCTTCACACCGCGGAGTTCGTTTCTCTCGGAACGTAGAGACTTTCGTGTTTTCCCCCTTCAGAGAGACTGCTTAAACTTTCTACCTTTAAAAAAATAAATAAAAAGATCGGATTGCATTTTCCCCCTTCAAACATTTTGGCGGTGATGTCATCGTGCTGTGTTTTGGCTGGTATTGTGTCGAGAGGGCGCAGGGAGGACTGCTGCAGCCAGGCGGTAAACAGCGGCTGAGTCGAGCGGGGAAGTCCGGAAAATCAGGTGCAAAGTGCGGCTGTTATTTCCTCGCTGTGTCGCGGGTGGCTGAGTCCGCCACCCAGTCACAGCTGTTCCCATCCTCTCCAGCCACCCCTCCCTCCCTCGTCTTTCTTTCCCCTTTATTATCCCCACCCATTCTCATTCAGCACTCTCCATACAACCCTCTGAGCTGGACCGCTCCGGGACCTTATCGCCACCTCTCTTGGACACTGTTGGTCGGTGTCACCTGAGCCACAGACCCGTTGAGCCAGCGTTGGGGCGCAGTCATGACCGAGGCCGCCCTGCATTACCCTGCGCCCGCAGAGCGCCCGTCTCCAGCTCACCGTTTGCTTCATCAGCCAGCCCAGGTAGCCCACCTCCACCAGCTCCCGACCCCGCTCTACTGAGACTAAACCTGCCTCCTGCTCTTGTCTGTGCCGGGACATAAAATCCACTACTTTGTGTAACGGTATCAACTGAAGAAGCATTCCTTTTTGAGCCCAGAAGCTTGCTGCTGCGCTGAAACATTACGCATTGGATTACGCAGAAGATTACGCACGCACGGCAGCTGTCCGCAGGGCCGAGCATCCCTCTGAGGGTCAGCAAGGTCGACTGGAGTTGGCTATCTGTTCCACGAGAGCGCGCGTTCACCTGTTCATCTCCTTGTCGGGGACGCGCAGCTTTTAAAGCCCTAACCTACCCCCTTTGCTTCCCCCGCCCACCAGTCTTTCCTCCGGTCTGGTCAGCTGTTAGAGGTTGCCCGGCGGTCACAGTGGCACAGCTACCCCTCCCTTACACCCCACTCTGCCCGCGCCCGCATATTAACCCACGCCGGGGGAACCGGGGCACACCGCCGCCGATGCCAACGGGAGTGTCCGCTGACTCTTTGACTCTGCTCAACATCCAGCGGATTCAGAACACAGAGGGGAACTCTCCGGACTGTCGGACTGGCTCAGACCGAGCGAGGGGACTGTCTCTGGGCCAAGTTCCATAGTGGAGGGGGGAAGCGATGTGGTCCCTTCTTTCCACGCTGACCGTCTTGTAAGTCACTTTTATCACTAAATCTAGATCACCAGATCATATACAAACCTAATGCATCCAATCAGTTGTTTAAACTAATGACAAGCCTATCTAAAGAGGAAGATGAGGGAGAGGAAGGTTGCAGTGTCTAACGATTACATCACTCCTCATCAGTCCCCATAGAAAACATGCCATGGAAGGCCCTGTTTTGATTGGCTGACAGTTCAGGGTCACTGGGTCAGAGTCAGGGCCCTGTTACTCATAAAACCTGCCATAAACATCTCCATCACCATCTGCACTTACTTCAGGGATGGCTTAGAAAAGTCCATTTTCCCATCGCCAAGAAAATACTTTTTTCCCCCCTTTAGAAAATAATTCAGAGTTTGAGTCAAATAACAGCAGCTTTATCTAGTGGGATAGGAAAATGATAAAGTGCCAAGAACAAATCTAGGGGAGGAGGATTCAGACTCAGGGGGCTTGAGTTTGCCCATTCAAGGTGTGTCTTGTTAAAAGCCAGGGGATTTATTTTTCTTTCTTTGTGTCGGCTGTACTTCTCCCAGATGGCAGTCATCTCCAGATACTTCTCATTCCTCACACAACCTGGACAGGGTGTGTGCTGCTGCTGCTGCTGCTGCTGCCTCTCTCTCTCTTCGGCTCCTACCCACCTAACTGCCTACATCTGTCTCACTGTCTTGCCTTTACCTCATTTTTTCCGCAGATATTTGCTCAGATAAAAAGAATGAATTGATAACTGATGAATGATGGCGCCCCTGGCAGTATCCGTGGAGGAGCAGCCTCACTGTTTAGTCTGCTGGTTTGAGTTTGGGTCTTTCAGAGCCAATCAGCTCTCCATTCATTTCCTTCTTGCCTATCAGTTTTACCACACTTTCTCTCGGCTGTTTTTACCAGCTTTAACACACTGACAGCCTTGTGAGAAAGGCCAACAACCTGTTACTGCTCCTCTTAAAGCCACAGCTCCATGCCGAGGCCCTCTGCCTTGCTCCACCATAGGCCCCATTACTGCTGATACCACTCACACGCCCACTCGCCTAACCGCTATTCTTCGCCGAGGCCCACTGCTGAACATCTGAAACTCTCGCACCATGCCGAAGCCCACTGCTCCAATGTCGGCCTACCACGCTAACCACTGCTACACACAGCTGAAACCGCTGCTCTGTGCTGAGTCCCACCAGGCCGACCGCTCTCGCTCCACGCTGCTGCCCAGTCCTCGCTGCTGAGGCCTGCTCGTCTAACCGCAGCCTCCATATGGTGGATCTGCTGGGACGCAGGTTTATGATGTCAGACCCTTGCTTGTTTTGGCATCTGGCCAAGGCGCACCGGGCTTTCCCTCTCTCCATACCTCCTTCTGTCTTTACTCTCCCCGACTTTTACTCTGCTGCTCTCTTCTCCTCTCCTTTTCTCATCCCTCCCCCATCCCTGGCTGCTCCTGTCTCCCTCTTTCCCCTCTCCTTCTCCTTCTCTCTGTGGCTGGCATAATATGGAGTGTCTGTGGTTTTTGTGGGAGCGGGGGAATCCAGTGCCGAGGCACTTTTCCTGCAGTGTCCTCGGCGGCTGTGCAGCTGTGGTGTTTTAACAGCTGAGAGTCCTCACAATGCACAGGCGCTCAGGTTTTTTCGGCTGCGCAGGCAAAATGTGAGGGCCAACACTCGGCTGCATTGCCCGAGGTGTCTGCATCTATTAGAACGAGTCAGGGGCCAACACAGCAGTGATGGGAAAGAAATGTGGAGAGGAAAGAGAGACGGCAGGCAGGATGGTATATGTGTGTGTTAGTCAGGATGCAGAGACATGTGTTCCGATGTGCATGAGTTACACCCCCCTCCTCTTTCATTCCCATTATTTATCTTTTTGTCTACTTCTCACGCCAGACCACACTCTGTGGTTACACTACTGTCTCTCATGTTGCCACTTTTTCCCTCCTTCCTTTGAGATGTTTGAGATGTTGACCTTCTCACATCTGTGCATCTGCCCGCTCTCTCTGATTTTATCTCTCACCTCCTTTAATATCTTTCAGCCTCCTCTCTCTTCGTCTCTCCTCTATTTATTCTGACATCACCTTCATCTGTCCGGACTTCTCGCTATCCCTTTGTGTACCTCCCGGTCTACCTCTCTCTATCTTTCCCTCTCTCAGCAGCGTGTATGTCTTTGCTTTGGCCCAGCTGTCAGCTGCCTGCGCCTCCTGTACACATACGCACACCCAGCACACATCTGCACATCTGTGTGCATGCCCATGACAGTGTGGAGGAGTCACCCTGCTGACCCCAAACATAAAGGAAGCTGGGAGGCAGGAGAAGATAGGAGAAAGGTAGAGCGGACAGAGAGATAAGGTAGAGGAGAGAAAGGGAGGACAACAAGTCAGAGAGAGAGAGAGAGGAGGCATGCAGAGAGATAGCAAACGATGAGGTGGGGAAAGACAAAATTCGTAGAATAGCTTTTCAGCCCACACACTTGGTCCTGAACTTCATCAAGACTTCAGCCACTAATTCAGAACAGTTCAAGGACTGCCAGGAGATTTTGCGCAACACAATCACTCCCCTACTAAAGCTGTAAATAACGTGATATATCCAAGGTCAAGGTCTACACTTCAATTAAGCGATGTGAAAGAGTGAGAAGAATTTAAATTGGAACTGTGAGCAGATGTTTAAATCATCGAGGTGTCAAACAGTCCAGATAGCCAGAAGGAGAAATAAGTAAGAAATATAGTTTCATGTGGACACTGCCCATGAATCCAGCAGGCTGTGTTTCCACCATTACTCCCCGACAGTTTGTTCCTCCATAAATCACCTCTCCTCACGTTTTGGTAGCTCATGTTCTCACTTATTCATAACGTATTCTCTAAATGTAGCCACAATCCAAAGCCACATCACAGACTGTACACCTGTAGTCCAGCCCAGCTGTCTACATACGCACAGCAGCCAAATAAGTCAGCCTATTCCCTCAGATGTCCAAACCAAAACATGTTCCAGTTGTCTCGGCATGTTTGCCATTCCGCCACGGTCCAATCGGGTCATTTGGAGGCCAGATTTTGGCGTGGTGAAAGTCAAGAATGGGTCAGAAAGTGGGTTTTGGACGGAAGGCTGGTGGCGTAACGATAAACACTGCTCTGGGTGTTGTCTGTCTGACGATTTCTGGACATCTGTCTGTCTGAATGTGAAGTGGCTGTGCCAGCCGCACACCCAGCGGTGTGAGTAATCACCCAATAAGGAAAAGAGATGTTGAACAGAAAGAGCGGCGGAGAAGAAAGAGATGGAAATGATGGTGTCACGCATCACTCTTCCAACTTTCAGTGTTGCTTACATTTTTCTGAACTCATCTGTTTCTGCTTTTCCCAGATGTATCCAGATGTTGCTGGTGATGTGCAATCCATTACAGGTGAGAGTCAGCATGACGGAGGGGATTGGACAGTAGAATAGACAACTTGTTTATGGGAGAAAAGTCGTTTTTTTAAATGACTCTCTGTATCCGTATGTGTGTGCTAACGTCTGTGTGTGTCTGTGTGTGTGTTTGCAGCAGGTGCTCGGTGTGGATGGGGTCAACTTCAGCGTGCATGTGGAGAACCAGACGCAGGTGCGAGACACCATGAGTCGGCGACACCACCGGGTCTACCAGCTCTACAGCCGCACCAGCGGCAAACATGTCCAGGTGCTGGGGCGCAGAATCAGCGCCCGAGGAGATGACGGAGACAAATATGGTAAGACACACACACACACACACACACACAAACAGCAGAACACACACATGCTTGGGTACATGCAAACGTATGCACACTCACACCGACTGACGGCTGTGAGTACAAAGACTTGAAGGTGGACTGAGAGCATGCATGAATGGATACAGAATGCAACTGTGCAGGCGCACTCACAAAAGCACACACACACATGCCTCCCCAGGCTTTGGCAGAGGGGCAGTGGAGCTTGTCTTGGGAGTACAAAGACCTCATCGACTGGCTGCTGACTCAATGATTCACAAGAGAGCAAAAGAAAGAAAGAGAGCGAGGGAGAGGGACGGTGTTGGTGAAAAAAAGTGTGAGTTAGTGGGAGAAGCCTGGCAGGTAGAGTGTCGGACCGAGTGTTAGAAACTCATCTCCTTCATCGATCCCTCCATTGATTTCTCATCCTCCCTGTTGTCTCCTCTGGATTTAAAACAGCAGGCTTCCTCTCCCTCCCTCCCTCCATCCTCCAATACTCCCTCTGTCCATCCCCCACTGCCTCTTCCTCTCCACCTTTCTCCATTTGTAATGATGTCTAACCCATTCTTAAACCACAAACAGAATCAATGGGCAGAAGAAAGCCAAGCCATAAAGCAGGAGTTCATATTTCTGAGTGTGCTTCAGAGGCTGCTCATGTTGCAATTCCTGTCCATTCACAAACACGTCAGGTTGCTGAGATGCCACTTTGAGCCAAAGATGGGAGCAAATATGCAAAAGCCTGTCTGTTTATTGACCAATCCCACTGAGGTACACGCAGAACCAGGAGCAGAGAGAAAAGAAGTAAAGCGCAGAAGAAGGGGCGGGTGCATGAAGGTATACACATGAAGCGAAAGAGCAGACGGGAGACGAGAGGAGAGTCGGGGGGGAGAGAGGAAGAGGGCAAGAGGGAGGGAGGTATTGATTTCTCTTGACCCCTTTGTTGACTAAGGTCATGTAGGAACCATTTTAGGGATTTATTTTTAAACAGGCACAAGCGCTCTGAAGATGTGTAGTTGCTGAAGCGGTTGTTGCCTGGAAGGATGAACATCATGCACCTGCACACACGCGCACATGCACACGCCTTAAAACAACAGTATCGCAGACACTCAGTCTGAGTGTTCTCCCACTCCTCTCGGCCCACCGGGCTCCGTCTACTCCTGCCTGTTATCTTTTTTACGAGGCCCATTCGTGGTCAGCGGCCTCACATCCATGTGTGTGACCGGGCTTATCTGACAACCATCTGTCCAACCAGAGACGTTTACATCTCCCTGTGATTTATCACAACGTTTAAGAGCTACTATGAATCCTAAAACTGTGATTCAATGTGAGAACCTTATCTGGTTTCATGCTGATTTAGAGGTTGCTGGTAATCTCTGCATTAAGTGAAACAGGCTTCTTCTTGAAGTCTTTTTCATGTGAGCCTGAATGTTCTCTGCCAGGACATACAACGTGACGCTAAGCTAGCTCTAAATTTATTCATCTTTATCTTTCTACCTGTAATATTTCTTAATGAACCTGCTTAACCCTATAAACACAACACACTGTATTTCTCTGCGCTTCCTGTGGCTCTAATGTCTGTCTGTCCCTCTGTCTGTCCCTTCACAAGCCCAGCTCGTAGTGGAGGCTGATACCTTCGGTAGCCAGGTGAGAATCCGGGGCAAAGAAACAAACTTCTACTTGTGCATGAACCGCCGCGGCAAGCTGGTAGGAAAGGTGAGACTTCTTTCTTTAAGAGACATGTTCATCAAAAATATCGTCCAGTTTCCTGACCAGCCTCTCTTTGTGTTTTCTCCAAATCTGTGTGTGTGTGTGTGTGTGTGTGGGGGTACCTGTGGTTTCTCTGCTCTCTCAGAAGGCCAGTAATCGAAGCGCCGACTGCGTCTTTGTGGAAAAGGTTCTGGAAAACCACTACACAGCTCTGATGTCGGCGCGCTACACGGGCTGGTACGTGGGCTTCACTAAAAGAGGCCGCCCTCGCCGCGGCCCCCACACGCTCCCGAACCAGCAAGATGTACACTTCATGAAGCGTTTCCCGCCCGGGGAGCAGCCTGACCTCACCACACCCTTTCGCTTCACCACCATCAGCAAGCGGGGCAAGAAGGTGCGCGCTACCGGGCCCCGCTAGTAGTGGCTAACGCTAGCACCCACTGTCTTGTCATGCAAAGCCTCGACCTGAGCCTGCCAATGGCTAACCCAGTCATCTCTTCTGTCGCACACGACTGCACACCACCCTTTGATGGGACAAACATTGACCAGACACTTGATGAATCATTCATGGGGTTTAGCTTTACACCTACTAATTTGCCACTACAGCCCCCAAGTTATTGATCCTTCCTTCAGTTTTAGTTTCCTTACTGGACAAACTGGACTTGTACTGGTCCATCGCTGGAAGCTCTTGGTCTCTTTCCATTCAGAGGCCAGAAACACTGACAGGAAACCTGAAGGGCAGCCAGAGTCTCATGCTCTACGAAGGCCTTCTCTCCACAACCACAAGAACCACAAGGCCTTCATGTCTCCTGTTCCTGGACCAGCTGGACAATGTCGAGTATGGGATTACAACTGGACCCTGCAGAGAGAACAAGGGTGGGAGAGACTGACTGAACAAGAAAGTGGGTGCTTAGCCTGCGGACAAAGGGAAAACAGGAAGGGATAGAGCGATCAGCGCAGATCGAATGGACCAATGATGGATTGTTGACATGTGACGCACTTATCTGTCTCACTGCTAAACCGGTGGGAACCTGTGAGACTGTTAGACGGATGACAAAGGATGAATGAGGGAATGATGGAGTGAATGACTTGTATAAATGCATGTTTGTACGAAGAAGACGGAGAGCAAATGTATGTTGGAGTGTGTGTTTGCGCGTGTGAGTGTGTGCACCAACAACCATGAGTGAAGCTGGATCACGAGGGACTCCGGAAAGGGACCATCCAGTCCCTGCATGAACCCGTGACAACTCACCGCAGGGACTGAAGCTTAAAGAACTCGAATGTATAAAACTAAGCTGCACCAAAAAACAGACATCCAATCACAGCAAACCAAACCAACGACCGACCAAAGACAACTGGAGACCTTCTTCATGACTCCTCCCCTCGCCCCGGCTCCCCGAGGACACTACACCCTCAGCTTATAGGTGCAGAGGGTGGCGAGCACAGGGGAGGGTGCCTTGTCGATTAGCATTGCTATAGAAACGACCCAGGGGATGATGCTCCTGTGCGATACCGTGGATACAGAATGCTGCTACCAGGACATTCAGTGGAACAAACCAAAGTCTCATCATACACACAGGAGAACGAATATTAAAGGGAACAATTTATTGAAAGTTATATATATTATATATATAAAAGAAGACAGAAACCCTAAATAAGCAATCTTACTATGATGGTTACTATAATTATTACGATAAAATTATTTCATTTATTTATTTCAGCTCTGTGTGCAGCAGTCTTTCCTGACTCAGTAAATCTTACAGAAACATTTCCTGTGTCTCCTCCTCACTGCTTCTTCCTATGCTCGCTTTGCTGTCAGGATATATTCAAGTTCACTGAGGCTCCATGTGTGGTCGGCTTGCTTCAGGGTTTAGGGTGTTATTTTATTGACAAAAAAACAATTATGATAACAGCAAATAAGTTGGTGCAGGTACTTTAAGTCATGATGCATTTCTCTGTTTTACACTGTGCTGAATTTAAAGAGTTTGGACTTTGGATCCGAACAAAACAAGTAATCTGAAGACATTTCCTTGGCCTTTGAGAAAGTGTGATACGCGGTGGAGTTTGACAATATGGTAATATATACCATGACGCAATATTTATGTGTTGCCAATCAGAAATTGTGCTATATGTGGTCCTTTAAGATCCCTGGTCCTATTAGATCATTGTGGCAAATATAATAACTTATCTGTGTGCAGACCTTTTATGGAAATGTTAGATTTGCAGGATTTCTGCATCAAACTCAGGTATTTCATTCACTTGAATAACCAAAAACACATTTTTAACAAATGTTTTATCCATTAACTCGAAGCTTAATCTAAAAGGGCAATGATGGAAAGATTCTTTGTAGCTCCGTCCACCAGTCAGTTTAGACCTGAAGAAGCCTTTAGGACGAGAGGTGAAACATCTTTAAGAACTTCAGCCAAGTCCAGCTGCCCTTTTGGATTAAGCTTCGAATTACCATGGATGACTGAGAACCTTCACAGACATGTATCCATTAACAATTTCTCACTTCAATTTTTAACTCTCACCAATCAACAATGTTTGAATATGATATTACATCTGCTGTAATATCCATATAGCCCATTCCTTTTGGGCACTTTAGTTTGTCTGGGATTTTATCAACAAAAAGAAACTTATTGAAGAGATAACTTGCCAGAGAAAAATCTTTACATAGCTGCCTTCAGAATTATGAGGGAACTAGGTGTGAAAATGATCAAGTATCAAGGGCCATCAAGGGAATTGTTCCTATCAAATATGAGAGCTATTATAAACTATGGAATTAGGTAATTTCACAAGACTTCAGTATAAAAATTGGGAAAAGTTCTTCGACCTCTGCACACATTTAAAATCCAACCAGCAGATATCACATAGAGACGAGGTTCTTCAGGCCACAGAGGAACAGATTCTACACTTGTTGTAGGCCTTGTCAGTATGGATAAAAGTATTGACTTGAAATCTCAGACTTTAATAGCTTAAAAATACAAATCAAAGTTGTCACTCAGGAAGCCTTTAAAATACCTTAAAGCGTGGTCCTCTGCACATTATTAAGAAGTTTCACCATGAACATGCGCCACGGAGAATCAGACAGAACAGTAGAAGGGAAACATGCAGTAGTGAGATAGAGTTTCATTGCTGCTTCTCCTCTCATCTATCCTGCTCCTGTCCCCCCCATCCCTCCCTTTCCTTCCCCATCCTAGCAGGAGGTCACTGAAGAGATGTCGCTGCCAAATGACCCAATCACGCCGGCAGACAGAAACAGCTGACTCAGGGGGAAAAAAGGGTTGTACCGGAGGATTCCTATTGGAAGGCAGCAGGAATCTGTGCTGGAGAAGGGGGGTGGTATAAAGAGACAGTGGGGTGGAAGGGAAACGGGGTGTGGGGGTAGGATAAAGACGAGCGAGTAGGGGGTGGTGGGGTGAGTTGTTCATTTCTGGAACGTTGCTCCAGCTCCACTCGGGAATGATGGAAATATTCCGCGTAGCCAAACCCAGAGTGGAAGGTGTATGGTAATCATGTCGGGGAAGGAATGCCAAATATGTGCGTGAGAACGGAGCTGTGACCTGAGAGCTGCAGGAATTATGGGCCAAAATCCCACAGACCCAGAGGAAGCACACACACCCATATCCAACACATACACACATCATATACTAATGGTGCTCCACCAAGCACAAATCCATCCCACATAACTTATTCCCAGAATTTGAAACATTCTACTACACTGAACTAAACCCAGAAACCTACAACTCCCCTCCTTCTGCTGGCGGGAGAACACACATTGTACAATAACCAGACAGAGGTATTATAGAGCTCAGCTACACTGGCCAGATCCGTGCTAAGAAGGTACTACTTTTAGCATCTCAAACATACATTCCTCCTTCACAGTTACAGTGTTTACACGGTCGAGTATGTGATCTTCTCTAACAGGTTATTTAGACTCCAAACTTGGCTGCCAGACAGTCAGAGTCTCATAAACACGTTACACTGTGGGAGAGAACTGAGGTCATACTCCCACCTGGTGGCCATCTTGGATACAGTGCTAATGTCATTACACAATGCTGCGCGACCAACATTTGTTTCTCGTTAAATGACTGCAAGTGGAAAATAACAATTATGAAAAGTGTGCAAACTCAGACAGATATGTGGAATCCAAACATCTGACTGTGAATTAGTAACACATTAAATGTGCTGACAGGTTAAACAAAGTTTAATTCAATATGCGACTTTGTAGATTGGACCTGGTATTTAATTAATACGAATAATTATATTATTGATTATATTATGATGAATTACTTTTTACCTTCAGAAAAAATTGAAATTCTGTGCACCTTCAATCACCTCTGCTCTTTTTATAATGTCTGATATGGACCATCTAAATACGTTTGAACCAATGAAGATCTGAAACGCCTAAAAAGAGAGAGTGAGTAATTGATAATGTGCAAGATTCTTGAATGTGTCAATATTTAATCAAAAGTAAACGAAGGCCAAAGAGTAGCAAGAAATGGTGAGTCTATAGAATACACATCACATCTACCAGTCACATTTTCATGACACTGACGACAACAGAATTTGTCGACTTGTTCAGACCTTTGACCTCTAAGGCTGTATCAGGACAAATTCTGCATGCCTCAGCAAATGCCCTTATAACTACCTTCATATTGATCTGATGTGCGTACGGATAGCATCATAAAAAGATTAAAAAACAATTACAACATTTCTTATCAGAATAAACTTCACTTTGTGCATTTTGTTTCTGATTTTTACACTGGATTCTGTTATTGGGGCAGCTGTGAATGGCTTCATAAGCAACAGAAACGCAAGATAATAAAAAAACTCAAAACCTTTCCTAAGAAATTAATTTAAAAAAAACCAAGATAATTTAATCATTGGTTGATTTTTTGTTTTTATATTGTAAATCATATTTATATTACACCACTTTTTTTTACTTTAACCAACTGAGGGTTTCCACATCCTCTTGAGGCTGGTTGTCGCAGCTCTTCGGTCGCTCGCTGACTCGCTCGGTCGGGTAAAGTAAAAAGTTAAAAAAACTTTATCCTGATAAGAAATGTTGTAATTGTTGTTAGTCGTGCAATATATCATTTTAAAGCTCCGTTTCGGCTCTCTAGGATGCTATCCATACGCACATCAGATCAATATGAAGGTCAATTGCAGAGGCATGCAGTATTTGGCCTGTTACAGCGTTAGAGGTCAAAGGTCAAATTCTGTTGTCCTCAGCGTCATGAAAAACATGACCAGTAGATAGAATATAATATAACCTCATGGTATTACGTGTAGGTTACCCTATTTTATCCTGGCTCTATGTGAAACATGTTTCATGATGGAGGGATGACAAAAGAAGTGTTAGCACATACAAAGCTACCGTTGCTGCAATGCTATCATACATTTTCCAACACTAGGGACATAGACCTTTATAAAAATCACTATGAGACATGGTACCTCCACATTGGCACGACAGCTGAATTCTTAGGGTCCGTCTCATGGACTAAATTGGACAAACAGAGCTGCTGTCCGTATTGATGATAAAACAGATCTTTTAAGATAATTCCTGTTTAACAGCTTTATGCATCGAGTTGTGTTCGAGCATCCTTACTGATTATCCTGCATTCAATCCGTCTCAACAATTTGATCTGATCTCTCACAGTCTCACCAGAAAGCAGTGTGCTAATTCACACTTACAAAGAAATAAAGAAACAAGTTATTTGAGTGTCCTGGTTATGTGGTGCGATGGGAAGAGGCTCATGGGTACATGGAGAGAAAATTGAGACACAGCTGCACACAGACAACAAACTTAGAAACAGTTAGAATCACATAAACACAGATATGAATAACCAGGTTCCACAAGCTGCATGTAAACATCAGATCCTAAAAATAGAAAAGATCAAAACCAGGATGTTAACGCTCCTGAACATTGCTTCACCTTTGTTCCTCCAGTTTTCTGAGTTGATTTTTTTCCTTCAGATGTTTTTCTTTTTTACATTGGTCAAAGGGTTTTCTTGTAAATTAACCAAGAATTCACATAAAATTACAATAAATATTTTAAATTCTTGACGACTGCAGGACAAGAAAAACGTGTTCTCTGCCGTTTGTCTGATGGACGCATAGCACATGTCCAGCCACTCACACACACAGACAAGAACAGACAGACAATTAGACACTCATTCATGTTACAGTTGGCTCAACACTCCACCACTGTCAAGTACTTTATTCACAATAAGGTCATTTTCTTCTTTAAAAAATCATTTTTAATATACAACACAATTTTTGACAAGACAACTCCGTTTACAGCTAAATTTGAGCTCTTGAGTTCCAGCTTCTCTCATAACCAAAGCAAGCACGTAGATGATGGGGAGAGAAAGATGGAGTGAAAGGGACAGATGAACAAGGGTCCGAGTTAGAAGAAAGAAAGAGGAAAAAGACAGTAAAGAGAGAGAGAGAGAAAGAGGACTACGCTTAGTATGATTTTTGTACTAAGAACCAAAATACTCAAATAAAATGAGAAAATAACAGTAATAAAAAACAGTAAGAAAGTAAGAGTTAAAGAGAAAAAAAAGCAGAGGTGTGCCGGGATGCTGTATCCAAGGCAACCTCACATGCATGTCTGTCTGTTTGACGCTTCTGCTCTGTTCTGCCGTTTCACAAGTCCACATACACAAACACACACTCGCGCAAACTTGAGTGTGTGTGCCCCCGTATTCCAAGCGAGTGTGCATCTCTGGGGGTTGGAGGGGAGGGGCGGGGGGTCGAGGGGAGTGGGGGGGGGTTGGAGAGAGAGAGAGATAGAGACAGGGAGGAGTGAGAGGGAGTGAGAGGGAGCAGGGAAGTCGTCCCAGACACATTTCTCCCTCCATCACTCCCTCCATCTCGAATCCTTCCCTCGATTCCTGAAGCTGAGTAAAGAGTCTCTGTCTCCCGCATCACAGCTCCGGTCATCCTCTGTCCAACTGTGCCACCGTGTGTGTGTGTGTGTGTAATATATATATAAATATATATCAGTAAGCAATTCCTTATCTGTGGAAGCCTGTTTGGCAGGGGTTGAAAACTGAGGGGCAGAAGCTGCTTTAAGTTTGTAACGAGGGACAAAGGGAGCTTGTGGCTTACATAATGTCTACGTTAATACTGTTATTAGTGTACTTTACAAACATAAATTAGTAGTAGAAGGTGAACTTCTGGGGAGAGTTGTGTTGGTTCTGTATTAGGGATCATTATCACTGTTGACCTGTGTGTGTAGGTGTGTGTGTGTGTGTGAATGTCACGGTGCTGGCAGGTAATGGGCACAAGCTCATGAGTCTGTCAGTACGAGCAGGGAGGAGGAGGTGGCGGGGACAGGGTTAGAGGTGGACAGAGAGATGACGAGGAGGAAGGAGAAGAGATGGGCTCCTTTCCATGATGGACGCACCCATCAGCAATTCAGCCCTGGGCTCCTCCAAGAAATGGTTCGGTGGATGGCGCCACCTAGAGGGAAAAGAAGAGTAAGCAATCAGCTGACATTCAGACATGCTAATCGTACATGTGTGTGCGAACGCGTGGTTGTGTCTTTATACCTGCTATCTAGAAATATAAGTGTAGGTGCGGGAGGGAGACCGTCCCTCTGACTGGCCGTTGGTCGAGACGTTCAGGAAGTCCCAGATCAGGATGGTGTCGTCGTGAGAACTGCTGATGATCTGAAACTCATCGAACTGAAGACGGAACACGCGGCCAGAGTGCTCCTGAAAACACGATGAAACAGATATTTCAACAATAAAACTGGCTGACCAACCAGAGTAAAATGTGCGATATATAGTTTCATGACAATCCAACCTTTGACTAAATATTTAGCATTCGATAATCTAGACTTACACGGATATAATGTTCAGTTTATCTGAAAGTGTTGCAGATTCAAATGCAGATTTGTTATAACAGAAAGCTTCAGCTAACTGCTCCTTTATTTTTTAAAAAGGCATGTCCCTTTAATATGTTTTCAATGATTCTCAAAATCGTGATGTACATTAGAACAGGGGTCTCCAACCCTGCTCCTGGAGAGCCACCTTCCTGCACGTTGTAGGGTTCTCGTTTCTCCAACACACCTGATTTGAATGATCTGCTCGTTATCAACCAACTGAAGCATCTCAGGGGATTGATAATGAGAAAAACATTCAAATCAGGCGTGTTAGAGAACAGAGGGTTGGAGACCCCAGCATTAGAAGTAAAATTAAGTATAAGTGATAAAATGGTGTTAAACAGATTTTAGTATTCATACAGTTTGGATTTTGAAAGCCAACATTTAGAGCGGACAAAGGAAAGGCAGCTTCAGACACTTCAGTCAGCCTTCGGCATCAGGCTTCATCAGTGATACTCACCACTAGAGTGCGCAGACATAATGTGCTGGCGGGGGCTCGTGGGTCCAGGGCTGCCTGCAGGTCCCACACCTTTATCTTGCTGCAGAGAAACATGAGACGGCATGACGTCAGGAACAAAATGTGTCTCTGTGCACTAATTTCTGTGTGTGTGTGCGTGTGTGTGCTAAACTGACCCGTCGTAGGCGCCGCTGACAATCCTTTTGTTGTCAAAGCGAATGCAGCGCACCAGCTCCTCGTGACCTTCAAGCACTCGCAAACATGCCCCGCACTCTATGTCCCATAACCTGGAGAGAGAGAGGCCTTCGTAAACACACACACACACGGAAACACACGGCCTCTACACTGTCTTTGTTTTAATGGTTAGGTACAGTATGATATAAAACTCAGTCTTTCTATATTGAGAGATTTTTTTAGCATATTTAAATAATTTCTCACATTAAGCAGGTTTGAGTGAAGCAACTTTAAAATACAAATATTATATAGTTTATTACATCGTATACCTCTTTAATCTCACACACATACCGGATTGTGTTGTCAGATGAGCCGCTGACCACAAGGCGGTCTCTGTACTGTAGACAGGCGATGCCCCGCTTATGACCATTTAGAGTGCGCACAAACTCACAGGTGCTGGTGCTCCATACCTAAAAGGATGAGGGGGCAAAAGAGTTTGTCAAACAATGGCCTATTTGTTATTTACACGAGTATGGTGCACCAAACAACCACTTTAAAACTTGGTTGGAATTTACACCCTGGTACAACTTTCTAATGTCTACTCTCTTTTCACTCTTCTTGTCACTTTAAATCTGTCACTTTTCATGGAAGACAGGCTTTGCATCAGAGGGTTGAATTAATGAATGGCTGCTCCTGTTACCTTGATGGTGCGGTCCCCTGAGGCGGACACGATGTATTTATCGTCGAAGTCGACCACGTTGACAGCAGCTCGGTGTCCCACGAGGACACGACGTAGACTGATGTCAGTAGGAGAGGCCATGTCCCACACTGCGATTGAACGGTCCTTGGAGCAGGTGACCATGAGGCCGTTGGCGAAGCGAAGGTGAAGAACTGCCTCGTTGTGGTGGATCAGTGTGTTCAGTACCTCGCCCGTCGTCACCTCCCACACCCTGCAGAGGAGAGAGATGGAGGGTAGGGAAAGATGAGAGATGGCCGAATGATGAGGGCAAAGGTGAGAGAGGAAGGAACAGAAGGGTGGAAAAGGTGGCGAGAAGGAAAAATGAGGATGTGGAATGAGAGGGGAGGGGTGCAAGACAAAGACGGAAGAAATGACAAAGGGGTTAGAAAAGTGGAAAAAGATAGGAGGACGTAGGAAAGAAAAATGAGATGGGGCAATGGTCAAAACGAAAAGAAGGTTGATTGGGAGAGCGGAAAAGACGATGTAATAGGAGCAAAGGAAAAAGGGAAACAATGGAGACAAGAGAGGGAATTATGTTTATTAGTTTTACAATGCACACTCACTCGCACACAAACGAGCGGCTGTGGAGAACATGTTACTGAGCTGCACCGCTGGGCATTAAGAGTCAAAGGCAGAACACACTGGAAAAGCTGACAACCAAACCTACAAACACGGCGCCTGTCAAGCTGTTGCTAAGGAAGTGAAGTCACATTTTCCTTGGATACAGCTCAGCGAGTACGGCTGAAGTGTGAAGTAATGAGAGAATTAATGTTGAGCTTCTGTGTGAAGTAGCCAAGCAAGTGTCAACAATCACACACGAGCCAGGGTTTTAAAATATCTGCTATAAAACATTTTACTATAACGATGAATGATAATACACGCAAGTCTTTATGATGACATAAAACACTTTACAACATGATTATATTTCATCTCTTTGTGGCTGTATGGTTTGGAAGCCCCTTTAAAAAAAGAGTAATGTTGATTAAACGTAGTTCAAATTAACTTCTGACTTTTAGTGTTGGAAATCCACATTGTTTAGATGGACCAAACTTTGTGTGTTTGATGACAGATGTTTGGCATGCAATACTTTGCATTAGGTTCACAGCAGATTTTGAAATGATGAGATAGACATAGCAGCCGTTTTTCTGATAAGAAAATAAGTAATCTCCTCATTTGAACAGAACAGTATTGTATATTTGCTGTGTGGAGAAACGATCACAGACTCGATATAAAATGCTAACACACCCTGACAGCGAGTGTAATAACTCAAAACAGGAGTACAGTGTGGGCTAAAATCATTCATTTTTACAATGTATCAGTATGATGCATTTTCTTTTATGGAAAATATGTATGATAAACAATCTGATATTATTAACATTATGATCTATTACCATTCAAGTGTATCCCTGTGTATCTGACATAATCTCTATTTACAGATTCTACATAGAAATGTAGAATCGTTAGGCAGGGATGTGGCTTTTAGGGATTGGAAGTGTTCTGGTTTCCGTTTTTAAACTGCTTGTAGTCCGAGTAGTTTTGACCAATCACTTATCAGTAGGCAGGAAAAAGCAGTGCATGTGGAGAGCAAAAGCAGGCTGAACGTAATCTGCCGTAATGACATCCCAGCTCCCATCAGAGTCATCTGACAACGATTTAGCTTCTTATTGATCTCTATAAACAGACATCTGCAGCAAGTTCAGCTAACAATCTGTTCCAGATCAAAAATTCAACTTCAGATAGATTTTCCCACGCTGTGTCACGAAAAGCCGTTTAAGTGTTCAGATTTCCCAACATCCTCGAATGCGTCAGAAATGATCGATCCGACCTCCGTTCAACAAGCGAGCATTTTAAAAGCAGTCTTCTCCTCTTGAGGACAGACCTGACAAAGCTTCATTTTTACTTTTGACTAATCTGCATCATGATGTTGTCATTTCGTCAAAGGTAAGATTAATTAAAGAAATTCACAAGAAAAACTGTCTATTTTTCTGTAAACAATGCAGCACGCAGGAAAGGAATTCTTGACTGGAAGTCGTTTATCGCTAACCGCTGGCTACATGCCCGACATGTTCACTGTTGTCCCCAGAAGCTATATCGTATCAGATTGTAGCCGATGGGATCCGAGATAGTATCTGATCTAACCTGAAATGCACTGTGAAGTAATCCCTTCAGTTGGAGAACGTGCTGCTGCTGAACACATTTATTTCATCGCCTACGTTCTAGCTTTAAAAAATGAATATTCTGCTTTTGTACATGTTGCAAACATCTTGAGTACTTGTGGCTAAATTGTCTTCTGACGGTTTTTACTTGTCTTTTTGTAGTAGAGTAAAGTAGGCATTTTGAAATGACTTTCTCAGATATGGACTTCTTCTTCCTACCTCATGTTGCATATATGAACAAAGGATTTAGGACTGCACTTTTTTGTATTTGTATAGATGAACAACATTAGATCCAAGCATAACAATCTCATCATTTAGCATCATTAATACAAAGTCACACCTTTTTCTACTGTGATGTTAATTATCTTTAATCCTGCTTGTGGTCTAACTCTGTAGTTCTGCCTGTTGCTTCTATAACAAAGTTTGCATCATACCTGACAGTTGAGTCAGAAGACCCAGTGACGATGACCCTCTCATCATACTGCAGACACAACACTGAGCCTGTGTGACCGGTCAGTATCTTCAGACACTCCAGAGACTGCTTATCCCAGATCTATGAGGAGAAATGACAGGAGGAGGAGAAGGGAGGGAAACAAGAGAGGAAGATAGAGAGAGAGTGACAGAGGAAGAGAAGAAAAAAAAGGTTATGAAAAGGTTGCAGATTTGGGTCATGCTAAGAATGGTCTATTCTCATCGCACTGTTCATGCCCCATTTCCCTACTGCTGCGCTCAGCTTCGTGTGCGTACGTAAGCGCCATTCAGCTCTTCTCTGGGTGTGCGTCAGCCTCCTCCAGAACAATGAGAAGACAAATCCTCTCTTCTCCTCCCTCCATCCTCCGTTCCTCTTCATCATCTTCTCCCAGGCCAGACAGATAAGTGTAAAAAAAACGTCGAGTCTGGAACTGAGCTCTTTTATCCTATAATTCACTTGTGTTCTGTCTCAGTGTCTGCTGGTTTAGCTCAGCGCCACAGACAATAAGACGATAAGCCGCACTGAGCCGCAAGAAAAGATTCAATTCATAAATACACAAACCCAGGTTGGAAGAAAACAACCACACACAGAGCATGCATGTCTGTCTCACAGCCAACACTCTCTCCCCTGCTGGTGCATCAACTTGCAAATGGACTGGATGGTAATTACTTCTACATATCAGTTTGAGCCAGCGGAGTCGACTGATACATGCATATGTCTTGAAATTTTTTAAAGAAAACAAAAGAAATATCAGGTAAAAATCTAGCATTGTTTGCATTAAAAGAAAAACAAATGGGTTTTGTTGTTACCCCTTAACAAGCAAGTCTCACCCAAACTGAAATATGACTGCATGGTTGCTCAAAAACATTATTGGAAGTAAGTTGCATTTTATAAGAAAGGCCGCAGTAATCACTGAGAACACCTGTGTTTGGAAAAAGTGAATTGATGCGCCGTGATGGTTGACGAGGGAAAAACAACTACTACTGAGGGTGGCAGCTGCAATGGCGATCATCGTGGTGCACATCCATAACGAATGTTTACCTTAAGAATTGGGGGATGTGCTGAGTGGTGCTGCGTTCAGGAGTGCTTAGAAATGTGAGTGATCGCACACATATTTTTCAAGATCGATGTCGGGATTTATTAATAGATATTGGGTCATTCAAATGAGAATCGATTCGAATCAGAGACATTGATTTTTTTAAAAGCCAGACCTATTTGTAGAGGCTTGAAGCCGGAATCAGTTTAACGCAGAGGTGTGACGTCACCGCTTAACAACCGACAACTTTAGCTAGATTATAGCGCCATCGTCTGGGTAAATTAACTTAACACGATGACATACCTCTGTGCATTTTATACTGGTATATTGGTCGCACCGGTATACAGGACGCAGCCCACTTTATAGATGAAAAACAAAGTGCGTCTCTTAAATTGAATTTTACAGAAACCCCTGTACTACTTTGCAATGTCACAAAAAATATAGTAGCGCTTTTTAACACACTGAATAAATCTTAAAATTAAGATTCAACAGCTGTGGAAACTAATCATTAAAAATACTGATATATAGAACAAAAATTCAATCTGAGATTTTCACATCCTGCTGCTTTGCTGTTGCCATCAGCTGTGATTCTTAGGCAATAGTTTTTGCTTCCAGGAGGTCTCTGTTTGTTGCCCTTTAAACAATCAACCATCCACTTTGTAGATTTAATCTTTTATCGTGTAAGGAAATTATACCTCACAAAGTAACAAACCTCAGACTGTCCGTGGTGTTCAATACACACATACCTTGATGGAATTGTCCCTAAGGCCACTGATGATCTTGTCATCGTCGTACTGCAGACAGTAAACCCCTTTACTATTTTCAGAGCGACACTGAATCCTCTGCAAATTGTGTCTGCCGCACCGCCAATTAGCCTCAATAGTCTGCAGGAACAAAAGACAAACAATGAGTTTGACAAACACAGAAGTGGACCAAAGAGAGGAACAAGTTTAAGAGGGAGGCACACATCATGTAATGTTGTTAGAGATGTGCGATGTAGCGAGTTAGAGAGGAGGCTGTGATTAGGAAAACACGAACACCAAGACAAATAACTCAACTTGATCAATTAGCTGTAATCAGTGAAAAATGAAAGTGGACCTTCCTTCATTTTTGGTCAATAAATTAATAATTTGTTGGTCAATGATGCATAAACTCTATATAAAATGTATTGTGTCCGTTTAAATGAGAGTCCAGACACTTGTCTAATGCAATAATGAGATATGCACAAATAACTAATAAAGCATTCAGTTTATAATGGAGTAATCTCTGTTTCTTACCTCTATGTCTTGGATGATCTTGGGATAAAGGGAGTGATAGTAGGAGTTGGGTGGGACTTCTGCTGTGCGGTTCTTGAACAGATATTTCTCCCTAGGGCGAGAAAAATAGAAGAATGACATCTGCTTTGTTTCTACTAGAGCTTTTTTTTTCACTCACAATAGACACTCAAGACCAGGCAAGTATGACCTTATTCACCCTTCTGTGCCTTTATCCTTTAACTCAAAACCCTGAAGACTATAAAGCACCCTGAAAACAAGTCGTTTAAATCCTCAGACTATGCTTTTAATATTTCCCAGAGTGCCGGCCTTTTTAAGATCTTAGTGTAAAACAGAAGGATTGCTAACCCAGTGTGTGTCTTTAAAAGGATCTATTTCCATTCTCACCACTGGTGTCTCTCTGACAGGCCTTTCCAGAGCGGGTCTGTGCGGACCATGCGTTCAATGAGCTTCTTCCACAGCATACCCTCAGAGATGACCCTCTGCCACTCCTTACACACCAGCTCTGCTGAGCATAGCGAGCGTGCATCCAGGAAAGACAGGATGTTCTCTGCTATGTGATCCAAGCCTTGTGCTAGAGGGCGGAAGAGAAGAGGCTGAGTGAGCGCTTGCTGCAAAATTAATGGAATATCATCTGGTCGGTTTATCTGCGCCGGAGGGTCATTATGTTTGGTTTTTAGTTTTCAAAACTAATCTTTGCTCATAGGTATTCATTTCAGATATTTAAAAAATGCCTATAAAGAGGCAGACAGTGAAAATCAATCAACAAAGGAGCCATTACTGCAAACTGTCTCTAGTTTTATCTCAGTGCCGTCTGTGTTTTTGAGGCAGATCTTATTTACTCTTAACCACAACATCCTGATGTACCAGAAAACACCGTTCTGATATGTAGGCCTCACTTTACAATCACGCTGCAGTTAGGGAAGATGGAGCCAACACTGGAGCGTGTTGCTTCTAAACGTTTGTAAATGTATTTGTACCTGGCAGCGCAGTGATGAAGTCCCTCTGCAGCATGGGTTTGAGGTAGGAGTTGATGTGGCCGTGCTGGTAGTGGCACATACGGGAGATCAGACGCTCAACAAACTCCACCTGGTCGGCCTCCGACCACTGGTCAAACAGGGCGATGCAGTGTTCCTTCTCCTTCTCGTAGTTTCCCTCAGACGGACGCTTGCGGGACCCCACAACAGGACCATTAATAAGCTGTAAAGAGCAGGAAGCCATGCATGATTTATTATATGTTCATTTATATGTGGGACACTCATAGTAATAGGAGAGATTTGTATAAAGGAGACAGTAGAGTTGTTGCATTCTACTAGTGTCTGGATGTTACGTAAGACCTAAGCTGTCTTTGATTTTTGTTGTTGATTTTATAGCCAGTTAGCTTTAACTGCAACATTGTCAAACTTTATAGGACGGTTTATACATTGTGTCATTCCTGTGCATTATATACATGTTTAAAATGCTGTTGTTTTTTTTTATCTCAATTTCGTTGCAGATCAACATTTTTCATGGATCCAAAAAAAAAAGAACAACACACAAACAAACCTTAAGAACTGTGTTCTTCTTTGGCGACAGATCATCCACGAGGGTCTGTGAATCCATCCCTGATGTGTTCTGTAGAAAACAACACAAGAAAAAAAAGGTGCAGGTTAGAGTTTTGTTCTCGACACACACGTGTGTGAAAGGCACTGTGAGAGCCAGGGCAGCGGTGAGGACAGCGCTGGACACAAAAGTACCACAAAAACAGCCAAAGGAAGGGTAACCATCATGACCTCTGAGTCGTGCACGCACAAACATCCGTGCATACAGACACATATGGAGTGAAAAGAACTGAGCGCTGCAGCGAAAGCTTTCCATTTGCTTGCATGTCTGTGATGTGGGCTAAGTAGTCTGGACAGGAAATTAAACTGTAGCATCTTGGGGATGTCACAGGCAGCAGCTCAGGCATGACTGTAATGAAAGTAAAATCAGATAGTGCTCTTACAGCATAAAGAGGAGATAAGAAAAAAACACTGAGGTAACCGGATCCCACCCATTTTTTGTACGACTAAGTGAAGACAATGATTCGAGTCCTTAACAAGTGCAATGCAAACAAGCTGATGAGACGTATTTACAGTAATATAGTGAGAGGTTGACCATCTTGCTCTAAACACTTAATAACATAATAATAAACACAATTCAGTAAGGCAGCAATATCCTATCCATAATTACATTCATAAAACAAAACAAAAAAACACATGAGGACCTGTTGTCCGCTTAGGGGACTTGAATTTTACGACTTTTATCTGTGACTGAGGCAAAGCTGGAATGTTTATGGCGGCCATCTTGAAACATGTTTACTGTAATATCTACATTTTCCTTTAACTAGCACATTGCTGAACTACAGAAACTCTTTAAAGCAGACACTGCAAACTCTGTTTCATCGCATAACTACATATTAAACACAGCAAAAGTTTCTCTTAAGTTTCTATTTCTCTTCTAAACAATGCACATTCCCTGTACCCGGATATGTTTACAAATTCATTTGCAGAAATTGGACACAAAACCCTTTACCTGGGAGAGGGTCAATGATATTGCATATCTGCATAGGGGATGATGGTGCCAAGGTCAATGTCTTTGAAAATGGCTAGAATAGATGCCTATAACTGTAAGTCTTCTTCAGAGGTTAAAGAATTGTAATTGGTGGGCCGATCATAGAAACAGGATTGCTACATTAGCTGGATATTCTTCTAACACAGATCCCTCTCAAGAGCTTTTCCGGGTTCTGCAACGTACAGTTACCACTCAAAATCCCTCTACATGTGGGTAACAATAATAGTATTCTCTGTTAGCGTAAGTGGCGATCACAGCCACACAAACATAAACAAACAGACAAACAAAGGGTCGGGTACCAAGACCAAAGCAGACAGGACAAGAAGCCAGAATGGGTTTGCTGGTGTTGATGATCATGCAGAGAAGAAAAGAAAGGGGAGGAGAAATTAAAAAAAAGACAGACCAAGTTGGCCAGGCAGGCAGGCAAGCAAGCATGTAGCCTGTAGGCAGAGCTTGGAAGGCAGACCCCCCACCTCGGCCCTCACACCTCCAGGTAGAAGGGGAGTAAATGTTACTCCTCAGTGCAGGGTTATTCTCTGGTACCCCTGCATCCTTCCTCCTCACACACCAAAGCACTTGTTTACTATTTTAAACTCATTCAAGAAAAAAAAAAGGAAAAGTCGCCAGTTTGCATTTTGTGGCAAAATTATTGTTTGACTTCTTAACAGTTCTGGGGCCTAATTCAAGATGCAAGAGCGGTGATTTGATAGGATTATAAAGCATTCAATTATAGTTTAGAAAGCTACAATTCTGTTGTAAGCTGAGAGTTTGAGGACGCACCAGAGAACAACCTGAGAGCAGTTTGCTTCCAACAGGGAGGAAAGGACAACGGAAGGTGAGGAGGTAGGAGGGTGAGGGGATGAGTGGGTGCTGTCTGCACCAAGGTGGCATGAGGAGTAATGTGGAGTGGGCGAAGAAAAGTAAAGGGTGAGGAGATGGCAAGGGAGAAAAGGGAAGGGAAGGGAAGGGAGAGGAGGAGGAGCAGCAGAATTAAGAGGAGAGAGGCAGAACCTGGTTGTGAGCCCGGGTGGAGGGGATGCTCTGCAGGCACCTGAGTGCACACAAACTCTCAGCCACCGAGGAGCAGCCCAGCCAGAGAGAGCGAGGCACAGAGCACTGTGTGAAAGAGAGAGAGGAAGGGAGGAAGGGAGAGGAGGAACGAAGTGGACAGGGTGAGGGAGGTAGAGAGAGGGCAGAGCGAGAAACCAGAGATGAGAGGTAAAGAAAAGAGGAAGGGGATTGATGAAGGAAGTCAGGAGGGGGAAACCAAAGGAGATGGGTGGATGGATGGATCAATGAATGAACAGATGGATGGAAGTAGTTAGGAGTTTGGGAGGAACAGGACAGGTAGAGTGTGGAAGAGTGTAAAAGTTCAAAAATAAATGGGAAAAATAATTTTAAAAAGGTTTGGTTTGAAATTGAGAGGAGGTCGGTGTGTAACCATCAAAGGTGAGGGGAGAAAAGAGGGGAGGAGGTGGGGGATAGTGAGGGGAAAAACCAGTATTAGAGCTACACACACATTGGCACAGTGAGCGCAGGAACACACACTCCTCCACGCACAAGAAACAGACTGATAAACATACACACAGAAGCATTATTAGACATGAACTGGGTGGGGATAGGTAGAGGAGAGGGAGGGGCAATGGGATTCATTGTCAATTTTTGTCACTCTTGGTTTTAGAGAGACCCCACCCACTGTTCTGCCATCCCCACTCTTATGAGTGGTTAGTGAATAACACTGGGACAAAAAAATCAAATTAAATACACAGAAAAACAAGACGGAATTTATTTTGTTGGAGGCCTGTAAGAATACGGTCTCTAAACTTTGCACAAATGTTTAATATGTGGAAGATTCCTTCAGTGAAAGGAAATAGAGATGAGGTGTCAAATCATTAATGCCATTGTCATCATACAATGCGAGTTTGTCAGATAAATTACTTTTCAACAGTAACAGTCTCATTTCAAAATTGATGTCATGTAAGCCATTCAGTGCATCTGTTTTGAGTCTTACTAAGTGTTAGTTTGTAGTATAATAACTTCAATACCAAAATAAAGACAGAACAAACAATTAAAGATATGCGAGCAATGTTTCTATCACATCTCTATTCACTGGCTTCATTTGTAATTTCTGTCTTTACTGGCAATGATGGTTATTTGTAGACTAGAACCATAGGTGGTGTTTGGGGATAATCAACGAAGACATTAAATGCTCACTCAGATGCGTTTGTGTGGTGCAGGTCTGGTCCAGAGTTTACTTTAGAGTATAAGATTATATCTCAGGCCTTACTTGCTTTGTCAATACAAAGTATGGAAACACAATTGATCTGTTTGTTAGCGAAACTGAGGGCTGTGTGGTATGAACACCTGTGAAACAAAAGGAAGCGGTAACTCTTTCTTTGTGGTACTTCATTGACAAAACACATTTGTGCCTCATCCTAATTGATGTCTTCTTTACGACCACTTTGACCCCTGTGATGTTAATGTTAGCTTTAAGAGAGCTAACGTTAGCCTACATACCTAGCTTATCCACACAGCTAACCATTTCACGAGTTAACTCTGATACATGTCGAACAAATATGAGCGCCTGTTGAGGAAAACTAAATAATACTGACAGATAAAGTTTTTGGTTAATAAATAAGCTGTTAGTGCACTGACCAGCTGGCTGTTTTGGTATGGTAATGGCTGTCAAGTATACCTACCATTTTTAGCATGCTAACTATGAGGCTAATTGCTAGCTCGCTAATCGTGGTAACGCTGTGTGAATGAAAAAGCTCTACACTTCCTTCTACGCACTTTAGAAATATAAACAGACAGGCACCAGACTCACGACTATAGCTACATCCTCTTTCATGATGGCATCTGTATAATTGTTCCAGACATCGATTACAATGTAGGTCGACCAAACATAAACTAGATAATATAACATACCCGTAAATTTACGTGGTTCATCGCCTTCTAGCCTGTGTTAGCTGGACGGCTAAGTATCAGACAGGGCCCAGTTAAAGTGGCGCAGCGTCACCGCAGTGAGCGCTGCCCCGCGACTCCTCGGCTGTCTTCGGCCGACGACAGAACATACACCTTTTATTCTCCCCTCTGTTTACCAGTCTAGTCCAAAACAACGTGTGTTTAACATCCGTCCGATGTTGACGTCTAAGTCTTGTTTATCATATTCACCAGTATGCGGAGCATTCTTAGCAAAATGTATCGATAATTTCAGGCCCTCCCTCTGATTTCTGGTCCCCCCTCCTTTCTCCTCTCCCTCTCCCGACGAGCCGCTCCAGCCCGCTCCTGCCGTCGACTCGAGCCTCGGCGCTTCGCTCAATTTAGGAGTGACACCGAACACATCGGAAGTCCAATATGCCTAACGAAAAATAATCTTACCATCAGTTCCAGCGTTTTGTCCTCCATCTCCGGCTCCATGTTGACGATCCCCCCCGAAACTCGCTCTGAAAATGGAAACCCAGCCCTGCGTCGGCGGCCCGCAAATGCAGAGACGTCATTCACTTCGCTCAACCACACAGCTTCGGTAGGGCAGTGTAGAAAGGGTGGGTGGGGGATGGGAACGCCCATGTAAAGAACGAACGCGCTGATTGGACAGAATTTGTCAAAGGGGCGGGCAATCGCAGCTTAGGCTTTTATTGATTGGCTAACCGTGCTACCAAGGCTTCCCCGGTGACTCCCCCAAACAAAAGGGCAAATGGATGAAGATGCTGTTGCTATCCTGAAGAGGAATACACTAAGGCAAAATCAATCATCCGCATAGCTTTCCTAAGAGATGCTGCAAGGTGTAGACTATTATTTCAATATAACATGTGATCAATGGCATTGTTTATTTATATACAGCTGCATTAAACAGTAACATGGATTGTGATGCAAGGCTGCAAGGTTTCTATAGCTTCGTGATATTACGGTTTTGAAAAGACGTTCGGGTTGTTTAAGGACATTTCCATCCAGCTGCATATCTAAGTAAACCCTCACAGGTTGGCGTAGGTTAAAATGAATGCAAGTAACTGATATGAGTGATAACCGTGACATAATAGTTACACCAGTGTTGTCCTGTAAAAGGTCAGGTTAATGAGTTCATCTGATAACTTTGCGGAGTGAAACCTGGAGCTGCATGATAATGGATTGATGTAAGAAGACTCCGTGTCAGGCTTTATTCAAAAATGTCAACGGGAAAAATCAATAAACCAGGCACTCACACACAACTTCATTCATACCAGCATCCTTTACCTTAGTTCACCTTTGTCGATGCTTCCCTACGAGTCTCACAATCAATGCAGAAATATGGCTGACAATCATTTGGGTGTTTTAATAACTTGCATCCAAGAGTTAAGTTTTAACGTTACCATCATAGGGCATGCTTTAACGCTGTAATATGCAGAATGTCATGTTTCCTTCCTGATTACTCAGCGAGTACACTGAGAATTAAACAAGCTCTTAGTGTAGGTGTACTTTCTTAGCTTGCCCTGTGAAAGAACATTAATCCAATGTTTAAGGATTACATTTTTAAGAAACAATGGGGGTGTGTCTTGTGTATTTATGCTTATAATTTCTCCACACATAGCACTATGAATCAACACTCACCTTTATCTTTAACTCCACAATAGAGGCAAACAAATATACATCTTACTTCATTTGTAAATCACCTGTGTATCACATTTAAAAAAGTATTTTCAGGACTGCATCGATAAAAATTCAGAGTATTTAATTAAAATGTGTAATAGATGCAATCTTACTGGGTTTAAGATCCTTATAAATTATGGGGCCCTTATTAATATCTAGCAATATCCAACAGATCTGATACACTTGCTTTGTGAAAATTTAAATTCAATTTAAACATGAGTAGTTGGATCCTGATGAACGCTGTAAACAAAAGAATCTCTTTAAAGCAGCCATGCATACTTGTCACTCACACAGGACTATCACAATATATTCATTTGAAGTCAGGAAAGCAGAGAAAAGGTCAGACCCTCCAGGAACAAGACTGACAGCACAGGATTGAGACCACATCAGATGAGGAGGTAGCAATGGTTTTCAGCAGTTCAAATTTAATACTTTGTCCCCCTTTCTCTACAGAAACCCAGGTAAAAAAAATCCCCCACTCTCATAAAATACAACAGCAGCAGTTACCAGTAAAAAAATGAAATGCAAAAAAAAAAAAAAAAAAAGAAGAAGAGAGAGAAAGCATAGAAAGGAGAGGAGAGATGTAGGGAAGGGGCATGATGAGGCAAGAAAGGAAAATATATTTTCTATATGTGAGGAGTAAGTCCAAAGTTTCTCTTCAGACTGGGTTAGGGACAGCGAGGAATCTGGGAACTTGCTGTTGTGTTCATTCAAAATGGAGGGGAGGAGAAAAAAAAAGAACAAAAATGAGTCGAGTCCAATCCAACTAGGGGAAGGAACCAGCACTCTAAGGCAGGGATTTATTCAGGAAGGGCTTTCTCCCTCTCTGGATGAAAGAAAATCTCACTCCTCTTCAGCCTGTGTGATGTACTTTGTCTCGTGTACAGATGAAATGTATGTGCAAGTTTGTGTATGCAACAGGTAAATTGGAAGGTGTGTCTGTCATATATATGGTCAACACGGTTGCACCTCTCACTTGCTGCAAGAGAGGTGGCATTTTTCTTTCCGTATTTCTTCATTCATTCCTTTGCTTTTCTTTTTTCTCCCAGTATCAGTCCCCGACTACCTAGTAGTCATCCAAATCAAAGAACTCATCGTCCTCCCCTTGGTACTCCATGCCCTGGAAGTCCACCCTGTACCGCAAGATACCTGAGGAATACAATAAAGACAGATTAATAAGGGTAATATGATGAGCGGCCAGCTTATGTCATGTTTAGTTAGATCAGGGCAGCATTCAAAGAAGAAGTTGTCAGGATATGCTAATACCTATAAGCTATTGGAGGAGGATATTTAAAAAGATAAGAGGAAATGTACTGGGACATTTTATTCATGTTTATCCTGCTAAACATTCTGAATCTCACCTGTTCGAAGAAATGGATCAAAGATTTCACATGATTAAGGTCTCTATCATATTAAAAGTCTGTCGGACAACAACACATCAGTTTTTTAAAAGTTCTTACCTG
Organism: Semicossyphus pulcher; assembly: GCF_022749685.1. Classification (NCBI taxonomy): domain Eukaryota; kingdom Metazoa; phylum Chordata; class Actinopteri; order Labriformes; family Labridae; genus Semicossyphus; species Semicossyphus pulcher. Next base: position 20,674,960 of record NW_027211693.1, read on the forward strand.
TAGCAGGAACACATGAAACACATACGTTGACTAATTTGATTTTTCAAGCCACTGATGTTCAAGGCTATGCCAATCACCTGCTGTTTAAGAAAATCAAATGCTTAAAACCATATTTTGTTACTAGGGAATTGAAGGGATAATGTGTAAAGTAAGTGACCACAGGTAATATATAGGGCGATCCTGTCCAGAGGACAAAATAAAGTGCAAATACAGCACAGTAACCTTAGGAATTTAGTTTTAAATTTGCCTTCACTTTACCTAATATCTTTCCACCACGCATCTCCTACAAAAAACTCAGTGTAGCCAAAGGACAGGAGGAAAGTGAATCAAGCAACAAGGACAGGAGAACAGAACACTCTGTCCCCTCTACTGTATCAAAATTGAGATCAAGTGGCCCAATAACAAGCAACCTGTCTAGTTCAAGTGCAGGAATCGATTACTTTGCTTTGCTGTAGCTAAGGTTACACTTTAAAAGTGGTCTGAAATGGCATCTTCTCAGCAGAATTACCCCAGCATCAAACTACTATGTGTAGGTTTTCAGTTCATGGAATAATGCCAATGTTTATAAATAGCCTGTGACATTCTTGCAATCATACAGCACTGGATATCAATGTCCTTATTGTTGCTGATCTCAGCAAAACATTTATTTAGATTGAGCAGCTTGTATGCCGTCTGCAACATGCCATGAACATATGTACTGAAAAGATACTGTTGTTGTTTTGTGCTTGTTTTGTTTCCTACATCATCCCAGTCCGCAAAGTAAGAGTTAGGGACTGAACAAACAAAAGCCCCTATCAAGTACCCTTCATATTTTGCACAAGGATGCTTGATGGATACTTGATAACTGTAACTGAAGGGCAGTCCTAACTCCCTTACTTGATGCTTTACAAATGTAGCCTTCCAGCGTCATTAACAGTGTTCTTACCCCCGATGCCTCCAAAGCCCTTGACGAACTGGGACCCTTCCTGGCTCTTGTCTGTGACTATCTCCAGCGTGGCTCCGAATTTCTTGTAGTTGTTGGCAAACCACTCCAGAAGTGGCATGCTCTCGATCAGCTCATGTTCCTGCCCCGTCTAGAAACACAATCAGGAAGTGTCAGGAAAACATGGCATGATGGGTAATGGGCCTAACCTTAATCCCAGTAATGTCTCCTTGCTTGGGACTACTCACCTCCTTGTCTGTGAAGTGAGACTTGTCTTTCTCCTGCTCTGGCGTTAAGTACAAAGTCTTCTCGTCTAGAAATCAAAGGAGACACATGAAGGTTATAAAAAAATTGCATAATATGTATTGCATTGTTTCTCCTTAATAGAAGATGTCATTGTTGTGTTTCGCCTACCGTTCTCTGCTCCGTTGCTCTCGGCCCCGTGAACACGAAGGATGTAGCGCATTGTGTCTAAGTTCTCGTAGACTATGAGGATCTCCACTGCTCCCATCTCCAGGGCTTTGAGTGTGTCCTCCACACCGAAACAGTACTTCCCTGTGTCCTGACTGATCTCATCGAAGTACCGCCCTAGACAGAGGGACAATCATTTGAAAAATCACTTCCATAACAAAAGCTTTTGTTTGACCGCAGCAGTTACAGATGATGATAAAAAATTGTTGTTCCAATGTGTCAATAGGCCGACTCACCTATGAGCTTCTTCTCCTGGATGAACTTCACATTAGAGAGAACCTCTGCCGAGAGCTCAATAGCCTGATTGAAACCATTCTCTCCTCCGTACGAGATGTCCACCAGCTTCAGAACCTTGGCCTGTAACCTCTGCAGAAAACAAACACACACATGGATTAAACACACTGTAGAGATATCCATTCACATATCCCATATCACATAGAACAAACATTCCTAACATGGTAGATATGGGTATATATTGACAACTTATTCTTCCTTTTTGTTACAACTAGAGCTGTGGGTTATATATCAATGAACATTTTACTAAGAAGTTCAGAGGGTTGACAAAGGTACTCTTCATAATGCCTTGACAGTAATAAGTAAATACTTTTTTTAAGACCTATTAGAAAGGCAGGGGGTGTTAAAGTAGGTCAGATTTTTCTGATGTGAGATCCTATTTGCAATTTTAATTGATTTTATTTTGCTAATGTTTTCTGCTTTTTGCAGTGCCCCATAGTTCTCCTGCAAGGCAGTGTGCCTCTGTTTGAGATGCTAGAATAAAGTCATGCTGCATTTTCAAGTTGCCACAGACTTTGGACAAACTTTACAGCTGACACTGGTTCACTCAAGGTCAGATGCTACAATCCTAACCACTTTACAGACGACTGAGAAGTCTTATTTTGGGAATGAACTACTCGCTTTTATTTTTGAAACACACGTTGCTATGTTGACATTTTAACTGTGCCTGAGCTCCTGCTTTACCAAGAACTACTGAATCTCAGGAAAGCAGTGTTGGCTCTGTACAGCCAAGTCTAAGTGAAAATTGAACATTTTTTAAACTCGTCAAAGTTTAATCGAGACAAAAAAAAAAAGGTTTAGCGCACAGCTCCATCTATTTGCATTAGGCATTAACTGTGAGAAACACCCAATAAACCCTGCTGTATATATGAATTCATATACTAACAATTTAGCAAACAGAACTTTATGTCAAGGACCTGAAACTACACAATTCTTTACATAAACATAAATAAATATACATTGTTTTAACATGCGCATTCATCTTATTTATTTATTACTCTAGCAAATCTAATATAAATGTAATTATATTTTTTATTTGTTACATTATCAGGGTTATAACTTAAAGATATAATCTCGAAAGTTTTTAATTAAATAAATGTCTATTATGTCACTATCTATCACCGAATAAGGTAACACAATGATGATTGAGCCTATGGCCCACTGATGAAAGCCTTTGCATTTGCAGTATATAGTATTATTATGGACTGGGTATCAGTGGCGACATTCGCGTGAAAAAAAAAATCACAAGCAGCGCCCAGTTAGTGATGCGTTTTCCATCAGCCAGCAGTGGTTGGTCTGCCAGAGAGGATAGCTAAGCAGCTGCTTTTCAGTCTCTGCAAGTGTTGCGAGTGAACAGTAATCTACTCTGGCTGAACAAACAAAGAAAAGATCGATGACTACAGAGCGACTGTCAGCGAGGACAATCAAGTGTTACAACCGAAACAAAGGGAGCCAACCGTGGACGTCTGGTTATCTGGTACGTATGCGCCAACAATTGCCTTTTATCGCCATTAGGTGCCGCCAAATAGAACTAAACTGAGATCTTCGAGATTGTCACTTTAAATTCAGTTTTATTGACTTAATCATTTTTTTTAGTTTGAACAAAGTGTTGTGTAAACAAACTTTATATAGATTCTAACTTTCTTATTGGTCTAGTTTCTGAATTGTTGACATTCAAATTGATCAGTCATTAGTATATAATGTTGTACACAAAATTGGTACGATTTTTAACAAAACACACACAGACGAAGACTTACTGGGTCGAACATGTCGGACTGGCTGAGCTCTGTCTTGAAGTCTGCAGATCCAGCCAAGACCATTCCAGCCACATTAACCTTGTCGTTGGACACAAAGAGCTGGACAGCCGTCTCAGCCACCTTTCTTACATAGTTGTGTCTCTTCTCCATTCTCAGACGAGCAAAACGCAGAGCAGACTGTCCTCCTCTGCCTGAAAGAAAGATGGAGATAAGAGACACACCCTTTAAAACTTTTCTTTACAGTTAGAAATATGAGCTACACACACATACAGAGCATTATTTAACTAGTTCTCTAACAATCCCTGCTGTGCAGTTCAAAAATATCAAAAGTTCAGTGTTGTGTGGGTTAGTACCGTGCTTCTTGGGTAGGTCCACCGTGAACTTGTGTAGCACCTCCCTGGTGTTGCCCTGCAGTGTGCCAAACAGTGCCCCACTACCGTCGATCACAATAAAGCCAAACTTACTGTCGTCAGAGAGGAGGGCTGTCAATGCCTGTGTTAGAGGGTAGTGGGGGAAGAATGGTTGATGACAATGTGACATAACGCAAGTATAATAGATGCCAAGAATCTTCTTTACATGAAAGAAATACATAAAAAAAGGTCAGAGAAAGCAAGCAAAGGTTCTCACCTCAGTGTGGAACTTGTTGTCGCAGAGGTACAGGGAGGTGTTGATTGGCTTAAAAGGTTCAAAGTCGATATTGACTTTCTTCTCCTTACCTTCCTCCGTCACAATGGTGCCACAGTACACGACTAAACCATTGGGTGGCACTGGCAAGAGAGAAAAGTCAGAGCGCAGAGATTAGACAAATTAACGTTATGGTTTGAATGCATAAACAATTAAGAGTTTATGTAGGAGGAGCCAGCATCATCAAACTGACAACCGAAAATATTTCACTGCACACTCCTCTCTCTCTTGTCAAATGCCATCGTTTTTCTGGGACAAAAGTTCCTGGAATGTTTTCCAGTTGTAATGTATGATGTGATGTGTGCAGTGAGACTTTACAGATGGGTAATACACACCCTTATACCATGCTTATAGCTACCTACTTTACATTCCAATGCTATAACTAGGGGTGGGCGGTATCACCGGTGTCACGTTCTGCCATGGTTAAAACACACACGTTTTCCAACTCATCTACAGGTTATGGAAAACATGCAAACATGCACGCTACGTTGCAGCCGTCATATATGATGTCGGCGGGATGATTGAGTCAGACGCGGTTACGCGAGTCAGCTTTTCAGAGAATGTGTCCCCGTTATTAGTGGAACCTCGTCCCGGTGCCGTTTAACGCTGTGGCAACATGAACGGACTGTTCACGGAGCAGCGTTTTTGTTTTGTAAAATAGAAAATAGATTTTAAGTGCCAAATAATATCAAGTGTAATTGTTAATTGTTTATACGTACAGGAAAACACATTGACAATAGAGCAAAAAGAGGCAGAATCATGTTTTGAGTAGAGGACTGTTCTTATTTTGTAATAACGCAATATAATACTGATACCACCAAAAGGAAAAGAAATACCGTGATATAAAGTTTAGGTCATATCGCCCACTCCTACCATAAACCTATATAAAAGACCCAGACATAGAATTTTTCTTTTTTTTTTAAATACAGTGAAATCGCCAGAATATTAAAGGAATACTGTGATATAGATTTTTAGTCATACCGCCCAGCACTAGCTATAACCACCACAACTTGTGCCACTTAAACAATGGTAAAATGTAGAACATTTAAATGCGGAGAAAGATGACACTTAAACAATTGCCACTTCAGTTTAGACGTACTGTAATTGAAACCTGTTCAAGTTTCTAAATCTAAAACACAAAGCACAAAACATTGGGTATTTGCCTGGGTACATGATGGAAATTCATGTATCAATCTGCCCTAGAATAAAGATGACATTATTTAAGGAAATACATACCCTTGTTGTAGAGTTTTAGTCTTTGCTGTACAGAGGTGATGGCCCCGAGAACAGAGAGCCTGTTGACTCGACTCTTAATGTTGGAAGCAGTGCCAAACTCGTCAGCCAACATCTTGGCCACTCTTGAAATCTGGTCCTTAGGAGGGATGATCAGTGAGATCATGCTGGTTCCATTACTAAAGAGAGAGAGGGAAGATTTATTATTAAAGCTTAAATAAACACTTTAGCATACAAACACAAAAGATGCAATGTTTGCAGTGTCTAACAGCACACTGCAAACATTGGTGCTTCACCACTGTTATAGTGTAACAGGCTTAACACCACAACAACGCAACTCAAATCTACGTCAAAATGACACTGACATGATTGGTGTTATCCACAGTGTGCGTTATCAACTTTATTTATTTGAAATGGCAACTTTGACCTGTTAAGTTTATTAGCTTTGAGATAAACCCACAACTTAATCTCGTTTCATTTAGTACACACAACACCAAACCTTCCCTTGCAAAATATCACCTTGACAGGGGCTGAAAGGTTGAGGGACACACAGGGTGGGCTTTCAGTTAAACAGTATACAATCTCTGCCCTTGAAGCCCGGAACTGAGTTGCACTGCCCCACACTGTCTCTCTATTCACTACCTATCAACAGACAAAGCATACCAGTACAGGCTGACACTGCACACACACACACACAGGCAGGCACGCAGGCAGGCAGGTAGCAGCAGCTGGATGAATATAGGGCAAATGGTCAACTGTGACATGGCAGGCGGTGGAGCACAGGACAGCAAATTCTACGCAGCACTAAACGCCAAGCTGTCGCAGAGAAAGCTATAAGCCTGTGAATCAACACCCATGCTTCACATGTCGTGATTAATAACAAGGCCAAATTTCCCTTACGGAATTCAATTGACCATTTAGTAGCCTGTAATGCTTTCATGTAACATTGAAAGGCTCGGTTACAATGAGTTAACTGACTAAGAAGACTCTTAAGGGAATAGAGAAGCTCTGTCACATAATCTACATCAACAAAGGCCTCCTGGTAAACGTCATTAAAAGTCTATACATTAATCTATCGGATCATGTGAAGCCCAACTGTATGCTAGCCGGCCTTCCTCTCTCATCAACGTGCTTTCTTGTTAAAGACACCCATGGCGGCCTCTTTCCACAGATGACGTCTATTAGCGGGTCTCATTAGCCACACAGCTAACATAAACGTTACCAGCTTTCCCCCCCTTTATCAGACATGAAGCAACATTCTTCGCAATGTACTCCATATCATATAACCGTAGACGAATATAAACAAACATTTCCCAGAATTAACACAATGTTTTCAACCTTCAGACAGGCTACATGCGCCAGCGGTTTTAGCTAGCGCTTAGCAGTTAGCATGCTACTAGCAGCAAAAGTAACGGTAAGCAAAGTTAGCAATGCTAAGCTAACCACTCCCAAATTCGGCCCCACTTATCCGATCTCCAGCTGTTGCGGCGGTGAACATTCACACCATCAACGGAAGCCATAAATCATAAGATATTATACGCGGCCATAGCATCAACACACAGCTCATACAGGTCTCTTACCCACGAGCAGCTTCCAAACTTTTGATCAGCTTCTTGATTTTCCAGATCTCCACGTTCCTGTCCGCCGCGCTGGGGTCGTCCGCCATCTTTCTGCTGTAATCGCTTCAGCACCTGAAAGACGTGAAAAAGAAGAGCTAAACATATGCGGTACACCGTCAAGTAACCAGACTGGTCGGTATTCACAGTGTTATGAAGCTGACAAAAGATTCATCCTAATTAGCTGGACTAAGTACCTCTCCAAACTAGTGGCGCGGCGTCCGTTAAGGCACCTGACCAGTACTGGCAGCTGGACTGACCGTGAGGGAAGGACCCTGCCCGGGCTGCCTCTGTCAGTACAGCGCGCGGAGAATAACAGGCCTACAGTCTGCCAGGCCCTAGCGTCCACCCTGTTCTTATCTAATGCGACCTACTTTCCCCCTGGTCTTTCGGAATAAACCAAATGTCAACTCTTCAGCCTGAATATATATTGGTATAAATGTAACGGGTACGGTACCTGCCTCGGACAACGCCGCTCCGCTCCGTTATCTGTCCGCAGCACTACGTCGAGTCGGTGGTCCGAGGAGTGACGTTGCCTTCCCTACCGGTTTCTCTCTCCTCCACACGCCGCGCGTGGTGCTGTCGATGGGGCTCACATGTAGGAGGTGGTAGAACTGTGGCGTTCACTTCCTGGAAACCACATAGAAACCAATGGCAGCTCTTGGGTAGTACGTCAATCATAAAAATCGAAGTAACGATTGGACAGAAGCTAAAACCATGGCCGAAACTGGGTTGACGTCAGTAATAGGGGATAATGGGAATTGTAGTCTGAGGTGACTCAAAGGATCAAGTGCATGATTACTCTTCCCTCTGTAAGAGTTTGTACCAAAGTAACCAAACGTCTTTGTACTTTTAGCTTCTTTCCACTTTTCTTAGTGCAGGCTAATTCTTAATAGCCCACTTATTACATTGTCATTTGCATAGGTATTGTTTGGGAGGTTTTCATAAATATTTAGTGTGTGCAGTGACATCTGCTGGTCAATATTTTGCAAGGTAAATTGCAACCTGAAATACCTGTTGTCAATTGTTTTTTATTACAGCTCCAGCCATCAAACAAAAAAACTATTTACATTTTCTTTATGTGCTTGCTTAATGGATAAGTTTTCAGTTAATTAATGAAATGTCAAACCATGCTTAGCAAAATCGTACGGATAATTTAGGTTTTGGGTAATTAAGAGCTTAAACTCTCACTGGGCTTTAAGAATTTCCAAAGGGATAAAAAATGTAGGCTTCAGAAAACAGCAGTGGGAGGACTGGGGGCAGGAGGATTAACTTTAATAGCTTAGTTTTGTCAAATAAGAAAAGGTATACTACTCAAGTGAAGCCATAATAGCAAGTTATAGTTATACTGGCTTATTTTCTGAAAACTTAACTTTGCTACTCACCACCTGCTGTACATTACCAGCAGTGATGGGGTTTGGGTTTTAGTTATCTTCTGTCCCACTGTCAATTGAATAAAGACATAAAGAACAAAAGGGGAAAGAAAACTGGCACAGGTTTTAAACTTTCTTTTAGAAACTAAACTAAACCTTCTTGGTTCGATGTCAGTTGATGTGTGAACTCCACAGATATCCATTAAAATGATTATTAAAGGTGCATATCCCTTTGTGACTGATGTTTATGTTATCACTTTTGTGCATGAAAACCAGAAACCTTACAATAGTCTTCAGTACCAGTTCAGTTCACCATGTTCTAGATATGGGCTTTTTCTTTTGTATATCCCAGTCAGCAGGGTTCAGCCGTCCTTTAAGACCAAGAGTGTTGCGACAATGTGGCTTCCAAAAGTGCTGAGTAGGCTTTTTCAAGACAGAGAAAGGTCAGCTTTCCAATTAGTATGGCTGGTAGAGTATAGAGACTTTTCCTTAAAAAGAAAAAAAAGCAGTTATGTGTCAGGCCAGCCTGCTCAGTGACCCAATTACCTATTGTTGTTGAGGTTGATGCAAATTATTGGGTTGAGATGCTGGCAGAGGTACGTAAGCCAAAGATTGCAGTGTTTGTACAGTGTAAGTATAATATTGTTCCTACTGCAGGTTTAAAGCCGCTCTGCAACACAGTGTTTAACTGCTGAGTCCTCTGTTAATATGGTGGGTCATATTTAGAGAAATATATCAACTCAGATTTTTTATTGTGCTAAGTATTTAAAGATTTTTACCCGATGCGGGTGGCAGTAAAAGCTCACATCAGAAGCAAAAATGGTAAAAAAAAAATATATACTGGGACAAAATATTGAGTCCAATGTATTTCCTTCTACAGTTGGAGATCTACTGGAAGCATCCTGTTCTTCTTTGCAGTGAGAGAATCCAAGAGCTTTTGCACATTTAGACCACCAGATGACAGCATTGGTTAAAGGAAAATGAAATGGCTTGCACAATACAGTATCTCTTGTTTTTATTAATGATGGAGCATTATATCCTTGGAGCTTTTTGTGTACTCCATGGGACACTCATAAGTAAAGACTTGTTAAGTATTTTGTTGTAATAATTGTGGCATGCAATCTGTTAGACTTTATAAGGTTGGCATATGTTGGATATTAGCCAGTGTCTTGTGAATTGTGAGAGTTCCTATCAGAACAAACATCTGCTTTTGCATTGAGCAACAAACCAATGATTACCCCTGTGGTATTACCTCTCTCTGGTGAACTGGGAGAGCTACATCAGGTGGGTGGAGCTTCTGTCTGTGTCTGGCACTCACAGGATGGCCACATCATGGAGAAAAGTGATATAGCAGTTTGTGCAGCTGACTGCCTACAAAATTGTCCAGCATGGGTTTCAGTGCCAATTCATCACCATCTGTTGCCCATCAGAGCTGTAATGATCTGTCACATGGAAATGCATGGCTCTGGTGTGCAGTGGCTGGTAGCTGTCCCGGCCTGTTCCTCTTCTCACCTACTCAGGTGTTGATGCACCCATACATTTGACGTTTGATCAGCATCACTTGCATCTGAGAACCACAACCTGTATGGGGGGTGGATTGTGTCACAGATGGTCCCCATGAACTAAGACAGAGGAGGTCTCAGCTGTCTAACGAACGTGACATACGGGTTGAAAAATTCACGACGTTCCGTGTGTCGTCATGCTGTTGCGGTGGTGTTGATGTACTGTGTGGTGTGTTACCACAATGCACATGGCGGGGTAGCGGCAACATAGCCTAACAGTAATTTTGTAATTTGTTAGTTTTGGATAATGTACACGAGGATAAGCACATGGATAACGTACGTAAGTGTGTATGTGAGAATAACGTGTGTACGATGTGTGGACGTACGTTCGCCACAGGGCATTGGGTAAGTGTGGTTATGTAAGCTAGGTCTGAATTACTAAAAGAGCCAGCTATCAGCTCACATAACAATATGGCCTTGCACACTGCCTGCTAGCTAGCCTATTTAAGTAATAATCTTGAAGTTCTCAGTTCCGTTCTATTCAGCGGCACTTTATGGCAATAAAAGGCAATTACGGGCGCATACGTCCCAGGTAACAAGATGTTCACAGTTGGCTCCCTTTGTTACAGTTGTAACTCTTGATTTTTCTCACTGACGGTAACTTTCCTTTTAAGACTGTTTGCCTTCATCTGAGCGTCCAATTTGTTTCTTTTTCTTTGGATTTTAACTTATTTTTGAAGTTGTGTCTGTAGTCATTGATCTTTTCTTTGTTTGTTCAGCCATAGTAGATTACTGTCTACTCGCATCATTTAAAGAAACTGAAAAAACAGCTGCTTAGCTCCGCCTACCCTCTCTGGCAGACCAACCACTGCTGGGTGATGGAAAATGTGTCACTAACTGGGCACCGCTTGTGTCACCACAGACAGCCAGTCCATAATAATACTATATACTGCAAATGCAAAGGCTTTCTTCAGTGGGCCATAGGCTCAATCATCATTGTGCTACTATATTCAGCGATAGATAGAGACTTAGCAGCTAGATATATTTACATAAAAATCTTTGAGATTATTACTTTTATTCTCTTGTCGATTTTCCTTATGTACAGAAAGTCTTTGGATCTAAATAAAAAATGTATTTATTTCTTAAAATTAAAAAAATAACATCTCAGCAAAATGTTGCTGCCTTGACTAGCATAATCCATGAATGTGAACAAGACATGTATCATACTAATTGATTAAGTCACTTTATAATGCTGCAAATGATTGTTTATTAGGGTTTGGGCTCAGAATTTAATTACTGCACTTTTCTTTTGACAGCAGTCGTTTGTTTGTTTTTTACCAGAGTAAGAATTAATACAATATCTGGTGACCCGTGCTGACATTGAATAGTGTCAAACAGGCGATATAACACATGAATCATGTCTGTAGTCTCTACTTGTACATTCACAGTCCTTTCCATTGCTCTGTGTCTTGTAGAGCTCTGACCAGGGCGGACAGAGATTAGTTGCTTGGCAAAAAATGGAAACATCCTGCAGCAACATTCAGAAGCCAGGCTTCAAGGTCCTCAGTCATATGGTGAACCTGGCATGGCGGCTCTCTCCCTCCCCACACACAGAGGACTGCCCCCCGTGGTTGCTCCCACCACCACCTTTCCTCCATCATCTGTGTCTCAGCTCCCTCTTCATCCTCCTGCACGCACTCCCCTGTCAAAGTTTTAACATGATAATTCACTGTTGCTCAAGCTGTCTCCTAATACCTCTTCTATTCTCTGAGCAGGTAAAAAAACCCCTGGGAGTAGAATATTACAGAGGAAGATGAAGCTGGTGTAAGCAAGCCAGGGTCCAGTGTGACAGCTGTCACGAGTGATTTAACACCACGAGGAGAAAAGGACGGTGATGTGCAACACTCATTCACAAAACTGCTTATAGTTAGTTAGTATAGTCTGTCTGGGCCAATAGATCCCTATAAGTGGATGATTATTGTAACTGAATTTTTTGCTTCTTCTTTATTTCTAATGCAAATTACAATCTAATTGTCATTTATATGATCATTACATGAATATTTAATAAACATACAAACATGAATATATAATGGAACAACAGTAATGAAACGGACAGCTTTGTGATTTGCAGATTTCAATATAAAATCACATAATCTACGCCGCGGTCCTCTCCTGCTACAAGCCCCATCTGGGCAGGATGAAAGCGTCACGCTCCACTCAGATAATATACCAGCAGATGTGAGAGAGCGGGGATGATAAGTGAGCACTGTAAAGTCCCAAAACACGAGCAGAGGAGGAGCAGGACTAAGAAGGGCAATATAACAGGCTGGAACAGGAGGGCATTAGAACTCTGAGCCACAGCGGTGTTAGTGTGCACAGCAGGTGTACCCACACACAAACACAGTGAACTCACATTTGGAGAGCAGGCAGGGATGGTCGTTACACGCTGTGGCAGTCCTAAAACATTGAACAAATAAGTTAGGAGAGCCTATAAGTATATGACAGCTTGCAGTAGTCGGGTGAAACTCTTTACAATTTTCCCAACATGTGGTTTTTATGTATGAAAAGACCCAAAACTGAACACTGTAAGCGGACTATTGATCACTGTAAACAAAATTAGTAAATGTCATCTCTTTGATTCATACTTATGTAATTCCATTGAATGCTGTTCACATGACTAAAGTGTTTAGTATGAGTGATAACAGTACCTTTTTATTGGTATTATTTCGATCTTTATTTCAATGATGCAAAAACCTTTTGAACTTACCTCACAGACCTCCTTCACAGTTACACCCTCTCTTACTCCCTATGGTCCTCATCAGCAGGTCTACAGGCACTACCAGCCATCAACCTCAGCACAGGGGGTGCCAGGGCCTTCTCCTATGCTGCACCCAAACATTGGAACTCCCTCCCCCCTTACATCCACATGCTGGACTCCATCACTGAATTCAAATCTGCTCTTAAAACTCATCTTTTTAAACTAGCCTACTCACTTTAATTCCATCAACTGCATCCTATTGAATTCTAATTCCTTGAACACTTCATTTCAGTCCATCCATAAAACACTTTCTATGAACTCCATCATAGATATCTTGATGTCTTCTGAGTACTGATGGAAACAAGCGTTGGCAGGAGTATGTGTCAGAGAACATCGCCTGCAGGTAGACACCACGTACGCACACAGTAACAAATGGTCTCAGTAACGTATATCAGTCTTTCCACTTCATTCATTCAGTACAATATCTTAACATGCCTACATTTTCAGCCACACAGTATTGCCCTGAGCTTAATGTTGCCTTATGTATAATTGTTTTGTTACCAGTAACTGTCACTCAAGCAGTATTGCACTAACACTCTGTGCATGTGCCCTGAAATGAATTTGTTTTAATCTACAAACTGTAGGCCTTTACTATGAGTAAGGGATAGTCCAAAGTTCCAGTGGTGGGGTCCTTAATGCTAAAAAAACCAACATAATATTGGCAACCAAACAAGATTAAAACATGAATGTGCATTTTATTAAATCCTGAACAAATATAAACATATACAATTTCAGTTTGAAACCTTACACTTTCGTGCTGTGATAGAGATGAGGGACACCGTCTTCTATTTAGCCCTCAAAATACTATCAACACACTGGGCACAGTTATAAAAGGTTGTACGTTTTTGGTCAAAGCTTACCAATTCAGAGGGATAGCCTTAACCCATATATATACTTTCCATGTAAGCTAACATCATATTTATGTATTGTGACCTCTGCAATCAATATAGGCCTACCTCTATCTACACATTCTATTAAAACTAAGCCAGTTAATGAGACTGTTGGCAAGCCATAGAGCTGTAATATTATTTCTATTAGTCTAACAAAACTATATTTACATGGAGGCTCGCTGAAAACAAAGTCAACCATGTAGCGATAACATTGTTGGGTTATTTGGTGATAACTGGCAAAATAAAGTGATCATGTAGCTTATCACGTAATTTGTCACTTTGCTAATCATGTAGTTTGTCACGTAGCTTATCACGTAGCTGCTCAGAGGCTTGTCACGTAGTTCGTCCTGTAGCTAATCTCGTGGTTTGTCGTGTAGCTTATCAAGTGGCTTGTCACGTAGTTTATTAGTGTTCAAAATCAGATAATATACTACATACTGCATACAGCGTTCGGTGGTAGTATGGAGGATTTATTTTGCAGTATGCCATGCCAGTGCCACGCTGCCATGCGGTCTGATACTTGAGATTTCCAAATCACTATGACATCTGTGTATTTTTGGCATACTACACGTTTTGCTTTTGTTTGCATACTGCATACTACATTTTGACCAAATCAGTACGTACTGCTAGTATAGTATGGCATTTCAAACAAAACAGTAGCTTCTCTGACAAGAGGGGTGATGACGGAAGTGGCACGCTTGTTCCCTTACGTCATTGGACTTGGTCTCAGGCTAAGCGTCACCTGGCATTTAATTAGGGGCAGCCCAGGTTTAAATTAGCCTCACCAAGCTTTTGTCTTTATGCGTTTACAAGCTCTCACCTGTATACCCTTAACCAGAATACATAATAGTTTGTTTAAACATTTGTTTTATGCCATAAAAATATAAAATTAACATATTGGCATTACTTACGAACTAAAAACTTAAACATAATAATTTAACTGCTGGTACTTGTATATATTATTATAATATATTCTACTCTACCTAAGTGTATACATTTTTAGAAATAAAAATATCTCTGTAAGTCTTTCTAGAAACTAATAAGTTAACATGCAAGTTAAAGCACTTATGTACTTAACTTCTTCTCTTGTTCGTAGATCTGTTTGGTGTCTGCAATTGTCACTTACTGTATTTCCTTACATGTTAGCCACTTACATAAAATGTTCAATAAACGTCCAACTGCAGTCCATATGGATGTCCTTTCTATTATGTCACACTGTGCTTTGTATTGTACAAAGAGAGACCTTTTGTACCCCATGAAGGTTGTGTCATCATAGCAGGAGTGACAGTCTGTGTTGTTATAGTAACCAGGCCATAAGCGGAGGGTTCATTGTGTGTATGTGGTGTACATAGGTATGCACATTGGACAGTTACGGAGAGTGTGACCTAAAACAGATGCCACCAGGTTAACTGGGCTCTGTTTTACCATCTGTGGCCATCTGCTTAAGGAGAGTGGAGGAGAGAGGGACCAGTGAAGGTGGAAGGAGGGACTCTCAGGGGTATTCAAGGACACTGACTATTTGTCATCACGAAGAAATGACAAGAAGACAGAGTGAGTGACGATTCATCCAATCAGATACTTTCAAAAGGAGGCCAGGACTTACATTAGCAGAGGTACATAAACACATTCACAGGAAGGTCTATGTCAGAGTGGACCAACATCCTGCGCCTGTAAAAGTTAGTCATGAAATGGAACTAAAGGCAGACATCAAACAAATAAAAACTCTGTTTACGTGACTCTTGTAACTTTGCTGTTGAAGACATGTTACAGCTTTGCACTCCAGCTCTCTAAACAGACAAGGAAACATTTGAACTCCTCAGAGGGAATTAAGCGGCACATATTCTCTGCTGACGAGCTAATCTGTGACTCAGTACGAGTCTGTCTCTCAGGATCTGTTTCTCTGTCCTCTCCAGTGAAAAGCGGGATGATAATCGTCAGCACTTCAATAGCTTGCTTAGGAATTAAACCAATCTTCTTAGGACATGGGTATAATAATGTACAACTGTTGGTGTCTGCCACCATCTGCTGCACAAGTGGATTTTTTTTGTTCTGGCACGAGTGCAAAGATGGCACTAGCAGTGGTGTTTGGGTGCAAGTATGTTTTTTTTTTGCAAATCTCAGAATTGACATTCTTTCCACATCCCTGGCTCTCCTACTCTCTCCACAGAGGCAAGAGGAGATTTACGGATCTGCGTCCCAATATTAAGGGGATTAATCAGGAATGGAGAGTCGAGGTTGTCATAAATATAAATGAGGTCTTTGAGGCATAGGCTGAGACATGCTGCATGTCCACACAGTGTAGCCTGTTAGGAGTTTATCAGTGCAGTGGATTAAGACCAATAACCTCAATTTAAAGGCCGGGACAGACAGTCAATCTTAATGATGCATTGGAAAGGGGTTAAACCCAGAGGTAATATGGACCAGCTGGCCTGTCTACTCCACTCACTGACCCAGGGCATAATCCAATTGTCTTTCACGCCTCAGGGAGTGAGGAGTTCTCCACAGCTTAAGTTAGATTTTAAAACTCTTCTTTGCCTTATTTCTGAAACTGCAAATTAATAAATACGAAAAGTAACAGCAGAAATGGTTGAAAAAAAAAACCAATGTGCTACCTGTCAACATTAGCCTGGAGGATAGTGCCGTGTTTGAGTCACACATCCAGTTGATAAAGCCTCTATGCCACATATCACTCCCCAAGGACAGATTACCAGATGCTCCCATCAATCTCACAGCTTTTCCAGGGCCTGATGGTATATCCTTTTTCCTGGCAATCTATGTTGTAGAATCAGAATGAGTGTACGCATGTGTACATGCAGAAAAATACATATTTGAGCATGCAAAAAAGCACCAAATGCAGCTGTTCTGGAACATCTGTTGTATCAACGCCTGCCTCTAAATTGTAACAAATGAGTGTTTTCTGATGCCCTGATACCAAAAAGTAACAGAAAAAGTTTACTGTATCTGTGGGCACCAGAGAGGCTGAGGTCTTGGCTGTCACTCCCCAAGAACATCAAGTTTTCATATCAGCGAGTCCAGTCCATGCAGGAATCCATGCCATCAGTCATGCAGCACAGCTTTAAACCAGTCTGAAATCATTATATCAGAGCCACCGCCATGACAAGCTCACAGATGGACTGATAGGAAGATGGGATGAAACAGGCGAGAAAGATGGTGGAAAATTGATTTTCTTCTAGATGCATTAATCAAATCGACTACAGAAAGGGCATTATCAGTACAATGGATTTAATACAGCGTGTGAAAAGAAGGCAAAGGCGTGTCTGATGAGGCAAGCTTACTTTGAAGGATGACAGTAATGGGAATGATCAAAAGTCGACCCCTTGCGTGTGACATGTATACATGTAAGAGTGAATTTATTTGTAAAAATCCCCTTATTTTCACACAATAGTACAAAAAATAATTGTGTGGGTTGTATTTTTAAAATGCTTTCTTAACTCCGGCTGTCTCCCTGTAGAAAAGGCCTCTAATAATGTGAGCAACCTACGCATGTGTGCGACTCCGCTCCGGTGATTGCAGAAGTGTCAGTTGTACAGTATGTGTATCCGCTGCTGGAACATGCAGGCTGCTGAAATTAGGACACTGAACAGACAGAACGGGACAAGGGAGACTGAAATTTATTCAGACAAACAACGTGGAACTGTCACAGCAGAGCCGAAACCTTTTCAGTGCATTTCGTTAGAATTTCAACATGGTGGGAAAAATAAGAATATACAGTATGATGGCGTGTGGAGAGACAGGAAGTGAAAACTGAATATTAATCAGCAGAAGAGAATGTTTTTGTGTTTGTGTATAACTGTGAATGTTTACTGCGAGCGCCTGCAGACAAAGGATATGGTGTCCCACTGGTGACGTCATGAGAGGACAACAGGACAGACCAGTCTGACTGTGACGGTGAGAAAGGAAAGAAAGGAATATTATAGCTGGAATTAAGGTCATAATTATTTGCTGCATTTGTCTCTTAAATAAGTAAATCTTATATTGAAATTGACGCTACAGAGTCAGCTCCTTGTTCTAGACATCAGGGCGCTCTGGGTGGAGGTGAAGCTTAAATAAAGAAGAGAGAGGGAGCTCCACACGAGGGAGACAAACACACGAGATGTCTTTATATAATAGGTTAACCATCACTAGTGCCTAGTATTGTACTATTTACATGCAGGCAACATTGATTCCATTAATCAATTAAGTTGTGACAGAAACACTTTAATTCATTTTTCTTGCAGGCTACTCTTCTAATTGTTCTAAACAAGCAGCACTGTTCTGCTGGAGTAGTGACAGCACTTATACAGTGCTTTTATGCAAAGCACTGTTCAACCATTCAAGCACCCACTCACACACTGATGGCAGAGCCAACCCTGACCATTTAGAGCAATTTCGGGGTTCGGTGTCTTGCTCGATGACACTTGAACATGAAGTGAAGAGAAACCAGGGATTCAACTACCACTCTTACTGGACCACTTTCTCTACCTGCTGAGCCACTGCTGAGTATTTCTGCTCAGTACTTTTCTGTACTTTTCCAGCTTGTGTTGGTAAGATTCTGATCCAAATGTATTTGCCCGAAGAAAGAAATGTTGTAGCTTACCTGAATAACATTTGAAAATATTATGAAAATGATCCCATCAGTAGAAAGAGTCTCCAGAGACTAGAACTTGTTTAATTAAAATCACAGACAATCCTTGTTTCCCTGAGATTTTCTTCTTTTCTGGCTCTAAGTTGCTCATGCTTTCCTACCTTGATTTTCTGAAACATCTGTTTCTGTTATTTCCCCTGAGGTCTGCGGAGACTGAGTGAAAACAACATCAAATTTGGTACAATCCAAATCTCAGTAAGAGAGAAAAATCCCTTGTTTGTTAGATTCCTCCATCGCTCAAGATCCCTCACATAAAACAATTACAAGCATCCCAGAGCCTGTGAGTGTGGCAGTCATGCATCAGCACTGTTTATACTGTTTACGTCTAATATGAGCCCTGTGATGAAACACCGAGGAGAGTTAATGACAGAGAGAAGACATAAACTAAAATCTGTCCCGTCCTGGAAGAAACATACAATGTTTATGAACACTGAGCTCATATTTCTGGCTTCTCACGCTGAGATGAGAGGATGTGACCGTGACACACAGACACTGAGAGTGTTTAGAGACGCCAGTGTCTATGTATATAAAACACTGGATATTTTTAATCTAAAAGAGTCTGTTGTCTTTTTGTAGTATTTAAAACTAACAGCCGTTAGTTCAGCTGAGATGTTCAAGTTTGGGGGGTTTGTTTGATGGTGATTTATGGACACTGTTTGGAGAAGAGACACCCTCCAATTCTGTAGAACTTGTCATATGATGGTATGATTATTAAGTTTGTTCATCAGCTCAAATGACTTCAAATCTTTGCCGAGAGATCAGAGGCTCCTTGTTGGCTAACTGTAAAGTAAATGGGGCAGAGCAACTTTACATATCAACCTCCATGTAACGCTCTCCAGTTCTTCATCGTCCTCAAATCTGACTCCGTCCATGTTTCTGATCTCCTCTCTCATTCTGTTACGACTCCTTCATATGGTCTCAGAGAGAATGACATCATCCCTGCTGCCAAAATCCCCCGATGTATCCTGCTCCTCATCTGAAATAAACACAGATGACACATGAAGTTACAGAGGCTGGCAGATTGCCTCTCATTGTTTGATGTCTCTAATTCTATAGCCCATATATAACCTTTTATCTCCTCTGAGGTTAAACAGATATAAGAGTGTGAGCACAGAGGTGAAATATCACTAAACAAACATACAATAACACAGGGGGTGAAGAAAATAACATGGAGATCTAAAAAGGAAACATAAAAGCACCTTAAATTACACCCTGAGCACATCAACCTCTCTTACAAAAGACAACAGAACTCCAACATTTGAATGCCTGTAGGCTATTATGTATTCAGCTGTATAAAAATGTAATGTATTCCTGCTGTTTTGTAGACTCAAGAGTTAGAAGAACGTCTTTTCTATTAGTTAGAGATTCAATATGCTCGAAGGCCTGAATTGAAACTGAAAATTAGCAGTTTCAAACAAGCATACATTACAAAGATTCCCCAGTGCATACGTCGTTTGTTTCAGCACTGAATCAAACAGCTCCCCATAAAGTGAACTCACAAAATATCTGAACCATAGACTGTAGACTTGTGCAACTTTAGCCCGTGGTTTTGAATGAGTCTGAGGCATCCTCCACAATTTAAAGCCTGCTACTTCCAGCACAGCGGCTCACATGATAATGCAAAAAAAAATGCTTCATAGCATGGCATCATGGAGAAACTAAGTAAATGTACCGCTGGAAAAAATAAGTCACCTATGATGTAAAAGTAACACATACTTTTTTTTGAGTAGTTGATCAGCCAAACATGGAGAAAAAGTGAGTCAACATGAGACTTTCAATCAGCAGGTAAGCAGAAGGCTCACTTAAAGGGATAGTTCGGATGTTTGGACACCAAGTTGTATGAAATACTTTCCAGTAGTGGAGTGGATGCAAAGCTATTAGCTTACTCACCGAGTCCCGTAGTCGAAGATCTGGCTGGTTCTGAATGTAGAATAAGTAGATCTTGCGAGATGCCAGGGTCATGAAACCAAAAAGTTTTACCTGACAAAAACAACATGCAGGCAATGGTGATCCACTTCCAACACAAAATCATTGACGTATACTGCGCCTTTTTTTGGCGCTATTTTCTCTCTTGACAAAATCCAGTATCACTACGCCTATGGCAGGCCGGTCTCTCAGGTGACGTGATCCATCAGCTGTTTCTAAGAGAACATGCTGTAATTGGTAACTTGGGAGACAACGTTTGTTGTCACAGAGGAAAGTACATGTCAAAATGGTGCGAATTGGTGATTTTCCTGGCTGTAGATGGATATCCCGTTGGATCTGTTGTAAAAATCTTCATCACTTTCATAGTCCGACATGTTTCCTTCAACGGTGACGCAAGTCAGTCAGAATCAACGTGAAACAGCTACTAGGTCAGCTTACCCGAGAGACCAGCCTGCTGCAGGCGTAGTGATACTGGATCTGTCAAGAGAGAAAATAGTGCAATAAGAAAGGGGGCAGTATATGAAATGAACCCCGGCATCCTGCCGGAACTACTTATTCTACGGTCGGAACCGGCCAGAACTCCAACCACGGGACGCACTGAGTAAGCTAATAGCTTTGCATCCACTACAATACTAGCAAGTATTTCACACAACTTGGTGTCCAAAAATCCGAACTATCCCTTTAATGTTTATGTAGACTGGAGTTGTACATTATGCCAACATGTTAGCCAGATCCTGATAAGTTCATGCACAATAATCATGTAGGGCTGTTCCTGTGAGTTTAATCCAGGACCCTCAAGTCAACAATAAATGTTTAATGGGACCTTTTAATACTTAATGTTATCTGCGTCATTCACACATCATTTTACGTCACTAAAAGCAGTATTGTTAACTATGTTTCACTATAATGATAGAAAGCAGCTCTGCAGGCTGTCCTCAGCAGACAAGACTCCCCAGGCATAAAGATTAAAGTCTTGCAGCACTCCACCTGGATCAAAGAGCTAACTCTGAATGATGGAGATCATTTGGAAAGGCTTGGACAGGAGAATGCCCAGGTTAAAAATGGATAGATTTTGGTATTTTATTTGGCTACCTTTACCACATAAACTCACATTCCCATGCGTACCAGCACTAGAGCAAGTACCATTTCTCCAGCTGTGTATTCTCAGTAAAAAGACTTCTACTGCTCAGTAATAATTGACTAGCTGATGGAATCTGTGTTAGATGTCCTTTGCCAGAGGCGAGTGGCTGACAGCTGTCATTCGGCTGAACTGACCTGTGCACCTCCTCCTTTGTGTCTAGATCATATTTTCTCATTTTAGTAAAGCAATCCTAAAAACAAAGAAAATTACACTTTTACAAAACAATTTAACAAAACAGTTTTATCAACAAACGCACAAAAGACATTTTCATTTTCATTTAATTCTTTTCATTATTCTGCCTTGACACCTAATTTGGCTCGTCCAAACAATTCAGTTTTCTTTCAACAAAAACCTGTCCATTCTTATCTATTCTGTTTCATTCCTGCCCGTCATGCTGCCTCCCCCCTCTTTCCCTTTCCCCAATCGCTCACTCTGAACCGGGCTGCAGGAGGCAATACACTCACTTAAGTTTTCATTACTTACTCTTCAACTCCTGCAGAGAATGTCCACTGACAATGTCCCATGTTTTGATGATTTCAGAGTGTGGAAATGAGTGCGAGTTAAACTTTGGGCACCACCATGTTTGCAAACCTCACCGTTCAATACACATTCACTTCTGCATCCCTCCTTTCTTCCCCTCTTAACTGCATAAAGGTACCCCCCTGAACTTCATCATTCGTTCTGTCAGACTTCATCAGGCTAAGGAAAACTTTCCCCATGCTCAACCTCAGGTTTCTGCAAGGAGTAGCACCACTTGTTGTTTGACAGCTTGCTTCATGCACATCATACTGTTCAGGTAAATGGCACTCGGCTCAGACTGGTGCAGCAGGAGGTCAAGACTATAGACTGTATAAAAAGATGGACGATATGACATCTCCCTAAAAGTGAAGCCAAAACATCTCTATCGCCCCCTGCTGACTGGCTGCAGTATAGGTCATAAAGCCCGCCTCCTTGGGACATGAGTCAAACTATAAAATCAAAGTGCAGTACAATACATTTTTCTCAAACATGGTTTCTATCAATATAGTTAGTTCTTATCATGCTGATTTATGTTTATTTTAAATTAGTTATTTGATGCTTTCAAAAGGATGATTGACAGCTCTGTTGACCAATACGGCTCTTTCAGCCGATCTGTTCTAGATTAGCAGAGCAGAGGAGGAACGTCAAGAGGAAACGTAACTAAAACAATCACTACAGTCTTTGAAGTTCCCATATCTGTGAATGTTGACCTCAGACCAACAAACACAAGATGCTGTTCTATTGTTAAATATGCAGACGTGCGGTATCTTTGCTGTTTTTTTGTTAAGTGTGTGTTTTGGTTAGCGGAAGTGGTAACAGCGGCACCACCCGCCGATCGCAGACTCTGGCTCCAAGTAACGCCAACATCGCAAGATGGCAGCGCCTATCATGGGGGCTATTTTGACATCAATTCCGTTCAATGAGAGCAGATGGAGACGCGTCGTCCATATATATACAGTCATTGGTCAAGACTCATGTCTAGCTTTCATAACATCCAGACCAGTAAATATCATGAAACGAAGTAGGTATGTTAGGTCTACAAGTCACAATGGGACCTTTAAAATCAAACAAAACAATTGCAGTGGAAATACAGATACTACTCTACACTCTTTTAAAACCTATTTATCAGACAGGGGTCAGTGACGCCTTCTCTTCTGCGTCTAATCTGATCAGAGGTGTTCCCCAAGGCTCCATCCTCGACCCCCTTGCTATCCTGTATATTTATGCTTCCACTAAAGCATATCACATCAACATTAACGCAAAATTCAGTGGTCAATTTTCAGTTATAACTGAAATAAAAAAAGGCTATGACTGTCAAACTAAAAAAAGGGGACCAGCAATGATAGAGATACTGTACATACAGTTTTAGTAGTATACAGCTGTTAAATAACACAATAACAAAAACAACAACACTAACAACGATAGAACAGAAATCTTTATTGTCCACTCACGTGGAAATTTGCCTTTGGGTTCACAGACTTGCATGCAGTTTGAACTTAACAAGACATACATACACATACAATAAGAAACTTCCTCAGCCATGGGTTGGAATACACAAGATATAAACCAATAAATGGCAGAGTAATGGGTTATAAATAATCATAAGTGGCAAAACGATTTAGATAAAGTGGTATCTAGTGTCAGCAGACACACACAAGTTTAGATATCAGAATTGGTTTAGGGAAGGACAGTGGTATCGGAACATCTTACAATTTTATGTCTCTGGTGGTGATGGAGTGTGTGTGTGTGTGTCAGTGCAGGCTGCACACACACGAGGAGGAGATGTGTAAAACACAAATAAATTCTAATTTCTCTTCTCTTCCTATTTTCATCCACCTCTCATTTCTTTATAACACTGAGATCACACAATATGTTTTGTCTGTTACCATAGGAACACATTCTGATAATTATATCTGACCTGCATATTTGTTTGTGTGGGTCTGTGTGCGCGAGAGATTCTCTCCTTTGATCGGCAGCATTAATTGATCAACAGAGATGGCAGCATGTGAAGGAAAAACACGGTGTGCAGCACAATAACACTTCTACAGCTCATCACCAGCTGGAGTTTCAGAGGTGAGAGGAAGCGAGCACGTTACAGGTGAGGATGCAGCATCTGTCTCACATGGAAGCAGTAATCTGAGAACATGATATGAACCTCGACTTTTCTCCCAGCTCAAAAATGGAAGTACACATCTTGTTACCTTTAATAGTATCTTTTGCTCCATTTTCTCCCTTTGACAGTCTTTGGTGTTTGAATACAAAGTCAATTTGTTCACTTTGACAATCACTTCTCTTTCCTCCTCTGATCCTTCTGCTTTGACTCCTTCTCCCCATCTTTGCCACTCCTCTCTCTTCCGACTCTGCACTGTGGGCATCAATGAGTCTCGAAGGAACCCTCGTTTCCGTTTTATTTGCCATGACCAAAATTGTTTTGGACGGGAGCGGCACTGCTGCCTGTGATGGAAGTCCTTTTGCTGAGTCAGAAAGCTGGAGCGGAAAAACATTTGCACACTGGGAGGCACACGCACAAAGGGACGAGATACGCAGAGACAACATGTCCTGTTAACTGTTTCTTTCTGCAGCACAGCGGGGTCAGGTCGGCTTGACAGAGTCAGACACACATCAAAGTCGTTCCACAGGGAGTACAAGGAGACACTTGTACATTCAGAGCACAGGGGGGGCTCAGTGGTTAAAAGAGACCTTCAGACAGGAAGTGTTCACGCTGCTGAAGTCATCTTGAATCAGTGTGCCAAACGACCCTGAGGGAACCAGGCTGTGGTTGATGCTGCACTACTTGTGTTAATAATATGGCATTTTTCTTCCACCTACTTGCCAACCATTAAGTCTCTCCTGTAATGGAATTAACATGTAACATATGCCTACGTCTATTGGTATGACTCACAGACATTAGCAGATGAATTACATTGCTTTTAAAGGATCTGAATAGTCCATGGATTGCATCAGCGGCATCTTATGGGCCTATCATACAGACATGTTCATTTAGGCAGACATCTGATTTTAAGGCCTTTATAAACTACAACTTGGACCGCCAAAAATTTGACAGATCACTAAATACAAATGTTGTTTATCCTTTGAAAAGGGCATAGTTAAATATGTCTTAAAGGCACAGATAAAGGCACGGGATGCTTTGCTGTGCTGGTAGTAAAGCAGAAGACAAACAGAGAGCAAACAGCAGAAGTCAAAGAGCTTTCATAAAACAGAACAGGGGAGAAATAGTGAGGCGAGTAATTCATCTTTGCGGTCAAAATCTGTAGGTCATCCATCTGCCCTTTATGCTGAAGTGTCGCCATCAAATATAAAAATGGAGCAGAGAAAAAGGAGAGGGGAGGATGACATTGAGATGGATAGAGCAATAGAGAGTGAGGGAGAGGAAAAAGAGAAAAGTGAGATTTAAACAATCATGAGCACAGAGGAGTGCTGGCCATCTGATCACAACTCTCCATTCTATTCTTGTTATACTATGAGAGTATAAAATAATAAAAAAACATGGAAACACAAAAACCACTGAAATGTTCATTAAGCTGCCATTAACTCTCATCTAATAAATAACATACGAGTTCAAGTAAAGAACAACATGAATGTTTAATGTTCAGTTTTAAATCTTTGACTCTCATTTCATGGGCCAGTGTTTGTGTGCATATCAATAATGACTATAAAAATAAAACGTGCAACTCAATGCTGTTTTACCTCTGTCTTTTTGAGTCTAAGCTATATTTATAAGGCACGGTTTATAAGGCAGCTTTGTTGTTTACACTATAATTTGGTTTACACATTTGTTACTGTTGATTTAGACAAACAACAATGAGCCAAACCTTCACTTCTAAGAGTTGACTGGCAGGGTCAAACATGTATTTTATTAGGTTGCATTCGTCAAAAAGGGCAACTAATCAGAATCAGAATCGTTGCCAAGTAGTCTCACACATAAGGAATTTGTTTTGGTTATTTTGGTGCAGAACAATTAACACAGAACTAGAATAGAAATAAGTAAAAGACTAGGATATAAAAATAGGCAATAAGAATAAAAATATAAAAAGCAATGCGTAAGTGTACAAACAGTTTAAAACTCCAATGTGCGTTAATGTAACGCATTGTCTGAATTAGAGTCTTACCAATCGTGAAATGTTGAGTGACAGTCATCAACATAAGCAACAGGTTCACAGCTACCACATACTCAAACCGTATAACAGGAGGACAAAAGCACTGGGTTGACACCCATGTGACAGAACTAAACATGGAGAAAGACGTACAGTCTTAATACGGCCTTCCTCTGAGTAGTGAGAGTTTCTGTGTGTGTTAAAGCATTTGTTTGTGCGCCTCACATGCACACAGGTGGAAGCTGTAGTAAACAGTCAGGCAGGAGGCCGTGTGTTTCCCATCCAACACACACTATTGATTTGTGCCACAAGTCAGACATCAAACACTGGATCATAGCTGGGAATTACCCTCCCGCCTTTCCTTCCTGCTCCCCCCCTCCATCTTATTCCCTCCTCTGTCATTCATGCAGTATTTGTTTACTCAGATCAATAGGGAATGGAAACAAACCAAGCAAAGGAAATATAACACCCATATGGTTCTCTCTCATTCACACAAACATACACTCATACATCACTTTGGGTCACTGTGTCTTAATTGGAGGCTAAAGTAGCTGCAACAAGAAACCTCAAAACCAGCCATGGCTGGAGCTGCTTATTTAAAACAATAAAATCACAAAATATAAATTCTAAATGTTCAAACCTGATTCTGCCATCTCTATTCTCCAGGCTCTAACACTCACGCTGAGATACAGAAACAAAAACAACCTACTAACCTGAACTACAAGCTTACATAACCATGTAAAAGAACAGCCGAGCAGCTTCACAACTTTCTCAGAGCTTTTCAAACTTTTTTAATCATTCTGAATGTAACGACGCACGCACCACTTCTGCTGCACTGATAGAATGTGGAGGTGGAAAAGCTGCACAGTGGCCATTATAAGTGTGTCAGTGCTGAGCATCAGACACACGATATAGATGTATACATGAAGTAAACCCATTGGAATCACAACAGACAAAGATGCATCAAAATGACTTTTGTCATCTCTGAAATCAAGGACTCATCTACATTAATTTATACATAATTTCAGCATTACTCAGTAGCTTTGACACCGACACACTGACACACACACACACACACACACACGGTTGGGAGAGTTACTTTAATCAGGGACGGTCAGAAAGACTGTTTACAAGAGACGCCACGTTATAGAGCATCTTTGGTATTATATCAGCTTCATTTTAAAATGTGTTTTAAAATTGTGATCCTGCTAGTAATCCCCATTTTTAATAAATGTATCTGTAATCTAATGACCTCTTTTTTTCTGTAACTGTAACAGGATACACCTTTTTTTGTATCCTAATTACTTAACAGCGTTACTTGTATTCCGTTACACCCCAAGCCTGCATACATTTATTAACAGGTTGGTAATTGTTCAAAAGTTGAGTTTTAATGCCAAACTACAAACTTTGTTTCTCTATATAAAAACAACAAGATTCAAGAATACTTCCATTCAGTCAGAGATACTAATAGGCTAGGTGTTACCGCAGATATACTTGCTTTTAACTACGTGTTCGTGTGCGCATGATAGCTGGGCGCTTGCCCTGCGTCTGTTTGTAGCGTTGTTTGTGCATGTCCTTAAAAATGAATGCTACACATACACGACATGCAGTATGCACATGAACGGTAGGGGAAGTGTAGAGGCAGAGGGAGATGATGTTTCACTGCCACTGCACAGCGACAAACATGCGAAAAGTTCCCTTTTAGAAGTCGACGTGGAAACCGGCAAAACTAAATGGAAACGAGTCCGGGACCGTTACGTCCGCGTGGAAGGAACTGTTAAATCAGCAACCAGACTGTCTTGTTAAATCTTGGCAACAATACCAAAAATACAAGATAAAAAAAAGCTGAGGTGGCGGAACTTGCAGTTGGCTGAAGCATATCAGCAGAGTAATAGTAAATCTCATGTCAAGCAGGGACACAGTCCTTCACTGTTCTCTGAGATTATCTTCACAGATAGGCAGTTCTGAAACTCCAATTTACACAGCATAAGCACACAAAGAATCATGGGTCATTGAGTCCTCATCTCTATTAAAAAGAAACCTCGAATAAACGCACAGTGAATCACAAGAGTACTGATCAAGGCTTTCTGTTTCATACACAGGAATGTAAGACACAAAAGGTGAGGATGAGATATACTCAGACACAATGTATCTTTGATGAGCAGATGTGTCCATTAGGCAGCCGAGTAGACACGATTAGATATTCTATTATTCAATGCTGTACAAACCTTATGCAACACAAAAAAACAGGACAGACTACTTCAGAGTGAAATCGAACAGTATAAATCTCATTTCAAGTGAGTGAGGGGTCAGAAAAGGTTTGGATAGTCGGAGGAAAAAAATCTAATTATGCAGAAAGGAACAATGAGGAGTGAGATGGGTTTGTAAATTGTTCCTGTGAGAGGCTGCTGACAAGTTTTAATACACACAAATATGCTTAATAAAGGCTAAGCTTCCTCTAAACACTACTTTAGCTTCAGAAAGTCTGATTCAAAGCCATAATTTGCACCTCTTCTCCCCCATTATTGCCTGCTAATGTTGCTAAATGAAACTTGTTGAAAAGGACAGAGCTGTTAACGCACTTAATTGTGTGTCTAGAAAGGGAGAGAGTGAGGGAGAAGACCCGGGAGATGTCATCCTCCCCCGGTCACTGTCGGCATACAGAAACTCCTTTGAGTTAATTTTATATCAGTGACACTAAATCTACACTTCAGTTATTAGAAACAGAGGCGAGGAGAGGAGAGATGTCAGGACAAACCTTTCCTTACACTACACAAACTGTATCTTTGTGTACTGTGTTAGAGTGTGTATGATAGAGGAGGTCGCTTTGTCCTTACACCAGGATTCCTTTATCTTTCTGTCTCCTTGAAGGTGACGTGCAGAGAAGGATAGGCTGACTGAGAGTGAGTAAAAGAGGTATTGGATAAAAGAGTAAGACCAACAGGAAGAAAAAACATAAGGGACACACAAACCTAAAGTTTTATCGTGGTACATTTTCTGTCTCGGAAAAAAAGAATACTGTCTTTTCAAAATTTTTAAGCCTGCAGTTGATATTTTTTGACCACTAGGGGGCAGAAAGAATCCAAAAACTGTTCAGCTTAATGTAAATTTAGAGCAAGGACTGAACCCAACTATTATTCCTTAGTTGATTGACAGGTATTTAACACCATAGCTACGTTAGACACAGTTAAATCAAAGACAGTCTTCTGATTATGTTAAAGGTTTGTTTACATCTTTTAATCAGACATCCAACACTTTCATTTGTTTATAGATCTTCCCATAATTCCTCCATGAAAGTTAATTGTCATAATGTTTTTGTGACCAACTATTATTTTTTATGTGCCGTTTCTTTAATGTTACATAGCAAAGCAAAACTTCAGACGGGGATTCAACCAAACCAAACCTCGCAATCATTTTAATGCTGATTAATCTCTTTGCATAACCATTGATTTGCTGGAAGTACATTGTGCTGGGGAACAATCTACCTGTTTCATACCGTCTCAACACTTCCTGTTGTGTGTGAGTTAGAGCACAGAAACAAACTGCTCATGTAAGAGTGAGCATGTTAGAAAATGTTTCGTGTTTTTATAGTAAAGGAAATTAGATAAAGATGTCGTTTAGGGCATCACAGCCATCTTCTTTCACATCGTTCTCCAAGGTGATGCTGTCATTGCGGCACCGAGGCGCAGCTGGCTGCCGTTCAAGGTGACAGAGATCAAGGCAGCTCATTGACTCTGAACGTTTTGTCATTTCACACCAGGCTAACAGCACAAACTTGCTTTCAGGTGACAGGCAGAAGAAGAGGAAACAAATGAAGGTGACAGACAGAGAACACAGACAAGGGGGGGATAAAAAAAAGAGATGTAGATATTACAATGCACATGACCTGAAGTGTAACAGGAACAAGAGCACAGAGGAAGATTTGCTTTCAACACGCCAAGGTACAACATCGGATATTACCTCTATGTGGATTAACAAAGACATGAGATGATCTGTCTCCTTAATGCATGTGATACAGAGATGTTGGTGTTGTTTTAAATCTGATATTTACAAATGGGACACGTCAGGAGCATGTTGCTATATAATGTCTCAAGTAGAGAGCAGCCTTAGGAGCCTAATGGGTTGTCTTTGAGTCACAGCTGGTGTCCTCTGTAGACATTAAGTAGACAGTTCCTGACCCGATCACACACCGTGATCGATTCTATCAATAGGATATGATATTTTTTACCTGATCCTGTCAGAATCACACAATCTCCTGCTCTTTGATTCTCTGAATCTTTACTTGGTATGAATACTCTACTTGAATAAAACCAATAAGCTATAGACACAGAATATTGAATGTTTGGACTAACCAAACACTAAAGCAAGAATGGACTATGGGTACATCCCAAGTCTCTTAAATTGCATTCATGCTTTCCTCACTTGTGTCTTTCCTTTGCCTCTTAGTCCGTCCTACCAAGGATACATGGAGAGATGCAAGAAAACCAAGCAAGCAGAGAGGATATGTTTTAAGAGACAGGAGATTCTTTCCTCTGAAATTAATGTTCATTTTTGATGATGTGCCAGCTTATCACAGCTGAATCGAACTGTACAGCCTCCGGTCCTTGCATTCTTTCTTATGGCCAGCAGGAGGTGACTCCTTTAGTTAAGAAACTGAAGTCAGATTGTGCAGATGTTAAAGAGAAAATGATCCTACTTGCCACATGACATATAACTTCAGCTAACATTTCAACGGTTTTTTTTATCAGAAAAGCATGAAGTTCATTTTGTAAACTACGATCCGTTTGGAATAAACGAGATGATACAGCAGGGTATGCTTCGGGGCATGGCTACTTTATGATTGACAGGTCTGCAGCAACATCTCAATTCGATAGAAGCAGGGCAATGCACATCAATTCTTTTATACAGTCTACAGTTCCAACAGACATTTGCCTAATCATAGAGACAGATACTGACATATCAAATCATCAAAAAGGTTTCGCTGACATTATGAATGTATAAAAGTCTCCTTATGCCACAAATTGAACAATGTCTTCATACATATGGGGAATAAAGTCATCTAAAAAAAGTTCAATAACGAGGAAAGGAAGGCTGAGAGGAGAAATGGCCGCACGGCTGAACCACAAAGGTGGAGAGAGAGGAAAGATGTAGTGACAGTGATAAGAGGAGGAAGAGAACAGGGAAGGTCAGGGGAGCAGACAGGCTGTGAGGAGGAAGGGTAAAGGAGATGAAAGTGGCTCTGATGAATGATAACTTAGAGAGAGGAGACTTTCATCCATTTAAAACTAAAACTCAATTGTAAGTCCATCAAACTCAGCCGACCTCGCACTTACTGCTGTTCCTCAATCTGCTCTCCGTCTGATTCTCTGTACATGTTTCTGACTCTTACTGTTCTGTTTCAGGGAGGAGATTTCGAAGGATGTGAGTTTGAGGCGACTCACACCCATACATGTATTTAGCCTCCGTACAGGCATAAAAAAAGAAGCTCTATTATACACGTTTAACACTTTTCATTGTTTGTCATATTAATAATTTTCCAAGTGTCCTGCAAATATTATTTGTATAGTTGTTATTTAATGACAAATGATGTTTTTCAAGCACATGAGAGACCGACCTCCAAGCCACGAGCAAGGAAATGAGGAAGGATGAGTTGCTTTTGTTGATGAAATGAGCACAACCTGATCCCATCTGAATGAACCATTTGGATAAATGTGCACTGCTGAACTAATCAAGCTGTAAGATTTGGGATCTGAATTACAAAACAGCTCTATTCAGAAAGAAGAGATTGTTTTGATTGGAAAGACTAATTTAATTTGAACAAAATCCAACTTTTAATTTGTGTCGAAATACTACCACTTTAAAGCTGGAAAAAAAGTTGTGGTGCAGCTAAAGCTTGTACGCCTGGTGTAATGTTCTATGTATTTAGGGGGCTGGGGGCTGCGGGACCACCTCTATAGGAGGAGGGAATGGAGATTTATGGAAATGCTCACAGATTCCACATAAAAACGTAGAATCTGTATACAGGGGTGTGGATTTTTAGACTGGAAGTGTTCTGGTTTCCGTTTGTACTACGCTTGTAGTCCGAGTAGAATTGACCAATCACGTGTCAGCAGCTGCAGCGTCTGTGTGGAGAGCAAAAGCAGGTGGAACGTAATGCGTCGTAATGACATCCCATCAGCATCATCTGACAATGATTTAGCTTCTTATTCATCTCTATAAACATGCATGCTAACAGCTAACAATCTGCTCTAGATCCAACTTGAGATGAATTCCCTTGCCGCTGTGTCATGAAAGCCGTTTAGTGTTCAGGTTTCCCGACTTCCTCAAATGCATCAGATCGATCTGACCTCCGTTCAACAAACGAGCATTTTAAAGGTTGTTTTCTTCCCCTTTTTGAGGACGGACCTGACAAAGCTTGCAGTTTAACTTTTGACTAATCTGCATCATGATGTTGCTGTTTGGGCCTTTTTCAGGTTCATACTGCTGTATGAAGTCCGAGTGCAGCCTCTGTGTAACTTACTACGTACAGTGAAACTCACCGAACAAATGAACGGGTGCTCCTCTGGGGGATTTAATGAAGCATGAAATGACACCATTTATTTTTGACGACATATCTGGAGGGACGAATTTCACTTATTTCAATTTCAATTATACACAGGGTATTTTGTAAGGCAGTAATCTGAGTTTAAAACATTTATATCATCGTTCTTGATCCCTTTTGCTTGCAGCAGAAAATAACGTTACAGCCCGAACATTTGATCACAAGCAAGGTTAAGTGAAAAACCACTTCCCACTCTGCAATCTTTATTCTAATATATGTATTTAGTATGACCTCAGTCTAAAAGAGGAGGCTGCAAGAAAGACTGTTCTTAGGCCCTCTAATACTGGACAGAGCCCAGCACTGATTGGATAATAAAGATCAGCCAGAGTGCAGGAGAACACCGCACCCTGCCAGCAAGCCCTCTCAGAGGGAGGAAGTGGCCTCTAATTAATTGCTACAGAGCTGTGTGTGTGGTATTTTTATACTTCTGTGTTTATGAGACGCACCTTAAGATAGTTTTACCTTCAAAGTGAGGATATTTTTATGATCTGAGGAGACTTTGGCTCGTCCTGATTTTCCAGGTGATGCCAAAGAAAGCTCTTCTCTAGTGTAGAAGGTGTTTGTGTGTCGTCGTCGCTCTCTGTTGTTTGTTTTCCCAGCTCCTGATAGCAAATAAACAAGTTTTAACATAAATAAGGTGAGATGCACCGACTGCTCCGAAATGAGACATTAACTGACTGAAAAACAAGAGCTGCAGAGAGAGAACACAAACAGATCACGGAGAATAAAATCTTGGCTTTGCGAACAGGTCTGGAGCGAAGGATGGAGGGATGAAAGCACGGAGCTGATCGAACATGTTTAATATCCAGAAAATGAAGTACTGAACACTGTTAATTCTTCATTCCTTTTGCCAAAAGACACGGGCAAACACGGCGTACAAGCTATGACTTGGACCAAATTATGACTTTATCACATCCACTTTTTCTCTCTCACTTGAACCACTAACCCAAGGAATATTAATTAATATCAGGCGTATAACAGAAAAACTGAATAGCATAATGAGCTCTCATGTGGTTGCAAATTATTGGTCTCAAGCATCTAACAAATTGCTGCTGCAGAAATGTGTTCTCTAATCAATACTTTCTTTCAGACATCCAGCTACAAATAAACTGGATCAAGTCTAATGCAACGCTTTCAAGTGAGCTCCTCCTGTAAAAACACACAGAGAACAGGCAGACCTCAACCTACACACAGGATTATTCATAGCATCCAGAGCCTCCTAATTAAATATATCCCTTTATATCCTGTCATAAGTACCAAAGTCGTCTATTCAACCTACGATATCTGCTGCCATTTGACCCCCTGCCTTTTAAAGTACAATCATGTCTGAGTTGGCAGGGAAACAGCCTCTTTTAATGAGCCGTGCTTTGCCAAGGAGTGGACACGTTTCTATTCCTAGATCAGACTTGGATCACTTTTCGTTCGATAAGTTACACGGCACATTACAGAGGTTGTTTTCGCTTTTAATAGGAGAGATGTCTGATCAATGGTCGGGCTACTTACAATACTGTAAGCCAAGGTGTTCTATCTATCCAACAGAAATATTAAGTTAGGCAGTAAAGCAAAGTGCTAACATTATATCAGATCAACAGAAAAGTAAATTATACAGTACCAACACATAAACCACACAAGGCCAGAGAGAAGGACACGAGACTTTCTACTCATCGACAAATCGCACACCACTGTGTATTTGTGTAAAGTGAAGCAGTGAAGCAGGAGGCCTGTCAAGGTCGCGTTGTGGTGATTGGTTTGTCCATGTAAAAGATTTATAAAAGGACATGGGCTGAACTTGTTTATTCTGTGGGTGGTATGTGAGCTAAAGACTGATGCCTGAGGCGGGCTTAACTGTGTGTGCATGTGTGTGTGTATGTGTGTGAGAGAGAGGGAGTTTGCTCATGCATAGATGTAAGTAGGAGGGTTACATCTTTCCTCTCACATAGCTAGATTTGATATCAGCGATACTCCAAGTCCCAGAGAGGAAGCACATTCACTTCAGAAAGACAAGGTTGAAAAGTTACTTTTACCTTCACTTCAATGACGTTTTAAAAACTCTTTGACAGAATACAAATGAGTGATAGTGTGTAGGAGACTGCTGCGTGGTCCTGCCTCAAATGTGGCATGACTCCTGCATGCAGCTGCTTTCTCTGTGTCCTTTGTAGTAGACGTGATCATTTTTAGTCAAGTGAATATGCAGTTACAGCATGAACAGCCATCTCCAGTAAAAGCAAAATCAGCGTTACATTAGTAATTTAGCTCCTTAAGTACAATTACTGCTTTTCACAGTTACTTTCTTTCCCATATCTCGTTTAGATGCAGATTTGGTTCCAACTCTTAAGCCCCTTTCCCACTGGTCAAAAAACCGGCTAACACAGCTTTTTTGCTGAGTGGGAAAGGTTACAATCGGCATTCAGACCTGGGTCAAATGACTCTGCAGTAGATCCAGTATTTATCGTCTAGGCTCCGATCGGCAATGATGGATACAACCCGGGTCGACGCGTAAATCTCCGCCCCCTGTCCGACACGATGCTATGACGCACATTGAAGTTCTGTCCGCTGTCGCATAAATACAGAAGAACATACAACGGTGAATGTGTTCTTTGTTATCGTACAAAATGCAGCAACACTGGCCAGACAGCGAGGTGAGAGAGCATCTTCTGATCCGAGGGGAAGTTTGTTTTTCGCCTCTGTTTTCAGCGCGTTTGTGACGTCAGACAGTGACGCAGCAGAAAAGGGACCGAAAGGAGTATACTCCACTGGCAATGGGAAAAGAGACAATCGGCATTTATTATCCGGTCTTCCCAGGTCTGAAAAACCTACAGTACGCCAATGTGCTAATTTTGGTGGGAAAGTTGTATTAATCTGTGTTTTTCTGCACATTGTGTAACATTCGTTTTCTGCACTTTAAGGGTGGCTACCAGCTGCGGGGATGCCTGCCCTTTTCATTTTTCACAGTAAATAAAAGTTTCCTACAATGTATGACAACGGAGGTGAGGTTCCTCACCCACAACCCAGTCTGCTGCCAGTAACTTAAAAAAATAATGCTTATTTATTGAAAAAAAATACACAAGGGAAAACAACAGATATATATTTACACAGAGGATGTCATATTTTATTTTCAGGCTTCTTGATCATTAGAACAGATATGTCAGGATGTGGCTGGTTTACCACCTCAGCATTACACGCTGCCCCGTGTCTCTGTCCTGTCTCTCTGTTGTCCGGCTGAATAATCTGCAGAGCATCCTTGATTAGCACTATGCAAATCAGCAGCAGAAAAATACACTGCCAGAGGGTTATAAGATTGATTCCTTGGCACAAATGTAATACCCCTGTTGCTTCTGGGGTTTAACATAGCTAAACACCATGCCTAAACTCAACCCTGTGTTAATTGAGGCACAACAGTGTGACTGGGAGGTTGTTCTGGCTGCAGGCTCTTTACTGCCTCCAGAGATATGAGGGCTCTGGGGCTGGCCTCCAAGCTCACAGCCGATACACAACTGAATAAATATATCTCTGTTTATCACAACTTACAGTCAGTTTCCTTTTCTTTCAAATCTTTTCTGCCGCCAAATTCATCAGCTTATATAAAGCTTATTAGTTATCACAAACGCATACCATGTATTCTTTAGTGTATGTAGCAGTGTGTGTGTTGTTTACCTCCTAAAATGGTTCATTCAGCATCATTTACACACCAGAGACCGGGCTAAAGAGTTTCACAGCTTTATTCAGAACTGAGCCTATTTGTTGTTGTCAGTGGCTTTAACAGTAATTTGCTAGTTAAAGTGCATGGTCGCACACTTTGCAGATTCACTGTATTATAGCATGTGCACCATCTATGCCCCCGGACGTCATTCAGCCACACTCACACACATGCACACACACAAACGCCTCTTTCTATTCTCCCATAATCAAATGCATGGCATCCCCCTTGGTTTGATTAGAATTTAATTGACTTTATCTCCCTTGAGCAGTTTGCTTGCTCATTTCACAATGCCTTATTTCTCTCCATTGTTTCAGTGTGTGTGTCAGCACACTCCTCATCGCGGGTAATGTGATGTGGGTGAGAGCTTGTGTCTGGCTCTTGCTTTGTTTCTGTGGTACTGTTAGGTTACTGGAAGTGCACCGCTCCATGAAGCAGAATAATGATGATGATTACTGAGGTCGGGGTTGCTGTTGTTGATATTGAGTCACTGTTTATGAACTCTTTAAATAGAGAAGTAAACAAGTGTAATGGCTGAGAAGAAGTAAGTGTAAGCTTTGAGCCATTCCAAAAATGGGAAACACTTGCTTCAAGTAACTCAGTTTGACTTAGACTGTTATTGTAACATTTGATATTATTATAATCTTAATTTCCTTGTGTTTAGTCTTCATATTATCTTTTATATTATCCCTACCCTATCCTAACTCCTCATGGAGAAGTTTAAAAGTGCAAAGGGGCATGTGTGGAGGTCTCTGCCTCATGTCTTTGGAAGATATTTAAACCTGTTACACAACGACAGGAGACCTCTGGGGATAATTTGGTCCAGGTGGTGACCTTGTAAAAATGAACACTGAAGGAATTCTAATCCAAAAACAAAGCTAACGTCGTCAGGGGCGGCTCAGCTTGCAGCCACTCTGGATGTCCTCCTCCGAAGAGTGTCATTTATTTGAAAATCCTTTTTTGTGTGTTTTAATCTGTTATAATTACCTGAAGAAAAATAAAGAACGCAGCCTTAAAAGTGTTTGACAGATAACGTCAGTGCATGTTAATAAATATATATTATATATATATATATATATATATATATTTAAAAGTTTGAGTAATGAACCCTCTGCTTCTTCAGGCTCTGTCATTATGAGGATACTCTTTAGACTGGCAGAATGATCAAACTTTATTACATGTTGTTGGCTGTGTTAAATACTTTATTCTGATTAGATAATTACAGCATTCCAAGGTCTGGTGTTTCTCGATAACAGACATTTGCTATGAAGAACAGATCGCTAGGGATGTAGCTTAATCACACAATCTGGAGGACTATTTGTAATCATATCAATCCGCTGAAAGAAGTCCGGTAAATTTGACGTCAGCTTGTTTACAGAGGGGAAAAAACAGAAAAGAGACAAAACAGCGGAGAGAAAGCTAAATGACGTCAAAAGGTTAAATGATACAAAAACTGTAGGCTACGACAGAGAGATCTACAACTCTGAATATGACACATGAAGTAAACATTAAACCGAGCACAGTACGGAATACGGCGATGTTTAAACACGGTGAATGGAAAAGAAAATGTCAAGTAACAGTGACAAGACAGAAAACCTCAATCAGGCGCTGTGCTGATTCCTGCAGTCCTGTTCACAGCCTCTTTCTTCACCATTAGAGGAAATGTCTCCATTTAATGCGATAGCAGCTAGCTTAGCTCATTTTAATGTGAGTAAAAACAGCTAGCTTAGCTCAGTTTAATGTGAGTAATAACAGCTAGGTTAGCTCATTTTAATGTGAATAAAAGAGCTAGCTTAGCTAATTTGAATGTGAGTAATAACAGCTAGGTCAGCTCATTTTAATGTGAGTAAAAACAGCTAGCTTAGCTAATTTGAATGTGAGTAATAACAGCTAGCTTAGCTCATTTTAATGTGAGTAAAAACAGCTAGCTTAGCTAATTTGAATGTGAGTAATAACAGCTAGGTTAGCTCATTTTAATGTGAGTAAAAACAGCTAGCTTAGCTAATTTGAATGTGAGTAATAACAGCTAGGTTAGCTCATTTTAATGGGAGTAAAAACAGCTAGCTTAGCTCATTTGAATGTGAGTAATAACGGCTAGCTTAGCTAATTTTAATGTGAGTAATAACAGCTAGGTTAGCTCATTTTAATGTGAGTAATAGCAGCTAGCTTAGCTCATTTTAATGTTAGTAAAACAGCTAGCTTAGCTAACAGACAATTTTTAAACAGAAAACGGAAAGATAATAATTTTTATATTAATAATATAATTTCCAAATCAATATATTGTGTCAAATAATTAAGTATAATAAGTAGAAGAAATAATAAGTTAAAAGCTGTGTAATAAGCTCCACGTCATCCTGCTCACCCTGTCAGGGTTCCATTCCACTATAACAACCTGCTCACTATACATTATACCTTACATATACGATTTATAGATTTTGATCAATACAGAAATAAATATCATGATCATATAGTTTGCTATTTCCCAAGCTCTTTATTAACAAATAAGAAATTGTAACTCAGCAATAATGGAAAATGACTGTAACAGGGCTTTCTCCTAAGAGTTGTTAATTAGCTTCATCATCAGAGAAGATCACAAGAGGACTTTGTGTACAGATACTTAGCTATAAAAATAAAACACTAATTCTCCTGTTGAAATGCACATTCAGAGCTACACAGGAGTCACAGCACCGTAAGCTGTGTTTCTTAAAAGAGATGGGTTTTGGAAATTGGAGTTCATTTCATTCGGGAGATCCTGGTTGCTCTGCCACACTCTGCAACAGTAATGAACGCTAATAAAGATAACTTAACTAATTCTAAACAAGATGCTGGTACAACCTCTTCCTCTGAAGTGTGACTGAGTTATTGTTTGACAGATCTGTCAGCAGCTGGCAGGAGTCTTCTTGGTGCACTACAATTTTATAACTGCAGGCTGTTATCGGAGTGAAGTGGGCTCGAAACACCACATGTACCCAACATGCTAATATACTGAATATGTCATTTCTTTCACACTTCTCTCTATGTTTATATGTGTACAGCATGTTCTGATTGCGTCTCCGTGCCACTTTGACTCTCTCGTGCTCCTCTGTACTGGCTGCGATAATGGACGACAGCCTGCCATTTGTAATCCTCCCTGTGACTGCCTCCTCCAGATAATGCAATACAATCACAAGCTCACAAGGCTGTTTGGCATGCTCATAGACAAGACCCAAAGAATGAAATTTGCCTCGCTGACAGCTCAACTCATCTGCTCCCAAGGATTCTTCTCTCCCTCTTGTCTCTCTGGGCAACGCTCCAACCATTACAGATGGGACGGAGCAGAAAATAATGCAGATGATGAAAACAAGAAACAAATAAATAAATCAGACTCTGATTTTGGAAGAGGGCGGCACAAACCCTGAGGACACTGTTAGCTGGACACTGGAATCTTTACAACGAGGGACTTCGCAGTGGAAAGAGCACTTACATCATGACTGGCTTTTCATGCGTCCTTGCATTTCTCTCTCTGCAGTTAGTGTATGAGTTTGCTTGAGCATGGGTCTGTGTTTTCCTGTACACGTAAATGGGAAACAACGTTAATGTCAGGACACGGCTGACATTTTAATGACTACAAGTTGGCTGCTCCAACCTGAGATTGCTACCGTCAGTCACACCTGGGTGGCAGCGAGCAAGGGCAGCAACTTGTGTGTTTGGCTGTAAGAATGTGTACGTGTTTGAGCTTTGTGCATGAATAGAAATATTACAATTAATGTGTATGTGATCCCTGGTAAGTGAGCATGTTACTGGCTCAGTTTACACTAAAAAGGAAGATGAGGAGAAGAACATCAGCTCAAGATCAAACTCATAATGTAACGTTATAAATTAGGGCTGAACAAT
Source organism: Semicossyphus pulcher (assembly GCF_022749685.1). NCBI lineage: Eukaryota > Metazoa > Chordata > Actinopteri > Labriformes > Labridae > Semicossyphus > Semicossyphus pulcher. The sequence goes on from NW_027211693.1 coordinate 20,715,037, forward strand.
GAATCGAATAATAATTCAGATTGACCGCGATATTGACATCTAAAATGCGTGCTCAGCTGCATATCAAATCAAGCACCTCCTTAACTAACAGCCACTCCTCCAGGGGGCGATTGAGAGGTTTTTGCTTCACTTTTGGAGGAGCTGGCGTGTCAGAAGATGTCATGAGCGTTAACCTGAGTTGTAGAGTGGAAGAGTAAACAATCGAGACCGGTGCTTAAGTTTAACAAGTGACCTTGTTAACTGGCGACTTTCCCCCGAATGCGTCTGTGATTGTCGTGGTTACAGCAGCTGCTGAAAATGGGAAGACAATATGTAGCAGTCCTCTTTAATGCTTCTTGTTGTTTTTCATTACAATCTTTAAATATACTTACCTGTTATGTCTTGTGAAGTGTTGTTTGTGCAAACGTGTCATGTAGGCCGCTAACACTCAGTAGTGTTTCGAACGCTGCTTGTTGTTACGCTAAAACAGGAAGAGAGCGAGTCAGCTGTTAAACTGAAACACCGGTCCCCCGAAATGGCTCGTCACTGGTTGTTTGATGGTATTTCAGGTTTAGGCAAAGTTGTGTTAAGCAAATTATATGCAAAGAGTGCATGAAACCTGTGTCTGCACCGCAAAGCAACACAACTATCCTGTTCAACCACCTGAAAAAACAGCACTAAGTGCAGCATGATGAGTGTATGAAGGCCCAGAGGAATAACGTCGCTACTCCCCGTCCTGGTCCAGCGTCAGGTCAGACATCCATGACAGTGACGCTGTACAGCGCGACATGCTGTAAACCCAACTGTGACTCAACACATTAAATACTGTCAGCTTGACAAAAACCTTTCCAGCGTCAAATTCAGTCAGAACCAATTTTTCCTTAAAGCATACCACAAGAAATACACACCCCAATGTCTTCTAATCTTTCCGACTCGACAGTCCGTACTTCCTCTTACGTCTAAAGGTTGCTATGCAAGTTTTTAATAATTCAACAGATTATCAAACAGTGAATCAGCAATTTTACATCCTACAGCTTTTTTAAGTTGCAACCATCAAAAAGTTTGGACAGTATTTTCTCTGACATATTCGGATAACGTTTCCTCTACCCTCGACCTTCGTCGTGAAGTTCACTGATGTGATCGCCTGCCCAGGCTCTGATCCACAGTCAGTCTTCAAGATCAATCTTGTGATAACAGTGTTACCTCAAAGGTTTGAAGACCTTATCTGACAGCGGTTTCTCACACAAGCACTGGAGCTAAACTCCTCTCCACAGTCCACCTCTCTCACTCTGTCTCTCTGTATGCACAGGGCAGAGGCAGGTCTGTCACATAGTGTGAAGCCTAAGTGTGAAGTATTACATTCATTAAACAACTGTCAAACACACACAGACACACACACAACCAGCTCTAGTTGCTACAGGCAGCCTCAGCTGAATGTCAAATGAAATATGCTGGCCTCCATGGCAACACAATGATATTTAGCAGTTGTTTAATGAGGTATCGCATATTGCAAAGACCGTTTACAAATGCAAACGGTTTAACATTTCTAAGACTCTGTGCAGCAGTTCTACACCTGTAAGGGGGTTAAGAGACATCGCGTCTGTTACCAGTTACCCTTTCTATGTTGCTCGCCACACACACGCACACACACAAAGTGAGACGTTGGAATATCTCCTTAGGAGTGATAATTATGGAACAATGCGAAATGGTAACAGAAGCACAGCGCTTATAAAAACATGAAGTCTGGGTTTGTTACTGTGTTGTTAGTGCATAACACCACACAGCAGCTTTAAAGCATCTTTCTGTTGTGTGTTAGCACAGGGAAGCGACAAGCAGGCAGCTTTATGCAACACAGAGACAATGGAGATTGATGAATAGTTTTCTCCTCCTGTGTGGGAGAGACTTGATTGCACGCCGTCTCTACACGCAGAAAAACCCCTGAGTGTAGTAAAATGGAGAGAGGCTGACTTTTATTGTTTATTAATCCTTCTATTATCTATGAACTGATTAATGTGTTTCTTCTATTTTCAATAGTTACATCATCTTGCTTTAAGTACATACACATAACTCCAAAGCAGACATGCCTCATCTCACAGGCTTTTACATTCATTTGCATTTAAAGGACATTCCAGGTTTGTTACAATGTGGGTCTTATGTTTACAGGAGAAAACCAGAGCCCATCACAGTAAACACTAAGATCATTTGGGCCCAATGATCTAAACAAATCAATCATACGTGGGCTGAACAAACATGTATGTTCAGATTAAAGGGTCACATGATAAATCGGAGTGTCTTTTCTTTGACAAACAACATATTCACTAGCAACGACCACAGCAACAACAGGATATGATTTAAAAATGTATTGATTAATGATGCTTGGGCATGGAGAGGCTTTACTGGGGATCCGCCATAGCACCCAGGTACGACGAACCTCCCCCCCCAGGGCCCTACGGATAAGAGGACAGAAAGAAACAGAAAAAGAAAAGGGATGGGAGGGAGGGGTGCAGGATATGAGAGCGAAAGAGGAGGAGAAAGTTAGGTTTGAATTAATCGTAATGCCGGAAGAGGCGCACGGTGGAGGTGTGGTCCTGCTCCTGAAACTTTGCTATATAGCATCAAATGAGGAGATGTTTCTGCTTCTTTGTGTTGTGCTTATGTCACACTATCTTTGAATTAATTAACCAATAACTTCATACATTTAAATTGTTTAAATGAAAACAACTCTCCGGTTAATTTGAAAAGGAAGCGCCAAGACCAGCAAGAAGACAAGCCAAGAAAGTTGGGAACTTTTGATGCAAAGCAAAACTTGGATGTGGTGAAAGTGAAAGAAAGTGCACCTGGAATGTGTGCTACTTTTATAGTACGCAATTCAGAGGTTCAATTGTTCTTCATATTCTTTGCTTGTGCCTGCCTATCATATGAGACAACAGATAATATCATGCACAACATTTGAACACAAATGGAAGACATCAGTGCAGCTTTCAGGTTGTTGGTGAGTCCACATTAGTTCTTAGCACTGATACTGTTCGACAGAAGCTACAAAACAACACTCAAAACAGCCCTTCTGTTATGCATCAATATAGATGGCCACAGCTGTTCTATTTGTTTGTTGGAGCAGACAGCTACCTGATGCTTCACAGACAGAAGGATACACATATTTCAATCTGGTAAAGTTTGGTGTCACGCCAAACTCACCAAACAAGAAAAAAAAATCAAAATAATGTTTTTAATTGCAACAATTTGGAGAAAAGGGACAGATTATCCATAAATATTCAGCCAAAAACTTCACAAATGCTGTGTAATTGTGTTTGTGCTTGGATTCAAATGAGGAAGAGAGACACTGGGCAGATGGTTACAGCCCTTATTCTGTCTAATGATGATTCAAAGCTGTGCATAAAAGACTGATGAAAGAAAAGACTGGTGAGATAGTAAAAAGCAAACCACTTTGTTCAAGTGTGCGTGAAATATATTCAAATTACCAACAGCAAAATCCCACAGGTCTTTGGTGTGTTGATTCACCGTCATCATCTACTGGAAAATAACAGAAGATTCATGTGAGGGTCTCGATACAAAACTTAGAAGTCCTCAAAGAAAAGAGTGAAAACTATGGAGGGGTGTGGATGATAAAAAGACATGAGAGAGACTGAGAGCAAAGATAATAGAGGCAAAGACGTGTGTAATCAACTGTAGTGAAGAGTTTTGTTCAAAGGGACAATGATCTACTTCTAATTATTTCCAAATAACATACTTTCCAAGCACTCAGTGGAAGTAATCACTTGCTGCAGGACTCGGAGAACTGAGAAGTCCTATTTAAGCATGTTGTATTATAGAAAATACAGCAATTATAGGCCTCAATTATAGTTTTATAGGCCTAAAGCAACATGAGAAGCTCTCAACACATGCTCAATGGAGTCAGTGAACGCTACATGATGAACCAGTTAGTAGATGAGGTATCGCTTCTAATGTAGTCCCTCTAAAGAAAGCCTACAGCTATATACAATTAAGTGAACACATATTAAGCTTTCTAGATTAGAGATAAAGGTTTATTAGATCTTGAATGTAAAACATTCTTAAGATGTTAACGTCCGTATGATACTTATTAAATATTTATCTTAACTGAAGTTCACATTTGTACAGGCAACTAAACAAAACCTTCATTTATAGTTGTGTTTGAGGGTTTTAGAAGCCACTCCCACTCCATGCTAGGCGGTTTTGGATGGTACCTAATGGTTCGGACCCTTTGTGGAGCGTGCAAATAGATTGGAAGTGTGCAAGGAGAGGGTGCAGGAGGTGGTTTACAAAAGGCCCTAATTGTCCTCTTCTGCCCTCTCTACAGCACTCAGTTCATTTTTGTTTCCTCTCTTCCCTCATTTTAAAGCAGTAACTGCAAAGGTGAGTAATGATTTATTCCTCCACTCTCAGAGTCTTAGAAAGGAGCACAAAAGACTTCAACTTATAATCACCTTCTTCACCTTACAGTCACCTTATATTCTCTGTATCCAACCCCATCTCCTCAAAGTACTTCTTCTGCTCTATTTTGATGTATTTTTCTTGTGATTCAAAGCAACAACACCTGATGGTAGTCTACCTGTTATTTAGTAGTGGTCCTATATGCGTCTGTTTTAGTTTGCTGAGACTAAGTGACCTGTGGGGTGTCTATTCCTTGTAAGCTTAAATATTTTAAAGGCTTGTTCTCAGCTTCAATCTGAATGGTGAATGCAAATGCTGCTTATCAGTAATGTTTATAAAGACTTGAGAACAACTAGCCGACACTTCGATACATAATTCTCATTAAGTAAGAAACACTCAAAATGCTCCCTTTTCCTCTGTAACTCAACTTTTCAACTATGCTCAATATGGGAAAACTTGGTCACATTTTTTCCACAATCTTTGTTCCTTTTTCTGAAGTGCAAAAAACTCACACATTAAGAGATGAAACAGAGAAGCGTTACCTCGGTCCAGGGACTTGAGGCAGGGGTCCCAGTATCCAGGTTGTAAGAAAAAAGCATGACTAGGGCTGCAACGAACAACTATTTTGATAATCGATTAAGCTGTCGATTATTTCTACGATTAATCGATCATTAATCGGCTAAAAAGAAAAAAAGCTCAATTTTAGTATTAGCATTATATTCAATACACAAACATATTATATCTTGTTGTCTTGTACAATGCAATGTTAATATATCAATTATGTAACTCAATTAAAATCTTATTGATATACTTAATAATTTCGCATGAAAAGGGGAAGTACAGACAAGGCCACTACAGTAAAAAAAACAAGGACATTGGGGATGCAGCCATGAGTATAACAGGGAAACGTGACTTACCAAAATATATTTAATCAGAAACTGCTCAAGTTTCTGTTGTGAATAAATAAAAGATTCACTTTAGTCTGTCTATGACTATTGGCACGAAATATTCAAAAACTCCATAACTTTATGTTACACTCCAGTGTCTGTCCAACCGAATTTCAGCTAATTAGCGATAGATTAGTGTCCGTTCTCACCAATGACTGTATATATAGATGGACAATGCGTCTCCATCTGCTCCCATTGTACGAAATTTATGCCAAAATAGCCCCTGTGATAGGTGCAGCAAGGATCCCGCACACCAGCGTGTTTAACAGCAGAATAGCTTCTCTGTGTTGGTCTGAGGTTAAAGTTCACAGGTATGGAAACTTCAATGACTGTAGTGATTGTTTTAGTTACGTTTCCACTCGCGGATCGTCCTCTGCTCACCCGGAACTGATCGGCTGCAGGAGCCGTATTTGTCAACAGAGCTGTCAATCATCATTTTGACAGCATCAAATAACTAATTAAAAATAAACTTGTCAGAAAAATGAACACTTGGACATAAATCAGCATGATAAGAACGAGCTATAATGACAAAAACCATGTTTGAGAAAAATTTATTGGGCATGTATTTTGATTTTATAGTTTGACTCATGTCCCACCTGTTAACATGGAGGAGGTGGGCTTTATGACTTATACTGCAGCCAGTCAGCAGGGGGCGCCCGAAATGTTTTGGCTTCACTTTTAGGGAGCTGTCATGTCGTCCATCTTTTTCTATGGTTCTGACGGACAAACACACGATAACAAGTTAATTTAAACACAACGTGACGGACAGAAACTTTCCGTCAGCTCTCTCTCCATGTAGTGATGTTTAATGAAGCCCGGCATTAGCTTTATCAAGAGTTAGCGTTAAAATAGCTTTACCAGTGGCATTAGCTTATCAACAGCTTTATTACCACAGTCTACTGTCCTCCTCTTTATCAGCAGCCCAACTATGGGCCCATCACAAAACGAAGAGAAGAGAAAATAGACGGAGTTACAGTCCGTTACGTTTGTTTCTAAATGAATGTTAGAAACCGTAATCGGGCGTTTGTCCGTGTAAAAAGACACTAATCTACCAGAGGCGGACATATCATCAGCATTGCACAACAAACGGATACTCATCATTGAAAAATAATCAATGTTTATCCCAAAGGAGACCGGAGACGGTTCCTGTAATTCATCACGGCTGCCCCTAGTAACATTTTCACAGCGCATGCCGTGCATCATAGCAAAGACCCAACTAATCGACGATGACATTCGCTGCCAACTATTTTAATCATCGATTTTAATCGATTAGTTGTTGCAGCCCTTAGCATGACAGATGTGTTGTGGTGCCACTTAAATACAGAAACAGTCAGACTACTGGGGGACCTGTGTTAGTGACCTGTAATGTTAAAAGTGCACATCACTGACAGACTGATTATTCATCTGTTTGAATACAAACATTACTTGGCTACGGAGAATGAAAATAAAAGAATGTCTGCAATATGAAAGATTATTACATGGCTGTGTTAAATACTTTTCTGATTCTGATTGGTTAATTACTATTACTATTAATCATAAGTAGTTCAACAGGAATGTAAAGACAGGCTACAGTGATTTGTTCACCTGATTATCTCCCCTCCCCGGACCACGGATCTGTCCCACTGAGATGAGACAAATCACAGAGAATTAGCCTCCAATTACACTCTGCGAGCAGGCTGGCCTCTCTTCATCTGTCATCCTCAATTAGCCCCACAAGCAAATGTTTGAAGTTAAATACTGATTAGAGGGTTGTACTCCGAAATGATTCCTCCTCTCCGCCCACCGACGTAACAACCCTCCATCTTATGCAGCTTCCATGTCTGTTTTTCCTCCAAGGGCACGGTGTTGGCGTAATTGCAGTGAAATTGGTGTTTGATCAAAGTGTGCGTTTTGGCACTTGATTATTTCTATTAAAGCATCGTGGCAAGTTTCGAGCAGATGGTAGTTTGGTAAACAGATGTGGGATGTGTGCGGCGATGTGGGACTCAATCAGCTGAAAATGAAAGTGGGCTTTGCTTTTTGCTCTTGTGCAAATAATGTCAATAATCTGCACAAGGAATTTACAAGAACTCTGATAAGAATGGTTATTATCACGTAGATAACACGAACGCACATGCACACACTAACACAAACACAAACATGCATGCATACAGGAGTGGTTCCTCTTCTACTCTAATAATGTGACAACCACCTTAGAAAACATCCAAACCAATCCAATCCAAATTTATTCATAAAGCGACATTTAAACACAACAAAAGTTGACCAGAGTGCTGTAGAATCAAACATAAAGGCCATAAAAACAACATAATAAAACACTTTATAAAAGCATTTTAAAGACCAGTTTAGAGACAACAGCACAGTAAAATAGTAAAAAGTGTCGAGACCAAGAGGAAAGGAAAAGGAATAAAAAGGGCAACTTTCATCCAGAGCCAAAAGCCATGGAATAAAAGAGCGTTTTGAGGTCTGATTTAAAGACAGGCAGTGTGGGGGACAGCCGGACATGTGGAGGCAGAGCGTTCCAGAGCTTTGGTGCTGCAACTGAAAAGGCTCGGTCACCCCTGAGCTTCAACTTTGACCTTGGGACAGCCAGAAGCAACTGGTCTATGGATCTGAGAGTCCATGATAAAAGATGTGGTTTTAAAAGGACTGAAAGAAAGGGTTGGAGCAATCCTGAAACGCACAGGGAGCCAGTGAAGGGAAGCCAGAATAGGGGAGATAAAACATGAAAGCTCCTTTAACACATGCACTGCACTGCTGAAAAAATCCCAATATTAACCAGATAGGCTGCATGTGAAACTTTAAGCAGACTTTTTCCTGCCCCTGAGTATGAAGTCTGAGTGAAGTCAGATTTATGCCTGGCCCACACCAGAGTCCGACTCTTAAAACCGGAATCTCGCAAAACTCTTGCGGTCAAACTTACGTAACTTTAGAGTAAACAACATTGTGGATGACAGGCAGGAAAAATTGGCGATTATAGTTCTTTTTTCTTCCTGAATTTTCAGTAAAAAGTCCAAAAACTAACTGTGGATGAAGTGGTGGAGACGGCGTTAACATGGGCTGTACATGTTACTTTTTTGCTGTGGTTGTTGTGCCAAATAGTATTGTGCTTCCTTGTTCAGTCAGCTTGATTCCCCATTGGCTATTATATGGTGCCACGTGACAATCCACAGACTGCGTGCTCGGCTGTCATCGGGGTTCCCCCCACCCAACAGGATAACAGATCCTAAATCTCGAACATGCTTAATATTTACGATTTGAAATCTGTGCTGCCATTACGGCCGACTGAACAGGAAGTAAAATCACTCTTAACATACTGGTACCTCACCCCACATTTGGCAAGATAATCTTTAGAACCATCAAATGTCCGGACTTTGCTTATGATTGTCGGATGGGGGGAATCAGGCCCAAAATCGGCCCGATTATCTAGTAGTGTGTACCCCGCTTTAGCCGCTGTGTGGAAGCAGCAGGTAATTGCAGCGAGTTGTATTTCATCTTTCATTCTTGCGTTTGTATTGCAGATACTTCCTTATACACGTTACAGTGCTATTAACCCACAAACACTTTCCATTACGGAAGACTCCTATTTCTGCACACTCGACCAAGGCACCCCTCCTCACCGAAACCAAACAGAGTTTATCCAGTAGTAATAACTCGTCAGACAGGGACTATCTCCCTCTGTGTGGGACGTGTGAACGGACAAGTCCGAAAAATGTGAACCTGAACGTCTGGAGATTGGGGCTTTGGATACCGCTGTGTGAAAATCCAGAATGATTGCTTTGTTTTTGGATATGCAGCGAGCCTCCTTGTTTGAGTGGAGAAACCGCTTCCTCACGCACAGCTGGTCACCCACAGATAAAAGCTTCCTCGTTCATTAGAGTGGCTCGGTCGGTTCGAGTGTAGAGATAAAGCTCTCTCTCCCTCTGTGAGACGGCAAAACAGCTCAGTCAGTCCCCGGTTCTGGCTTTTCACAACCCACTACGTAGAGCTGCTTCAACTCTGCAGACTGAGCTTCTTTTCACCAACAATTTCTCTTCACCTCTGTAGCCTTAGGCTCCATTCTTGTCTCTCTCACCCTGAACACAATCTTCCTATAGCACTGCTTCCTAAGCTGAACCTTTTAGGCTGACAGCAATGCAAATAGCAGCCTCTTACCCCTCAAGAAGGGTGCTGATGTTCCTGTTCACCCATGAGCCAAATAAATTGTTCCACTACACACGCACACACATAGACATGTAAAATAGCTCTGGCAGCTGCTATTGAAGCAGCACTTTGAGAGAGTTGAACCTGTCAGCATAGAGAAACATGGTATTTGACCTTTTCCAAATGTTTTAGTAACATGACACACTTAAGTTGTACCATGTTGCCCTTCTCCAGGTGGTAAATGTGCTGACCAGTTTTACTTTAATCTTTACTTTCATACAACAAACAGCAACCTCACTGCTCCTCCACTTTACATCACTACAGGAGCTCCATTTGCTGTTTTATCCTTCTGTTAATGCAATCACAATACTTTCTGGTGTTGCAGGGTCACTAAAGCTTTCAACTGAGTCAACAGTGGAGAGCTTTTATTGTGAAGCAGCTACTTGAAAAAAAGCCCTGTCACTGAGTTTAGCATTGAACGACTCGCTTGCTTAGAAATGTCTAGCTTCACTACCCTTCAGGAGGACTTTTCTGGTCAAAGGTTCAACTTTAAATGTGGAAAAGACGAGTGGTAAAACTGAGTGGGTGAGCTGGTTACATGAAGAGGTGCAGATTACAAGTGCTTTCAGGAATTTCATCAAAAACAACTCTCACTGTATCAGAAGAAAAGGCTCAGAAGCAGACATGATTGAAATACACTTACTGTGTTGATACAGTATAAAGACCTAAAGCTGGTGGTTGGAACTTTTATTCTGTGAACAGGATCTTTACCTTCTTTATTAAATTAGAAAAAGACAGACCACAAGACAATAAAACAGAGAGATTAACAAAGAATAAGATAAGAAAAAGATGGATGGATGATGATTTGCAATTATCTACAAATTAACCATAGAAAAGGGACAATTATTGCCTTTGTCGTGGAAAAACTGCAGCTGCAAACGCTTCACACGCTTCACACTGACGGTTCTGTTAGATACGGCAATATATCGTCACCCTGATTTGTGCAATACAATTATTGACAGGCTGCAAAATATCGATATTTTAATTTACAAATATACGGCGCTCTAAACAGATTTTCCTGCCATTTTCACTCACCGTGTCATTACTTCATGTCCTTGCGGTGGCACTTAAGACATGAATGAGGGTAACGTGAACAGTAATTAATTGGCCGAAGAACAAGTTGACAGCAGGATAAAAGAAGTAAAAGAAAGCGGGATAATGTTGGCCACTTAAAATCCAAAGTACTCATTTGTTTAAACAGTTGTTCTATAGTTCTGTAAATTAAGATTACACACTGAAAACAGGTACCTTGCTTCATGTCAGTTTGTGTCACATTCTGTGAAACTGACACCAAATTGGATTGAATAAACATTAATCCTGCACTTTAACTTTTTAAGGGCCTTTTGTGTTCTTCAGTTAATCGGATATTTTGATATTTCATCATATGATTGTCTTGCAATGTATCTATTATCACAGAATTGCTGAATCGTGATATTATCGTTTATCGTGGGCCACGTATCACATCTCGTATTGTGAGTTACCCTGCCACTCCCACCCTGAGTGTGCGTGGACAAACTTTCAAATAAAACTCAAAATGTGTAGATAAAAAAGGACATGCAAGATTAAATGTTTAAAAGCAGACTTTGTAACACTATTCTGTTTTTGTATGTGATTCTACTGGCATTGGCTATTAACTGTCTCTGAAAGATACCAAAACAATTACTACTGCTGTTGAGATCATATTGCACCCACAGCTGGGACTTTGTTAGTACCATGTTCACATAGACTATTATAAACCATTGTTACCGTGTAGTGCACTTTACACGATACTGCCAATTATAGATGGAGACATTCGTGCTCATATGAACTTCCTCAGCCAAGTATTTATACGGCGTGCCATCATAGGTTAACAGTTGAGCAGCTAGTTTGCGGATAGTGTTCCTGCAGCAGAAATCCTCATTAGCTCTCACAGGGGAGTGCAGCCTTACAGTGAGAAAACAGACTTTACAAGTTTCAAATACAGAAGTTAAATTCAGAAGCATTCACAAAGCAAGTTTTCTATGCCTCATATTCTATGTAGTTCAACACAGCACTACTGCACTATGAAATATGTGGCGAGGAAATTTAACGCATTTAATTATTACTGACAAGCTACAGTGGCTTGTGTGTGCTGTGTTTTTGAAGCAGCAACATTTTGTTATAACCTTTTCACTTTGAGAGGAACTCTACAGTAGGGTCTTCAAAGGAGGTGAGGCACTGTTATACAACATACTATACCACCGAATACTGACAAAGTGGTTTGATTTATCTAATGCTTTATTTGGTTGCAGGATGAATGTCCAACAGATGAAAGAAAGGTCAGTGATAATGACTCTGCTACTCATTCAGGACACTGGAACCACTGATTCATTTAATAGGAATATGTTTTAGAGGGTGTTGGGATACTTCTGCACACATACACACACTATGGCTGGAGAGGCTAGTCTTATTTGATGTGACATGTAATTCCAAACACATCGAGGTGAAATGAAATCGCTGAAAGAGAGAGTAACTGAGGATGGAGTATAGTGAGGGGAACAAAATCCATGAGAGAAGAGAGAGAGGCAGCTTCCCGTCCTTCGACTTCTTTCCCTAAAATACAGAATGTGTTTACTAGAGGATCATAACACATAGCTGAAGAAGAATTAACGGACTGAAGTGGCTCTTTAAAGCCAAGCTGTTGAGAATAAATGCTGGTGTGTTTGAGCATGGATTTAGAAATCATGACAGAAAAATCGGAAAAATATTTTCAATATTTCTCATCATGATTCTTTTGCCATCTGGATATTTCCCCATCTTGGACATGTTTCTGGGATGTGTAGAGTACAACAAAGCTGGTTGCAAGCTTTCATCAAACAAACAGTACTTGCAGGGGAACTCCAGTGATTTGGCTACTAAGGCAGAAGACTTACAAAAGAGAGATTCAATCAATGTAATGACTTTTAGTCCCACTAACATCATCTTTACATTGCTGGACTCATTTGCAAATGTGACCAACAACAAAAACAACACATGTGCTGTAGACTTACTAAATAATGGGAGACGTACAGTAAACACATCTCTCTTGTCTTGAAAAGTTTAAAGTAACAATACAGCAGTGGATTCAACAGGATGTTGAAATTAAGCAGCAGACATTGTTGTTGTTTACAAAATGTCTCAATTGTACTCCTTTGTGCAGTCCTTGAAACGTTTGTGATTGGCTAGACCTGGACGCAAGGGAAGGCGAAGGGAAGAAGGGACCTGGAGGGAAGACACCAAACACATCTACCAGAGCAGATAAAACATGAACTTGCAGATTCATCTGGTTCTGAGGCGTCTGTAATATAGGTCAGGCTCAAACCCTCAGCTATGCGGTGTTTCATGAGACCCTCCTTTCAAACTTCAAACCAACAAGTTCACAACCCAGGCCTTCAGTCAGAAAGTCACAGAAAACAACTCTAATGACATCACCAGAGTTATGTGCTTAGACTTTCCAAAGCTGAGAAGTATTACTAGTGACATGTGATCTTCAAGGCTAAAAAAACAAGTGTACGTATATCAGAGTAAGTTACTGTGAAACTCAATGAGGACAGCAGCTACATGTGTTTGAAATGTTGGTAAAACTTTCCTAACTGCTTCATGTTACGATCACAGTGTCTTCAAGCTCTCTTATCATTCTGACTTGGTATAGAAAATGACCTTTCCTTTCCCAGAAAGCCATGAATATTTAAATACGCTCATTTTACAAGCATTAACTTCGCCTTCCTCGACTTTGCCCTGATGCCAGTCAAACCGTTCAAAGTGATTACAAGAATATAAATCTGTCTTTTGTGATCACATCCTCTCTTTATGACTCCTGTCTGTTTCCTCTCTCACATCTAATAAATAACAAAGTTATGTCCGTATATTTCATCCCTCCCCCTCCAAAGCCAGGACAGGGAGGTGTCAAGCAGATTTAGAACGCAGTCAGTATGAAAGATGGGTTTGCTACCTTGTGTTACATTAAAGTGGTAGCAGAGCCAGACACTAAGAAAAACTGCCAAACATTAGATAAAGAGATGAGTCACACAGTCTCAAACTTCTTTAAGACTCTTGCTATTACTATAATAGTACATTATCTGTATTATGATGGTAATTAACACAGTGAATTACCTCTAAGATGTACTTTGCATTGGGTAGTGCATAAAATAACACATATAAAGTCAGGTTTTTGTTACCCATCCCTACCCTGCTGTCATCTGTTTAGTGAGGCCATAAGGGACATAAATATCGATGGATTTAATCATCGAGTCCAACAGGCTCAAACTAAAGGAATTACTGCAGTATTCTCTTAACTGCTCTATAAATAATGAGAATGGTTTGCCAACTAATAAAGTTGGTATTACAGCAATGATGAGTTTATTAGACACCTAATATGCCCAGAGTTAGCGCACAGACAGTGCTTCAATCATTGCGTGGCGCCACTGATTTGTACAAACCAGATGGCACCACTGACATCTTTCCGGTGTTTCTGCAGGTGAAATGCATCCGGTGCATTCTGGCAACAGCTGCTGCATCAGCTGGACAGGGTGTCCTGGGATGCTGTGGGGAACATTTCAGTCCTCTGTATCCATTAGGTGATAGAGGGTGGCCATTTGGTAGTAGCTCATTTGCTGCCGTCATGGCACAGTTGTTAGGGAGATTTGATTTGGAGATGTGACCACATGGATCTGGTCGGATAGATGACTGGATTTCACAGTGTCTGGCTCACACAGCTGCAGAGACGCCAGATTAAAATATGATCTTCCCAAAAGGATGTTATTAACCTCAGAAAGTCTGCATGCATGGTCTCTGGTTTGATAGTGATGTAAACAGACAGACACTGAACAGATAAGGCCTTAATGTATTTTAGAATATTTGCACACATACATAATTTGCATTGAATATCGTGTGTTTCTTACAAATGAATAATGTGTGCATGCAAGATCAGGTCCAGATAACAGCATGCTTACACACACTACAGCTGCAATCATTTATGAACTGAAAGACAAAAACTAATCAACAATCAATGATCGATTAACACTTGTAAGTATCTTCAGCTTTCTTTGCCAGTCTGAGTTAGAATGGGTTTTGGACTGCTGGTTGGACAAAAGAGGTCATTTGAAAAAGTCACTTCAGGTTTTGGAAAATTCTAATTAGCAAATCTTTCAAAATGGACCCATTACCTTCGTCGACCTAGGTTTCATGTAATACCCGCCCTTTTTATTTTTCGTGTAACTTAAAGTGCATTCAGCCACCAACTGTCTTTAAGTGATCAGCGGTTTGTGTCCCATTAGCAAAATCAATCGCCCTGTGATATAAAAAGATACTGGGGATGGGACTTTTGAAGTCATTTCTATATGCAAGTACTCTTGGTAAATTATTACAGAGTACTTTAGTACCTGCAAAGATAAAGGTGTCAGTTTGCAAACTGCATACTACTGGTGCTGTCCTGGACTCGAGTGCAAATTTTCTCCTCTCCTCTCTTATAGGTTGTGTGTTTGCGTCTTTGTCACTGCGATTGTGACAACAAAAGAAAGAGGGAGAAGAGAAAATCTGGATGTTGCTGTGCAGGAAGTTTAATGATTGTCGGCTTGCATTTCCTCCGAGCTACATAATTATAATAAGCACACATACACGCACACAAATATACATAAACATACACAGACAGTCCTTAGTTTAAGGAAGACACTAGGGAGCTATCACAGGTAACTATGACTCCCACGAAGTAGGTTACTTCAACGTAACTATTCAGTACAAATGAGGTCTCTAACAAGTTTTGCTTATCACACTGTTGGGTTCAGATAGTACTGCTGTAGTTAGGCCTACTGTGAGAGCAAGAGATGCTGTGGTTGATAAAATCAACAAATCCAATTTCCCTGCACAATAGTCGTGTCAGTGTTTTGAGTATGAGTGTGCGTGCGGGTGCATTAGAGTAATCTAATGTACACATTATTATCAGTAGCGGTATCATGTGCTGGACCCACCGCGCTGCACTTATTCAAACTTGCACAGAACAAACTTGTTGGTACACTGTGAGTGGTAAGGTCCACTTCTCTATACCTTTGTAATGTTTTTTTATGAAGCACCTTGAAAAACTGAGTTTACAAAGAGTTTGACAGACTAAGTAAAAGCAAGGCAGAAGGCCACAGAACATCAGACAGCATAATAGAAACGCCAAACATGACACATTTTAAATACAAATACAAAAAATGATAGCATACAAGGACGACATATCCCTTTATCTGTGAGACATTGTGCAAAGATTTTCACAGAGAGGTGCCAATTTCACATAGCCAACAGTTTAACGTATACACTATAAAGTTGAGATGAGGAACCATCACCATATACGTTTGGCTTTCTTCACCACAAAGACACCAATTAATAACTTTTTAGCTTAGTGATAAACGGACACACAGTCACATGCATTCTTCCCGTCTCCTTTCTAAGCTGTGTACGATCATCATCACGATCAAGAAACATGAGGTCACGTATTTTATACTCAATGCTGCATCACTTGTGAGGGAAAACGTGGACTTTCTTTTCTTCACTCTTCCTTTTCTACATTGTCTCTCTCCACTAAGGAGCAATAGAAATTAATCTGTATGGCGTAAAATTAATTAAACCAATTAAAGGGTCATCTCCCATTCACAGTAAAAGCCAGGTACCTGCATGTGGTGCATTGCGATTTATATGGTGAATTGTACCCATTGTCTTGAGTAGTCCGGCAGTAGTATGAAACACAGTAATGAGCAGATAGATTAGATTTGCTGCAGCAGTAAAGATAAGTGTGTCTCCACAACAAGAGAGACGCTGCACATTTATGCACTAAACTATGAGCTTGGCAGCTGAACATTGGTGTGATATTACAAAAACATCACACACTGTATAAAAGGATTCAGTGTTCAGGTACTTCAAATTCAAGGCATCTCCCACCCATGTAGCCTGATAACAAGAGATGGTTGTCAGGTGCCCCTAAAACTGGCAGTGGATAAGCTACTGGCAAGCTCAGATAGAGTTCTGAATAATAGATAAGGCAGCATGTCTTTCAATTAGCCAGACGCTACTAAAATCCTGCTGCCACTCACTATTTGAGGGAAATAGAAGAGGAGAGAAAGAGATTGAAATGTGAGAGCGGGTAAACACAAAGGGATGGGCAGATAATAAACAAGCAATGAAGGAAGGAAGAGAGATATTTGACTGACTTGCAGATTGCTGCTAAAAGACAAACCATAATGAGGGGAGGAAGAAACATTAGGGGAATATGTCATTAAAAACTTTACATCTGACCAAAGTGGTATTACTCTACTGGAAAAGGAAACACGTCTGACTGATTTCTTTTACAGGTGAGAAAATGAGTGAGAAGTGACTTTTCTTTTTGTCCTATTTGTCTGTCTGTTTGCTGACCTTTGTCTTTCTTTACCAGCTTGTTTGCTCCGTAATTTCAAAAAGATTGAACGTGATGAAAAGTTATTCCTGTAGCACTAAGGAATCAGCAGGTGATTTTTCACACTGACATATGTTATGTGATAGACTAGAGGAATGATTACTAAGCCTATCTGTCCCAGGAGAGCAGCTAACACGGTCGCTAACACACAAAAAAAATGTATTTGTAATTTACATATAATTTTTGTGTTTTTGGTAACATAAGTAATTAATTACTACTACTACTACTACAGTATCAGTGAGTCCGGCGATAAATTGAGTTGCTGACAGCTAGCAGCCTCAGCTCTCACACGTTGCTTTTACCTGACTGGTTGTGAAGCTTACAGAAAGAAACAAAGATGCAGCCATCTTTGTCTCTAAAAGAACTCAACAGCCTGCTCTGAACATTTCAGGATTATTTCCACTTTCTCCCCTCCAGCTGACAGATGTTGGTATACCATCACTGTCAGCAGGACACAGGGCTTTAGAGTAAAAAATTAAACGTTGTTAAAAGCCCACCTGTTTCACCTGTATGTGACTTTTGTGTAAAAGCGAGTGAATGAGTAGGTAACTGAAGAACACACAGAGAGACCTGTTTGTGCACCTTTGCGCTGGTGTGTTTTTTCTAAACTGAATCAAAGAAAAGCAGACACTCTGGGCATGGCCAACTGTTACACTAAACTCCTTACAAAGCTCTTTTCCTTGTTATTGAATAGTGAGGGAGAGAGAGAGAAAAATCTCTTTCAACTTTTGAAATTTAAAAACTGTTTTTAGTGTGTGGGCTTCCTGGAGCTCAGAGAAAGTGTATCTGCAGAAAAAGCTGAGATCAGCCCAAATCCAAACCAGCTAATATTCCCTTTCCTGCAGGAACTATTAAAAAGGCTTTTTCTGTTTTGATGTAGCCTACAGTACTCACAGTGATCAATAACTGGAAAGATTCATATTAAGATAGTTAGTAAGATTAGTCAGATAAAATGTTTGTTGTTTTAAACACAAAATCCAGTACAAACCACATCTTGTCCAGATGTCTGGCTTGGATTTGAGTTTTGTGAAGACATTTCGGTCAGAAAACACGTTTGTAATAGTTTGAAATGTTTAATGCAGCAGCAGGACACAGCTTGTGTTTGGTGTCTAGGCTCTGACCTCATCACTCCTCGCAGATTTATTTTACATGCAGAAATTTGAATAATGATTAGAGCCTGCAGGGGGATGCTGGGGTGGTGAAGGTGGTGGTGGTGGGGCTCAAAGTATGAGCGCAGTACTGGTGCAGGGCGGCGGTGGTGATGACAGAGCAGAGGGAGAGACTGGAAATCTTGTAAGTTTAATTGGACCGCCAGACTGGGAGGAAGTGTTTGTCAGGTGATTGCGGAGAATGACACATGTCAAGTGTGAGCTCAGTGCAGCTCGTGTTGCCTGCCTGCAGTAGCTCAGACATCGCTTCATTTTGGGGAGGAGTAAACATGAAATCATTCTGTCTTTTAAAAAACCAGTAGAACCAGTACACCTTCTGATGACCCTTCTACATTTTCCCAGTTCTTTCATCTTTCTGACCTTCCATCATCTCTGTCTCAACTCTACTGGACTAACTATCACTGTCTCTGTTATAATACACCACCACTGACATGATGGTGAGGTTCAACTTTGTAGCGTGCAAAAACTGTGAGGAGAAAACTATGTTTTGAGCACGCTCAGACCAAGCGAGCGATTGCTCTCACCTGCTCGCATGTGAGTAGTTTTTACTTTTGTCAGTGGGACGGGGTTAAGTGGTGACGCAGCACCTCCGCAACTGTTTCCGGGTCCAAGCTGCTACCACGTCTCCTAATTACAACATGCCGCAGTGCTGTTTGTATCCCTCTTTTGAGTCTATCAACGATGCGAAACGTTTGGCTTTTACTGGTGGATGCTGCCGTTAGCTAACCTTAGCTTTAAAGCACAGAAATAGTAGGTAACAGAAACATGACGAAGAGGGTTCACAGCAATAACATTTTTAGACCATATTAGGATTGGATTATGTTATCAAACCGACCAGAGTGGCTACAGGTAGTTGTTCTAATCCAGGGAGAGCGATAATGTGATCTACGGCAATGTACAGTTTAAAACAATATACAGTACTTCTTTCCTTTGGGGGTTGATCAGTGATGAGAAATGATCTGAAGTCTATAAATAATCAACGTTTTATAGACTCAGTACTAGAAGCTTTTTCTTAAATGATGGACTGAAACGTGTTTTGTGTTTATAAAGGCGGAAAAACACCAGACTCTGAAAGTCTAACATTTAATTGGGCTATGAGCTGTTTGGTAAGTTAAAATCAACACCGTGGAGCAAACGAATGCTGTGGATGAATTATTAGGCAGTTGTGTTGCAATATTCTACCTACCGAAATTAACATCGCATCCTCTTTCAGACCAGATTTTAGAAGTAAAAATACTTCATGTTGACTAAAAACAGTACACAAAATCAGCTGGTAACAGTTTTAGACCCTAAGGAGTGTGGCAGCATAGATTATTTATCTGCTGAGTTATGCATCCTCCTGTTTTTCAGCCAGGAAAACTATTATCAATGTATCAATAATAACTAAAAACAGACAGGTAACAGTGTTTGACCCATCAACTAGTGGGCTCTGAATTCATCAACTATTGTGTTACATAACCTCCTGTCGGTAAATGTCTAAGCAGTGATGCAAACACACATACTGCCTGACACAGCAACATATAGTAAGTCACTTTATAAAGCAACGTGTGAACCTTTTATCTTCTTCTGTATAAGATAAACCGCAGAGAGTTTAAGAGTTTTCTATTCTCATCCTTCTCCATACAGAGCACAACCTCGACAGTCCATCCATTATTCTCTCTGCAGCGGGTAATGAGCATGGCAGTTAAAAATATAAGCACAAGATTATGAAGTGTACAGAATTATGTTAGTGAGCCTTTAATGCTCTGTGTGCAGCAAACAAACACTTTATGTGCTGTGGGGGTGTTGGGCGGGATGGACGCACTGCAGCAGGGATATATATTGATTGAAGTAGCTATAAAACTAGTGATCATCTGGACCCAGATAGTCTCTCTAACCACCACATCATCCTGTTGTCAATAGCAACACACACATACCGTCTCACAGATATTAATGACACCCAAACAATCTGAGGTTTTACTACAATTAAATTAAATTGAAGAATTTCCCTGAGTAGACGCAGAGAAAAATCAATGCTCAACTCAGCCATATCTATCCTCCTCTGGCTCAACAGGCACCAGCAGCACCTCTGGTATTTTATCCTACAATGATAAATGTAAATTCAATACACTCAGCTTCTAGTCCTGTGAATAGAGTGGATTATGTCAACCGAATGAGTGTGTTTGACAAATGCTGGACCTATACTACCTGGAACATGGTGCAATCACACAAACTTTCAGGCGTCAACTTTCCGATTACTTTCCTTGTCTGACAAACAAACTCACATGTCATAACATGTTTATATTACTTGTAGATTTATCACCGAGTCAGAGGTCAAGCCTTTGGGACTTGGTCTCAACTAATCTGCTTTTTGATAGTTATTATTACATGAATTGGTTGATACATAAAATAGGGAGTAATGTCCATCAAAGTTACTATATTTGAGTTTTTGACGAACTGTCCAAATATATTTAGTTCACTTTCAGAAATGACTAAGAAAGCACACATGTACCCCTGTGTGTGCTCTTAGGACAGTCAGTGGGATCACCAGTGAGGTCTGTGGTTTTATGAGTCTAATTCCATCAGGCTGCTGTGAGCCAGTCAGCCCTTTCCAACAATCTCTGTGAGGCTGGCTCCTCCTCTCTGGCCCGGGCTGAAATATCTCTAATCTATCAAACAGAGGAAGACTGAGGAGGAAAGTCGTGAGAGGTAGTCTGGAGACTGGAGGAAGATGACACTTGAGTGTTATGAATACGAGCAGGTCATCTGCTTACTACAAATATATGACAAGAAAGACAACGAGTAACTCCAAGAAAATGCTCAGTAGCTCAAATCAGTCAATATGTCGGTCAGGATTTGAGCTGGAAGAAAAGACATCCGAGCTGCTTCAGACAGAAAAAGTCAGACATGATCTTGGTTCAAAGGTATTACTTTATTCTAAATTCACATATTCACCTCGTTCAAACTTATGAAATAAAAAACCTGATTGTATAAACTAGGATGAGAAACTCATTTAGGTCAAAACTAGGCCTCAAACACTTTCAGAAGTATGAATGGAAGGATGAAAACTACCATAGCTTGGATACGTTACTCATAGCTGATCGATTTCAGATTATTTACTGTAAGCTTTCTTTATTCTCCTCTGTGTGCATTAAGCAAGTGGAGTTATAAAACTGTTGATTAATTAAAGTGTTCTTTGTTTCCAACCTTGAGGGGCCTGGAGAAAATGTTGCCTTACTTTAAGTACTATTACTCAAGGTCACATTCACACTGGTCTATTATAATAAGAGTGCACACTGAACACAGGTTCAGCCTGCATTGAGACAAAGAGCAGGATTAAAGTGAAAGAAAAGAGCTTAATTGCCTTTTAGCCATTTAGGGAACAAGCATCACAGTTAAAAGCAGGAACTATAAAGAGTAAGGAGACAATGCAGAAAGACCACACTTGAATGTTGATGATGAATGTGGTTCCTAACAATGAAAGCTAATTAGGCCGATAGTCCTTTGAGTGCTTTTTGTGCGTCGTGATCACATTTTTGTTGTTCATTATTTACCATAATCAAAGTTTGTTTGTTCCTCGCATAGAAAAAAAAACAGTCTTTGTTTGTATGAACTGATGTAGATAATGCAGAGACAGATCCTGAACAGGTCCTGAACAATAAACTTGAACTAAATGAAGTGTTACTGATACAGTTTCCTGCTGCATTAATCATAATGGATGTGAAAAGTAACACTAATAGTAAGCCAGTTCTCCTTTAGTGTTTGTCTGAGAAAATTAAGAAATAAATCAGTTTAAAAGTGATTTTGGCCTTCGTGCTGCTCATCGTTTGTACATGCATCACTGATGTTCAGTGCACCGCTGCATACATTTTGTATGCTCCAAATGAATGGTCGTTTGCCCTCTCTCCTCGTTGGGTAAGAGCACTGAAACAGTGACAGGAGTCATGGGACGTCAATCACTCGTGAAGTCGTGGCAACCAGATAAACAACAGCGGGACCAGTTTATTCGTCACACAGTGTTCTAACCACATTGCAGTTCTATGATGCAATGTAAACAATCCACGTGCCTATATAAGCTGTGCGCTCAGTATCAAACTTTCAGCTCCCTGGCGATCTCCCTCCAGCAAGCTGCCACAATATTGTAGTGAAATGAGAAGCTATTGTGTATCTAACTCCTTATTTCAACTAGGCCTTATAATGAGTGGCACATTTTTGAGCCGAACGTTTTAGCTGTCAGACGCCCGGTTCCTATTTCTGTCGCTTTGAAAACACTGCAATGGACGAGGAGCAGCTGATTAAGGAAGATGAAAGATACCTCCCTGGATGTGGAGTTTCTGACATACTCTACGGGCCCTCACTCTCTCCGCTTTGACAGCCTCTCCTGTCAGTAAAGCCTCCAGATATATAGACTACAAACAAAACATAGGCTATATGAAAAGTATAGAAAAACGATGTTTTGTTCGAGTCATGAAGTCTTTTTCATATGAAAACATTTTGTGGTTCCAGCTTTCACAAAGTAAAGTTTACTGCTTTTCCTTTGAATTATTTTACATGAACGCCTGAGTAGGCCTAATAACCTGATGGTATCATCAGGGTGCAATTTGTGAAAAAATACTTGCCTCAGAGCTCTTTTAAAAAAAAACAAAGACCAGCTCAGTGCTCTGAGTCAGGCTCCAAACTTTGCCACAGAGGCTTTAAAGTGCCCTCTGTATAAATGTAAAAACGGATATGTGTTTAAAGTTTGATTTGTAGTCAAGTCATTTTGTCATTCACTCCGAACACTGGCGTCCGGTGGCATTTTATCTATAAATCCCTTAGTGGACATTCACCGCCCTACATATCATATCTAATTTCTCTCAGACAAATTAAGGCGTTGATCTCAAACCACTTCACCTCAGCTTGCAAATGTTTTTCTAATTACTTTGTTCTTGGTTGTTTTAATTGTGTCCTTTTCTGTATTTCGACATCACTGCAAATGAGGGAAACCTCAATGATTTTCGAGGCTTAAATAAAGGTTTGAATGAATGAATGTACGTACCACCCAGGTACAACAAAACCCTCTACCCCTGCTGCTGAAAAAGATCCTAGAGGAAACACTGTGTTGTCTTTAAAATAACTGTGTTACTTATTATTATATTGTTAAATTTTACCTCCACTTAAGCGTTGCAGATTTTGGGGAATTTAAAGAAATATTTCAGCAGCCTGGAGGTGACGAGCCTAGTTAGAGTAAACACTGAAAACAGGGGAAAGGCTTGCATGGCTTGGTTCCAAAGGTAGCTAAATGTGCATATAGGCAAGTTTTACAGGGTATTATGTGCTGGATTACTTCATGGCAGGCGAGAATGGAAAGATGTCCCAAAATGTTCAACTATTTGTTGAAATGCACCAGGCAAGTAAGGGCTAGAGCAAAAAAATAATCACTCGAGCCAACACCGACACATAGTGTTTTCATACAGTCTTCATTAAAACGGCACTTAAATCAACAGGAAGTACATGACGGACACGACACCACATTCACACTGGTTCTGAAACAATAACATCATTACTCAACACTGAGAAAAATAACCAGTAACATTCAGGCTGCAGGGCCACCCACACACACCTACACATCAACAGACCTGAGTACCCTGAGAGTGTTTCTGCTATAGAGATGAAAGCTTTACAGTTTAAACCAGCTAAGTGCAATGTTGTTGGTGAGGAGTTTTGGAGGAGGAAAGGTCAACAGTGTACAAAATTGAGCACTCAGTCTGAATATACACGCATAAAAATTAAGACTAAGAACCTGAATGCTTGGCTAGGCTGCAAACTTGGGTTCAAAAATGCCATAACACAGCAGTTTAAAATGCAGCTATGCAGATGAGAACTACTTTAAAGCACAAAGCCGCTACCAGTGAGTCACCTGAATGATAGTGTGAGACTGACCATGTTTACTGTGCGAGGTCAGGAGGTGGTCATTTTCAACCTAAGGGTCGTAGGTCACTCTTCAACTTTAATAATTTAAACCAAGTATGTCGTTGCCTGTGATTACCTCTGTGAGCAAATTCCTCTCCCACTTTTGCCATCTGTGTTTTTTATCATTATGCTCTCATTACTGCATTACAATCACACACTGATACTATGGGCCTTTGTATTTACAGCTGCCCTCTTTAACTCTACTTACATTTTAACTAACTCAACATAAAATAAGATTCCTTTTATGTTTTTGAAGTTATTGCATCTTGTTATTTCACTGTGTTGCCAGTTTTCAACTGCATATCAGCGACCTGGGGCCTGTAATAAAAAGGCAATACTGGGAGGTGGTGAGGTAGCTTTTCAAGGCTATTCTGGTGGTTCACTTCCGAGCGAGGTTTACCACCATGGTAACTTATGCTGCACAACTCACTTCCTCCAGAAAAGTTTCCATGTAACCAATCAATTCTCTTGGAAAATGACAACAGCGCCCAATGAGACTGAATCTCTAAAAGGATAAAAGTAGCAAAGCGATGCAGATTACTTGGTGGCCTTCTCTCTTATTGCGCCTCAAGACTCACCTAAAGTCCATTCATTCTCCACTCAACAGTCCGACAGCTGTTTAAATCTTATTAGGGGATTGGAGCTGGCTCAAGTCGAATTAAACGATCTATGTTTATCTTGCAATAACAAGTGGTTGTAACACCTGTGTCTCTTTAAACATGGTTATTGGTGTCAGATGTGGATGGCCATCATCTGCCCTTTCTAAGTCGATGCTGTGACCAGTTTGGAGCGTTAAATGTTGATGGTGTGGAATTGAGATAATTTGGTCACATATTGGTCACACAAAACTCCAGCTCTCACAGTGCACGGGGTCATTTACTTGAAAATTTACTTCATTGTTACTTGCGAGACATTTGTCTGCTTCAGTGGAAGCGTAATATGGAAAAGCATTTATTGCTCTGGTGTGAACTGATTTCCCATTTCACGTTTTATGAGAACACTTAATTTGAAGGGCTGGATCTTAAGTAATGCACAGTTTACTAAGCCTAATGCCCTGGTGACCGGCTGTCCCACTAAATCATGACACTGTTTCAGTACAGCTTATTCCTTACAAAGTAGAGTAGTAGCTGTGGGTGTGTTTGTGTGTTTATATTCCAGTGAGGCAGGGATCACTTTTAATTATATATGGCTAAATGATTATTGGGTGAAATCAATAGTAATAGCAAGAATGTGAGAGTGGAGAGGATGAGTTATCTAGATACAATAGGTGTCCATTTTAAATGTAGGTAAAAGACATGTACATGAAACCAAAATAAGAGAAAACATCATTAACTGTCTTTCTTCCACACACTGCTTTCTCACACTAATGTGCTTATCATCCATTTTACATGAGCTCAGAAAGGACACAGCCCTGCCCATTTCACAAACTAATCCTTTTTGTGTGTCCTTTTGAAAAGATAAACCATTTATCAATCTGCAAGGAAGCCACTGCTGTGTATCAATCAAACCAATGACGAGCTGTCCAATGGAAGGCAGAGCGACAGTGAAGTCCACGCCCACCTGGTCGACTGACTGACCTTTGAATCACAGTGACAAGGTGATGGATATGCTGCTAAACAGGAGTTAAAACATTTTCCCTTTAGAGCGCAGGTAAGCTGCCATCTCTGATGGTTCTTGAGAACAATTAGAATGTCAGTTTAAGCCCAGGTTTTGGAAGGGCTGATGAAAATGATCACAACATGCGGTTCTGACTGACTTGCAGTCTGGTTTAAGAAAAGAAAATCAAAGTACTACGACGATGAAAGTCTTGAATGACATTATCAATGCATTGATTAAAAAAATACAGAAAAAAAATGTTGTAATAGACGGCTCATTTACACACTTTTTCCTCGTCTTGAGCAACAATGATTACGGAACTACAAGCTGCTTTTAAGGTTGTCCAGAGGGATCTTATTCTTAATGCCGACTTAAACTTAATGCTGAACAGAAAAATTGTGCCTAGAGAATGATCTTCTGGAATTAACTGTGGCGACAATCTGTTTATGCATACAACCTCATCCTCCTTAGTAATGTTGGATTCAGGGTCACGATTTGTGCCTGGTTCTGGCTTCTGTAAACATTATTGTAGCCTGTATGAGAAGGCTGAATCATCTTGCTTACTAAAGCCTATATCATAAATACATTTTTATAGGGCCGTACTGACTCCTAAAACTTTACGTAGCTACAACTTTTTCCTTCCTCAATCTGTCTTTGGTAAAAGTGCTTTTAAAGTTTAAAGTCGAGGTGAAATGAAAAATGTCATTTTAATCCTTTCAGATCACATCCCCGGTAATAATGTGCATCTATTTGACAATATAGGCCAAAGAAAATACAGAAAATCAATTTCTTCGTATTCTTAAATCAAAATACGTTCATTTTTTCTTCCGGTAAAACTAAATTTCACGCGTGCTTACGTAAGTTAGCGCCAAACAATTTCAACCACTCAATCTGCAACATTTAGCCGCAGAGCACCAAGAACGCTCGGTCAGTTAGCTAGCTACTGCGCTGTGGAGAACGTCTGTCTACGCCCACTTCTCAACGATCAAATCAAATCCCTCTAATGATATGTCCCGCCTGCACGTCCTGTTTCACTCGGAAATACGTCACGATACAGAAGCTAGATACTCTCACAATAGCGTTTCAGCTCGACTTTAATAAAGCATTAATGAAAATTTGACCAGTAAATGCACATGTCCTATACTGAACACTGCTTATTCACTGTTTGATGTAGTATCAGCCTGTTTAAGTCTCCTGTTTGTACCTTCATGTGAAACCTTTTTAAATAGCTGTCTTGGCCAGGACTCCTCTTTTAAAAAAGCATTTGTATCTTAATGTGGATATTTAATGTAAAATAAATCAATTGAAAACATTGGGTTTGTTTCTTTATACTGGTATAAATGCTGATTCCTAAACCACTTTGATTTTCAGTACAACATATACAATGTCTAACAAGAAAAAAAAGTTAATTACACGACATATGAATTCTCTAGTTCATGTAGCCAATGTCTGATTTTAAAACTGATCAATTGATGCACCTCGAATAGTTAACCTGTTGAATTGGACCTCTGTAATCTGAAAGCCTGCCTCACCTAAGAGGAGTGTGTGAAAAGGTGTGCTAGTGAGTGACTCTACAAAAGCTCCAGTCTGAGTACAAACTTCAAATAGTCACACACATTTAGGTCTACTCTTCAAACAAATACCAGAAGGTTGGCGCCAATCAAACATGCTTTAAAATCTCCCTCGTGTTGAAATATGAGGCTCTTCGCACACACGCACATACACAGTTTAAGTTTCTTAGATATACTATTTTCCCCCTTCGACCCTTTCACTTTTTCTGTGCACCTGAGAAAAGTATTCACTTATCACAGTTGACAGAGCAGTAAAAGGGGAAGAGGGAAAGACAGGAAGCCAAACAAAAGAAGGAACATAATAAGATAAAAGACATGGGATATGAGAGAGGTTGACAACAAAAAGAAAGAGAAAGGCTGAAAGAGACAGAGTGACTGGGATCTCAGAGGAAAACTGAGAGTGAGAAAGCCTGACAAAGAAAAGGGCTATATGATATTTCATCAATGATTACTGAAGCGTGAAACTAGCAAGAAAAGAGCTGTGCGATTTAGAAGACGAAAGAGGAGGAAGAAGAGATGAGATGAGAAGAAGACAGAGGAGGAAAGAAGGAAAGGAGTGGGAAACAGGAAAGAGATGGCACAGATTGATACAGTACGCATCTTTACTGGCCCGCAACAACTGAACAATTCACTGAGCGGGAGAAGCTGTGTGTGTTCTGGTACTGGCTGCTTTTAAAGCCCAGAGCGACGGGCTGGCTGCGCTTCAGAGGAAAAGCTTAGACAAGACAAAGCCCAGGAGATCTGAGTGTCACACAAAGTGAAACGATTGTAAAATGCACAATAAAAGATAAGATTCAGCCAGGATGTATGATTATTTAAACAGCAGGAAACCGCAATTCTAGATACAATTTTTCCACATACAATACAAAAACCAGTACGGAACCTTGTTTCTTATGGCTGCGTTGTGACTTCTCTGAAATCTGAGACCTCTCTATCAGCACCAGGATACACAGAGAGAGAAGAGATGTAAACGGACAAACGATTGAGGACACACTAGGAGAAACAACAACAACAGAGCTTTTCCACTCCTTGAGGATCAAATCAGTTGTTCGGCAACAACGAGCATTTGTTACTATATCCACAAAGAGAATCAGACAAAGGATGCTGAAATTGCAAAAGTGGAGAGGGGGCTGCGGTCAATTTGGCCCAAATTTGTTCTGTCAGAAGTGCACATTCGAAGACTTCAGTTATCACAGCTGCAACACACACTTCTGGAGTTTGTCCTTACTCAAAATCAGCAAAAAAAAAAAAACCTCTCTCACACAGGAACAAACTCCATGCAATTACAGAGCACAAAAAAAAGCTAATAGCAGCTGCTCCTTGTGGGGACATGCTACCTATTTTAGGCTCTTGCAGGAGCTGTGACAGATTGACTGAGATGACTCTGCTGCTAACAGGACAGCAGGTAGCCATAATAAGACTCCCCCTACCTGACAGCTATATTTAACTTGAATACGTTTATGAGTACATATCCTTGATCTACCTCAGCTGGGTCACATAGTTCTCCATTACTCATACTTTTCCAAGAAAGTGTTACATTTGAGTAGCTACTATCCTACATTGCCTTAGCACTGAACAACATGTCAATTACAGTCACGATAAAGGAACAAATACCTTAATAATGAGAACATAATAAGCACCTAAGCGTGCACCAAATTCCTATATTGCAGCTGCTTTTGTGCTATTACTCTGTATTGGGCTAGTATTAATGTATAAAATAAACTATTAGAATGTCTTCAGTGTGTCCCCTGATGTTAGGCACTGCATTACTCTCAGCTAGAAGTGTTAAAAGTGCTAACTAATTTCACATATATTCTGTGTCTTTCTTGCCTAACTTTTCTTGTGATCTTATGAAGACGACCACACAAAGGATTGGTCAAAATTGTGTTATTTTGTTTTCTGTTATTCTTTCAAAACTGTTAAGTGGATATTTTTCTCTGATGATAAGTCTTTCATATTGATTTTAGCACACAAGCACAAAAATCAATGCTAAATTGTGAAGATAAACTTGATAAAAGATCACCCATCACCACAAAGAGAGTCCAGTGTATGTTTGCATGTTACTTACTGAATCTGTTCCAGAATTTATCTTTGTTTTCTAGAGCCAGGTTACCCAGCAGGAGAGACGGGACAGGTAGCAGGGAGCATCTTCTGGAAGTATAGCTAGCTTAGAAAAACGCAGAGAAATAGATATAAACAAATGTTATTGACTTGACTGCTTCACTTAAAAAATTACAGTTCTAGAATGGAGTTACAATAGACTGGAACACGTCGTCATGACGTAACGTTTCAAACTGTCAGTTTGTGTTCGGTCGCACAGGACCGTTAACGACTGGAGCAACGTTGAGGATTTATATAATTGAAGAGCCCGTAGACGAAATTAGCCGAGAAATTAGCTAGCTTGTTAGCCGTTAACATTTGCTAATGTTAACAGTTGTATTAGCGAAAGCCAGTACAGGGCAGCTGATAACTTACCTTATTTTTTAATTCCTCTTTTCGTTACATTCAGCTCCCAGTTCACTTAAATGACATGCCTTTAGAAATAACAAGGGTCAACTCCAGTTCACAAGAGTTTCTCCTCGTCTTCAAACTAACTTCTTCACTGTGCAGGTGGATGAGCAGTGGGCGGGCTGTCAGCTCTGTTTTTGTTACTGTCCCGCCCCCTCCTCTCTGTCCGTCAAAGTTAAATTTGGCATGACCGCTGAAGCCTACAGTAGCTATTACCACGGTATGTTGTATAATATTTACAATGCTGTATAACTCATAATGGATGAAAAAATGACCTGCCTGCCTTAACTAACCTACTATTTATCCCTATCTTGTGTTAAGTGTGTCATTAATTCCAAGTACAACAGATGGAGAAGTGCATAGTGACCCAGTATGGACTCTTATCAGGTGAGGTCAAGAGACTGTTTTGGGGGCACTGAGGGTATTAACGGGATCCCCAGCAAAAACAACTAATCTTTATTACAGTAAAGCAAAATTTACTATAGCTGTTTGAGCCACCGGCATCATGATTCATCCACAAATATAATCTCCCCTACCTTCAGGAAGAACAGTACTGGACTGCCCCTATTAATATCTAAGAACGTAGTAAATGTTTTAGTTATAAAAGAATGTCCTGTTAAAACTTTTATCAAATTCTATGCTTTGGTGTGACTTTAAAAATCCTCTAGTCTACCCATGTCGACACAATGGTGAGATGAATTATGCATGTATGCAGGTCTTGAGCCAACAGTTCAACAGATTAAGGAGCTCTGTCCGTGGTGCTAAAATATTTTATTATTCAGGCGCCAACTGCATGCAGCTCCAGAATAAGAACACCTGTAGTCTATGGTGTAATGCAATGTAATCCAATAGCACAGCAATGCAATACCACCCAGGTCAAGCTTATAATATATTATATTAAGATTTTGTTCAGAGACTCATCTTTTTGAGTAAAATGTATGATTTGTAACCACAACAGCCTGGTGGTAAATGGCTGGTTGTGTGTAGTGTGTCATACAGGGCAGACAAAAACATCATGTTAATAAGTACAAGTTGTATAGCAGGACTTTTACTTGTAGTTTTCCCAATGTTGTGGTTACTACTTTTGCTTAGTAAAGGGACTTTTTGTGCACTTGCTGCTCACTTCAAATCCTGTCACTGCAAGGTTGGGTAAATATCATCTTGAATATTTTTGGCCCAGAATAAAGTTAATGTGTCTACCTCCTACTGGCACCTCTCAAGGTATCCTTCACTGCTTCCAGAGTCAGCGAGCAAGATTACATTTTCAATCACAACTACCGATGCAGGTGTTCATCAAAGACGGCACATGTAAACTAAAGACGCTGGTATATGCTCTGTGGGTTTCTTTAAATATATCAGTCTAATCATGCAGGACAGAATCATTAAAGTAAGCACAGATCATCCAATCTGTCTTTCACTCACACCAGCTTTCATACCTAGCTGTATCTGCATGTCTCAGCCACCCACCACTTTCCCTGAGGCAAGAAGTCCTGCTTCTGCATCACCACCCAGAGTGACACATGAGGTAAACCACATCAGGGTCCCTTGCATAGAAAGTGTGTGTGTGTGTGCTGACCATTAAGTTCAATAGGCCACCATAATTTATTCACATTGATAAAAACATAAACACTTCTCATTATACTGCTCTCATTAACACATTGACTGTAAAAGCAGCTCATTGCACTCAGGCAATCACACTCTATTACAGAGAGCAGCTCCACTCAAAATAAACAATAAGAGATGGTACGAATGGTTTAAGGGGCTTCTCTGCTCATGAATGCTGAATGTAATTGAAAAATGTTGTTTACTATAACTCCTGTGTACTCCTGTCTTTACATGTGCTGCATTTGTAACACACATTAATGCAGATGTTTTTGTTTTTTTTCATTGTTCTGGATACTTACTATCCTTAATTAAAGTCTAGCTGCACAGAAATGTATTCACCACTTTGATCGTGTGAAAGTTTCTCATAGCAGGTGTTACACCGCTGCGATAGAGACACCAACTAAAGCTGGTTTTAAAGAAGAATGACATTAAGCCTTAAATCACTGTGTCTGATGAGCAACTTAGTTAAAGCCCCTCCTTACAAATGGGGATGAAAATCAATCGGGAGAGACTACATTATGAGTAAACAAGTATTTATTTAAATGGATTGTAAATGGTAAAATGGACTGTACACTGATATGCCAATTGCCAATCAGATCTATGCCCATTCATACCCGCTATGGCCATGGAATTTGGGGTTTAGTGTCTTGCCCAACAATACTTCAACATGTAGCAGTCGGGGATCAAACCCCCAACCTTCCGATTGAGAGACGACCAACTCTACCACTGAGCCACAGCCGCCCCAGTGTTTGGAAGGAGAAGAAATGTGCAAAGTCTTTGGCGATTAGACCTCATCGTGATGCCTTCATGTACTCGAAGGGGTAGTGAGGCCGAGAGCAGGATAGGATACCCCGATGGAGTCTAGGCACTTGTGGTGGTGAGAAAAGGATGCAGGATAAGCTGATGAGATGGATCGGAGGTGATCAGGGCTGGAGGAGGGTCATAATGATTGAGCTGAAACGACAAACTGACAGCGGAGAGAGGAAAACAGCTTTAAAATTTGACAGCAGCAGGATGATTGGTCGACATAAGTCGAGGCTAAATCTGGTTGGTTTCATACTTAAAATAGTAGACACCCATAATCAGCTGATCACCAGACAGGAAGGACAGAGAGAGGGAGAGAGAGAGAACATGACATGAATGAATGATGACTGAATGAATCTGAACCAGTCTTCCTGCTTGAACTTAAGCTGAGCTACATTTAAAGTCTGCTACTGCTTTTGTCCACTTCAAAGCAAAGAGATACGAACGTTTATTTGATCTCTTAAGAGAGACGCAGCTTTGCCAGGATTAAGAATAGATCATAGTCAATGATAAGATTTCTTTGTATTACTGACAGTCTAGAGAGACGATAGCATTAGCAGGGGATATAACTAAAAATGCCTACGAGAATGGCACCAATAATAACATAAATCATCATCGGTAGCATCAGAAACATTCAGAAAGTAGTCATTTTTCTCATTGATTCATAATTTCAAACTGTATTACAGATTGGCTTACTGTCCAGGTGCACAGTTGGTCCAGTCTTAATATGTTTTGTCTTACGATCTTTAAAGGATGATTCATGTGTTTATGTGGAACAGGAAGTTGAGGTGAACTGTAAAAGAATCAAATGAGGGAAATAGTTTGATCCTGGTCATCAAATCATATCCGAGGCTTTTGAAAGTGGGGGCAGCTGTTTCTGGTGTTGTGGAAAGGTTGATGCAAATTCCCCATAAAACACACACACATTTGGTTTTATTACGAGACTGCTTGTGAGATATCATTGGAGGAAAATGTGGCTGAGCCAGAGAAGTTTGGAAGATTACCTCAAAAACTTTAGAAGGTCGTTGTAAACTTGAAGTACTATTTAGTCAAACTACATTAGCGTGAGTCATAAGGAGAGCAAAACAATCAGACAGGGAGCTTTAATAGTCACGTAGCTCTGAAGCTTATTATCACATATCCCATGTAAACCCCCCACCTCTCGGGTGTAGGCGTCGTGACTCTGAGAAAGCACTTGTTACTGTGATGTTCCCCACATTTCAATAATAAAGAGACTCTGCGGGCTGTCTAGAGACAGACAGAAGACAATCACACAGCAGTCCAACTGGATCAAAGGGCTAACCCTGAAAGACAGGCACATAAATGAGAGCCATAAAAAATAACAATTCAAGCAAAGGCAAATCTTGGTTTGTGGTCAGACTTGGCTTAACACCTGCATACAAACAAAGAGCAATGATGCAACAAAGAGAAAGAACAAAAACACAAAGGAGGACATCAACGAACAGAGAATTAATGGAGGTTCGGAAAGAGAATTAAAGATAAAAGAAAGAAAAAATAAGATGGAGACAAAGGAAATTCTAAGCCATTGTGTTCAACTGATAGTTCTTGCATAGCCGCAGATTGAGGCCAACAGCCAAACATCCTGCAATAAGTACACAGGTAATTTCACAGGGGCCTGCAGGTGCAACATGTACAGGTTTGGTTTTCTTATTCTTCAGATTTTCTTCTGGCTTTATCATCTGCATAAGCAATAAAAACATTCCAATAAAGATGTCTGTAAAGAGTAAAGCATATGAAAGCTGTCTTTCAACCTAAGTGACCTTTCTGACTCATCTTCTTCTGACCAGGATCAAAGAGCTCACAAGCTCTGAGGATTTTTCTGGACTATCATTCCAACAACCTGTTCAGCGCTCCTCTCAGACGTCCTTCCATCCCTCCATCCTTCTTTTATTCATTCCCCTGTTTTTCCAACCTCCTTCCGCAACTCTCTTTCATCTGTACTCGTCCTTCACTCTATCCCTCTATCCATCAATTTCACATCAACTCTTTACATCAATAATCTAAGACTGATAGCATGACTTGCATTTCCATCAACTTGCTCTGCACTAGCTTAAAGAGGGGGTTTTATGCTCTTTCACATTTTAACACATATATTTATTGTTACAATGTTGGATGTCCAGACTAAACGTGGGTGAAGTACACAAATCTGTAGGTAAAAGTATGTCTCCTTCTGCAAACAATGCAGCACGCGGAAAAGGAAGTCTTGCCTGAAAGTCGTTTATTTCTAAACGCCGGCTACGCGCCCGACATGTCTGCCGTTGTCCCAAGAGGCTATACCGGATGGGATCCGAGATTGCTCCACAGATATTACAGTGAAATATGAAGCTTGAAATTAGCATAATACCCCCCCTTTAAGAACTCTCTAATGAAACACAAACTCACACTCAGGTCAGGCAGTCCGTCTCCACACTTATGCTCTCTGAATCGCTGCTGACCTCAAACACTGGGATAGAAAAAGGGGTCAATATCACTCCCTCTGTCACAGAGAATTAGTGATAAACAGTTGGAAACAGCGAGGAGGTAAGAAAACACAGGAGCCACACATTGTAGAAAGAGAAATAAAAATAAACAAAGAGAGGAGGGAGAGATATTGTGTCTGGGTTTTGATGGATTGAAAGCATTAAAGTGTCCTCAGCTGGGGTACCTGAGGTGAAATGAACAATATAAAGAAGCAGACATTGTCCTGCAGTGGGAGGCATCCTGACGATTAAAGACAAGTTGACTGTCCATTAATGTGACTGCAAAGAGAGCTCATTCAACAGTGTACAACAAGTCAACAATACTACAATTAAAGGCAGATTGATCAATAGAGTTCTGCTTGTAACTCACAAGGTTTTTCTTTTGTTATTGTTTGTGAAGGCAGAAATAAAGCAAGCAACCAAGCAGTCTCCTCTTATTCCTTCTGAGACGACCAAAAGTCAGCGATTCTCGGCATGCCACAAAGACAGCAGTGTCTGCCTGTTCCACAGGGATGTGTGGGTTGGAGTGAGTATACTTTTGTTCTAGTCCAAAGTTCAAGATTTGGAAAGACGCTGTCTTTTTTTCATGTTCTTTCTGTAAAGTCATTTTTTTCCTTAGTTTTTGATTTCAAACACAAGCAGATGACTTCTCTCTCACCCACACACGCAGATGTTCACTAACGCACTGAAACTTTGACAATATTATGTAATTACAGCCGTTGCAAATGATGGAGTCAAGGTAAAAGACTGGAACTGAGGAGGAGGGAAATAAAGCATTATCTGCCTATTCAAACTGACATTTCTATTTCAATCACGCACACACAGAAATTGTGTGTGTGTGTGTGTGTGCGAGTGGGTGTGTGTATAACAATCCTTGTGGCAAGCATAGACAACATTTCAGAGAGTTCATTATTTCCGCAGGTCTGGAGCAAATGATTGAAAAAGCTAAACATTATCTGCCTGCACCTTCTAAATATCAGTGCTCCTCAGGCAGAAGGGAATCTGCATGCTGCCCTTTTCCAAACACTCGCTTCATGAAACTCAGATCCCCCTCTCTGTATTTTCAGTCACTCTCTGCTTCAGCCATTCCACCACTGCTTCTGAGGACTTATTCATTTCTCTCTATAGCACCGGTCCGTTCTCAATCTCTCTCTAACTGTCAATCTCCCACCGGTCAATAGAGGCCACTTATCCAAACTCCACCTGTCCCACTTTCTCTTAGATCGTTACATCTCTTGAGCTGCCCCTTTCTCTCCTTTTATTTCTTCTTTTGATAACCGCGAGTGCTCGGAGAGCTTCCTTTCTCATTTCGCTCTTCATTCCCTCTATAGCTTTAAAGTGTTGAAATATATCTCTTGTTACTTTTGATACTCACAGTCTCCACAATCCAATTTCTCTTCTTCTGACACCCACTCATCTTTCTGTGGATTCTGCAGAGAGGCCCACAGTGAACGTCGAGAAAGCCTCTCTCTCTTTCTCTTCTATGACCTAAATGTAGAGGAAGGACTTCAGGCCTTTTGTAGCCACCTGGTGAACCATGCAAACAGTATTAATTATGAAAATGAATATCAATAAAAAGAGCGATTTTTAGTTTTAGTATCAGAAACTTGTAACAGTGGCAAGCAGGTCAAAATATTTGCTGTACCTTTTACTTAGCATTCTGCGTAATATTTTTTCTTTCCTATAATTTCAGAGCAATTTCAGAGTCTGACCTCGTATGAATAAATTCAGCCAGAGAGTAGTACTAGGAAACATTCATGAAGGTGGGTCACAGACACTCAGAAATGACCTGCCATTGAAAGAAGGTCTTTTTTAAAGCAGTGACCGTGGTATAGGTTCGGAATATAATTGGTGATATTGCTGCTGCGACTGTGAAACTAGTACATAAAAAACATTTTATTTCAAATAAAACAGTTTGCAGAGTGGGTTTTTATTCTACATATTCTCTTCTTGGAAACTAGAGTAGCATCCGTGTTGGAAGTGTCATGAGTTATTCTAGTTTATTTCTGTTTTTGATTTGTAAGTCGGTGTTCAGATATTATTTCCTGTTTTACTTTGTCACTGTGTCTCTTGTTGTCGTGAGTTCTTATTGTTTAGTTTTGTATTTAATTTATTCCGTGTTCTTGTCATGATTTAGGATGCTTTAGTTCTGCATTTCATTTGTATTTCGTGCTCTAGCTATTTCCTGTTTTACTTTGACAACCAATATACTAGTATAAAATGCAGAGAGAGGCATGTTATTGCGTTTTACCCAGACGATGGCGCTATAATCTAGCTAAAGTTGTTGCTTGTTAAGTGGTACACCGCAGTGCTGTTTGTGTTGGCGAGGAAAACTAACTTGATTGTTGCTTCGTCACAGACATGCACCGTCATGATCGTGATTGCAGCCGCCACCCTCACAATAATCAACGTTACCGTAGGCTGCCAGCTACCGCTAGCTACAGCACCGGTAGCTAGCAAGATTGCAAACTCGACGTAAACAGATGGTGGGCTGTAATTTGTTTGTTTTGAACATGTTTCAAACGGAAAGAAATTGCAATAGTGTTGAAATAACTTGTACACACATTTTTTTAAATAAATAGCTATAGGAAACTTTTGGGAAACCCCCAAAAACAGACTGCATTTTACATTCCGGTGCGATTTATATTCCAGGTTTTACAGTAAGTATAGTCCCCTTAGTGCAGGAATCATCGAAAAGGTTAATCTTATCTTTTTTATTGGGAAATCATGACTCTAAAATACTATTTTAAATACATACAAAATGACCTTTGTCATTGTCGGGCCAGATGCTGGTGAACAGATGACAATTAGAAAAAAACAATCCAACATCCTCTTAGATTTTATGAAAACTCAGCAGTGTTTGAAAAATAAAGTGCAGATAAATAAAGACAGAAAATGAGACGGAGGAGGCATCATGAGAGACCTCTGTCAGGATGTGTTATATACTCCTATTCTCCTGTGTGTTATTCAGATTTAGAGGCAGTGATAAACACCACCTCACGCACTGAGCGGAATCTCCCACAGCCTGATATTACACACTGAGAAATACACTCTACACATCCTCATGCAAACACACACACACACACACAGAACCTGCAGCATAAGGGGTTATCCACAAAGACATCAGATTACACAGATACAAACAAACACAGCGGCGCCCAGACTGAAGAAATTGAGAAATCAATGCCTTTTTTTCGGATAACTAGAAAAGAAAAGAGGAATGTTATTGTTAGACCCTTTTTTAAATTCTCTATGTGAATCTCACCCAGCACCCTATTAAAGCTGAGTGTAAAATCTCCCATCTGTTAGCTGTAAAAACAGCTTCCACTCCGTCCTGATCCTCTGTCACCCTGTTGGACAAACACAGATCGGTTTCCAGAGAAGGAAGAGGGGAAGAGAGAGAGCGAATTAAGGAGGAGAAACGTATCTGGAGTTGCCAGGTTGGCTTCAGCTTCTAGGTATTTTTCACTGCAACAGACGACAACACAAACTAGAGCATCTAACAATGAAGGAAGTGCGCGATGTTGTGAGAGACGCTGACACTTTGGCCTGACATGTAAAGAGCCTTACCTTCCAAAGTTAACTTAATTCATTCACCAAATACATTACGATTAATAATTGACTGCTCTCGTATGTTGCCACCCTGAAGCATTGCTGCCAGCATATAGCTTACAGCCAGCTAACCTGTCTGGTTAATAACTTAAGCTCATATTTGATTTCTTCGGGGTGGCTTCAGGCTCACTATGAGTTCTATATTTACAGCCAGAATCTCCTGGCTCAGCTATAATCAGCTGCAGCACATACGGTTTGTTTTGGGGGAATATGTCTCACAGCACCCAGGAGGAAGTGATAGTAAGAAGCAGCCAGACAGTCAGCGTGTCTCTCACAGGAGAGGCTATCGATCAGCTGCAAGTCAGATATGAGAAAACTGGTTAATGGCTGGAAATTACCTTCTTTTCTTTTTCTGTTTCCTCTCCCTCCATCCCCACCTGTCTCCCCCGACTCCCTCGCTCTGCACGTCTTCCATGTCTGTTGTCTCAGATCAATAGAGACTCCTGAGGCACGGAGCGGACTAATCCCAGTGGCCGGCGTGTTTTTGCAAACCTGCACAAACACACAAACACTCTTGCATTGTTTCTTAAAGGGCCAGTTTGCTGATTTTTAACCTCAGCGCTATCATGCTATTATGAGGAGCTAATGCCATTATGGTTGAAAAAAAGTGCAATTTCTCTCTGTGCCTTTGGAGGACGCTATCCGCTTCTCCCCTGGAAAACCCCGCCAGATTGCATAAAACGCGCCATCTGGCGGAGGCCAGGGAGCTCGCTAAACTACTCTTCCTCAAGCTAGGACGCCCGCCTCCGATGTCATGTCTCGTTCTAAATCATCAGGTTTGAAATGTAGACTGCAGACCTGAAGATTTTTTAGACGATCCACCGGTATATTCTCATCGTATTTCGGATTCTGTACCGCTGTGAGCCATTGCCTGCAGCGAAACGGTAGTATTACACTCCAGCATCTCTCGCTGGGCCGTTCCTTTCAGAGGGAGGGGCGCAATGCGCGCTGGGTGTTGTAGGAATGTAGAATGGGCGAAACCACAAGCTGTTTGTACGACTTCCTCCACAGCTATGGTGCCAATTTCAAATATTATTGCTTCTATCGATGACAGAGAACACCAGCTTTGACTGACAGTGACTTTTTCCAGGGGCGAACTGCTCCTTTAACTGTAGTAGATACACAATCACACAGCACAGTGTGTGCATAATTCAGCAAAACACAACTCAGGGACCCTTTCCTCTCTAATATATCAACTCATTCAGCTCCTCCTCCCTGCCTTTACCAATCTGTTGCACCAGCTGGCGAACATTTTTAACATATTTTCTCCCACAACTTCCCGTTACTTTTTACAGCTTTATAAAATGTAATTGCTGACATCATAAATGTGCTGTGGCTGAATGAAGACTCAGGGACTATCAAAGACAGAAAATGAGGAAAGAGGAGGAAAAGACACTTTAAAAACATTGTTACAGCCCTGACATCTTTCTGCTGCAACCTCTATTCTTTAATGTGGATTTTGAAGGATTCAGAGGATAGCAATGTGTTATTTAAAGGTTAAACCAACTGTCTGCTTGGTGTTACAATACAGGAAACATTGGACTCTAATTGAGGCAAAAAACAGACAGAATACTCTGGCTAAAGAACCGTTTTTTTAAATGAATTAACTCAAAGAAAGAAATAATAAGGAAAGGGGAAAAACTGATGTTTTTTGCAGACGAAAGCCCTTCCTCAGACTCTACCCTGGAGTGCAAACAGAGGTCGTGTGCTTAGAATAACTCACGTGTATGATTTAAGCAGGTCCCAATGTGCTGTTGAATTGTTCTGAGAGTGACGACAAGTGCTGTCTGGGGTTTCTGACAGCTATTGCCATGGGAACACAAAAGGATCAACGCTGTCAAATACGTACATCTCACGGAGTCTGTTTCTCAACATCTTCATTTAGAGGAACTTCCTCCTGTGTCTTCAATTCCTGACTGTCTCTCGTCTCTTTGTGAATATTCTCTGTAAAAAGCACAAAAACATTTGTTTTAGGTTATCGCTTCAGTCAGCATGTTTTCGTTCAGTTACAAACCAGCAATCACGAGGAGACTCATGCACATCCACACATTTTCCTGAAGGTGACAATTATCCACACAAAGAGACAAAAATAACTCCTGCTAACTACCTGCTTCACGCTTCCTCGGTTTTTGCAGCATAAAGAACAAAAGAAGTAATGATAGTGGACGTATAAAACTCGAACATGACAGAAAGGCTGTTATAGAGAGTTTAAAGTATTGATTTAAAAGTTGGAAATGATTCTGCAGCGTCAGGACGGTGGAGTAGAAACGTCTGGTCACCTTAAGTCTTGAGCTGGGACTAAGGAACAGACGTGCTGTGCTGCTGTCTGGTTAGTGGGGAAGGAACAATTAAGAAATACAACTGTGAGCTAAACCATGAAATATGGAGAGAGAGACAGGAAATGTGGGGAGTAGAGAGTGGGACCGTAGCCTCTGTACACGGGGTGCATGCTCTACCAACTGAGCTAAACCAGTGCCCCCTGTTGTTTAGTTTTCAATAAATATTAGCTGTGTCCCAATCCAGGGGCTGCAGCCTTCGAAGGCCGTATTTGAAGGCTGATTGCGTCACAGAAGCGCTTCGAAAGCTGTCCCATTTCGAAGGCTCCTTCATATGCGGCCGTCAAATGCGTCCTCCGTTTCCTTGGCCGTGAAGGATCCACCGGGTGCATCCTTCGTGGCCCACCATATCCCGAGAAGCATTGCGGGGCAATTCAAATGAAATGGCGGACTTTTAAAACGGCCGAGGAACACACTTTAAAATGTGAAATGGTTTGGTTTCAACTCAAACGAATAGCTAGTGTTACACATGTTTTAGAAAACGAAAGGGCCCTTGAAACAAATTATTTTTTAAATAATAGGTTAACTTACTCGACATTAGTTAACGCGAGCTAGTTAGCCCGCCAGCTACCTGTTGCTAGGTGACAGGAGCAGCGTTTGGTGACGCTAGGGTAGACCAGACCGTCTCATTTCAGTTCAGCCTTAACGGTCTACGCAGGCTTTGAATGGAGCATCCTCCTAGGACAGCGTCCTTCGAAGTCTGCAGCCTCTGGATTGGGACACAGTTTTTTGTACCTCCTGCATTTAAGAAATTGGAAGATCCTCCATCATGGCGGAGGGGGAAGGATTTCCGTGTCAGACGAGGAGAGAGGACGCGAGGATGTGCAGATTAATGTAATGAGAAGCATCCTATGTCTTCCCATGTTTCTTTGCCAGTTGATTTTTTGTCTACCGTTGGCTCTCGTGTGGATGTTTTCCTTTTTGTGTTCTGGACCTCGTGAATGTTGTCTTTGATGTTTCTTTCCTACCTGGACTCTCAAACTGTGAGCCTTTTGTTCTGCCTCTTGGTTTTTCCTTTTTTAGTGTTTAATTAAATCTTAATTAAAGTCGGCAATTGTGTCCTCATCCTTTGTAATTACAACCAAACCCGACACATGATCCAGATTACAGGAATCAACTTGACAGTACATGCAAAAAAACACGTCACCACACTAACACAAACATGTATAAATAATGTATATCAGGCCAAGTTCTCTTTTAAGACCTGTGGCGTCGTCTTCTTGTTGAAACACTTTTGTTTGTGTGTGTGTGTGTGTGTGTGTGTGTGTGTGCGCGTGCGCGTGTGCGTTCACTGGCAGCACTTGAGACAATTGTTTAATTGCAGTGTTCAAAGACACTCAGCTCTAACAGAGCAGTCAGACTGGAGGGGAGGAGGAGCGTGGCGCAGCAACATAATCCATCCTCCTGTGAGCTCTGTCAGACAATGTTGCAAGGACAAATTTAATTTAGTCGGGGGATTTATCCCATTCAGCGGCTGACTTTGCTTTGTTAATGTCTCCTTTCCTTTGGCTGCTGTGAGCTGATGAAGAGTTAAAGGATCCAAAAACTATTCACCTTTGCTGCACCAATTTCAACATCTAATTAACTTTAAAAACTGGGACAGACTTTCATGGCCTAATGAGTTCATATCAGCCCCGGAGGATTGAATCGCACTTACATATTTTTACTGCAATTACACTTACAGTGACAATGCTTAGACAGTGAATGATGGCTTTGTTGGGGGCAGAACGCAAATATCATTTTGTAAATAAGCAGAGGGCGAGCTAAGTTAAATGGGGATAAAAGAGATTAGTGTGTTAGTAGTATATATATATATATATATATATATATATATATATATCTGTGTTTGCAATACAGGACACTAATAGAGCATATTAAAGGCCTCAGAGTGATAAAACGTCCAGCCAGGGAGTTAGCAAGCGTTCCACTTTGAAAATAAACTTTTGCTTTTCTGGATGGAAGCTCAAAGATCCGATCCCTGACCCCCCCGGGGGAAAACCACAAAAAAAACCTGTGAAGACGGAAACCCAAAAATGCCTTATTTCCTGTCGAGCGCAGATATATCTATTCTGTTTGTAGAGATTTGCCGGCGAGGAGGGCCCGGCTTCATAACAAGACTGCGTGTATCCCTCCGCCCACACAGAGCACGGACTGATCCGACAGGTGCAAAGGTCTGAGAGAGTTTTAATACTGCTGTTATCCCAGCGTGCTGCTGTTTGTCCCCACACGGGCAGGGGAAGACAGGAAATAGATAAGAGAGTGGAGAAAGTTTTGTGGACAGAAAAAGTGATTGATGGAACATGCCTCAGCATCGCACACTGGCATTATTTGCCTGGCTGGCATTTATTCCAGATGGTGCGAAATCAAAGACGAAGGAGTCAGCAGAGGGAGAAGTGGGAGAGCCTCACCTTGTTTTTACCTCCCCATCAATCTCATTACAGCATGATGGAGAAAAATGACAAAAACACAGAGGCTGGCTGCTGAGAGAGGGGGAGTTAGCAATTAACTGCCAGAATGGATTAAAGAAACACACAAGAAATTGAACTCTGAAAAGTTTCATCTATCAGATCAAAAATGAGTGAGGAGAGAGTGAATGAAAGGGAAAAGTAATTAGTGAGAATGCGGAGATGAAGGGTTGGATATTAAAGATGGCTGCCGGGAGGAAAAAGGAAAGAAAGATGAGAGACTGACGCGAGGAAGAGGAAGTTTTGACTCAACCAGCATAGTTCTGTTAACCATCTCTCTGCATATTGATTCAATGTTTACACAGCCCAAGACCTGGAAGAAGATCTTTTTCCACTTCACACACACTCATCCACTTCCTTAACTCATGCAGCCAAGCTCTGAGCACACATAATTAGAGCTTCCACTGATCAAACATGGAGACGAGGTAATTAGGCAGCAGTCAAGATGGCGAACGACTTCTGATTGAGCATCGCTCTCTGTTCCCTCCATCATTCAGCCGTCAGTGTTTTTCTTTGTGGTTTTGGAAATCATTGTTCTTTGTTACGGTAATATTTTACCTACAAAGGTTATTCTATAATGCAGGTAGAAACACAATGTGGTGTATTAGAGAAACTCAAGCACTCAAATCATCAGGAAGGATAAACACATTTCCATACCTGCCAACATTAGGATGTGAAAAAGAGGGACAGAAAATCGGCCTATTCCCAGCAACCCTGTCAACATCTAACCCTAAACCACAGATGAATCATAAACAGATATGTTAGAAAAGTGACTTCTCTTTCTTCTTTGGCTCCGTTTCCGCAGCAAGCTAAGCGGTAGAGAGATAGTGAGTGGTTTGCGCATGCGTGCCGCTGCCTCCAGTTGGGTTGCCAGGTCTTATCCCACATATCCCACATAGAGGCTTGAGGAACACCAGTTTGATTGGTATCAATGTGAAATGGATAAACGGGAGAAATAACTAATCGGGAGTAAAGCGGGAGAGTGGTTTAAATAAGGGAGACTCCAGTCCAAATTGGGAGTGTTGGCAGATCTGTGTTCCTGTTTTCTACTAAACTGTTTTCATAGTCAGAAGTTTATTAAAAATCTGTTTTTTTTTTGATGATGTACACATCTCTCCTAAAATGCAGCTAAGAGATAAAATATAGAAGCTGGGAGGAAAAAGTTGAATCATTATACTGAGCTACACAAAAATCCCAAATATCCTTGGTATGTCATTCAGGAAGACTTCTAGAAATATACACGCTGCATTACAGAATTGTTTTTCTCTCCACAGCTGCTCATGTTCAATTCTGATATCCATCCATCCATACCTCGTATCTATACCTCTGATCCTGTGC
Source organism: Semicossyphus pulcher (assembly GCF_022749685.1). Taxonomy (NCBI): domain Eukaryota; kingdom Metazoa; phylum Chordata; class Actinopteri; order Labriformes; family Labridae; genus Semicossyphus; species Semicossyphus pulcher. The sequence goes on from NW_027211693.1 coordinate 20,759,411, forward strand.
AATAGCAAGATGTATTTACAGAAACACTGACTGCCATCCATGAAAAAAACAGGTTAAATTTACACTATTTGCAATATTCTGTAACTTTGTAAGAAGTATGAAAGTTTGAGATTCAGCCCACGGACCCCCCATCTGGGACATACTTACTCTGTAACCGTATCAGTCCATCCATTCTGGCCTGCTCCCTTTGGATAACATTTCTCCTCCAGCATCTCTCCATCCATCTGCTGAAATCCCATTTTCATGACAAACAATAACACACACACTCAGTGCATCACTGCTGCCTGAAGCTGCCAGAGAAAGGGAGTGAGGAAAGGACGGAGAAAACATTAAAATGATGAGGTGGGAGAAGGCTGAGAGAAGGAAGCGTTTAATTAATTATCCAAACATGTAAGTCAGTTCAAATGATTTAATCTTCATCCTACTAACTGATTGAATAACAACATTATTCTTATACATCCGAGCTCTTTCTGTTCTCATCTAAAAACGTGCCTGATAACAAACCGTTACAAGCGTGTTTTGAAGTGAAATAAGGGCGTAAATGTGTATCTGAAAATGTAGCCCACATGAGTGACTCTGAACATTTGAGTTGCTGCTCTTGTAACAAGATCAACTTGCTTCAGGGAGCAGAAAATCCAGGGCATATTCCAAACCGTCAACAAACTCAACTATAAGTGAGTTACCTTTGTGGGAGGAACAGGGCGCAGGTGTGAAGTGAGCATGTGCCATCACAACACCACTGCCCTCCAACATCAGCGCAAACTGCAGCGGTTACCGTTTCACAATCAGTGCCATCACTCACAGCAACGACTCACCCGGGAATAACCCTCCACATCTGATTCTGATTGACCTGCTCTGCACTGTGTCAGCTGCTTCTGCCTCTCTGCAGCCCTCAGAGTGTGGAGCTGCAACCGCTTCGATGAGCTTGTCAAGCAAACGTCCTTCTTCCAAGCCACTTCGATATGTGTTTAAAACTGATGCTGCAACTTTAGCCACGAGGGGGAAAACCAGAACTGCTCCCCTCCTCCAGCCACGCTCACACCCTCCAGGACATCATTCCCCCATCTCCATACCTAAACCTCATTATCCATCCCAACACCTCTGTTCTGCATCTGGGTCCTCACTCACGGGTCGTAATTAATTTGAATGAGGTAAGTCTGCCAGTGCTGTGGAAGAATCAAGCACATGTAAGCAGACATTCCTGGTGGATTATTGTGTACTATGAACAGGCTTATTTCTGCTGTTTACCGTCTGATCAGTGCAGCAGAAGATGCTAACATTGCAGCTGAATCACAGTCCCAGAGTTATACAATCATGTCTTATAGAGCACACACATCAGCTACAACATTATGACCACTGACAGTGGGATATGTTAGACAGCAAGTGAAAATGTTGCTGCTGTTGGAAGAACCATAGACTGTATAAAAAGATGGACGACATGACAGCTCCCTAAAAGTGAGACCAAAACATTGCGAGCGCCCCCTGCTGACTGGCTGCAGTATAGTTCATAAAGCCCGCCTCCTCCATGTTAACAGGTGGGACATGAATCAAACTATTAAATCAAAATACATGCCAGATAAATTTTAAACATTGTTTCTGTGACTATTCATTTTTCTTATTTTTAATTAGTTATTTGATGCTGTCAAAATGATGACAGCTCTGTTGACCAATACGGCTCCTGCAGCCGATCAGTTCCGGATTAGCAGAGTAGAGGATGATCGGCGAGTGGAAACATAACTAACACTAACAATCATTAAAGTCATTGAAGTTTCCATACCTGTGAACGTCTGCTTCAGACCAACACAGAGAAGCTATTCTGCTGTTAAACATGCCGGGGTTGCGGGATCCTTGCTGTTTTTCGGTGAGTTGTGTGTTTTGGTTAGCAGAAGAGGCTACGGCCGCTTCACTCGCCGATCTTTGCTGCCCAGTCTCTGGCTCCAAATGATGTCCCCATCGCAAGATGGCAGCGCCTTTTACGGGGGCTATTTTGGCATCACTTTCGTACAATGGGAGCAAATGGAGACGCAATGTCCATCTATATGTACAGTCATTACAGGAAAAATGGGCAAGCATAAGGATGTGAGCGATTTTGACAAGGGCCTAAGTGTTTTTTTTTTTCTTTATATTGTTATTTTTGGGGCTTTTTGCCTTTAATGAAAGAACAGTTGAACAGAGTCAGGAAATGTAGGGAGGAGAGAGTAGGGGATGACATGCACCAAATGACTGGCAGACCGGGAGTTGAGCCTGTGATCAGTGTGTCGAGGACTGTCGCCTCTGTACATGGGGCGCCAGCTCTACCAACTGAGCTAAACCATTGGCCCCAAGGGCCAAATTGTGATGGCTCGACAACTGGGTCAGAGCATCTCCAAAACTGCAGCTCTTGTGGGGTGTTGCCGGTCTGCAGCAGTAAGGACCTACCAGAAGTGGTCCAAGGAAGGAAGAGCAGTGAACTGGCGACAGGGTCATGGGCAGCCAAGGCTCATTGATGCGCGTGGGGAGTAAAGGCTTGCCCGTGTGGTGCGATCTAACAGAAGAGCTGAAGCTCAAATTGCTGAAAAAGTGAATGCTGGTTCTGATAGAAAGGTGTCAGAACACACAGAGCATCGCAGGTTGTTGCACATGGGGCTGCGAAGCTGCAGACCTGTCAGAGTGCCCATGCTGACCCCTGTCCACCGCTACAATGGGCACATGACATCAGAACTGGATCACGGAGTGATGGAAGAAGGAAGCCTGGTCTGATGAATCACGTTTTTCATTTACATCATGTGGATGGCCGGATGAGTGTGCGTTGCTTACCTGGGGAAGACATGGCACCAGGATGCACTATGGGAAGAAGGCGAGCCGTCAGAGGCAGTGTGATGCGTTGGGCAATGTTCTGCTGGGAAACCTTGGGTCCTGCCATTCATGTGGATGTTACTTTGACACATACCAACATTGTTGCAGACCAAGTACACCACTTCATGGAAACATATTCCCTAATGGCAGTGGCCTCTTTCAGCAGGGTAGTGCTCCCTGCCACACTGCAAACATGCTGCAAATGGTTTGAAGAACACGTCGAGCTCAAGGTGTTGACTTGGACTCCATACTCCCAAGGTCTCGGGTCAGGGCTGTTTTGGCAGCAAAAAGGGGACCTACACAATATTCGGCAGGTGGTCATAATGTTATGGCTGACTGGTGTAAAACAATGTGAAGCGTTTTGGCTTCTAAAAGGTTGAGAAATGACTGGATCTGTTACTCAAACTGGACTTCCATGACATCCTGCAGGAGATCGTTTTAGATGCTTGTGTAAGGGTCTTGTCTACAGTTACCACAGGTGAAAACATTTGCTGTTCTTGAAGCAATATGTAAGAAACTATCAGGTACACACTGCATCGGGCTGAATTGAACCAGCTTTGCTATGTATCACCACTTTCAGTTCTGGGAACAGAATAAACATAAGGGTTTTCATGCGGTCAGGATAAGTGAAGTGTCACGTTTACAGGTCATCAAGCAACCTTCAAGATGTTATTTTCTTTTCGGCAAGACGAGGATCACAAAGAGCTAAGTGTACAAGGAAAGGTGAAACTGCAGGGTAGCAGATCACTAAAACAACTAACCATTCAGATCTTCCAAAACAAAAGCAGATTTCCTTCATGTTCCACCACCCTGACCACTGCCTAACACTCACAGGTGCTGACTCTCATCCCAGCTGTTACACAACTGGCTAAAAAACCACCTCAGCACAAACTGCAGGTTGAAATCTGATGATGCTAAAAGAATTTCACAATCAGCAAAATGTGGTGAGCTTGGAGGTTTGGAATTATCCCCACACCTGCCGGTGCATCTCACCTTTGGGCAACTGTGGTCATAACCAGGAGTTAGGTTACAGAGCCTGTGCTGTTTGGAGATGTGACCCCAGTGATATGGCTGGTACTTCACCCGCTACTTTACGGCTCCTTTCTAGTGAGACAGCATTTTGTATCAAGGGGCAATTGCATTTTGTTGGATTGGTGACAGACTCGTCAAGATAACACCGATATGTGAACAAAGACAAACACACAGAAGATATGCACATGTTCAAAGAAACAACCAGTTTCTTGGTGTGAAGCCAACACATCTGAATGCACTTTAACAGCACTGTTCCCTTCTGAAATAAACATGGGGTAAGAAATTGTTATGTTTAAAAAAAAAGAAGAAAAATCCAATCATCAAGTCCCCCCAGGAGAAATAACAGGAACTTAAGTAGGTTATGTAAATGCAGCGTTTGGGAGGCTGAGGACATGTGTTGGTAGTGTGACACCAAGCCGCACACGCAGTCTCACCTTTCTACTGCTGATGCCGTCTTTTATCACAGACCAATTTCAAAACCATTTCCCTTCCCGTCACCTCTCTGATAGCGCTGCTAATGTTGCTTAATACAATTATGCAAAGGAACAGCTCTCTGGCCTGTTCTGAACATATTGAATTATCTGACTGAGATGAGCGAGAGGGAGAGAGAGAGGGAGGGGAAAAAAACAGGTGATGGATGACCTCTTCAAGTCACTGGCACATCTCTCTCCTCCTCTCTCTGGGGGTTAATATGGCTTTAATGAAACCTTGCTCCTACAACTATTTAGGTCATGGTTGAAAATGAGTGAGAAGAGATGGATAGGTTCAGTGTGACACTGTTTTATTTACTTTTAATGCAGCATGAACAGCAGAAAACTCGCTAAGGTAGGAGAGCTAAATATGTAACATCACATAGACAGCAGCAAGTGAGCCAGTATGTAGCATAAACCAGTGGGATTCATCACTTAACCACTTACCTTAATCCCTCCAAATGACACTGTTTTCAGAGTAGCTTTGGGTCTTTCTCTGTGAGCTAATAGGGTTTTGATGCTTCATTTTTATGCTGCGTGAACAGAAAATTGAAGCCAGAGCGAGCGGGAGATGACAGTTGCTGAGGGGTTCAATCTGGAGCTGCTCCACTTAACTGGAGGATGAACAGAAGAGAGGCGAGCAGAGATGATGATTTAAGAGGGCCGAGGAGTAATGCGCGGCAGTCTCTACAGCAATGACAGCCTTGTTCTATTAATGGGATCTTGCATGTGTGGATGCATATACATAAAGATGAGCGGATGTATCGTTTATAAGAAGAGTGCTGATGGGTTCAATGAGACTGGGAGGAAGAGAGACGGAGACACAGACGATCAGGAGATAACAGAGGTCAGACAAGGGGGAATGAACTGAAGGGGAAGAAGGGAAGGAAAAGTTAGGAAACCATAACACAAAGGAAAAATTAAATGAAGTCTCGTAAAACAGATCTGACCTTCATTGCTATGCAAGAAATGGGAATTGAGGATAAGAGGGCGACGTACAAGAGTCAGAGGAAAGTATAAAATGACAAAACTGTGATTGTGATTCAGAGGGAGATACTATGACCTGAAAAGAGCATCTCACCTGACATGTAGGGCCAATCACACACACAGAATTAAAATAGTCATTATCCCTGTGTTTTGTTGCCTTGTGTTCTCACCTGTTTTTTAATTAGACTGAAGTTGGAGCTTTCGATGGACTTACCTGGACTCTGTTTCAAGCAAGTAAACAGCACACGTCACTGCCGCTCGCATCAAATTCAAAACCCTGTTGCTCGCTTCCAAACAGCAACAAAAGCGGCGTCAGCCTACCTGAACGCCCTCATCCAGGTCTACACTCCCTCCCGCCCACTACGCTCTGCCAATGAAAGGCGCCTGGTACTCCCATCACAACCGGGCCCTAAGTCTTTAACTAGCCTCTTCTCCTCTGCAGTCCAAAGGTGGTGGGCGAGCTACCAAACTCCATTTGGTCCGCAGAGTCCTTTTCACCTTTAAGAAGAAGCTAAAGGCCCAGCTCTTTCATGAACACCTCTGCACTTTATGATATTGATGCTATTGATGACGATGACATTGAGGATGTTGTTGATGATGATTAAAAAAATAAAAAATAACGCCCTGTGTACTTCCTGTCAGCACATGTGTCCGGTCACACTTGAAGCCGTTTGTTGGCTCTTGCTGACTTTGTTCCCTCTCGTCTCAATCGTTGCTTGTGTTTTATTAACTCTCAGATGTACGTCGCTTTGGACAAAAGCTTCTGCTAAATGAAATTGTAACTTTGTAAGCTTTTTGTTGGCCTTTTGTTGAAATTAAGACCTTTTTTGTTCGTTCTCTGAATGCAACAATGTAGTAATCCCGAGTGGGAAACTGCGTGCAGCCTTTCTAAAGTTTAGCTAGTTTGTCTGTAACTGTCCCGCAGCAGGTCATTTTCTTCTTTAAAGCAACTATGCACTTTATAAAACAAACTCATGGAAAAGCAAAGAAATTCAGATACCACCGGAGTCCACTGCACTTTACCATCTCAACTTTTAATTCCATAAGACATTAAATGCAAGAGGGCTGCAAGGTAGTGCTGTGGTTAACACTGTTGCCTCACAGCTGCAAGGATTCTGGTTTGAATCCCTGTTACCTTCAGCATTCACACCAATTACCCAGTATATTTGTTGGAGCATCAGAGTTCCGGGGGGGATATCATAAGTTACATTGTTAACACTGTGCAACATTAAACATGAAGGGAGCTGCCTGTTAACGACAACACAACCGGTATAAGTGTTTCTGGATATTTCAGAAAAACCAGCAAGGAAGCTTTTAGCTTTGGTCCTCTGACCTCTGGTTTCTTTAGCTGCTAGCTGCTATATAGCAAACTGACCAACCCATGAAGAATGGTTGTGCGTCAAAAGAGGGTCCGACATCAGACGCTCAAAAAAAAGATGCAGTTCTGTTGCGCAATGTAAACATTCCTACTGTGTATCTCCGTATGTCCCTATTGTAAATGCATTGATTGTCGCTGTTTATAAAGCTTATAAAAGGTGCAGAGAGCAGAGGTGCAGGTGTGTTGGGGGACTGAAGCAAAGTGATCAGATTAAAGTCGATTGTGAATTAAAACTTAATACAGTAAGAAAAGAGTACAATTAGAGTGTGGAAGTCTACATGTGATGTGCTTCTCACAGAAATCATTGATATATGCGAGTGATTGCGATCAATTAATAAACTTTTAAAAAATATGCTTTTTTAAAGTAAAAGCCCGATCTGGAATTCTGACTCCCCTCGTTTGTGCACAATGCTTTTATTTTGAAGGGTTTCCTGGGCCCCGCCTACTCCCTGAACAAAGTATCCAGAGCCATGTAGAGACAGAGAGTCGCATCAGTGAAGGTCCAATATGCTCCATGATCTGCCATTGCGATGTCGCGACTCTTTTCTCTCTCTCTATGGCTCTGAAAGTACCGTCACTCAGTCAGTCACATACAGATCCATGTGTAGGGCCGACCCCGGCGGTCAGCATTCAGTTAAATGTAGCCACTGCTGCTCTGTAAAAAGCCTGGATGCGCTCGATGAACTAAAATGTAATTGAATCATTTTGCATGAAATATAAATGCTGTTAACATATAAACAGGTTTTGGTCTTCTCATTAAACTAGTTGACAGTAAACCTAATTATAAAATATGGATGGCTCTTGCCTTAAAGTGCTCGCTCACATACTTTCTATCACTGAATCTTTAAAACATATACCAAAGCTACTATTTGAAATCCACTGATTATAAAGTGACTTGATGTATAGAGTACTGTGTGCGGGACTCTCCAGCAGGGCCCTCTTTCATTGTCTTAATTACAGCTCAGTCAAATTAAATGAGATAAAACAATTGCATGGCTCAAAGCCTCAATGAGTGATACTCTTGAGAAGATAGAGTCATGGCACAAGTCATTTTTTAGATAAATGTCACAGTTAATAGAGAATGAATTCTAATAAAGCTTGTGAATTAATTACTTACACAAATCAACTGAACTGCAGCAAAGCATGTCCCAAAAAACTCTTCTGTTGGCAGCTCTGACATTTAGATCAAGTGATGAAAGACCGTGGCACTCGGATGCCGTGTTTTCTTAAAGGAACACTCAGAACAATGGGAAAGAAAAACAGGCCGTTTGTTATTTGCATGAGCTGTTATTGATCAGCAGTGTGGGGTAACGTTACTTTTAAAAGTAACTCATTACGTTACTGTGTTGAGAAAAGAAACGCACAAGAGTTTTTTTGCGTTACCAAAAATGAAAACCCCATTTGCGACTTGTTACGCATGTTGGTTGTATTGTCAGGATGGCATGTAGCCTACTGCACCACTACCTTTGAATGTATTGATTAATCACAAGTCTCACAGGTCCGATAGTGGTGGCTGACGGCAATTAAATACTGGGTTAATACCCCTACCAGATGTTCATGCAAAATTTGACGTTAGCCAGAGGTCAGGATTTGACATCACCCTAATGTCAGGTTATGAAGTCAGCTCCATGTCAGGTTATGACGTCAACCCAACGTCGGGTTTTGATGTCAGAATTTGATATCAGCCAAAAAAGGGGGGAAAGGTAGCTCATATGGGCAGGTAGGGTAGCTCATCCTGACAGGGAAAAAACCATCAATGAAAAATGAGTAATACCACAGCTCTAATTGAAAGGGATGGTAGCTCATATAAACAGAGAGAATAGCCCGTTTTGTCGGGTAGAAAATAGATTAAACTTGAATAACACCATTTTAAATGTATTTAAAGGAAAGTAGCTCAAAAGGACAACCAGGGTAGCTCATTTTGAGAGGTAGAAAATAGACAAAATTTTAGCAATACTACTTCAAATGTACTCAAACATATTGTTGCTCATATTGATAGGGCAGGTAGCTCATTTTGACAGGTAGAACATATTAATGAAAGTAGAGTAATACTACTTTAAATGTAGTTAAAAGTAATAGCTCATATTGACAGACAGGGTAGCTCATATGGGCAGGTAGAAAATATCAATGAAAACTGAATAGAACTTTAAATGAATTTAATCCAACAGTGACAGATTTGTGAAATTGATTTATTAAATCTATATATTTCTTGGATCTAATCTTGTGTGGATGCATTTTTTTCATAACTCCACACCTACTCAGCTCCCCTAATCTAATCAAGTACTGCAGGCAGTTCTGACCGAGACATCCCCACATTCTTTGTTGCCATATTCACTTCAGTAGCTGTTATGACTGTTGATTTGAAAAATGTGATGTCGTTGCACTAAGCTGGGAGCTGTACCTGTGGAGCTCTTTAATGTTAAAGTTCTTGCTTTGAAGATTTTATTAGTAATGTCTCCAGTACACTCATAAAATGTATGTTCTTTGAATGATCTAGAGTTTTTTTAGACCAAAGATTTACTTTCAAATAGTCAAACAGGGAGATAATAATCAGTGGGATCCAAGCAGGCCTTTGTTGTGCTGCAGCTGTTGTTAAAAGGACAGTAATTATCGGCACTGAATGCTTCTTCAGTAGCCCATGTTTTCTGTGAAAGGCTGTATTAGTGAGAGATTTTAAGGGAAGCTTCAAAACCCCTTTTAACTGTTGTTGATAAATTAGTTTTATTGTGGGTTTAATACACCAATAAGTTACCCAGAGTCTGACTCGGTTTGGCCATTGAGTGGCACTGGAGTGCGGGATAACACAGAGGGGGAAGCAGAACAGAGAATGATAGAGGTGTAAAAAGCAGACAAAGTCTATGAAGCAACGAGTAGGAGAGGACAAAGTCAATGTGTCTGTAAAATTGCTTTCGCAAATGTAACAAAGACGGTTTGTTATATAATAAGCTGCTCAGACAGAGCAGACTTGGCTCCATTGTTACACTGACTCAATGTATTTAATTTATGACGTTTTACACAAATAAACACACAAACAATAAAAAAAAAAGTGTACTCATTCCTGTGTAAAAACCAGCTCAAGAAAATCTAAGAACAGTGAGTTTCATTTATTCAGGCTCTTCCAACAAATGAAAGTCTGACATTTAGTCAGAGGACCTTTCGGGTCAAGCACATCTGCACGATGAAATTCCACGAATGGGAAGTTGACTTTACTGAAATAACAGAAAGCCGTGGTTTAAATCCTTGGATTGGCTTCACCTTCAAGTCTGTTGTGACTGTATCCAAGCAGGGAGATTTTCTTTTGTGACTTTTATTAACAGAGGCATGTTTGATGTGGCCCCTGTCCTCCAGTTGTCTTTAAATCCCCAGTTTCCTTTGCAGAGACACGCTCTGCCAAAGGAAGAAAAAAAAAACATGCCCTGACCTCTGAGACAGCCCATTAGTTACTTTCTGGCAAGGACTTCTTTTTTCTTTCCACAGAAACTTTCACTACAGCACAGAAATGCTGTGGCTATGTTTTGTGTTCAGGAGCTGGCATTTAAATGATCATAATGCTCATATTCATTCACACAATTTGCTGCAAAATGTAGCTCGTTAAAGCTGTAGTAGGTAACATAATTAAAACTAACTTTTTGTCATATTTGCTCAAACTGTCACTTTAAACATGCAGTAGTACATGAGAGAGATAATCTGAAAAAAAGGATGTTCCTCTGGCTCCTCCTACTGCTCCCTAATGGCATTTGCAAGAATCCAACGCTCCCGAAACACAACAACCACTCAGAGCCGAGCAGTCTCTCAGGCTGCTGGCAATCACACGCTGCGCAGCACCACTCCTCCGCGCATGCTCACACGGTCAAGCTCAATGTCTTCCGTGTGCGCAGCGTCAGCCTGTTTGTGTCCACCATCCCTCCAACTACGGCTTACACTACACTACTAGAGAAATGAGGAAAAGCAAGCTGAAACGGAGACCGAAACAAAACCAGAGTAAACATTGGAGCGGCATGTCCGAGTTGGAAAACACAACAGCAACTAAGCAGTAACACACTGATGTTGAGAACATTTAGCCGTGAGAGCACAGGCACACAGAACTATCGGGAGAAAGTCAGAAACGGTCACACTGCCTGGGCACTTCACTTCAAACATATTTTCAGCCACACTGCCATGAAACAATGCTGAACAGCAGCCGCATTGAGAACAAGCTAACGTTAGCCCGACTGCAACACCAACGTAACATCACAGTTACAGCAGACATCTTAGCAATGTGAAACAAATACAGCAGAAATGAAGCTGGGGTAATGACCTGTCGAGCAGAACTGTCTAACTCAGCATCACTTCTTTATCCTTACAGGTCTCATAGCTCTCTCCACCTTGGACATGCCGCTCCAATGTTTACTCTGGTTTTGTTTCGGTCTCGGTTGGACGCAAACCGGCTGACACTGCGCACACGGAAGGAATTGAGCTTGACCGTGTGAGCATGCGCAGCGTGTGATTGACAGCAGCCTGAGAGACTGCTCGGCTCTGATTGGTTGTTGTGTTTCGGGAGCGTTTGATTCTTGCAAATGCCATTAAGGAGCAGTAGGAGGAGCCAGAGGAATGTGATTTTTTTTCACAGATTATCTCTCTCATCTACTACTGCATGTTTAAAGTGACAGTTTGAGCAAATACAACTAAAAGTTAGTTTTAACAATGTTATCGACTACAGCTTTAAGGTAATTACGTGGACTCCCAGAACTGCTGGTAACATCCTGATTTATGGGGTTTTTGAAATCCATACCACTGCTGCTTGAATATGCTCCACTTGAGGACATTTAAACCACGACAAAGATGTGTACAATTGCAAGCTTTTTTGTTTTTTTTCTGCTTTCCTCTGTGAAGTAAACATCAGCCGCTGTGTCTGTTGCTGTCTGACAGTGGTCCGGCCTGAATATGTATAATCTTGTTGCCTTGCGGTGCATCCTTGAGTGGTGAAATGCTAATAAGCTGCAGACGGACATGTTGCCAGAGGGCCAGTGGACGGATGCCAAAGGGAGAGCAGTAGAGTATACTCTCTGATATCTCGCAGTGAGACTCCAAGTGTGTACTGTGCTCTTGTGTTAATGAAGGCAAAGCAGAGGGAATGTGAGGCCATCCTGCCTCCGGGCACCAGGATGCCACTGCTGATTGTGACCAATTACAGCCAATAGAGCAGAAAATAAATAATGGATCTCTGCAACACTGATTAAATAGGTTTTCTCAACATTTGTCTACCGTGAGTTTTGCATTGTCAGCTCATGGGACAGCTATGTTATCGGAACTTATTAAACATTTTGGAGGGATTAGATTTCTCAGGCCAAATGATCCAGCCATTATGATTAATACACAAACAACTGCACTGCTCCTCCTGCACTAAAAGAGATACTGAACCCTGTTTGGTAGGTTGAGGGTGGTCTAAAACATGTCTGACTATTATTACACATGTTAAATAAATATTTAAACAGTTTCTTAGGAATTCTATTAAAAAAACAATTACCTGAAAAACTCATTGTTGCAACTATTTTTCAAAACACACTTTTTCGCTTCCTTTTTAATTCAAACTAGAAGTTCTCTCCTTGTGTACTAATTTCCTGTCTTCTTCCTTGTTTAGTTGCTCTTCTTCTTTTGTCCTCCTCTGAGGATGACTGATGCTGAGAACCAGAACAAGAAGCAATAAACTTTTGCCCCTCAGTTCTCTGTTGTTTGCTTTATAACTTTTAAAACCAACAATCACTGCAAACTGTTTTTTAAAAATCTAATTCCGAGTGTACCACTGCAGTTCTTTGTGTAGGGTGCTTTCCTTATAGATTAAAGCAACTGTTGTATTGCAGACTTTGACAGCTAACTGGTCAACAACACTAAAACTCTTTGATATTTTCCCCGCATTGCTTAGTTTGCTGGAAAGCAACTTCATAGAGAGGATATTGTTTCAACGAAAAGAAGAAAACAACTTAATGACTTCAGTTTGAAATTAAATTGTTGTACAATAAGAATAGCTGTTTTGTTATATGATGTTTTTTTAAAGAAATAGTCTTCAGAAATCAGCAATAACGTTTTACTATGCTTAAAGCAAAACTGACTTTTCCGACAATGCTCAAAAAGTTGAAAGCTCAGAGAACTGATTTCTGATGGTTTACCTTACCGGTAAAGTGTGAGACAAACAAGCCTGAATTGAGCAGAGTGGAGGTTGGAGGATGAGGTGGATGGAGGGATGAGTTAAAGGAGCAATTCATCCCTGGAAAAAGCCCCTGTCAGTCAAAGCTGGTGTTCTCTGTAATCGATAGAAGCAATAATATTTGAAATTGGCGCCATAGCTGTGGAGAAAGTTGTACAAACAGCTCGTGGTTTCGCCCATTCTACATTCCTACAACACCAAGCGTGCATTGCGCCCCTCCCTCTGAAGGGAACGGCCAAGCGAGAGACGCTGGAGTGAAATACTACCATTTCGCTGCAGGCAATGGCTCAGAGCGGTACAGAGTCTGAAATACGACGAGAATATACCGGTGGATCACATAAAAAAACTTTAGGTCTACAGTCTACATTTCAAACCTGATGATTTTGAACGAGACATGACATCGGAGGCGGGCGTCCTAGATTGAAGGAGTGTAGTTTAGCGCACTCCCTGGCCTCCGCCAGAGGCCAGACGTTTTACATAGTCTGGTGGAGGTTTTCCAGGAGAAGCGGATTGCGTCCTCCAAAGGCATAGAGCCAACTGCATTTTTTTCCTACCATAATGGCATTAGCTCCCCATAATAGCATGATAGCACTGAGGTTGAAAATCGGCAAACTGGCCATTTAAAAGCAGAAAACATTGTCCATGCATCAGTGGCACCACAGATCTTAATAATAAGTGGTATTAGCAGTAAGAACTTAAAGCAGGGCCTTAAAAATGAGCACTAACATCTGACATTATAATATTTCTGACATAACACATTAACTGCTGCCCAGTACTAATGAGGACACAACACTGTAAATGTAAAGAGGCTTTTCAGGCTGAAGAACTACAAGTAACAACTTTTCTGTCTGTGGTTGCCCCAAGGAGTTTAGTAGCTTTAGGAAAGACACGGCAGTATCTAATAAAAGATAAAATATAGTTTGAATACTTAATTTTCTTTATCCTTCCCAAAGACGTCACACTCACTCCCCTGTGTGTATCAGTTCAGGAACATCTGGTCACTGAGAGACATTTCTTTATGCTTTTGGTACTCATTCATTCACTGTCATGTATTTTAATACACATTGACCTCTGGAGGAGTAGTATCCAATCGGAAACTGTTGCCCAGAGCAACTACTAAATGTAAGTTTTAGCGTTTTTGCTTCAGGTGGTATGCTTTAGGGGGAGGCTCGAGGGCACTAATGCACTTCCAGATGTATGACTGGTTGCCTCTTTCCTGTTACCATGTATGCAGCATCAAATAGATGTAAGCTACAGCTAATGATCTGTGAGGTCCGTAGGTCAGAAATAATGGCACAGTCCGAAATTGTCCATTATAGCAGGAGAAATATAAATACTGTCTCTTTGTTTAAAGCAGTTTGCATTACAGTCTGTCTGTCCAAGCCTTCTGTGTCTCTACAGCTACACACTGAAGCTCTGTATGTTCAGGCTGATGTTCACACATTCAACACACACACACACACACGAGCAGTCAGCAGGATAGTTCATTTCACTGCTTCCCCACCGGTTTGTGACGCACAAAGAGCTGCACACACACAAACAAACAATGCCTGCAGGTAATGCCAGAGGTGGCCGGCATTCATCTCATTTGTATCTCATCTATCTGCTGAATCATAATAACCACAGAGAGGCAGGCGCATGGCAGGGAAACAAATGGAGAGAACTACCGAAGCATTTGGTCAAATTTAATAAGGTGGATGCAGAGGAGAGCAACTTTTGTTTTTTTTTAACAATCTCTTTTGTTCCCAGCACAGTTAGTTTGATAAATATTCCTACATTGTTCTCTGTAGAAGACGCAGATGTCAGGGTTTCACTTTGAGAAGTTTGAGCTGAAGACATTTTTTAAGAAATTCCTACTTACTCTTTTATTAATTTTAGCAATTTAGATGAATGCAAGGTTTCAGGCATCAGCTGGGTCTACTAAAACGTGTGAGGTTTGTTATGACTGTATGTGCATAGACTCTCTGCCCACTATGTTTAAAGGGATAGTCTGGATTTTTGGAGACCAAGTTGTCTCAGTAGTAGGATGCAAAGCTATGAGCTTACTCACCGAGTCCCGAGGTCAGAGTTCTGGCCGGTTCCAAATGTAGAATAAGTAGTTCCAACAAATGCCAGGGTCATGAAAGCAAAAAGTTTTACCAACACGCCGGCAATAGTGATTCATTTTTAAAACAAGGTCATCGTCCTAGGATTTCATATACTGCGCCGTTCTTTTGGCACTATTTTCTTTCTTGAACAATCCAGTATCACTACGCCTGCGGCAGGCCGGTTTCTCAGGTGACGGGATCCATCAGCTGTTTCTAGGGGAGAACACGCTGGAACTGGTAACTTTAAATTTTTTTAAAATACATGTCAAAATGGTGGGAATTTGTGATTTTCCCGGCTGTAGTAATAAAATTTTTTAAATGTATGTATTTAATAATTTTACTGTCTGCATGTTGTTTTTGTAGGGTAAAACTTTTTGGTTTCATGACCCTGGCATCTCACCGGAACTACTACTTCTACGTTCGGAACCTTCCAGAACTCCGACCACGGGACTCGGTGAGTAAGCTAATAGCTTTGCATCCACTCCACTACTAGCAAGTATTCATACAACTTGGTGTCCAAAAATCCGAACTATCCCTTTAAGCCTGTTAGCCTCTAAGAAAACCTTTTGCACCAGAAGGTGAGGCCATGCTAGCCTTTCTAATCACATGCTACTGTAAATACCCTTCTGTTGTTCTGTGGGAGATGATCTCTAATCTACCACCCACACTAACAATGCTGCTTAATGCCAAGCTGCAGCTTTCATGTTAGCATGCACTAACAGACCGTGATGTTAGGATTGAAGCTAACTCTGGAAATAGCTCCATGTGACTGAAGGGGCTAGCTTTGATCCTCCTGTGTGCATTAGCCATGGCTCTATCTGGTTCAGATGACAGGCTGTAGGCTCGGTAATCTCTCTGCTCGATAATGTTGTCTCTCCACACTTCTGACACATGTGAAGTGCTAATTATATTTAACACTACTAAAAGCTTAAGCATCACTTCTTGCTGCAGCAGTAGTGCTGAGCTGGCTCTCGGTTCACTAACTGTTGTTGTCAACCAAACATTTAACAGCGAAGCATCAAGTAATGAAGAAGAAATGTGTCCTTAGTAAATCAATAGAGAATGTGTTTTGTCCACATTTTTATGCCAGAGTGGTCACAGTGGGAGGATAGCCATGGATCAGGCTTTGGACAACAGTAAAGAACAAATCAATGTGATGAAAACACAATTTGTGTCTCTGTGAGAGACAACGCTGGAGAAAAGTTGCTCTGTGTCTTGGACAAAGTTTTACCCAGGCCAACAAGGAGGGAAAGCAACGTGTAACGCACACTGAACGGGATAGTTGCCTGTGCTGACTGTGTTCAATAACTCAATAATCTATGTAAGTTAGCTACAACCGTCTCAGAACTACATGGCTTCTTTATACCTTGACATTAAATGTGTAGCTTACTAGCATTAGAATCCTCCTTATTTTAACTACGTATGTAATAATTAATACGAACAATACAATGGTTGTGTCAGTACGCTTCTAATTAAATGTAGCTAGCGTGCTCAGCGTGCCTAGATTTGCTACCGATTAGAGATGATTCGGTCCGAACTATCCGTTCAAAAAGGCCTAATCTTTTTAGTGAATTGAATGATCCGTTCAATTCCATGCACTGATTCGTTCCTGCCGTTCATTAAATTCTCTCCGCTTGATGTTAACGTCCAACAGAATAGCATGTGACTCTGCTCACAGCTTCCCAATTGCTTCCTTCTTCCTGTTGGAAAAGCCGACTAATTGATGTAAGCACGTGCCAATAGCCTTTTGGAGGAGGGCTGGTTTTATCAAATGACCATATCAGGAGGACTACGGAACGAATCCAGTCAGTCAGTCAGTCACTGAACGAGAATGGTCCTTGTAAATGACACGACCCGAGAACAAACCAAAGTGGGACAGAAGTGTTTCAGGCGTGCATACAAAGCCAGACGTGTAAACCACTGACAGATGAACACAAACTAAACTATGTTTGTTTATTAAGACATTATAACGTCAGCAGGTGATGGACAAGTTGGGCCAAGTAACTGTTATATCGTGATGATTTTACGAGAAGACCAGTGAATGCAACGGGAGCCTTCATCGTTCATAAACAGGTGAGAGTGAATGAGTTGTTTCTTCGTTGTTACAGGTAAACCGGAAATGTCACTTGGTGAACGAGTCTCATGAACTAATGAGACTGAACTGCTTTGAGATTTGAATCACTGCAAAGACCCACAACTGCCATCTCTATTACAGGTACGCTAGTTAGCCTTTATTTATTGACATATTAACACTAAACATGAAAACATAATGTCTTCACACATGAAGATACTCTTAACCTAAATGTTTCTGGTGCTTGGGCACTTCTCTCGAACACAACAGAAAGACAGTCTTGCAAGAACAACGTCTTCCTGTGCTGCTCTACTGTCTCATGCTTTCTGACTGGGCTAACTTCCTGCTTAACCAGGAGTACAGCATCAGGCGATAACATACCACTGCTGCTTCTAACACCTACTGTTGAAAGATGAATGTCGCCCTGCAGCAACTTCAAATGAAACAGACAAGTTTCTCCTGTTTAAGGTGACACAATAGACATATATACATTTATATTACTTAATAAATCTGATGATGAACATCAATTCATATAATTCTACCCTGACCTGGATGACTGAGCACATTCACAGACATCATTTCATATAGTTAAAGGCAACCGTACGGCTAGTAATAGAACCTGGTGGTGGATTTTGTATGTCTACAACATGCATTGTAATTTCCAGTGGAATGTTAAATTAAGCCTAAAGGAACCCTTGTTACCATAACAACTAAAAAGAGATAAGTAAATTATATGAGGGCAGGTAACAGGCTGATCATTGGTACAAAGAAATTTATGCACACTGATCCGCAAAATACAAATTCTGGAGTCACCTTTCATCAAACCCTTCGCACACACACACTTGACGCCATGACACCCCGCCATATGTTGATGTGGCGGCAGAGCCTGAGGGAGGGAGCAGAGCCGTCAAACACTGAGGGCTACAGGGAGTATTTCATGTCTGACTGTAGGCTGTGACATTAACAACCAAAGTTGATTTAACTTCCTAATTCACCCGCCTCCTTTATTTATGAGCCAGCAAGGCTTTTTAGCGAGCGCTGATGGATCTCTCTGCCTCTTTATTCTCCGCCCTGGAGGATTCAGAGGTAGCATAAAAAACTGAGATGGAAGGAAAAAGAGAGGTGAAGAAAAAGTGAGGAACAAAATAGTGTTGCAGAGGTTTGACAGGGTCGAGGTTTGTTGCTAAACCAGCGTGGACAATACATTCATTTTAGCAAAGCCTTCAGTTTGTTCATGTTTCCAGCCTTGCTTTTTGTTTTCATAATCTAAAATCTCAAAGTTATACTCTGCTCAAGCAAGCTGTCCTGTCTGTAATCTGACCTGTGTATGTATGTCCCTCCACACACACATTCACACACTGTCTTAGTATTTCTCGTCTCTTCCCCCCCAAGTGTCGCTTATCTTTCCGACGTTTGGCCTGAAGGCTGCTGTGATCTTCACTTCAGACTCTTTGCTCGTCATTTTGCCGGGAGAGCAGAAGTGTCAGGATCTAACACACATACACCAACACACACACACACACGCAACCACATGGAGGTCTACACAGCTTTCATCTATTTCATCAAGATTCTGAGCTATCTAAAACATCCAGTTGTAGATATCACACAGTTAAGGCTCCACTGATTCACAGTTTATTTTGGTCTATCTTACATCAAACACCTCTGCATGATTACTGTTTGGTCTGACTCACAGGCTCCAAGAAAAAAAGACAGGATTAATCATTTCAGCACAAGCTTAAAAACAGAACATGCTTCCAATCATATGAAGCCTTTCAGTGGCCGTGAGGATTCTAACCCGAATCCATTCGGAGAAATACTGAAATACTGAAATAGAGCAATCACTTAGACCACTTCCACGTCACTCCAAATGCTAAGCTCAGGTTACTTGAGACTTTTGGTCAGTGTACTGCAGGTACAATCTCTGAACCCAATAGCTATAATTTAACGACGATATACTGTAGTCTCTGGAAGTGACAGCCAACTTTTCGTGGACTTGGGTGTAGCCCGCAATTAGCAATCAACCAGAACTTTGTTTTCCATGTGCTCCATTGGTTACAGTCCATCTAGCAACTTGAGAACCGAGAATCAAGTTGTCGTCAGATGTGTTCCGCCCCTTTTGCTCTTCACTCTGACTGTTTTGCAGCATGCAACCAAAGCCTGCTGATACATGATTTGTCAAGACTACAAACGCACTAACAACAGAAACCAGAACACTTTTGAATGACCCAATATCGATTCATAAATCCTGAGATCAAGCTTTAAAAACATGTGAAAATACGTGTCTGATCAGTTACGTTTCTGAGCACTCCTGAATGCAGCATGACTCAGCACTTCCCCCTGAAACACAGCAGTGAAGGAGACATGCCTGGACTTGTTTACTGCACCTACTACTGAGACATCAGCAATCGCAGACGGACTCTTTTTTTACCGTGTGTGGGCCCATGAATATGTAAGTTAGTTTTGCACTAATGTTTATGTTACTCTCTGTTAGCGTTGGCTTTGGCTGTGAGTGTATTTTCGGCACGTTGTTATACAATATACCTTTCCCCATAACCTTCAAATTCCACAAGATCCGTCTCCGGCGCATTCTGTGTGCGCCGTGACCTCCGGAGTCGATCGCGCCCATTCAAGTCAATGCTCGTGATTCCACAGCACGTGCACGTTTTCTTTCTCTTCATGCCTTAACAGGTTCCAGATCACCGACTTGTGAATAGATGAAGTATTATGTGTTTTGTTTGGTTGAGATGAGCATTCTTGAAAAAGGAAGATGGACAGCTTAAGGTCACTGGTATTAATACTAAGCTGCTTTTTATGATATGACCAACACTTAAGAACCATTTAGGGATTGAGCTTTAAAAGTGAATGAGATTTATTCTGGCTGTGATTCTTGCTCCATTTAATGAAGAACATGGGTACTTAAAGCATACCTGAGGCACTCATCATCGTTTCCCTCCATTCTTTGTCACTTTTCATTGTTAGAATAGACTTTGACATCTGTTATTTCATTAGCTAGAAATGCCCCTTAAATAGTTCTTGAGTTGTGCTTGAGAATAAAACTCAGGCGTGATACTCAAAACGGAGCCGAGTAAGAACCACAGCAGCATTTAATTAGTCTGAACACTATTACAACCCCTTTTACTTTAAACATCCTTCTTTTCATACTACAGAGTTTTACGTTGCTTGTACATTACCAGTGTTGACAGTTACACCAATTTGGTCATCAGCAGTGAGGTAGTTCCTGTCTAAGGCCAGCCTGGTACAAATCCAGCTTCTCGATAATAGTCAATCATTTATGTAAACTCACCAAGCTGTCGTTCCCATAAACACTTTCCTGGCTGGGACTCGGCACAAACTGTCCCGTTATTTATGTTTAGTGTTAAACCAGCCTTAAATAAAACTTGGCTCATGTACAATTTTCCACTTGGCCAGGTCAAACAGAGGGAAATCTGAAAGTCATTTGTATGCCTCAGGGTTGAGTACATTTCCCCAGGCAGACAGAACAAATCTGATTTTTAGTTCTGGTTTCTTTATTTTGTTTTGTGAACATATTTTAACCATTTTTGCAACTGTGGCAACTACAAACAATAAATCCAACTTGGCAAGCCAAGCGGACAGTATCACCGTGTAATGGGAATAGGTTGCTTGTCTCTATTCCAGTTTATTCCAGGTCATTATATCTAGAAATCATAGCTGAACATTGACTGATGGACTTTAATCCTGTAATCCAAATCTGTCTCTCTTTCACCCCTGGCTCTATTTATACAGTCTGTTTCTGTGTTGTAGTGTGTAGTTGTGTCTCTGGGCCAGTTGGACTCCCCTGTGCTCCTCTGGACTGCTGGCTTTCTCTAAATCTCCCTTTCAGACCTTTCTCCAGATAATAAATAATACACAACTACAAAATCCTCAAGTTATGCACATGTATGAAAGCTAAGAATGAAGTTTCCAGTCAACCAAGATTTCCTCTCCCACAGAGTCTTCACTCTGCTTTAGCTTGGCAATCTTATTGACAATTATAAACTATTTCCTGCAAACAAATTTCAAATGTGATATGAATGAAATATTGTTCAGATACAGTTTTATGAGTAAAACCATAAAATTGTTTTTGGTACAAAATTAAGCAGCTTTTGCTCACCAGAACTTAAAATAACTGCTTTATTTAAATCCAAGTAAGTATTCAGTATAGGGCTGTCAACCAATATTCTGAATCTAATTTATAACCGAACTGTTATAAAAAACGGATATTAGGATATTGAAATTAATATTCCACGTGAAGAAAATCAGCACTACCGCGGCTGTCTCGTCAGCTCTCGTGTGTTCTCACACTCTTGGTTACAGAGCAGCTTTGAATGCACACAACATCACTTTATATGTTAATAACTAACTTTAGTCTAGCTGAAACAAGCTACTACAACAACCGTGGCGTGTGGTAATGATGGCGGAGAATTCAAATCCTGTAGCGTTATGCAGAAAGATTATAAACAGCCTATAATATCTTTGGCTAACTTTATTAGTTAAACATTAGCATAACACCGCATGTTTATGTTTAAATAAATATATTTTAACAAGCAACTTTGTCTCTCGTTGTATTTTTATGCCCTCTTGTGGACATATTGCGCAACATGAGATATTTGAATAGTTAGAACAATTCAGTATTAATTTACGCATCCCAAAAAAGCATCCCACATCCATATGTGTTCAACTGTATTCTCATCTCTAGATTAATGTGATGTTCTTGCATGTATAGCCGGCCTGCTGTGCACTAGCAAGAAAACTCTCAACAGTTTAATTAAAAGTAATCACTTGAACATGAACCAATATCATTTTGCACCACATTCAAAAAGTCTCTTCCAGGAAACTCCAGTAGTTTTACAGTCACATACCAGGCCCGAAGCAGGGAATTATGGGAAACTATGGGACCTGTAAAATAATATGCGACCCAGAGATGTCATTTACTGAGCTTACAATGGAATTACATTCAACATAATAAGTACCAAAAACACTAAGAGAAGCAAAACACTATCACTAAAAAATAAGACCTTACTAGATAAGATAAGCAGCATACAGACATGTAATATACATACCAATTACTGAACCTGGCAACGTGTTATCACTGCTTTGGCATGAGGATCCATGAATAGAAGTTTAATTTATCCAGAGGCAAAACCTCATCTTTAATCCTCTGACTGAGACTGAAACCTGTTTGATATGCTGTTGCTCATACCGCTTCCCCAAGCCTCCAATCTCCAATCAAAGTTTAAAAGGACATGCCCCCTGGTGACTGAGACAATATTATCTCCATACCTGTAAGAGCTGATCTGATATCTGCCTCTGGCACAAAAGCTACACCTCTTATCCCGTCATACATTATGGAAATCCTGCCGTGCGTATCCAGGGTCAGCTGAGGGGAGCCGCGGCAGACGTGAAGCCCTGCAGGATCTGATGCGAGTTCAGCAGATAGCTGCTTCAAACCACCCACAGGGCGAGCAAGGCTGTCTGCGAGATACGGCCGGACTGACCTCAGAGCTGCCTGTCACCTTATCTCTCTCCTCAGGGACACGCACAACCATTTCCAACTTCATGCTTTCCGTGTGAGCACCTTCATTTACACTTAATATTTAAATGAGCCTCCCTTCCAGCTCTCACAGTGCAAACAGGAAAAGAAAAAATATACACTCTAGATTCAGAGAACTAGTAAAAAGTAGAGCAAGAACAGAGTTGTGACAGTAATATGACAGTGGAGGAGGATTTGAATACAAAAGAGAGGCTATAAGTGAGATAAGAAAGGTTGGCGTACTGTATTGGTTCATGAAATGTGAGTTTGTGTAGACGAAAAAATGTAATTCAGCTGTGTGAACCAGATTAGGACGACCGTTCGATCATTTTGAAGGAAGGAGAGAGGGAGAGATGAGGTGAGGCGGAGGAGAAGACTATATTGCCAGCAGAAGCCCAGAACAAGGTGTTCAGGCCTGGACACGAGCCAGGAAGTACAGTATGGGGGGGCCTCGATAGCAACAACAAGGTTTGAAAATTAAATTCAGCAGGCTGTCAGCACCTAGTGTAGGAGGTTTAAGGAGGGGAAGACAAGGTGCTGAAACACTGTAGGTAAATTGAAAAGGCTAGAGATAAGATGTTGGGGGGAGGCTAATAGAGGTACGAGGACAAAGATCGGCTTTAAGACCACCCAAGTGAGACCAGTGACAACGCTGGGTCACCCAATGACAAGCTGAGCCTGGCTCAACTTTGACCGCAGTAAAGTGTTAAGTCACAGTAGAATAATTGTGGCCTTGAGTTATAAATCTGTGTAACAGTATTTTGGCATGTGATCAGCCTCCAAACTCATGGATCCATTACTCAAACTGGACCATCATCCCACCACCACCTGAGGAAACTTCCCCGACTAACAGCCTTATTTAAATGAGGTGTCACTTTCTGAATGCAAATCTCGCAGACGTAGCTGGAGAGCACATCTCGGAGGACTCGAGTATCTTATGAATGCATTTCCTAACATCCTCCAACCTCTCACTCTCACGTACCGCAGCTCCAAGTGTTTGCAAAAAGAAACAGCAATGATGACGAAGCACTTTGTATTTTATTTTTTTTATGCCACTCTTGTCTGCAGCTGACCTGCTGATGAAATCTGAATTTATCATCTACTGACAGGTCTGTCATTACCAACCAGGCGGAGCGAGCGAGGCTGGGGTACATTTGTCAGTAGCAGTGCAGTGGTGTTGTTAGGTGGCTGTGCTGCGAGACAGAAAAATGTTTTTTGTATTTTTACATACATTTGCATATAACAAGGCACTATTTCAAATGTTCCACTAAGAACAAACAAAACAATGACTCGCCTTTACTTACTGCTAAATGTCTTTTCTTAACAAGGAAAAAAACTAATCCAGAGTCTATCACACATTTCACAGATAATCATAAATAGTAGTATTTCTAAGGAAGGATAGATTTATAGATTTATAAATCATCATGCAGGGAGAAGGGGTGGGATTAGATAAGTTTAGACTTCTTCCCACTCCTTTTTGAACAAACTTTTCATTGTCTGTGTTGTTGTTGTTTTCTTTTCTCTTTTTTTTTGTTCAAAATAAACTTTAAAAATTAAAAAATTCAAATTAGACAGTGGTGGTCCTCGTCACGACCAGAGTAATCAAGCCCGCAAAAATAAGTAAATAAACATTAACAGCCGACCTTTCTTCGATGGAAACATCATAAGATCCTGTCTGATCCTGACGGCGCGTCTGGAGATGTAAATAATTAATGAAGTCACGCTGCTGTGCCTCGTGCATAAACGTACAGCGTCACTCTTAATTCTTGTTGCTGCTGGGCAGTGGGGTTGCTTATGTGGTTTTAACATCAATCCGTGCATTGACAGATATCCTACAGGGGCCTGCGTGTGTTCTACGTTTACAGGGGAACAGTGGAAGGAAAGAAGTTAAATATGCCGGTCCAAACCCAGTTAATGTAGGCCTGCCTCCAAGCGCACCTGGCTCTTAAAAGGAACGAGAGCGGAGGCTCTAGTTGATCATGATATGCCCAGTATACACCGATGAATAATCAAGGGACCCTAAATCAGCGAGCAATGTACTTTAGACAGGGCGGTGTGCGCCGTGTAAATATTGCCAACTGACTCTGACAAACACTCTTATTAAAATGTATTCTAAGGCAAATGATATCACTGTCAGAGGTGAGGTAATGTAAAAAACCACCCCAGTCTAAAATGTGTTCTTTTATATAAAATATGTTGGTTTTTTGGGGGTTTTTTTCTCCACAACCATCTGGCGACCCCCCATAATTATCTCGGGACCCCCTCGAGGGTCACGACCCTTAGGTTGAGAACCACTGGTCTAAATAGAGGTGCATTTAAACGTCTTTATCGATACGAGCTTTTACTTTGAAAAGCAGCTTTAAAATCAATAATGCAGAGAAGTGGAAATATTGCAGTTTACTGCAGGACAGTAAAGCTGATGAAAGAAGAGACTGGAATCACCAGAGAATAATTAGGGAGGGAATCGGAGGTTATAATAAATAAATGTCTTTAATAAAATATGAGTGTATAAAAAACTAAGATTCCCTCAGGCTTTAAATGTATCCTCGCCATTGTTCATGCAAGACTATCATCATGAACCCAAAATGCCAGGAATCATATACAGCTGTGCAAGAACATGTAAGCAGAGAGACAAGAGGGCTTGTGGGGGGGAAAGAAAGCATGTAAGTGAGAGGCTGAAAATGAGAAACGAAACTGGAAACAAAAAAATGAATCCGCAGAGAAAAGGAGAGTCGGAGTCAGGAATAGCAAATGAAAGAGAACAAAGGAAAAGGGACGATAATGAGGAAGAAAACAGATGAGTGAGGCCACAGGCTTAATGCAGTGTCCGCGCTCTGCAACAAAGAAAACTAAACAGATAAGCTCTTGTAACCGAGGTACTGCCTGTTTAATAAATCACCAGCCATGAATAGAATACTGTACTACACCAACAAAACACTGGTGGGAAAGAAAAGTAATTAAGGGGACTATACAAACAAGAGACAAGAGGGATTCTTTAATAAAACAAACAGGAGAGAGAAGCAGAAAAGGTTCCCATTTAAACAGAGGTGTTGTGCTTTAAATAGCTTTACTGCCTGGCCTGGATCCCACATAATGGGACAACAACTCAAACCTAACAAAAAGAAACACAAGCACAGCGACTGTGCGAGGAGTATAATCCACTCTGTACCTCTGGGTGTTCAGTAAACTGCAAATAAACCTCATGAGGTAGAGGCAAGCCGCTGATTACTGGCTGCTTCCTCTTTGCCACATTGTACAGTCGGGCTTTTATTTTGAAACACCTCAGCGATGAATGCTATTGATGACAATCACTGAGCTCATGGAGGAGGTGCAAAGCAATCTACTAATTATTTCCATTAAAGTGCATAAGTGAGTGTAAGCAGGTCAAGAGAAGCTGGAGGAGCCATTATGTATTCCTAATTAACAAAGAGGACCTTTCTCTGTTGCCATGGCAGTATTAACAACTGTGCAGGCAGCAACATAAACGCCTACATGTGCATGCATTTCAGATTATTCATGTAGGATATTCACTTGGCTCTCATAGCTTGACACAATCAGCCAAGTTTAACCATAAAAAAGGAATATCATGACATACTGAGAGTTTACAAACCTGACAATTAAAATATTAGAAAGAAATTAAGTATCGTATTGGTCCGAATATAAGACAGCGTTTTTTTTCCTTGACCTCTGAAAAAGTGGGGTCATCTTATATTCGGGGTCAAGACTTTTAAAGGCCAATATATGTTCAGAGCCGCGGAGCTCCGTGCCCTGTCCTCCTGCGCTCTCAGCCCTCTGCACCTTGGTTGAGCTCCTGGGAGTCCCCCAGGACTGGGCATGCCTTCTCTGGCCCAGAAAAAGCTGCATCGTGACCCTGAACCGCAGCGGCTTAAAAATGCCAACAGTCTTACCTAACAGAAGGTAACAGAGAAAATCGCACCATGTTCCTTAAAGCGGTCGCTTTCAAGCGATCAACAGGAGAGTGTGTGTGTATGTGTGTGTATGTTACTGGAAAATGGTACCAGAGCAGTCATCCAGCTGTTTCAAGACTGCTCTACAAACAGACCTCACTTTGGTGGTTCAAGATTTAGTGACATTTTGAAAGGCATTTTATGTAGTTTAAAATGTGACAATTTAATCTAAAAGTTTTAGAAAACTTGATTTTATTTTTTATAAATACAAATTTGAATTTCAAACAGTCTTTTTTTGTCTTCAGTCTTGAAAAGGGGCTCCATTTATATTCAGGGTCATCTTATATTAGGATCATTACGGTATGTGAAGTGAACATTTTACAATATAAATACAAAAGTTTTATCAAGAACATTTTTGCACTTTTATGTTAATGTTTGTGCAGCGTATTGGCTGTTGCAAATGAGTTGTTCATAAACAAGAGTTGTAATATGACATCTGCTTGTATCAACTAAATCATGATGAAACGTAACTTGTTAATGGAGAGTCATAGCACTTGGTTACTGTCAGAAATGTTGGTCTTTGTTAAAAATAAGTAAACAGTTTATCCCAGAAGCAAGACGAGCAATATTTTATATTTTTTATATGTTTTTGACCAAAAAACAACCCATCCATAATGTCAAAGAAATTATCTCAAAGATTTACCTGTTAATAAATGTCTGTTAGTCACTATCTATCGCAGAATGAGGTAACACAATGCTGATTGAGCCTATGGCCCACTGATGAAAGCCTTTACATCTGCAGTATATAGTATTATTACAGACTGGGTGTCTGTGCCGACATTCGCGGAAAAAAATCCCAAGCGGCGCCCAGTTAGTGACGCGTTTCCCATCACCCAGCAGTGGTTGGTCTGCCAGAGAGGGTAGGCGGAGCTAAGAGGCTGCTTTTCCGGTCTCTGCAAGTGTTGTGAGCAAACAGTAATCTACTATGGCTGAACAAACAAAGAAAAGATCGATGACTACAGATACAACTTCAACAATAAGTGAAAATCCAAAGAAAAAGAAACAAATTGGACGCTCAGATGAAGCAAACAGTCTGTCTCTGCCCATCATGAACACAAATCGACCCAAGGTACTGATTGAATGTTATTGGTGAAATAACTGGATATCGGTAGATATAAAATTATTTCTCAAAATGTTTTAATCATCTCTTGACGAGGTTGCAGATATAAGTCATCAAACTCTCCACACTGTAAATAAATAACTGTGTATTAATAAGATCTGGTCCACTGTAAGTCAGCATTGGGCCTTTACAAACGACTTCTTTATACTACTGCGGTGCGAGGGCGCAGTGCGAGGCACAGCAAGCTCATTTATATAGCTGACTTTATATGCAGGGTAAGTCATAAGAGCAGTTATTATCAGACATAGAGGCGAGGAGTTAAAGTAGTAATATTGAGAGAAAATAACCAGAGGAAAATGTTTCAAGATTTATTAAGTTTCCCTGTTGTTCATTAACTTCTTCATCCCAGAAACAAAAATCTGAAATAATCTTTTTAGATACCAAAATGAGTTCTTTTCACCTAATCATTCACATCTGTGCGGCACCAAAAATACTTTAAATTTGATAAAGATCAAACCAATCCTGCCTCTGTCTCTGTCTAATTTATTCTCCTCCAGACTTTTAATTTCTTATATATCTCTCATTATTACCCAGTCTGTCTCTTCCTCTGTATTCTTCTCACAGTTGTCTTTGCCCTAAATTTCATGACAACAAAGCCAAACTACTTTTTCTAGACCTCAAGGGAGTTAGTAGATTCTGTCCCCATTTCTCCTCTGCACTTCTTTTCCACGTGTCAGTGTTCAGGAGGGCAAATACAGCAGGAGAGGAAGAGTCACTAACAGGATGATGGACAGAGAGTCAGGGGAACAGAAGGAAGGACGAAGACACGGTGACCTGGACGTCGAGCTCGGCTGAGCAGGAACTTTTTTTTTTTACTAAATGGACCCAGAGACACTGACAAAACTCAAACACACACTCACGCGCGTACAAATACACACACACTAGAAACAAAACTGGCCGTGCAGATTATCCCCGGAGGTGCTGACCTCGCTCTGTACCTCTCTTTCTTCTCAGATCTCCATCTCTCTCTGTAGCTTCTGTTTTCTCTCCGCTTTCCTCCATCTCATTCGGCTCCACTCTGACTGAGATAGACTTCATTAACCTTTATGAAAGTGTGAAGTGCAATATTAGCACAATATTATGCTCTGATTGAAAGAGAGTTCTGACTGAAGTTTGTAACAAAGTCTATTACTGTTCAAACACGTGAAAGTCAATTACTTTTTAAACCTCTTGGAATATATCGAGCTTCTGGGAGTTGTTCCAATCTAGGAGTTGCGCAGAAAGCCACTGACTGCTGTACACGCCCACAACCAAGGAATCCATGTTAAACGATGGGATCTCTTCATTTTGGGCAACTTTGATTTCAGTTAGAAAGAGCAACAAATGTGTACATTTCCGGTTATACCAATCCTATTAATTCATTCTCATTTGACTTCTACATCCTACAGAAATACAGAGTTTATGCACAATTAAGAAATAAGTCCATACATCATTTTGTACCGAGAAAAGCTTCTCTTCAATTATCGTGCCAATCATCCTGATTATAACCACTGATAAAATGACTTGACAGAATTTGAACCAACAGTGAATAATATCCTGCATTTCCTCAATGCTATCAGAAATATCTTATTTTAATTCATTCACTGGATTTACGTGCTGTATAAATACACTTGGGACCATTTCTTCAGAAAACAAAGTAGCCTACAGTAGGCCTATACACACGATTTCTTCGTCCAATGCATCTCGGGATACGGTGGGCTGCGAAGGATGCACCTGATGGAAACGGAGGATGCATTTGTCGGCCTTTGAAGGCTGCAGCCCCTGGATTGGGACACAGCTAATATGTACTTGTTGTTTTTTGGCAAAAAAAGAACTCCATTTCAAGTTGAATTTAGGGATGCACGATATCAGCCGATATTGGCTTAAAAATGAACTATCGGATATCGGCCAACACGCTGATATAATTAACCGATAAAATAATGGGCTGCTGCATGCTTGATTAAATGCCCGACCTCGGCGCAATGTCCCCGGGGCGAAGAAGACCTGCGGGGCGCAGCGTGATGATGTCACGTGTGTCTACCTGCAGCATGAGAGAGTTGGAAACCAAAATGTCCGTGGTGTGGAAGTTTTTCAAAGTGTCCGAAATAGATAGCAAAGCTGCTATTTGCAATGACTGCTCAGCTTCGGTGATGCGAGGAGGAGCCAAGGCAAAGTCTTTCAACACTACAAACTTGATTAACCATCTCAAGACCCGTCACCCCGACCGCTGTAACAAATGTGATAAGAGTATCACCATTATACTGTACACTAATTCCAATACAGAAGAGAGTTGATGATCTCTGCAAATCGGTGTGCGGGAAAAAAATATCGGTATCGGTATCAGTAATCGGCTAAATGAGTTGTAAAATATCGGCATATCGGATATTGGCAAAAAATCTAATATCGTGCATCCCTAGTTGAATTCATTCGATCTTGTTTTTTGGGAAAAGCGGCCCTATACGACACCCTTCAATAACCGCATCTCCCGTAGAGTCCAAGTGCCAAAGACTTCTGCCCATAACCACATCGTTACTGCAAAATAAATTCTTCCTTACTTCATTTACTCGTCTCTCCTGACTGCAATGAATCTATGTAAGGGCCCCAGTGTGGAGAGCAGATGAGGAAGCATTAAATCACAAATAGCGTTTTATCTAAAAGGACGCCTAATGAAGAAATCGGCTTCACAGAATTTGAATCAATGCTGCAGATTGAACAAGATGCACAAGTCTTGCAGACAGGGACAAAACCTCACTTAACAGATGGTTTTCTGATTACAACAAACAAGTCCATCAGAACAGCACCTGATTAGTATTTTTTCACATACCTGAAGTTAGAAATCAGCAGTTTAATAACATTATGTCTGACCAGCTGTTCCACCTCATTGTACACTTATAGTTACAGCTCTGCAGCAATGCTCTGTGACAACATCACCACCAGAGAAACATTTGGTTTGGAAGGATCCTGCAAGATATTCAATTCAATCACTGCTGAAGACGGAGGAGGAGGAGGAGAACGGATGGAGGACATGAGGGAGAGGTGGTTGATAATGGTGTACGTGATGTACATCAAGTCTGATTAAGGTGCCTTGGTACTTTATCTGAATACAGAACTGAGGTAAGAAAGTAATTTAAAGCGGATTCAAAGATTCAAAGCACAGAAGAAGAGAGGGACGAAAACAGCAGGGGGAATGTGAAAGAGGAGGACGAGGAACAAGCGCTCTTCATCATTTCGTTTGCGCTGGAAAGATCAAAGACAGCCAAACAAATGTTTCAGGCGCTGGATGTTATGCAGGCAGGACAGTGTAATTACCATTATTATCTCTGGATGAACAAAAGGTGAAAATATAAAATGCTGTATGTGATTTCACTGCCTGTAAACCAGAAGGTCTTAAATAAAACTCAGAATAAAACTCAGAAACAGCTAACCATGATCCGATCGGATTTTTAAACAATAAGACTGTTGAAGCCCCGGCATCTGGTTTGTATTTGTTGCCATGGGAACATAAACATAAACAGAGAGAGAAATGGAAAACCATCCATACAGTTAATATTCACTTTAAGTCGACATTGCTGCAGATGTCACTTTAAAGGTTAGAACATTTAATAAGACTTATTTTCATTCAACACCTTGCGAAGGTGTCTTATTGGCCTTATTAGCATTTCAATGGATGTTTTTCTGTGGGATGGGGAGGACAGATTTTAATAGATTAAAAGGGGCTGCAGTCAGGAGAGATCAGAGCGAGATGGCGCCTCTGCAGAGCGAGCAGTAAAGGTTTGAAATCTTTTAAGAGCAGGTGGCTGCAGGATTGAAGGGAATCAGTCCCGCTGTAGACTTCTAAAATAAGATATGGAAGCTGTTTGGGAACAGCTACAGCAATGCTGATAGATTAACTGCAATGACAATAAAGTTTTCTCTAATAAACCCCCAGACGAGACAGGACGAGACAGGACTTTCTCTCTCTGAAATAAGCTTCCATATTTATATTTTTCTGTTGCGTGTTCGTGTGTGAGCGCAGGTTTCTCTCTTCCAGCAAGAATCTATTTCCCCACTAATGACCACAGGAAGCGAAACAGCCTCTGTTAGCCGAGACAGAAAATGTACTCACATCTGTAATGTCACAATGAAAAGGACCGGTCCATCGATAACAACATGCCGACCCAGTCAGAATATCACTTAAGGTTTGTACATCACAGACTTGAATCATGCTAGAGTCTGATTTACTTTCATTTGACTTTTAATTCTCAAATATTATAAGGATCGTCAGATTAACTGCGAGCCCGCTCCGGCCGAATGTTCCCTTTGAATGATGGAACAGAAATGATTAGATTCGGTGCTGTGACGTTCACAGTTAATCAGGTAGAAGGACAGAGAGGAGAAAATTAATTCATAGTCATCATAAAATGAATGGATGGTTTTGTTCCTTCTGTAATATTCAACTTTCCTGGTAAAAGATTCTTCTTTACTCAGATTGTCCTCCAATGTACTTTTTTACCAAGATTTGTGTCGCCCTTTTCTTAGTGGAGGGGAATATATTCAATTAAGTTTGTTAAGTGAGATGAAGTTGAGATAATGTGCTCTAAAAATGTCCTCTGTTTCAGCAAATGCCCTAAAGGAAGTAGTTTGATAGCGTGATGTCGTTAAAGAGCAACAAATTCCCAGGAGGGAAGCGGGAGACAACCGTTTGTCTCCCGCTTCCCACCAGAAGTTATTATTGGTTTGTTTTAGCCACGAACACGATGGTCCCTGAACTGTTGCTTTCCACATCCATGAAGTCCTTTACCAAATATTAGCCAATTGTTGGATCATACAATACGACTACGACTGTCATTGCCCCTACAGGTGTGTCAGATAAGGATAGGAAGGCTTCCCGAGCTCAATTTGAGTTTGTTTAAGGGAGTCTTTAGAAAAAGGATACATGTGAATACTTCGAGGTACTCTGTTTTTATTAAATTATAAAGGTTTTTGTGTCACGGCACGGCCATGTTAGACATTACAATACAACCAGAAGTGTTTCAGCATCATCAACCTGCAAAATACTTCACAAGTTGCAAAAAAAAGTGGTATATACACGGGCCATGCATTCATAAGAGCACGTGAACATTTGACCGATACATGCACCACTTAACCAATCAGAGGAACGCCTCAGCTACCTGTCAGGTACCCCTACATGGGTTGGTGTCAATTAGGTGTCAGTTGTAGGTTAAGTCACATGCCATGCCATCATCATCTGCACTGACCAACTGCTTTGAGGAGATAAAGACATTGATGAGAAATAACTTCCTGCAACTAAACAGCTCCAAAACTGAAGCTATTTTGGTTTGTACTCCACATATCCTTTTCTGGGCAGGACATTCCTCATCATACTCTCATCAGTCACTAACCTGGGTGTAAACATTGACCCTCATTTGACCTTTGAGTCCCACAAACATCTGTGCACAAACTCCTATTTCCACCTCAGAAACATCGCAAAACTCCGTCCCTAACTGCCCCTCATCCTAACCTTTGTCTCCTGCTCTTATTACCTGTGTATTTTATTACTTGTTTTTATGTCCATGTCTTTATTGTGGCTATGGTTTCATGACAGCTACTGAACCTTACTCTACAGCTTTATCAAGAACATCTGGTAACCCAGATCGGAAATGTATGAGACAGGAAATGAGGGGCTGTGAGAAAAGGGGGCAATGGCAGGTTATAAACATAGTTAGTAGAAAAACAAAGAAAAGGGTATAAAATGTGTATAAATAAGAGGGAATATGACACGAGCGAGAACGACTGAAGAAGGGAGACAAAAAAAAACATGAAACAAAAACACTGCAGAGAAGAAACAGACTGACAGAGGAGGGGAGACGTTCGGAGGAAGAGAAGTTGAGGTGGGAGGAGGAGGAAGAGCAGAGGGAGGAGGAGAAGAAGTTAATGAGAGACGGAGCTCATCTGGATTCTGTGCAGTATTCATGTGTGCTGTTTGCGGATTGACAGGCGGCGTCTCATTCATATAAACAGACAGGTAGTGCTAAATATTAGATGTGCTGCTGAGGAGATGAAGCAAGACACAGAGCAACATACACATACAATGGGTTACATAATCTGCCAAAACAAATGCACTGGCAATATAATCAATATGCTGGTAATGGAAACACAGACTCACCCCTTTAACTCATCAATCAACAGCAGGGTGATATAACCAAGAAGCAACCTCCGGTGCTGAAAAATGAAGCCAATGCGGAAGTGCAAAAAACTGCAGTTCCTTGAGTGTCCACTTGAGGCTCCAGAAAACAAGATATAACATTACAGCAGATGGGACAATGCCAATTTTTACAGCAGAAATAAACATGTTTGCAGCCTGGTACAAAAAACACTTTTGTAATAAATAGCTAATTTTATTGTTCAAGATAACTGTATGGGTGGTGAATTTTTATATAACACACCCATTTTAATTATATTAAGCCTTAAATGATAGGGGCCGACTCACTTGACACAGACACTGAGCTTAACTTCACCTGTTTGTTCTGTTGGAGCCTTTTGGGGATTTGTTCGTTCAAAGTTTGGACAAATAATCTGTTTCTGTGGGATTTATGAAACTTTATGGCTGTGCAAGAAGTCTGAGCTCCAGTTTTTCGGTGAGTTAAATGTTAGTGTTATTGTATTGAAATATTTTTAGCACTAAGTAGCATGTATACTGTGCTCGCTTTAGCTGCTAGTTAGCCTGTTCAGTGTTTACCAACCATTTATGTATTTAATCGTCGGCCAGTAAATAAGAGTCAGGAGTTGTTGGCTTTTCCCCGGACAGATTGCAGCGGACCGCAGTGATGAGAAGATCGGTTATTTTAAGTTTAAGTACGTGTCGACCCGCCGCTATCTCACCTCAAGCGAGCAGCGAGTCCGCTACTTCTTTAGTCTGATAACTAAACATCTGCAGTCAGTCACCGTCACAAACAGAATCTCCTCAAAGCAAAGTTAAACTAGCTCATTCATTATGTATACAGTCTATGGCTAATAACCGCTAGCTACGCTGAGGAGCATATAGCCTAGCTTCATAGCCATAGCTGGCTGATTCATGCGGCCCGCCCATAGAGCTCAGCCATAGGCGCTGGCATTTCCAATATGGCGACCGCCAGAGCCGGCGCAATTCAGGCTTCAAAACGCTTCTTCAGAAACCTATGGGTGATGTCACTGAGACTATGTCCGTTGTTTATACAGTCTATGCATATAACCTTAAAATATAAGGCTGATCAGTCAGAATCAGTCCAGACATAAAGTGTAATAAAATCACACATAATTTCACTCTTTGTCTTCTCTGACTAAATTAAATGGGACTGCTGCATCAGTTGGCGGTATTAGAGGAAATACTTGACGATAGAGAAGCTACATTAGCAGTAATTGAATCCATATATTTGCATTGATGAGCTGGGAGGAGACGCTAATGAGGGGAGATAAATGAAAACACACGAGCAGAAAGGGATTTTTCTCGCCGCTTCACAACTCTGCTGATATCCCACGGTGATGCTGCGGTGATGGGCCACAAATGTTAAGCCAATCAGACGCAGAAGTTGTTATGTGTCTGCTCCGATAAGAAACAAGGGATGAGCTCAGGAAGTAAGAGGGAGAAATGTGCTCTACTCCAGCACGCAGCCATCAATTATCCTGCTTGAAGCCGTCATAACTGTTTCCCTTTACTCTCTTTTGAGTGTCTCTCACAGTGTCAGAAGACTTTACTTTCACCTGCATCAGTGGCTCCATGTCACATTAAGTGTTTCCTACTGTAGTGTCATATATTATTCTTACAGATAAAAGTGTGTTTGGAGGCATGGAACCATATTGAATTAAAATGCTAATTCTAATATAAGATTTCTGAGACTTATTGAAAATAAAAAAGTACTGCTTAGATGCAGAAATTCAATTAAACTACAAACAGTACTTAACGTACCTTTACATGGAAAATGGGCTGCTGTGTGTGCGTCATTGCTTGTTTGCCTTGAAAGCGAGGACCGCGACTAACAAATCATGGATTCTGCTCTTTCATGTCCTGAGAAAACCCACAGGGAGAGAGGGAGTCACACGGCGCAGGAACACACTAAGGGCAAGAAAACAACAACAAACAAACCGTAACGAACCGTGTTTACCTCCGTGACTGAGTCAGGGCCTTCGGCTAGCTACAACAAGTTGCATCATTTTTCCACTGAGGTTATATCAAAGCTGGACCATTAGTCTTGTTGTTTGGACATGACTTTTAAATATAGCATCGAAACCAGGTAAAAGATATTTTAAACAAAGTGAACACAGATTTGAGCTCTGCTCCAGGAGTAAAAGTTGGAACATTTCCCGCAAGTTGTCACGCGTAAAAGACAGATTTGGTTGATTGCCAGTCTCTCCCAAATTTCATTAGTTGTTTGATGTTATAAAAAAGGGGGCGCTGGAAAGCTGGGGCACCTGCCAAGTTACTCCAAAAGGTGTGGTTACCAACTTCAAACTTCCTTAAGCTTGATTGTCTGTTTCAAACAAATCTCGGATCCCATTGGCTATAGTCTGATGACAATATAGCCTCTGGGAACAACGGTGAACATGCTGGGCGTTTAGCCAGCAGTTAGCGATAAACGACTTGCAGTCAAGACTTCCTGTTCCTCCTGCTGCATTGTTAACAGAAAAATAACCCGTTTTTCTTGTGATTGACTTTAATTAACGGATCCTACCTTTGCCGAACTTTTCAACATCATGATGCAGATTAGTAAGAAGTAAAAATGAAGCTTTGCCAGGTCTGTCCTCAAGAGGAGAAGAAAACTTTTAAAATGCTCTTTGGTGAACGGAGGTCGGATAATTTCTGATGCATTCGAGGAAGTCGGGAAATCTGAACGCTGAGCGGCTTTTGTGACACAGCGTCAAGGAATTTATCTCAAGTTGAGTTTATGATCTAGAACGGACTGTTTGCTGTTAGCATGCAGATGTCTGTTTATAGAGATTAATGAAAAGCTACATTGTCAGATAGCCGCTGATGACGGATTACGTTCCGCCTGCTTTTGCTCTCCACACGGGCTGTTTTTCCTGCATATGCTGCAGCCTGCTGATACGTGATTGGTCAACATCACTCGAACTACAAGGGTACTACAAACGGAAACCAGAACACTTGCCTACAGATTCTACATTTCTATGCAGAATCTGTCAATAGAAGTTAGTTTCAAACCAACAAAATAAGTTGTCGTCATTATGACTATGTCCACCAGAGGTCATCACCTATGAAAACAAAGGTCAGAATAAGTAACTAGCACACACGATCTACTCAGCTTAGCTCAGCAAAGAGAATTACATCGGGACAATTCAACTTCATGTGCCAAGCTCCATCAGTAGAAAGGCTTGGATCACCCAGGATCAGTATCTTTCTCCAGCTGGGAAACATTGAAGATGCAGTTTGTAGTCAGCTGCATATTGTCTCGGCGTCATCACAGCAGCCGCATTATCACTGATCAAAGAGAGATGATTTCAAAGAGTCATTCCTCCTCAACCCACGCACACACTCAGCTCTCAGACGTACAACAGCTGTGGTCTCAATACAAACCAACTTAAGAGGAGACAAAATCTTACGTGGGCACAAAGTTAGAGGAGATAGTGAAGAAAGGGAAAAAAGCACTTAAAGAAAGGTGGATAATGTAGGAAGGAGACGATGCTACAGACCAAAGGGCACGAAACTAATCGTAAAACAATCTAGCTCTGTTACTGTCAGTGTCACAATAACAGAGGATCCTAATG
The DNA here is from genome assembly GCF_022749685.1 of Semicossyphus pulcher. Lineage (NCBI taxonomy): Eukaryota > Metazoa > Chordata > Actinopteri > Labriformes > Labridae > Semicossyphus > Semicossyphus pulcher. The sequence continues at coordinate 20,796,811 of NW_027211693.1, forward strand.
GTCTTTACTACTGTATGGTTTAAAACATGCACTTGAAACGTCTTTAGAGTCACTGATATGAAGTAAAGGTTCATGTAAGAGTCAATGTGTAACACTGCCCGGTGCTATTTACAATCTTTAGAGTTTGTTTTCATGTGTGCCATCACACATCTAACCAGTGATGAGTCATCCCCAACAGAATATTACATTTGATCCCAAAGCATTTCGTTTCTCTCAACAAACACTACAAAGTATCTAATGAGCCCCCCTGAGAACATATGCCCGCCCCTCCACCCTGCATCGGATTGATCTTCAGCCTGATCAGCTGAGGGAGGCCTCTCATGTTCGAAGTGTCAGACTGATCATGGCAGTCTGTGGGAGAAGCAGGGGGAGCTCTGCGTTTGGCCCTTTTTTTTTAATGTCACACTGCATCAGCAATTGTTGATGATTCTGGAAGTGAGATTGTATTTTGTGGTTTTCTGCCAGGATCTGAATCACAGTGTCGGCCTGGGTCAGTTTTGCCTTTCAACAAGGCTCCAGAGATTTTTTTATTTTTTTAACACAGCATCAAAGTGAAAGTCCATCAGCAGCTGTTTGGAAAGCAGAGTGCAGTGAATCAGTCAGTGAGCTCGCTTTCCATTTCTCACGTAGCAGTTGGTTACATTTGACACTCATGTTAAAAATGTGCTTGAAGGTTTTTAATAAACCTCCCCGGATTGAAATATAGAGGATCGCTGGGAGGACTTGTACACTCCTCCTCTGCTGCTGCTCTCCTCTCATGCACCAAAAGAGCTGGATAACATTCCCATGCTCAAAATGCCCACTTATCCTGGATGAAGCCTTGTGATCGCAGGCTACTGATGATGGTTCTTTGGAGTTAACAAAATAGATTAACATCCAGGATCAGTTTTGAATCCTTTCAAATCCCGCACTTCACTCCATGACTCCAGGAATGACTGAGCACAGCTTCCTTGTGTTTTTACTGGTGCTCTCTCTCTCTCTATATATATATATATAAATAAACCAGCCGGCTACATAAGTAAAGACCACCCATTGATGTAGCTATGATACAGCAAGAGCTCTATTTGCTTTGTGGAGTGTTTGCACATTGCAGAGGAAGGAGAATGCCTCTAAATGAAGGCAAAATGAGTTTTCTGGTTATTTTTCCCAGGCAATACATATTCAGCATTTTACACAGCCCTCTCTTTAACCTGAGGAACAGAAGTGACTGTTTATTTATTATTGATCAGGGTAAAATACCAGAGATGCTCTTGTTGCCCGTTAAGTCAGAGCGGGAGAGATCTGGCTAAAGGGATTATCGATTTCTTTTTCCATTCTGCCTGCAAAGCTTCTTATAATCAGTCATGCGAATGGGACCTCAATTTGTTTTGAGACATTCATATTTGTAAGCGGGGGCTCTGTGTGTTTGCTCCGTGTCTTATCCCCTCCCCTCTTTCTATTTACCTTCTGTTTAATGTTATGTATTGTGGGGTTTTCCTAATTCCATTAATCTGAACAGAGATGCAGTGTACCAATACAAATATGTGAGAAGGACACATCTTAACACATGCACAAACACAGTCGTCTCTTCTCTTTACCCGTGTGTTTGATATGGTGATCTTTAAGACTATAAGAATATGTTATGCCCCTGCTGACATGAGGGTGACTCAACCTCTCCACTAGACCTGTCTTTGTGTTCTTATCTGTGATTGGTCTAATGGTTGGAGCACGACTGCTCACTCCTCATGAAATCTTCCACCTGCAGCTGCAGCTTTAACATGTTGGCATGAGCATGCAGAATGGAAGAGACAATAAAAGGCAAAAAGAAGTTGATTAATATTCAGCATGATGTTGTCAGTTGTGGTAGTTTGTGTCCATCCATCCAACCATTATCTATACCGCTTATCTTGTTCAGGATGGCGGGGGGCTGGAGCCTATCCCAGCTGTCATTGGGCGAGAGGCGGGGTACACCTGGACTGATCGCCAGTCAATCACAGAGCTGATACATAGAGACAGACAACCTTTCATGCTCATACTCACACCTACGGGCAAGTTAGAGTCACCAATTAACCTAACAAGCATGTCTTTGGACTGTGGGAGGAAGCGGGGGTACCTGGAAGGAAGGAACCCACTCATGCCTGGGGAGAACATGCAAACTACGTCCAAACCGGAATTCGAACCAGGAACCTTCTAGCTGCGAGGCGACAGCTTCAAATGAAAATGTCAACAAATGTTGTATTAACGAGCACCCGAATCTGTTAGCTTTAGGCTAAGATAGCATGAAAAGAACTAAAACACTTAAAAGCTGTGTCCCAATTCATGGGCCGCATCCTTTGAAGGACTTATCTGAAGGCAGATTGCGTCACAGCAGCGCGTCAAAGGCGGTCTCATTTCGAAGGCTCCTTCAGATGCGGCCGGCGGATGTGTCCTCCTTTTCCCAATGTATCCCAAGATTCAGTGTTGTAGCCCGCGTCCTTCGAAGGGTGCGGCCCCTGAATTGAGACACGGCTAAAGTTTCACTGTGATCATTTAACTGGAATAATCTTAGCAATAGGTGTATAATCTCCCCTCTAGCTTTAAAGGCAAACCTGTTCTTTATTTTAATTAGTTCAGTTCTACTGTTGGGAGTAGAGTTCACATTCACTAGATATAATACCTGATTAATCTTCAGTACTCTATGTCACACAACAACCATCACAAATAAGCAGTGTATTAAACGACACAGCGATCATCAGAGCAGCAGTTACAATCAACTTAATAATTGAGCTGACACCAGTTGTTATCAAAAGGCAGAAAGTTTGAAAAGTCCTTCCTCCGTTTCTAAGAAAATAAATGACTGGTATTAGTAAGACACTGGCTGCGTTTTATAGATAATGATTGACAAACTTTAGTCAATTAAAATGGACCCAATGGAGGCCAACATGACGAGGGAATAAGCAGCAGCCTGGTTAGGGTTGTCTTGAGCAGAAAACTTGATAAGCTGCTCCAACTTTGTAAGAGAACATTATTTTTACTGTCTCAGTTATAGGTACTAACTTTAAATGTCCCTGATGACTTTCTGACTAAAATGGATCCATAAACTCCGTCATCACTCATCTCTCTGAGTTCTGAGGTGATTAACTAAGCTAAAGTTAATGGGAACATATTAGCTGACTCATAACAACTCCCTAACAACTTAACAAACTGGACTGATTGGTTTTTTTTGCACTGCATACATTAAGTGAGATTAGTTTTGTCCTTTTTTATACATTGAATTAGAGCGGAGTCAACTGATCATTTAACTGAGAGGCAGAAAACTTAATGAGCAACATTTTATATGCTCATTTTTATTAGGTAAAAATGTGTGGCTAACAGCCTCTTAAATGTGAGGAGCTGTTGGTTTTCATAGCATTCTGCTTTTGGAGTATTAATGGAGAAACTGTTTCATTATGTATTTATGAAGAAAATTATCATAAAATAATCAGTTGTAGCCCTGTATTGAAGCAACTGAAATAAGTACATAACAGATCTATATGGCAAAAATCTATGATGCAATATGAATATCATAAACAGGTTGGCAAGTTTGCAATTCTTTTTATTCACAGTTATTTGCTCGCAGTTATTTTCCATAAACAAGCTTCCTGTTTCAGATAATCATAAGTTATAAGTGGATATAAGCTTATGACTATGACTGTTGGTGTTGATTCTAATGGGAAGACAAACAAAATAGCAAAGTGAATTATGACAAAATTCACTCATAATTTTCACATTTGTTTTTTTTACAAATTTGAGCAAAGAATTCTTCGTTTCCTCTCTGGATGACAGACGTTCTGTCCAGATTGAAGCGAGTTGTAAGCAAACACAAACACAAACACACATGAACACAAACACACATGAACACACACACACACACACACACACACACACACACAAGAAAAGACTGAACGAGAGGAGTAGACATGAAATGTGTCGCTCCGAGGGTTAATGAATAAAGAAAGAACAAGAATCACATGATGGAAAGTGTCCCATGTCCCGTGGCGCTCTGATAAGTGTGGCTGTGTTCTCTGGTCAGAGACAGAAGATCACCAGTGACATTCAGGCTGCAGGCCAAACAGCTAATAGGCTTCACCCTGCTTATCAGTGTACTGCACTGTCTGTCAGCTGGAGGACACACACAAGGGTGCGCACACAGACACTCAAAAGAAATGAGGGAAAGAACTGACTTTCTAATTTCATACTGAGGGCAGAGCTGGTGTGCTTTTATAGTCACAGTGTAGATTATTTTTAAAACAGTTGTTTGTTGAAGGTCAATCATCCTCAGACTGTTCTGTCGGCTCACAGGTAAAAGGTTCCTGGTTCATTTTAGACGTAGGGCGCCTTTCTGTGTGGAGTGTGCATTTTCTCCCCGTGCATGCATGGGTTCCCTCCGGTTACTCCGGCTTTCTCCCACAGTCCAAAGACATGCTCGTTAGGTTGTCGGCCCTGTGACTGACTGGCAATCAGTCCAGGGTGTACCCCGCCTCTCGCCCAATGACAGCTGGGATAGGCTCCAGCCCCCTGCGAACCTGAACAGGATGAGTGGCATAGATGATGGATGGATAAACCAGATACTGTTAGCCTTAAACCAGCTAAAATAGTTGCTACAATTTAAACAAGTTTTCCATTATAGAGCACAAAATATGCCATTGTATTAAAATGCAGCATCACACAGAGAGCCTGCACAGGCTTCATGCTTGTTTTTTACATATATATTTCTGCTGAACTTTTCACTTCTCAGCGAACCTTAGTAGGAGCATTAACTTTAACACTCTGACTTGTACAGATGCAAGCGCGCACACACAGAGCTGGGTGATACTGTTCTTGACTGAGCACAAATACGGCTCCAACACGCTGCTCCACAGTCATTAAAACAAATTCCATTATGCTTCCTGTCACAGTTTCAATAAGTAAAAGTCAGTGAAGGAGAATGCAAAAGAGAGAGAGGAAATAACAGAAGAAATAGGTGATAACACAAGAAAGAAAGAAAAAGGAGGACAGTCTTAAAGAAACCATGGCGGTGGAACAAAACGGGGTAAAAGAAAGGGCAGGGGGAGGGGAGGACGCACAGGAGGGAAACAAAAGAGTCCTATGACGCAGTGGGAAGATTCATGAGCACCAACGACAGATATTAAGTCTCATTCTGTCTTTGTTCAGAGAGAAAGCTTCCAACATTGTATCACCTATTTCTTCTCATTGCTCTCCTCTGTACTTGCATATGGGATTCGTACAGCTGCTGCTACTCCCACAATGAACCATGCATCATTATTGACATGACCTTACTCCATCTGATACTACTATATTATTTCTCTTTAAATTCACAAAGTGTGGCCAAGAGAACATAAAAATCACACACCAGTAGTAAGCCGACTTTGAAGTTCACGAGAACAGCATAAGACTCCGTCGGAGAGCAGATACAAACTGGAGATTATTTGCAGCCAGTCTTTTATTGGCATTAACGTTGCATGAAGTGATGAGTGAATGACTTTTAACTGAAGTCTCAATTGTCTTCTTTTGTTGTGGTATAGTCATAATTTACACAATGCACCATAAGGACAAACATGTCTCCTCTTTACAGTATATTTTGTTCTATCTCCATCTTATTTACTGTATGTCAGTTTGTTGGCACTCTTGAAACAGAGGTGGGTACAGAGACAGAGGTTTTCATACTGAATAAATTGAGATTTCAATGTCAAGATTTGATGTCTTTCAGAAACTGAACTAACAAGCTACTCCTCTTTCTTCTCCTTTTGTAGTCTCTCTCCCTTAAACACGCCCCAAGCAACAGAGGAAACCTGAAACTCAAACAGGGTTTTAAATTATCTTTAAGACTTTCATGGAATAAAAAAAAGAAGCTTATCAAGGTTCAAAGTAATCTTTTTATGATAAGCTTTCCAGCTTCTTATCCACACCTGTGTATCTAATATAATGTGAGATTTACAGTCACAGTGCTAGCAGGATGTAACTCTGCACGTCTGCCTCTCTTAGAGAGTGGAAGTTATTTCTGGAAGCTGGAAAACGCAATCAAACCTTCAGTAGTAACCTGCACAGATGGAATAATAAGCCTGATGCAGAGTGATCATGATAGTTAAAAGGTTACTGTGAAAGAATAATGATGGATTTTGTGCACTGTGCCTGCCTTCCTGCAGTACATCACCGTGTGGCAAAGGTTTGATGAGATGCTTCAGCTTCTGTAAGTCCATTAACACCGAAGTGCCAAAAGCTCTGTCTGATTTTTACAGCACCATTATAACCTCTGTAAACATTACAGAAGCTTTAACAAGGGTCCTAACTGTCTTTTAGTATGCTGCACTGCCTGGTGACAGAACTAGTGAAAATAATAGAGGTGATATTAAACTCCACAGCGTCTAAGAGGAGACACTTATATAGGGCAAGTCAGCTGAACTTCAGTGTTAACTTTAGGTGAAGAGGTTCAGCCTGCTAACACACTGATGTGTGACTCCAGAGTGAAAACTGGAAAGAAAAATCAGTAAACATGAAGGACTGACAACCAGTTGGGTCTGGAGAAATACCTTGTGTGTGATGCTTGCAGGTATGTTTTCTGCTCAAGTGCGCGAAGGGGAAAACATCACATCAATACGCTTGCATTAGCATGGTGAGCATTTTGTTGATGTAATTAAGCCACAGTAGAGCCTCACAAAGCCGCTAGTCCTGTTCTTAAAGGTGTATTAGAAGGGGGAACCTAATAAAAAAAAAATCAATACAAAAGTAACCAATAGTCCACCTTAGTCCATCTTGGGTATTTGTAGGTACCATGTAGAAAGCAGTCAACAATTTTGGTATGTTAGACTCAGAAAGCTGTAGCTCCTTCAGAGTAAAAGCTTAAAAGCTTTAATTGTGAAACAGGGAATTATGAAGCTGTTAAAGTGATAATCTCAAAGATCTCAGTTTCGTTCTCTTTGGCGGCACCTTTGGTGTTAAACAGTAAATACGGGAGCACACTTCCCAGATATATGGTCAGTGTCGCATGTGTGACGTCCACGGTTGGCTCCGGTTGTAACTCTTGATTTTCCTCGCTGACGGTCGCTTTCCTTTTCAGACTGTTTGCCTTCATCTGAGCGTCGAGTTTGTTTCTTTTTCTTTGGATTTTCACTTATTTTTGAAGTTGTATCTGTAGTCATCGATCTTTTCTTTGTTTGTTCAGCCATAGTAGATTACTGTTTACTCGCAACACTTGCAGAGACCGGAAAAGCAGCCGCTTAGCTCCGCCTACCCTCTCTGGCAGACCAACCACTACTGGGTGATGGAAAACGCGTCACTAACTGGGCGCCACAAAGTTGCCACAGACACCCTCATGTGTTACCTCATTCGGCGATAGATAGTGACTTAACAGACATTTATTTAAATGGAAATCTTCAAGATTATTACCTTAAATCAACCATAAAACAAAAAGAGGCTGACAAAAATGTCCCAACTTCACTTAAACCTGCAGTAAGAACTGGAATGATGGATTTCAGCTGAACCCATAACAGGAAGTGAAACATATCCCAATCAGGCCAGCTGACAGCTCTGATGGAAACAAACACCAACGCAGGCGCTCTGAAATTACAGGTCACACAACAAGGTGACACGTTAGATGCTGATTGGCCTTGAGGGACCTGAATCCTTCCATGGATGGATGACATTTTGACTGGTGTAATTTTGTAGTTTGCCCTTGAAGAGGAAAGGAGGGGGGTAGAGTCTCATAATTAGTGCAGTAAAACTGTATCTATAAATCAAAATGACACTTTGATTTTAATTACAGGCTCATTTGTGTCCCTAGAGGGCAGGGTCGGGATGATAGAACCAGAACTCAAATCAAAAGCTCTGATTTCTCTGTTAAACTCTCACTTATAAAGAGATTCACAAGACAGGTACAGATAGGAGAAGACTGGCCACTCTACTGTGTGTGTGTGTGTTTGTACTGCAATCACAGCAGCCTTTATAGTGTTGATTCAAGTAACTCCTCTGCCACAAACAAAAAGCACTGCGTGCTGCATACAGGCATTTGCGTGTGCACGTGCTCACACACAGAACAGCAGCATTGAATATCTGATCTCCTGTTTGTTGCTTCCCACACCAAAAGGAGCCAGAGCAATTTACCTGTGATACAAACACAGCTGCAGAGTCAGCAGCCCACACGTACACACACGCACATTGTTTACAGCCACATTGTTCCCCGGCATACTTACAGAGGTAAAGGGTACAAAGCAGAAGAGATAGTGAGCTGAGATATCTTGTTATGTTTTGCCACTGAGGAGGACAGGGAAGGAAACAAACACACACAGTAACAAATCGTACAAATAAGACCTCAATTGGAGATGAAAATGAATTACATATCGTTTTCACTACAAATCATTTTTGTTTACTTTCTCTTATTTGTTCTCAAATCTCTCTGATTGTCAACTCCTCCATTTCTTTTATTTTTACACATTAAAACTATGCAGAGAACAAAGAGGATGCAAAGTAGTCAGAGAAACGTCTGGAGGTTTCTCCAGTCAGAGCGGCAAAACAACAGTGAGCTGTCCATGGTGCTGAAATGTACAGAAAGGGAAACTCCAATGAAGAACATTTTCAGATGCTGATTTCGCCTCCATGATATCAAAACATTTAGTTTTATATTTAAGAAGATTTAAAGGTACTTTAAAGACTTTATTCAGTGAAGTTACACAATGTCTTTGCAGTTTAAATCCTACTTTAATCCTTTCTCTAACTAGGCTGCCACAGCAAGTATTATAACTTCAGAAAACTAAGAACTGAGGCCTACAATGATTCGATTTGGCACATCTTTCTGTCAAGTTTATCTTTCTGTTGAAAACATGTTTTTCCCTCCCCTTAACCTTTCTGTCACTTTCACTTTTTCTTCTTCTACTTCTATTTATGTCTCACTACAGACACTCAGCAGCAGCACAAAACAACACAGCAATCCTCTGAATTATTGAAGCAGACACGGCGCCTCTCTCTTTCTCTCTCTCTCTTTCAGACTCACACACAGTGTCTGTCTTTCTCTTTTCAGTCTTTCACCTTTACCTCCTGCCTAACTCGGTCTCCGTCTCTCCCTCTCTCTCTCTCTCTGAACTGAACAGACCTGTGTCTGATTGAATTGGTCATTATCTGCTTTTATCCCAAGAGGGCAGGCAGCAAAGTTTGCTGTGTACATGTCAGTATGTGGGTGTGTGTGTGTGTGTGTGTGTGTGTGTGTGTGTGTGTGTGTGATTTTAAAAAGAAATGATTAGTAACAGAGGGAAGGAAAGAGGACTGGAGACTGAAAAGGGAGTTTGAAGGTTAAAATAGACAAACTACAACAGATCGTTAATGTATGTACAACAAACATCAACGATAACCTTTGTGAGGCAGATGTCAGTTTGCAACCTAATGTATTAGGTGGTTAATGGAACAAAACAAAGCATGTTCAAACAGTTCCGATTCAATAATTTATCAAACTTTAAATGACTCATTTTTAAATTCATATATTTGCTTGCACACTTTCACTATGATCAATTCACTCGAGTCCATCTAAACAATGCCCTTGAATTGTCAGATCACTGAAATCTAGATGAGGGAAGCTCCGAGTGGCTAAAAATGTTGATACATGTTTTATCTATGTCGCCTTCAGTTTTGAATCCCTGAGCTTTGCCTCTCAGGCAACATACACACTGTCATGTTATCTTACAAAGACTAAGACTGAAAAATATAAATATACCCTACAGAGAAGCAAGAGCAAGGAGTAGCTCACATTTTTATTACATTATCTTTATTAGCTCAGTTAAAGACCCCCTCCAGTGAAATCCAGTGTGTAACCTTGTAAACATCTCCATGTGGTGTTTTTCACGTGCTGCAAGACATATCAGGGACAACATAAGCAGTCATCACCATGGCTGGGCCTGTCTGCTTTTAAACTGCAGTGTACCAAGGACAGGCTGAACAACACGTTTTCAGATTGGCAGGTTTGAGTCGTCACAAACCTAAGGAGCCAATCCCGTTAGTGGATGGGGTGACGCTATGCATATCATTATGTGTAACCTATGGTAACCACTTCAGCGATGCGCGAGCCAGCTGTAACTGTCATCGTAATTTTTGCTAACTCACTACTGAGTACTAAAGTTAACGTTACTACTACTAATAACTACATTTCAAGCTAGCTAAGTTTCAACAAGTTGCCTCTAAACGACGGCAGAGACAGGTTGGAAATTTGCATAGTGGGCGGGGCCTATGTAGATTCAGGAATTTTTAATGAGGGAGAAGGAAGAGATGCCTTGACAGGATTTTTACAAAGTAATTAAACGTATTTTGCGGAGAAAACATATCAGACACAATTTATTATTTCAAGCAGAGCATTTTATATGTCTTAAAACATGACTGGAGCTGGTCTTTAAAGTAAAGGTGATTATATAAATCGGTAATTTACTATTCTATTAATTTTAGTATTGGAATGAAATAAAAACCATTTAAATCATATATTGAAATCTACTAGACAATAAAAACTAATTCAAAAATACTTGATTTACTTGCTGACACTCCCGTATAGAGAGGCCAAGAGGGAAAAGGTTTTATGGAAGAATCCAAATCTATCTAAGCAGATAGCAGCACGAGATAACAATGTCACACCTTATTTTTGATCAAATCAATCAACACACCAGCGCTGCTCTGAAGGAGATTTCTTCAGATTTAAAATTGGACATGTTCAGTACTTTGAATAGATGTTGGATTACATTACTAAGCTCATCTAAATACGCATTAACATCAGTCCAGTCAAAATGGCAGCAGTGATCCCATTAGATACAGTCACAGATGGTATTACTGGCCGTCTGTCACTACTTGCACAATGCAGATTTTTCTATTATAACACACAGCAGTAACCACGAGGATGAAATACAGCATGGAGAATCGAGTCAGGAGAGCTGGAAGCCGAATATGAACAGTGCTGCAGTACAGCACGCGGGGTAATGATGATAAATGATTCAGGGAATCAGACTGTATGAGCTTTTTCTCGTTTGTGTTTAATTTTCCTCACTGTAAAGGACAGACAGGGACAGAGGATGTGATGAGATGGCGTGATGAAAAAGTTAATCGCACTTTTTTTGTGGGGTAATTTACCTTCCATAGCGATGATTTGGTAACAGTAGCACTGGACACGATGGTCTTTCTGGGAAGCTGCTCTTAAATTCTAGCATGCAAAGCTAAAAGCTACTTAAGTTTTAAGCACCAACCAATACAAGTACATAATGTACAATGAAGCTACTGGCGTCCGTATCAAAAATAGCACTCTTGAACACAGCCACATGTAAGTATGAGAGGCCTGGCATGACAAGAACATGATAGAGGCATCTTGTAAGACTAATGTGTGCTACTATGACCCTGCTGGTTGTGTGTTTGAAAAAGTCTAATTTAAAGCTGATAGAAAAGTGCACACAAAGACACAACTATTTAAAGCACCCTCTTCTTTAGTGTCTCTCTCTCAGCACATACAGGCAAGCGTGCACATAAGACATACAAGAGAAAACAGAAGGAATAGGTGAGCCAGGCTGCTGTGTGACTATATATATACTGTATATGCAACACTTCATCAGCAATTAATGGAGCGTGAAAAGAGAGGATGAAGAGCCGGGTGATTCAGCACTAACGATAGTAGGAAGGAAGAGAGAGATGAGAGGGGAGAAGAGGAAGTGAGGTGGTACAGATAATGACAGAAGAGAACAGAAGAAGGGAAGAAGAAATATTACATTAACCTTTGACTTATTAAACTGCACTACTGACTAAAAATACTGATTTAATGAGCGGTGGTGAACATGGCTGCACTCATGGGTGGGAGGAGCCGGATGTGCTTCATGAGTCACCTTCAGCATGCAGATGACGCAGACAACATTAATAGCTAACAGAAGTAAAACAAGCCCCATCGATTCCAAAAAGCAAGTTATAATGATTTTATTCTTCCCCTATGGGCCCTCCTACATTATCAGAGCCGGTCCCTTAAACACTTACAGATTAGCGATGCTTCCTCTTCTCTTCACACCCTCTCTCACCCTCACTGCGATGCCGATGGGAATTAGATTATCTCTGCCGCAGACGCTTTTCCCTTGTTGTTCAGCATCAACCGATCTAATTGATCTTGCATGTATTAACGCCTGACAGCAAAAATGTTAATTCACTTATATGCGCGGGTTAGTTGGCACAATAATTGAAAGCCATACGCTGCTAATAGAAACAGACACACGCGCGAGGTGAGTTAGTGTACATTCAAATGCATATCTCTGATGTGCATCTTCTTAAGGTGGTAATTAATAAACTCCTTTAGATGTGTCATAGCTGGTTACTCTCAGTGCAACCCTAGGCACCTCTGATGCACAGCTCCAATATAAAAATAAAACATGCTGTTAAGTCCTTAAGCTTTTAAGTGTGAATCCACTTGAGGGAAAGGTTATCTTCAAGATGTGTCAAAATCTGCTTTTGGATATAAACACTGAAAACGCAAGCCTGGGTGTAAAAATATGCTAAATCCACACGGTGCTGCGCACACACACAAACACACACACGCACACACAAGAGGAAGACGTTATAGCAAATGGCAGCCCCTGAGAGACTGTCAGAGCTTGGCAAAGAAACGAGCGCTGATAAAAGATGACAATATCTAATCCTCGTCAGGGGACTCAGCTGAGACAGGCTCTCTGTCTCTTTCATACATACAGAGAGCAGACTAGAGCTTTGTGGGTGCCACACAAGCAGGCAACTTGGCGTGCGAGAACATTATTACATGCAGATAGAGATGTAGATGTGGAAATATTCCTCACACGTAAGGCATCTGCTTTCCTTGACAGTAAACAGTGGAAGTCCTTGTCGGCGCCGCAGAGAAAGACGAGGAGGGGGGATAGGAATGAAGTCTTTGATGAGAAACAAACAATGAGCTCATAGACGGAGGACATTTTCCACCTCTTTACTATCAAAGGAAAGATGTTTGATGGGCAACAGAAGGCTTCCTGCCATTGTTTCTACAGACATTCCGACAAGAGACACTGAAGAGTGTCAATGCTAATTAAGCTAAAGCTCAGCAGGGATTGGACATATTTTCTGGTAAAATTCTTCTTCAAAATGTCCACCACATTGTCCTTCCTCTATCCATATATGTGTCTATGCAAAACCAAGTTGTAGAGGCAGCAGCTCAGATGTCCTAGCGTTCATTGGAATTCATGAGGCATTTCCAGGCTAGATGGGGAATAAAATCTCTCCAGCATGTTAAGGGTCAACCAAGAGGTCTTCTTCCAGTTCGATATGCCCTAATAAGTCCTCTTCAACTGGTTTCTAACTATTTTTTTTAAACAGCATTACTTTTACTTTGACCTCCTTCTGGATGTCTGAACTTCTCAACCTGTCTCTGTGGATGAGCTCAGAAAACCTGCAGAGGAAACTCTTCAGCTGCTTGTATCTGAGATTTTTCTTCCTTGGTCATAGCCTTAAAGGTTTGAACGGATTTTAACAGGTAACTCCTCAGCTCCGCCTACGCCAGGACTCTCTGGTATAATGGTTGCAAAGCTGTGGACACGAGAGCAATCTTAGTTCTGCAAATTCAGGACAATCATCGGCTGCATTCGATAAAAAATAACATTACTGTAGCAGCAAAGTAGAAGAGTTGTTTATCTTGTTTGAATATTGGCGACATGTCAACACGGAGGATTTGGCACCAGGAAATAAGTGTTTTTTTCACTTCCAAGTTTATCCAGAGGGAACTCGCAGACGTCAATACACGGCTGCTTCCCTGCTGCGTTATTCTGACACATCTTTCCTCAGCGCACGTCATCGCCTGTCTTCTCTAAAGGTAGCCAGAAATGTCTAGATGGCATGTGGGATTGGCCTCTCCTCTCCTCTTGTCCTTGGAGTGCAACTCCTCAAAAACACCGTTCATACTGAATTCGTCTCCAGCTGCTTTCAACAGAGAAAGCTTGCAGATGTGCTATTATGGTAGAATTCTAGGTCACGGTATAAAGAAAACCATTAGTGCCAGTGGAGTTGAACTTCACAAGTAAGAAGCTTTAATGGTAATAACAGCTGCTGTGAGGGTAAAAGTGCTCTTATTGATTATGTGGAACATGATTGAAGCAGTTTTATTCCCCGATTGTGGACTGAAGGTTTCCCAAAGCTTCCAAATGTACTGCAATGCAATGAACCGGGGACGCAACTGTGGATTTTTCTAGTTTGCAATCAGTCTGTTGATTATGTTTTCATTCATTATTTGTTTAGTTTATGAAACATCCCGGTCAAAATTGACATCTTAATTGCTTAAGTACTCAAATCGGCACTCAGAGAGCAGCAACATTAAACGGCTGGCAGCAGAGGATATTAGGGCCTTTTTGTTTCATAATTGACTCAAACCATTAACTGATAATCAAAATTGTTGCATTTCAAATTTCAGCTGGTAAACTAATTAATGGACTAAACATTTCAGCTGCATCATATCATGTTGCTAAATGAGGCAAAAATTAAAGGTTATTTAAAAAGACACTGCTGATGGATTAGTGCTTTTTAATGGGATGCTAAATAGTATATGTAATTCCAGGCCACACTGCTCTGCTGTTCAGTCTTAAGACTGCTGAACACTAACACAATGTATTGGTGCCATAGAATTCTCTTAAAGGGATAGTTTGGTTTGTTTGAAGTGGGGTTGCATGATGTACTTAGTAAGAGTATTACCTACAGTGGATAACAGTCAGCACGGCCCCTGTTAGGAGAAGCAGGCCGGAGTTCCTACACAGAAGCTAAGCATAGCTGCAGACGCAGGAGTACCACGTACTTCAGCTTAAAAGAGTCCGACACATAAACAAACATTTCAGTTTAAGTGTACGCTGTAGTTTTTTGTCACTTCACATTGACATCAGACGGCCCTTTCCCTCGGCACTATGTCTCACTCTGCACGGCCCTGTATATCTATGCATGCAGCGCACGGTATAACAACAGCTGGGTCAGCGCCTTGTAGAAGAGACAACAAACAAAAGAAAATGCAACATTATGGAAACGACGAATGCCGTTCACAGTTGGACTAGTGGATATTGTTTTTCTAAGCATGCCGTGAAGTGTATTATGTCGCATGTCAGCTGTTTGGGTCAGAAAGTGCTGCAGCTAGCACAGACTCAAATCAAACTTCACTCTTCTGAAGATATCACTGTTGGTGCGTGCTTGTTTTTTTTCCAGGCTGGCAGTGTCCTGGTTAGTAGCTGTCACAGACTTAGAGATGTACAAATGTTCATTTATAGCAGCAGTATAAAGTTATTATCAACAAGATTTTCAATTTAATAAGTGTCTGTCATGTGTACTCTTATGTACAGCCAAATGGGGTAATTCAGTGGCGATTAAACTATAGGCCCACAATGAAAGCCCTTACAACAAAGTATTACAAACTTGAAATTAGTTTGAGGATCCTCCAGTGAAAATCAAGTGTTTAAACATCTCCATGTGGTGTTTTTCATGTGCTGCAAGATATAAGGGACTGTCAGGGTTTTGATTTAAACAAAAAGGTTGAGGACCCAGATGCAGACTTAGATAATGGATTTAATAAACAAAAGGCAAAAATGCAAAAACAAAATCTAAAATCCAACAAAAGACAAAAAGGAAAATCAAAAGACACAGCAAAAAAACTTACAAACAAAACCAGGAACAGGGTAATCCAAGGAACACTAGGAAATCAGGGGAGGCATGAAGATAATCCAGAGTAAGGGACATAGACAAAACTCCAGAGAAGGACGACACAGGATAGACGACATAGACGCACGATGGATGACAATGAACAGGCAACAAGACAGGGGAGCACAAAGACTAAATAAACTTAGGAGGTGAGGCTAATCAGACACAGGTGAGACAATCAAGGGGCAGGTGAAAACAATCAGGGCAGGGCACATAATCAAACAGGCGGGAAAACACACAAAGGCAGGAAGTGGACCAACACAAGAGACAAGGTGACAAAGTAAAACAGGAAATGATCTAACCAAAGAGACACAAGTGAAATACTAAACTAAACAAGACTAAACACTGACAAGAACACAGAATAAACTAAATACAAAACCAAACGATGAAAACTCATGACAAGGGACAAAGTGACAAGGTAAATCAAGAAATAATAACTGAACATCGAAATACAAGACAAAAACAGAACTAAACTAGATTGGCTCATGACAGGGACAACATAAGCAGTCATCTCCATGGCTGGGCCTGTCTGCTTTTAAACTGCAGTGTACCCAGGACAGGCTGAACAACACGTTTTCAGATTGGCAAGTTTGAGACATCACAAACCTAAGGAGCCAATCCCGTTAATGGACGGGTTGACGTTATGCATATCATTATGAGCAACCTATGGCAACCACTTCGGCAATGCGCGAGCCAGCTTAAACTGTCATCGTAATTTTTGCAAACTCACTACTGACGACTAACATTATCATTACAACAACTAATTACTACATTTCAAGCTAGCTAAGTTTCAACAAGTTGCCACTAAACGATGACAGAGACGTGTTGGGTTTTCGAGACGGAGGGGGTGGTTGGACATTTGCATAGTGGGCGGGGACTGTGAGGATATAATGTACTTTTTGGCTGACCGCTGGGGTCGGTGCAACACATGGGTCTGTATGTGACTGACTGACTGACTGAGTGAGTGAGGGACGGTACTTTCAGAGCAGTAGAGACAGAGAGAGTCACGGATCATGGTGCACTTTGGACCTCCACTGATGCGGCTCTCTGCCTATACGGCTCTTGATACTTTGTTCGGGGAGTAGGCGGGGTCTGCTCCTCCGCTGCTCGTCTGCTGTCCTTACCTATGTCCGCAGCGCGCACCTGCTTTCAAACACGTTGTCATCGGCCTCAGAAGGACAGTCCTTGTAACACATTGCCCACAAAAGCACACATTGACCTGATGCGGACAGCCACATACTAGGTTTTGACCTGGCCTTGTTAAGTATCAGTTCTGTCACACAGAAACTCATTGTTGGACTTTTCTCTTGTCTTTCCTTTTTCTAATAATTCGATCTCTTTGGGCCTTAAACAGATATTTAAACAAAACTATGAAATAAGTTTGTCTGTAACAAGTAACTGAACTCATAGACAATGTTTTTTAATTACCAATAGCTAACAATGAATGAAGTAAAAGTAAAAATAATAAACTGTAAACCTGTAAGGTGTAAATTAAAACTCATCAGTGCCTGATTTATCCACACAAAGTATTCAATATCACTGCAATGCAACTTTAATCACACAACTGACGGACAGACTTGATTTGCATTTTTATTTGCACTAATTTATTATAATTTTAAATAATGTGTGTGTGTGTGTTTGTGTAGTATGTGTATATTTGTGAGGACCAGTTTAACTTCCACACCTGAAAAGTGAAGACTACTGGCTTCTCTTTCCAGGTGTAAAATCAAGTCTTAACCCTCAAACAGCCCTCTTCAAAGAGCCATTTAGGGGTTAAGACTGGCTGATCCTCACAGGTATACATGAGGCTGTGTGTGTGTGTGTGTGTGTGTGTGTGTGTGTGTGTGTGTGTGTGTGTGTGTGTGTTTGTGTGTGTGCGTGCGCTGAGCGTGGAGGGATCAGCAGCAGAAGAGTCTCCTGTACCACTTCTTCTTCTTCTTCTGCTTTTTCTCCATCTGGCTCTGGAGATCTTCAAGCTGAGCCCTCATGTAGCTCAGCGCCTCCTCCCTCTCCTTCTCCTTCTCCTGCAGAGTCTGTTGGAGTTCTTCTGCAGCCTGCAGGAGGGACGTCTCCTCCCACTGGATGCGGTGAGTCTCCAGCTTCTGCCCGGACATCTTCAGAGCAGCCGTGGCTTGACTGTGCTCACGTCTCTGCTCTTCCAGCTGAGCGAGGCAGGAGGCTTTGGAGACCTCCATCTCCTCCAGCAGGAAGCTTCTCTCCTGCTGAAGGTGGAGGCGCTCAATCGCAAGGAGATCTTCTGCCTTTGTCAGGGCTGATTTGATCCTCTTGGTCTCCATTGCGTACTCCTCTAGCTCGGTACGATGACAACACTGGTACAGCTCAAAAGCTTCTTGAGCTTCCTCCTCCTGCTTTATGAGAGCTTCGTCCATCTCACACAGTACCTTCTGGAGATTATCTGCTCGATCCCTCTCAACTATGAGATCGGCCTCCAACTGCTCTACTTTGGACCGAGCCTCAGTCTCTGCTGCCTCTTTCTCAAGCAGCTCCACCTGCAGGCAATGAGCCACCATCTCTGTGTCATGTTTTTCCACTGTATGCAGCTGCTTCATGGCCTCCAGCTCATTGTGAAGGGCTTGGTTTGCTGCAACAATCCTCTCCAGTTGGACATGGAGGTCATTGGTGGAGGAAATCTGCAGTTCCAGATCAGCCTGAGCTCTCTTCAGCTTCCTGTCCATGCCCTGGGAATCTTTCTCGCGGATGTCCTCTTTGTGCTCTTGGAGTCGATAGAGAACATTCGCGAGGGACTCCTCACGTATCTCCAATAGGACCCTTCCTTCTGTTCTGCTCTCAGTGAGCCGGGCCTCGCTGTCCTCCAACATGCCCCTTATTTGTGCCTCCATGGAGCTGAGGTAAAAGTTATAAGGCGGATCAACTTCCATGGAGTTATGCTCAATGTTGTTTCTTCTCCGTTGTCTTCTTTGTTTTCTCGTGGTTTGTGTAGCTTCCATTGTCAGAGTGCAGTTTGTGTCTGAACCTGGGACTGGAAATGAAGAAATCTACTATACTGGTGTCTAGTATTTATAAACTCTGAACAGTCCAATAGAATCCACATCAAAGGCAACTTTGATCTAAACGGTTTCAATTCTATTCTGTTACATTCTAAACTGTTGCTATTGGATACCAATCATGTACAAACATGTATGTTCTAAGATGAATGACGAATATAAATACAATGTGTATTCAAGTCATTCAATTTAAATCATTATTAATATGGCGACTACATTACAAAGAAAGTATTACTTTAGCACAATCATAGTCAGGGGCCCTTAATCCCTGTCTGGAGCTGTTTTGATCATATCACATGATCTTCCTCAACAGATGTAGTTTTAACTAGAGGTCGACCGATTGATCGTTTTGGCCGATTAATCGGCCCCGATAGGACTTAATAAAAACTATAATCATCGGCGGATCTGGGCTCCGATAGTGGCCGATGGCTGTGCAGCCTCAGGCGGGGACGTACATCGCGTGCATTCGCCTTTTTAATGGAGTCTCCATACGTGACATACAGGTAATGCAGGTACCTGGGATAATTAATTAAAGTTAACTTTATACCACAGCTGTATTCCCAAAGTATGATCATGATAAGGTTGTTGTTTATAGTATTGCATTATTAATGAATTAGACTATCGATAACTTTCACTGCTTTTCTGCCGAGCTCATGCTGCTCCGTTTAGCTAGCAAGCTCGCTACAATTTGGCTAGCAGTGAGTGCAAGCCTAGCACAACTAATGGGATCATATCTGATCATTTGAGGGGCCCTTTTGCTGAAAATATAAGTTTGCGTGTGCAACTCCCGAGGATACTTTTAACAACTGTTGAAATGACCAAACCATGAAATGTCACTCGTACGTGGAGACGTTGAAGTTGTACATGATTCATATTATATCTGACTCGTTTCAGTTTATTTCTCCCCTCAAAAGTTATCTCAGGAATATAACGTAACAATATCAGCTCTCCACGATATAAGACAGGCAGAGAGGAAAATAGATCATTTAACTGTTACTTAAATTACTTACCAATTTGGCGTTCTCTCTTCTAAATAATCCAACCACGTAACGTCAACTGTCCATTCATGACATGAATTCACACTTTTTATGATCCTCCTCACTCCGGTAATGTGCACAAACACTAATAGTTTGTAAGAGTGGTATTTAAAAATGTAACGGGACGCGCAGCATCTGGCCTGATATATGCCACGGAAGAGCGCATCGCCATGTAAACAAATCCAACATATTTCCAACGATGTAATCCAGCAGATCACACTTCAGGATACTCTCCGTACTTATTATCGTCACGGCGTCAACACAAACTGTTGTGAACAACGTGTGGGTAAAGTTAAAGGAAAAGAGCTAGAGACTGGCGCAGGGGCGATACATTCGCTTTTTATATACGATTCTTATGGTTTTTTTCTCCCAAATATATACCAGAAAGCTTCCGTGATGATAATAACCATTCATTTGTAACTTTAGTAAATCTTTACTTTATCAGAAAGGTTTTATTAAACCAGCAACTTTAAGAAAACAACTGCAATAATAAAGTGCAACTTAAATCATTCATGTAGATTGAAATACATATTAAATATATACACAACCAAATAATAAAGTTATATATATATATATACATTATCTATTTGATAGCCTATTTAGTTAATAGCTATATTGAATTGATTTACATGTTTCTTGTTTCTTACATTAGATGGCAGCTGGAGGAAACACAGTCCCTGTATGGGACTATTATGCTGAGGAAAGGCACAATGTGGGCACAACAAATTGAGTTAAATGTTCATTTGCAGATTATATTTTCTTTAATACTTATTTTATTTATTTAGGTATTCATTACTCTTTGAGATTCATGTTCTGTTCCAGATTTATGTTTTTATTTTGTTATTTATTTGACATAGACTTCAGTTCAACAGTTATGTGTAAGGATAAGTAATAAAGATAAAGATTGTTCATTTAAATTAGTTTCATTTTTTTTCGTGGGGTAGGGAGACATCGTCCGATTAATCGGCTATCAGCTTTTTCCTCATACAAACTATCGTTATTATATCGGCCCTTAAAAAAAACACTATCGGTCGACCTCCACTGGTTACCTTATAGATTACACCGAGTTCTGCCGAGTGATAATGGCGTTAGATAGCGGTGGCTGGCTCCGTTGACACACGCAACACTAAGATAGCTCCACATCTGCACCGATCATTTTTATGCAAAACCAACACTGAATATTCTAGCACCAACAATGATATCTTCAGAAAAGTGTATGTAATACACTTACAGCAAGTACCTCACACAACCCGACTTTAAAAAATCCAAACTATCCCTTTAAGCTTTAAGTAAAAAAGAAGGTTTAACAAAATGTAGTCTCTAACACTTGAAACAAAACAGGTATGTAATTTAGCGGTAATTTTTTTCCAAAACAAACAAGTATGCACTGTCTATGTTGTGCTATAAGTGCTGTGTAGTCTGTGCGTGTGATGTGTGTCAGATCACATCCATGCCTTGCGTTTCCCCCTGCGACATTCCCATACACCACAGACTTTAAGGTCAGCCAGGTTACCGCTGATCAATACTTGGAACGCATTGGAACTCAAATTGATGTGAATCTTTGATTTTCCTCGACTTCCCCTCATCACTCTGCCAGCGTGCCATCCCAGCTAGCTGCTTTTTTATCATGGATTTTCTTTGAAAGGCGCCTTCTTGACTGCTGCTGGAGGCTCAGCTAGCTGATGCCCTTCACTGAATGCAGCTGTGGGTTACAGTTTGTTAGAGATCGATGCAAAGACATGGATGTCTTTGCAGCTCATATGTCCAACACGAACATGAGATACACTATTAATTGCTCACATTTTAAAGTAAATATAGTGAGCGGATGTGCTGATTCTGTTACATGCATAATTCTAGAGAGTACTAGACAACTGTTCAGAATTACATTTGAGATATCCTGAAATTGTATAAACTCTAATCAAAGTGTAAAATAAGGATTTTTAAATGATTAAACGCTATGCCTGACTCCATATGACTGAACCCCGTCTAAAATGTACAACATTTCCAAGCTGCTAAGAAATTCCCCGGTGTACTGGGGCACATTGGGAAATCTTGTCTACTATTATGAACCAGGTCAGCCCTTTCGTACCCGGCTGCTCTCAGGGGAATGATTATCAGATGCCAGATCACATCAAACGGCTCACCTACATGAGAAGCAGCAGCTCAGTTCACTCCTCATCCTGTCACGTCAAGTTAGGACCACTGCCACAGCCACCTGTGTGTGTGGTCTCAGAGCCGTGTTTCATCACACCAATGCTTCCCCCTTTCCCTCAGGAACACTTGTCTTACCCAGTTCCCATGGTTAACAGAGAGAGACACCACTGAGGAAATAAAGCTAGCTGGAGTTCAGATCAGAGGCCACTCGCTGATGCTTCAGTTCCCAGCCATACTATCAAAAATGTAGGATGTTACCAAATCATGACCTTTATTAGAAACCTGAAATTACAGGAATTAGAATGCAATGCATAGAATCATAATTCGTGGCCCCCTTCTTCTCGGAAAAAACACATAGGCCTACATATTTGACAGGACAACATGAAGAAATCTGATTAATGCAGCTTTCACATGGATTCAGGCAGACGGTAGACGGCAAACAGGATCATTTTGAGGCCGGCAGAGTGCCATACAAAGTTAAACAAAAATTAACTTTTTGCTGTCCTCCGCAAAGAAATGTACAACCGAATGTTGCGTACCTCCCTCGCACAACAAGAAAACATGGCCGATCTGGACAACAAGAGGCTCATCATTTTGGTACAACAACACCCAGAACTTTATGACCAGCGTATATAAACCTACAGAGACATCACAAGAAAAGCTGAAATATGGCAGACAATCAGCACAGAGCTGGGTGGAATACCAGGTAGATAAATGTTAAAGGAGGGAAGCCACTGGGCTTTCTTCAGGCACATTGCAGCGAGACAAGGATTTAGTTTAAAAAGCCTTTATTGAATCAGGGCATCTCTCGTAAAAAACATCTATATTACAGGAGTAAACGCAGATCGGTTTCGACCCTCACTGGGTCTTCCTCGGGGTGTGGCTTTGAAGAGTAGATAATATTGAAAGTGTGTAGGCTAATGCTATTAGCTTAGCGAGTTATTTGGCTAGTGGCTAACCGGTTAATAACATCACCATAACAACACCTCGTCATGCGTGTTTGTTTGCTTTTCCCGTGCCGTCCAAAAGATGTTGTCCGTCTACCGTGTGCCTGAATCCATGTGAACGCAGCATAAGTGTCGACAATGACAACACAAGTAAACACTAAGCAAACAATTGATCATCAATCTTTGGCTCTGGCTTTGACAACACACTGAACTTCAGCCGGCTGATTTGCAACTGCTTCTGACTTTTACTCATCCATTTTTCAAATAATAACACAAAAACTAATTGTGTCATAATTTGTAATCCGTAATGGTTGCATCAAAGTACACACTGACTCTGGTGTTGAATAAGTGTGTGGACTGCAGGCACATAGAGTCATATTTTCATCAGATTGGAGATAAATGAGCTTTTCTCAGCTTTCACAAAGCTAAAACTTCAACAATGAAAAGTGTGTGTGTGTGTGTGTGTGTGTGTGTTTCTTCTCTGGCAGCGCCTTTATGAGCCCCATACACTCGGGCGGGAATGTGGCAGATGTGATTTGTAACCGAACCTCTTACTTTCTCTGAGGCTCAGAGAGTTCATTTCACCACTGTTTCATATTTACTCGGCCGGTAACCAAAGAGCATAACCGCTGATATAACCCTTTAAAGCTAGCGTGGAGTTCAACAAGCCCAGTGGTCCCAATAAAACTATTTACACGCTCAGTTTTTTCCCCTGAAGCTGTGTCTAGTGAATCCACTGCATGGCTTTATTGTGGTTCTGTCCCAAACACATGCACAGCCAATTCCAGTAATGTGTTTTTCCACTGTAGCAGAGCAAATTGTTGCAAAGAAAATCCCTGTGCACACAGTTTGAATTTGCACAAACACTGTCTGACCAGCGAGGGACAGTTAAATCTGTTCAGCTTCATTCTGTTCTTCTTTTCATCCTTTTTCCTGCTCAGCTCTGTGTCTAAAGAGACATCCTGGGATTTATCCCTGAGAGACATTCTCTCCAGCACAGCGTCTGTGGAACTGACATACACACACGCACACACACACACAGACATACACAGGAGCTCAGACCGAGGTGAGGAGCTGACTGTGATTGATATTGTTTGCGTAACAAACATTTGCGCCACAGATTCCTGCTCTCCCTTCAAGTCTCATTACATTGTTGGATGTGACGCTTGTCACGACGACAGAATGGCTGCCACCCCGAAACAATGACTGCTGCTTTGACAGGAGAAGAGAAGAAGAAATAGTCCTCCTGAGGCTTTCCACATGGATGAGAAAGAGTCATCAACATAGAGCTGGAAAAAGGGATCCGCTGTGCTGCTACGTTCTTGGTTTTTGTCCATTTTTAGAGGTTTTATGCACCTTGTTTTTGCAGCAGAAGGGAAGACAGTTGGAATCATGCATCTGTTTAAGCAGAGGGTGAACACTGTTTAAGAGTCACTGTTTAAGCAGAGGGTGAACATACCACTTGACAAGTCAAACCAGGAAGCATCTATCTTTGAACTGACAGGCTGTCTGTCTATGTGGGCACTGCTGATGCTATTGATTATTCACAGCACCTCTCTAAACCTCCACATTTAAACCCTCAGATAGGCTTGTTGGACGGAGAGCCGCAACCAAAACAAATCTGCATTTTCAGCAGGAAGCCTCTGGAAATGTTACCACGCTCCTCTGTGACCCCGACTGAATCACTGAAGAGGGTTTTCAACATCTGAATGAAGAGATTGTGCAAAAAGCTTCAAGCGCTGATTTAACATGACTGTAAAGCTCCCCCGAGTCCTCCTCTGAAATACACTGCTGTTATAAGAGTTCAGGCTCCAGGATCCGAACGGATCCGAGAGATTCTATATTTATATTGCGAACGCTGCTTTTTAAATGAAGGCATCGAGGGCCAAATCCTACAGTATGACTGTGCCATGTGTTTAAATACAGTAAGGTCGTACAGTAAGGCTTTCTGGTAGGCGTCAAGAAACATTTTCTGTTCAGTTCTTTCTCTCTATGTGACCAAATATTTAAAATACGTAAAGCTACATTAATTGACTTTCGACCACTAGAGGGCAGTAATTACTCAAAAAAAGTGACAATTTTTTAAAAAGTAATCATATTTTGACATTATTTCCTGTAAATAATTAAATAATCTGAATTTGATGTTGACTTCAAAGCTGCCGACTTTGTGTTTATTGTTTGTAATTTCAGCAGCACACACATTTAAAACCCTGTGGAATAATGAAGCCCTCTTCTTTGTAGGTAATTTGCAGCTATGGTTGCGTTTTGCCTCCTAAAGGGCAATCATTCTGAATGCCGCTAAGAAACAGGATGATATGCGATAATTAAAACAATAAAACAAAACATAATTTCTCCTCTCAGCCAATCAGAGTGGAGATTTTCAATCGGTGCCAGAGGATCTTTTTCCAAACAGGAGTCAAATTCATCCGTTTGTGTTACGAGAACGGTCAGAGAGAGAAACAGCTGCTGAGGGTAATGGAGAGTAGAATAACTATACGGTGTATACGGAGAGGGTAAGGTTGAAGCCGTCTTTCTTCCTTCTTGTATCTTGGCGCTCGCATTAAATTTAATGTGGATGCCTCAAGCAAATCTCTGTGACCTCGCATTACTAAACTGTGCTTGGAGCGTTGTGTATCCTGTGTGTGTTTGTGAGTCTTGGCAGTCTGTCTGGATCACCTGTGAGAGGCCTAACAGTCTGTGGTTTTATGGGTCTGCTGTGAGCCAGTCAGCTCTTTTTTACAGCAGCCTATCTCAGGCTGGTTCCTCTTCTAGCTGAATCACCACTAATCTATCGGACAGTATCTGCAGAGCGCTGTGTTTCACATGAACACACCATCAGGAAGGGGAGAGGTGAAGGTGACAGTTAAGTAAAAGATAGGACACTACATATAGCCGTGCAGAGAAAGCAAAGCGTGTGTCGTCCTCTCTGCGATGTCTTTCATTTAGGAGTGGAAACACTGCTGCTTTTCTACAGATTGTTAGGTCTTGTAGAGAGTTGGATGGAGGCTTTAATCAGAGGGGATTAGCTGCTTAAACCAGAACGTCAACATCATATAAGTTGAGACGTTATTCTGAAACTCATTTGCCCTTTGTTCCTTTGGTCACCTGGTTCCCACTCCTGTAGGAGCTCTTCTTCTGTGATCAATAAAGCTTGTTTGAACAAACTCAAAACAGTCATATGACGACATCTTTTGTAATATATTAACTAAATATATATCAGTGATGTTGCTAGGTACGCGTCCTGCGTGTCTGACGCATTCAAATTTAAAAGGAGGCAGTAAACTTACTGTCCATGTGTCCCAGGGACGCACCTCGTCTTTCCCATACAGAACGAAACATTGTGAACTCGGTTTGTAGTGAAACTCACAGTAATCCACAAGGGAAACCTGGGGGTCAGAGCATGTTTCAACCCTCTACGCATCGAATCAGCGCAGACGAGATCGCGTGTTCGCAGTCTCGTGACGGGCTAGTTTAGCCACGACAACAATACAACTAGCCCGTCACCACGGATTTCATTTCAACAACAAACTTTGTCGTGGTTAACAAACTTCCATTTTCGCTGCTCATGCTGTGTTCAGTCATGTCGCTGTTTTACTGTCTCAGAGATGCGCTGTAGTGAAATAAACTAAACTCTGCTGGCTGTAAAAAATAACAATGGCCACCGCCGTTTTCTTATGCTCAGACGATGTCTGCGCATATATCCCGTTACCGCTCACTAAGTAATCACTGACAAAGGCGATAGACTTGATTTATATTAAGGCTGCTCACAATGCACCACAAACATATCTGCATCATTTTATTTTTATCACCAGACTTTCCACTGTGTTAGTCAAGTTTCATTGTTGTGATAAAAGTTTCACAGTGATTAACTCGGTTCATTTTCTGTCACTATTAATCACATTTGATTTAGTAGATGTTCAGACTAGAAGATGTTTGGTTTATTTGTAGACTGTCGGGCTGATGAGAATGTTTTGTTCATGTGTTAAAATCAGCACTCCGATTGGTAATTTGTTTTTATTTGAATTTTGTAAAAGTCATGCAGAGTTAGTTTTCTAATTAACTTTTCAGATTAACACTACAATTGTTAAACTCATTCAATTTCCCAGGGACCCACTCAAATCACCACCCGTGGGTTCTGGGGACTCACTTCAATGAAAACCTCAACATCACCGATACATCACAGCGCGTGTTTGAGTTCAAGCATAGCTCTTTGCTACAATATACCTTTACGTTGCATGTTATGGTAATGCAAAATTTTGACCATCAACAGAATCATTTCAAAATAAAAGCTTAGAGTGTTTCCATTGAACATTAACCTTTATCTGTCCTTCAATGTGTGTGTATATGTGTGTGTGCCTCACGCTACTTTCTCAGGCCTTTATTGATCCCATCAAGGTTCCAATCAAGGCTGTCAGTCACTACAGATTAAGTAATTGATCACTCTATAGATCCCTGCGTGTGTGTGTGTGTACGTGTTTTCGGGCTTGCGTGCGTGTGTGTGTGGGAGAGTGGGGGAGGAAGGGGTGCAGGGCTTGTGGTTTCTTAAGTGTTCCTTTCTGACTTTGCTCCTTGTCTTTTATAGACTTCACCCTTCTTGTTTCCTAATGTTTTTATCTTCATGATAGGCTGCAGTGACTTTAACAGACACACACACACACACACACACACACACACACACACACTGAAACCTTGTTTCATGGGGAAATGTATATTAGCTTCTGTTTGTGCTTGAATTGATTTTCTGTTGTCCAATTTGCAGACCTAACAGAAGCCTAATCTTTCCCTGTCCCTCTCTGTATTAATGACGATGCCTTCCTCAGCAAGGTGACAATAGTGTGTGTGTGTGTGTGTGTGTTAAATTAGACAATTAAATGGAGTGAGAAAGCACCCCCTGAAGCCTTTCCTCTACCTTTAATGTTCTCTCTTTTTTCTGTACTTGTTCCTGTTTGTGTAACGGCTCATTTTGTATAATTATTGACACTTTGGAGTGAGCAGGGACAGAAAACATTGACAGGGCACATATGAGGATCAGTAAAAGGTCATTCAAATAATAAGATGTGAATATTGGTGTTTTATGATATTTAAAGCTGTGGTTTCACCATAATGAGGGATTTGCTTGAGACCTGAACGCTGTAATTAATCATCTGCATGAATGCAATGCAACAAAAACAGCAGCTGCTTTCACTGGAAAGACATGACAGGTTTGAATTTAGTCTCAATAGGACTCCAAATAAAGTCATTGTAGCTTTCACATTGTGAATGAACAAAGCAAGTCACTTCCTGTACCCCTCTGACAGAACCACCGATATACCACTGAAACATCAACACCCCCACAGGCACACACCAGCTGCTCCCCTGTGTGGGTCTTTCAAAATAAGACTTCAATAACCAGGCCAAAGACAAAAAATATATATATATAAAATTTACCATTTGTGTAGGATGAAAACTGTAACCATGGTTACTGAGACATTTGACACTTGGTTAAGGGGGAAATGTTGAACGTCACTGGCGCCAATTATACATCTAAATCAGTCAAATTAATGAATTCATCATCTTCACAATATTAATGAATTGTTTTTATTAATGGGGAGACTGAGAACAATGCTTTTTATATTTCCTTTATACATGCCATGTTTAATTGGTTTGTAAAAGCTATAGAGATAGGCACGAAGTAGCACACACACACACACGCACATGCACATGCACACAGAACCACTTTGAACTTTCCTTCTCTCTGACATTTGCTCTCTGTGTCAGTGGAGTCAGACATAAGATAGAGAGCAGGACTGTAGATCAGCTTTAATGAGCTGATGGGCAGAGGAGCTGAGGAAAAATTTAACAGAGTGATGAAAAAAGTAGTAAGGCGTGCTGGTGTGCAGGTGTGAGGTTCCTGCGATTAACACGACTTTTCATCTATGACCATGTGTTTGTCAATACGGTCATGCCTTTGCTGAGAATTGATTCTTGACTATTGAAGAAATCTGTCTCATGTGTTCACCATTGTATAAGCTTGTTTACATTGTCAGTTAATGGTAAATAAGACGGCTCATTGTAGCCTGGACGGGGGATTGAAAACTCTTCCTGTGTGTGTGTGTGTGTGTGCTACATTATATTCTGTAACAAAGAGATGATAGACCTGTGACACACACAGGATGGGAGAATACCAATGTGTGATAAAACCAGTTAAAGCACTGACTGATCACTAGTGCTCAAATGACATCTGCAGTGTGACAAAGTGCATCCTGTTGTTTGGTCCACTTTCTCAAAGTGCTATAAGAAGGGGAGTACACTGTTATTCTTCAGTCATTACAGAATGGCTCTTGCTTGCAAGCAATAAAAGTCGACTTAGAAACTGTAATATTGTGCTGGGCGATATTTTACTTGTTATTGGTTACCCTCTCTCACCAATCCTAGACAAAGACTGATTCTTCAGTTGCCACGCCACAGGGTAAAGAAGACATCTTTCTATGTCTTTCTTGTATATGTTTTTGATACGTATGGAGATTATTTTCTTGGTTTATACAATCTTAAATAATGGGTAAAAAACTATCTTTTCAATGTGTGGAGACAAAACGGTGGCAATGTGTTTAGGGTGATTTACTTTTCATTCTGGTTATATCAAAGTGAGACTATTTCATCCATTGAAGCTGAAACCACGAGGATACCTCATAATCTGCCGCGAGACAAAACACACTTTACAGGGTGCATGGACAACTCTACGCCACAAAGTTAGGGCATTCAGATATCTGCAGAAAGGACAAATATTCTTGTTCATACATGGATGAGCAGAGGCTGGATGATACCAAATGTTCTGTTTCTGGTTTTCTTCAAGCTAACCCAGGGATCCTTTAAATCCGTTCATTTATACGTACATGTTTCAGGAAGTAAGACAGTAATAGAACCAAAGTAATACAAACTTAAAGATATAATCTTGAAGATTTCAATTTTGTGCTCCTCAGCACCTCCCATTGGCAAGTCAGCACTCTTCCCAATTTAACCAGACGTCTACAGCAGGCTCCCTTTGTCACGGTTCTAACTGTTGATTTTCCTTGCCTTCATTTGTGCATAGTTTGCCCTCATCTGAGCATCGAATTTGTTTCTTTGGATTTTCACTTATTTTTGAAGTTGTATCTGTAGTCATCGATCTTTTCTTTGTTTGTTAAGCCAGAGTAGATTACTGTTTACTCCCAATGCTTAAAGAAACTGGAAGTGCAGCCACTTAGCTCCGCCTACCCTCTCTGGCAGACCAACCACTGCTGGCTGATGGAAAACGCGTCACTAACTGGGCGCTGCCTGTGATTTTTTCCGTGAATGTCGCCACAGACACTCAGTCCATTATAATACTGTATACTGCAAATGCAAAGGCTTTCATCAGTGGGCCATAGGCTCAATCACCATTGTGTTACCACGGTGATAGTGACTTAACAGACATTTATTTACATGAAAAGTTTGAGATTGTTGCTTTAAGATACAAAATGGATTAAAAACTTAGTAAGTTTAGGTCATCATACAAACAACACCTTTCATTAAAAAAGCTTAGACTTTCTTCAGTGGATTCAGTCACCATCCTATCATTACCGCATCCCAACAATCAATCAAATTGACAAACTGAGGCCTTGTCAAGAAACTCAGCCTCCTCAAATCAAGCTCAGTATGGATGTTTTCTCCTCTGCTCTGTTACATTCATTTATTCTCCCTTCTGAAACGTTCATTAGTGCCACACAGCCGATCGATGCACGTATGGATTCAATTACGTTATTTATTACTATTCGCCATCCTTCTACCAATACCACAAACTGATTAACCATATACATTAACCATTACATATTAGAGGAAGGACACAGGCCTCCATATGAACTCTGCTGTCCAGTCACACCTTTGGATGACCATGAACAACATACGATATGCTAATGCTACATCCTCTTATTTAACATGAAGCACAGATTCAGCACTTGCAGGACAGATGTTTCTACCGTTAGCTTCAGAGTTATAAATAGCTGTAGACACTCACATTCAAAGACACCCTCGAAGCTGCGGTATAGGAACAGGTGGGCCATTAACAGCTCCTAACGTTGCTCTATTCAACCCGATCCTGCTCAGTGCTGATGGGAGGAAAACACAAACGTCTGTCAGCTAGAAAACTGTGAGACAAGAGCTGAAAAAGAAAAGCTGAGTCCAACAACATAGTTGGGACAAACAGCGTTGTTTTCCACTTCCAGCGCTCGCTGTGGGAACACAACAGTGAAGGCTGCATTTGATTTGGGATTCCTGTACTTGCAAAGCTGATGCAACAATCACTCTGCAGTTTAAACCTACTGCTGCTTCTCTGTCTGGTTTAAGTTATTCTATTCCTCTTCTTTACCATCTATCTGTCATGTTTTATCCCCCTAACCAGAACTCTACATTTTACATCCCTGTATGAAGCCCTGTGTGTGTATTGCTAACCTGGGAACCAGACAAATCTGTGAGTTCATGTTTTATTTGCTCTGGCAGATTGGTTCAGTTCCCCTCTCAGAGACAGATTTCCATCTGACCTGACTGAAGTCAGACCAATCATTGCGCTTTATGTAATACGGGGTGGGTTTGACAGGATGACTGAGTGACTTTTTTAGACAACCAAGACGACTGTCTCCGATTGGGGACATCTTGAAATGAAGTGCTGCTACTAAATCACGTCATGCCAAACGTCTGTGTATATTGTTGAACTAAAAATCATTACTTGACCGATAGAGCTAGCTACCTAGCCTAGCAGCTTACTGCTTCATCATAGTATTGTTGCTCTGATTGGTTGTAGTGGAAAAAAGGCATTTTGGTCTGCGCCCAATGAAAACACCTCTTGGAAAGATATTTTTTAATCTATATCTATTTTATTATATATTAAAGTGCTGATCTCAAAGATCTCACTTTCGTTCTCTTTGGTGGCACCGACAGGGATAAAGGGTAATTGTGGGAGCACACTTCCCAGCTACACAAACACTGTTGCATGTGTGACGTCCACGGTTGGCTCCAGTTGTAACTCTGGATTTTCCTCACTGACGGTCGCTTTCCTTTTCAGACTGTTTGCTTCATCTGAGCGTCAACTTTGTTTCTTTTTTTCTCTATTTTCACTTACTTCTGAAGTTGTATCTGTAGTCATCCATCTTTTCTTTGTTTGTTCAGCCATAGTAGATTACCGTCTATCGCAACACTTGCAGAGACCAGAAAAGCAGTCGCGTAGCTCCGCCTACCCTCTCTGGCAGACCAACCACTGCTGGCTGATGGAAAATGTGTCACTAACTGGGCGCGTTTTTTACATGAGATGTCTATAACACACTTTAAAGGCTGTATTGTTTTTAAGCAAATGTTATAGAAACTGGAAAAACACAGAAAACTAAAAAATGTACATGTAACACGAGTTATATGTCATCTTTGCCAGCAACTCACTGTTCTCACTCTGTCCTTCACGGTGTTTACACCTCCCACCTCTCTGACAACATACCTGCCCTTTCTCTGCCTCTAAGAAAACGATTTGTCTCCCCTCTTCGTTACCAGTTACAGTAGCTTCTGTCACTGTCTTTTATTCTCTCCGTCTTCATCCGAGCATTTCTCCTCTTTCCCCTCCTTTGTTGCTCCTTCAAGTATGAGCAATGTCACACTGCTACATACCCTTCTCCTTCTCATCACACTCACTTTCAATGCAGATTTGCCTCTGACAATATAATTTCCCCAGAGAGGACCTGTCTCCCTTAAATGCCATATCTGTTTCTGTTTGGACTGGCAAGCAGTGACTGATATTGATATACAGCTCATAACACTTTTAAACTTGGCTCAATAGAGCTTCCTGGTTACGACTGAAAAACAAACTCTATAGGAGCCTTTCCCTGCTTTCGTTTTAGAATGAAAAAGCATTGAATATGGGTTAGGCTAGTGCAAAGATGCTACCATTAAGTCACCCTAACATTTACCCAAACAAAGTCACTGAGCAGCTGAAACAGGGACGTTAAAGACAGCTGTCTTCTCTCCAGCTCGGATTAAAAGACCTTTGTGTTGTGTTGACCTCAGGTTAATGTGAACAAGTTTTATCAGTGTAAAAAGCACCATAAGTTATGTATGCAAGCTAAAGTTGGATATCGTGGTCTGTTGTCAGCCGCTTCCTCAAATCAAGCTCAAATCAATCGATAACTGTTTTGAGAAAGGGAGAGATTTGGCACCTCCTGCCAGTCTGTTCTGTACACACCCGTCACATCTGTGACATACATGAACATTATGAAATATTAGGATCAATATTTTATGTGCAATACCACAATATTGTGCCAGAGTTCAGGCCCTGAGTTACTGAAATGAGCAGCCGCTGGTCCCAGCTGCTCGTCAAAAATATGCTCATGTCTGTTGCTACCGTCATTAAAGGGCCAGTTCACTGAATTTCAAATTCAGTCGAACCTGCAGCGAAAACGGTAGTATTTCACTCCAGCGTCTCTTGCTGGGCCGTTCCTTTCAGAGGGAGGGGCGCAATGCATGCTGGGTGTTGTAGGAATGTAGAATGAGCGAAACCACGAGCGCCAATTTTTTTCCAGGGTCAAATCGCTCCTTTAAGTCATTATTATTTCCAATCTATGCGTTTTCAGTATAACTCTATTGAACAGAATGACTTTGCAGCTTTTCAACTACAGTTGTCCAACTTTCAGTGCCTGCTTTGCAGCTTTTCCAGAAAGAACGTTATTAACTAGAGAAGACGGTTTACAAGATTTGTGATGAGGGAGAACTCTTCACTTTCCCACAGGGACTCGTCCTTTTACTTCATTTCTGCCCATTTCAGCTTTTCTTTTGTCTTCATACTTATTTTCTTACATCTTTCTCATTTTCCCTCTCCTTGTTTTTGCTGCCTCAACTTTTACACACTGCTATTCTCGTGTGAATCACACTCTCTGTTTCGAGCAGACTGGCAGAGATGCTGATCCCTCCATTCTTTTATGTAGCTCAGAAAGACTTTGGGAAACAGGGCACAGCTTGAGAAGAGAGGCAGCGAGTTGGAGGAGGAAAAGATACTGTAGCAGAGGAAACGTCAGAAAATATGGTATTAAAGGCAGTGCGTGTGTTATTTTGACTGACACTGCAGTTTGTAGCTGACTCAAGGTTTTCCTCCTAATTACTCTGAATGAGGAATGAGAGAGCAAGAAGTCAAGGAAGAGGTACGAGGGCAGAGAGACGTGTTTGGATCAGCTGAAGGACACTCTCAGATCTTTCTTTTTAAAGGAATCAGAGAAAACCAGGCTCATCACAAACAGGCACACTTTGCACATAAGGAAATACTGGCTGAGAGGAAATATTTGTGTTTTTAACTGTAACACAAATGGATCAGTGACTGTCAGCACTGCCTCACAGCAAAAGAATAATTCACAGCTGAACTCTGGACCTGGTTTGAGTTCTGATCGCAATTTTTATGCACAAAGTTTTCTTTATGATCATTTCCATTCGAGATGCCCTGATGCTGCCCTTTCAGACACCGATTCCAGGACATGGATTTGACTATCGGCCAATACAGAGAACCCCTCCGATACCAGTGTGATTAAAACAATGTGAACACAAACTGTTGACCTCTTAACACTCTTTGCAATGCTGATGTTTCTTATTGTCACATTATCATTTATCTGAAACCAGTAGATTTTTCTGGCCTCATTGGTATCAGGTCTTTGCATTGACGAGCATACTCACCGATCACCCAATACTGCATGTTCGGCAGCATCTGAGGCCAATAGCAATACTGCTATCAGTCATGGAACAACTCTAATGTCCATTTTTTCTGTACATTCGGTTACAACTTGCACAACATTTGGATGTCAATAAGGTAAGACTCGTCCTAATTTCACTTAACAGATTCTGCATAGAGATGCATCTGTAGTCATGTGGCACTATTAAGGGTGTTGGAAGTGTTCTGGTTTCTGTTTGTAGTCTGAATAGTAGCTTTCACTTCAGCAGCTTTTGGCTGCATGCAGGAAAACAATCGCAACACACAAAGAAAGTCTTAGCTGGAAGTCCTATAGTCGCCCAAAAAGGCCCAAAAAGATGGCCGTTGCTTCCAGAGCGTTTCCATCAGCTCTGTTGTGGCGTGAACCACCTGAAAACATGGGTCCTATGTTGGAAGTAAAAGAGCTTGGTTGTGTAGACTTTACTTCTATTGGACAGGTTATTTGTTTCAGTTCATATTTGGTGACGGAGAGGTGCCAGAAACATCTGTCTTGATTAATAGCAGAGAACAGGCGTTAATGAACCATCTTTAAACACAACAGGAAGGCCTACACAACAGACAATCTGCTTTTCTATGCCAGGGATTTTATAACAAATTCTGTATGCATCAAAACTTCCTCCTCTGCTCTCTCCTCTTCTTCCCCAGTCACCCCCTTCTTACCTTTATTCCTCCATTTGAACCTCATTTTAAAATCAATCTGAATTCCCGTCCCACTTGGAAATCCACTCGTGATTTCTCATTCATTCTCTTTCTTATGCTTTGCCTCCTGCTTCGTCCCTACTCTGTGATCTTCCTTCATCAACATCTGTTTCGGTGTTATCTGACCTCTCCTTCCCTCCCCTCTATCTTTTACATCTAATCTATCTCACACAGATTGGATATTACTGAGACAAAGTGGAACAAGAGCAGAGAGCCCATGTGTCCGGTTAAGAGAGAAAAAAGTCCTCCCTGAGGCAGTCTTGTTAAGTAATCGTGAGACTGCTCAGGCCTTTTACCCTTTTATTGTAACACAGAATTCATGTCAGTATACTCTACTGAATGAGGAAATATATCCACATATCATTTCTAATATTAAGCCTCCTGTTGTTACACATTAGTGCTGGAAAAAACCCACCTGGATCATTACTGAAGCTAACAGCTAACTGGAGGCTAACCGTCCTTTAAGCCGTCCTTACCTTGTCTTCTGCTTTCTTTATGAACGTGTGTGAGCGCACATACATAAATACCACCAAATCACTATTAAAATCATCTGAGTCATGGTTGAAGTGTTAACTGATGATGTCACAGTCAGGGTCCCATGTTGAGGCTAAACAGCATTAAAGATTAACTGCCTCCTTTATTCATTTTATTCATGGGCCTGGAGACTCGCCATCTCCACACATGGCTCTGCCCGCTTTTAATATTAATGCATATATTTGTTTTGTAGCGTCACACACTCAGCACGCACACGCACACACACTTTTCTCTGCAGAGAGAGATAGGTTTCTATCTCGCACAGTTCCTCTGAGAATAACTGCTCAAAGTTCATCCTCTTCAGTCTGACTGTGACAGATTAACAGTGCTTCTGCTCATCATTTAAAGGATAAATATAATATCTACAATACAATATATGATCTCAGGTTGTATAAGAAATCAAGAGAGAGACTCCAGACAAAGTTAAGAGGTGGTGCAGAAAGTGAGCTTGATTTAAGGAGATACTGTACTGGATTTCAATCAATAAACAAACCAAGCTATCATTTTAAACCTATAACTAGAAAGTAATGAAGTATGAAATTACATCGTACTTGTCTTTAATGTAAGCACCAAGAAATGGTTTAGAACGGGACCTTCTCTCGTTCTCAAGGATCATCTCCTGATCATATTGACTATAAACAATTAAAGAGACGATCGCTAACCACAGCAGCGGTTTGAATAATATTTACTGGATGAGCGGTGAGGAAATGTCTCCATGAACTGTATTAGAATGTGTCTCCTGTGGTAATGAACTATTAACTTCCTAACTATGTCTTTAAATGCAGAGTTGATATACCACAGCTAAAGTTGGGAAGGTGAGGCCTAAACGGGCCAAAACAAGGCTGACTATATTTAGCATGAGAAACTCAGCTTCTTCATTTGACTTATGTTGTTATGCAGAGGCATTCAAAAGAAGAAAACCTGTGAGTGGTCGGGGTGTTTCTATAAGTCCAACTTCAGTAGAGTCATATGTCTACTGTGCAATGGATCCATCACATCGCTATCAGGGTTCACATGTGCCCAGTTCACCTTATATATTCATATGAATATTCTTACTAACCTCCACCAAAGACTCCAAGGCCCCAAGCTTCCCTTCATTATAAATCTTAACTGATGTTAATGACGTTACAAAAGTTAAAACGCTAATGTGCTAACACGGGTCTGAATGCTTTAGCTTTAACAGAATGCAATTCCACTCTGCAGTGAAGTCCCTCGTGGCACTACATTTCATTGCAATGCCCATAAAGGTTGAATAAGTCAGTGGCCAGAAAATCAGAGGACGGGGTGAAACACAGAAAGAGATGGAGAGATGGAAACAAACAGGAAGGAGGAGGCAAAGTGTGATAAGGATGGGATAGCAGGGAATGAAGGAAAGCAGCTCAGGGATTATCTAACTGTGTTTCATCTCCTGTGTTAAACTAATAGATTTGTTAACAAAGGCTTGAGCAGTAATTTGCAGAGCGAGGATTTCAGAGGTGAAAAGGTCCACATTAAAGACTCTTTTTATAAAGTGTAAACTCTGAGCCAGATGCACAAGTCCAAGTGGATCCAGACGCAAAATATTATGCGGCAGAAAAAGACATTATGGAGAACATTAGACGTGACCTTTGAGACGGTTTTCCTTCTCGGAGCACCTTCAAAGCAGGTGCAGTTGGCGACACGCACCTTCTTTTTCTACTGGCCACAACAGAACGGTCAACAGAACTGCATTTCATTTTTTGTGGTACAAAAAAATAGGGCTACAGAAAATGAGAGTAAAAACTTATATGCCCCAAACAAAAGGAAGGTTAATAAATAAAAGCACTTTTTATACAGATATTCTGCAATGATGCCGACAAGCAGTGAAGTTGTAGGCATCAGAGTAAAGTGTAAAGGGAGAGAGAGTGATCTGACTTTGCGAGCACAATTGGAGGCAGTGGGAAATAATCAAATAAAGGGGTTTTACTAAAGGATGTAGTTTGTTGACTACTTCTTCAGGCGTACAAA
Source organism: Semicossyphus pulcher (assembly GCF_022749685.1). Lineage (NCBI taxonomy): Eukaryota > Metazoa > Chordata > Actinopteri > Labriformes > Labridae > Semicossyphus > Semicossyphus pulcher. The sequence goes on from NW_027211693.1 coordinate 20,834,582, forward strand.
TTTAACCTGTCTGTTGTCATTTTCTCTGACTTCCAGGTGCCGCTGCAATTTTTATGCAAGAGGTGTTTTTAAAACAGACAACCAGAAATGCTGAGCATTAACCTCTGCGATACAAATCCTCAAGGCTACAAGCACTCCTCACATTGAAAGTCAAAATCTGAATCTATTATTGTCTGTTATTACACAAATATATAATGCACATAATAAGGTGTAATACAAGTAATGGGAATCATTTTAAGGTCAAAATAAATGTTTAAAATGACGATGCCTCCAGAAACGACCTTAGGCTGCGAGGTTAGGTAGCTAGTTGTAACATCCAATTCAGATTGCTTCTAGTTCAACATATTACACACACTGTTGGCATGATATTTAGTAGCCAACAATATCCATTTGTATCAATCTAAACTACAGTCAAGTCCATTTATTACTGACATGACGCAGATTCATGTTGTTACTTTACAGTGGCAGCAATCTACACATTCCATTCAGGGCTGCATGATTCTGCTATGATTGTATTAATCATTCTGCACTCTCTTTTTTGCTATGTTGTCTAAAATTAGTACTGAAGTTTATGTTACACTCTGTTAGCGTCATGTTGTCATACAGTATGCATCTCCCCATAACTCTTAGTCTCGTGTGGTTTTGTTCTTCGCACTGTGAGATCTCGTGGCCAAATCTTGCGCGAGTTGAACCCTAGTTAATTTGATCAATTCCATGAGACAGATGTTCAGACTACAAATCTGAAACTGGAGAAATAAGCTTCATAAGCTGTCTGATTCATAAATTTGTTAACATTGTGTTGACTGCTGTGTGTTTGTCATGTTAAATAAAAAGGACATGATGCAACTTCTTTGGGGTCAATTCTTATTGTGAACATTACATATTTTGATAATGCACCAGGTTAGAGGTGCATTTATATTGTAACTGAAATACCCCTAAACAAATCCATATCGAAATGAATCTGCACCCTGCGAACCGGAATCGAATCAAATTGAGAAATCCTTATCGATACCCAGCCCTATCTAAGATCTGATTTAAGCAGCACTGTCAAAATGAGTGTGAGTGAGTGGTTAAAGAATGCAAAACCAAAGTAAATTAAAAATAACAGACTCTGCTGACTCTGGCTAAAACATTGCAGTGCCCCGCCCAGTTCACCATTAACATTGGCAGTCCTGGCAGTCACCCTTTCTGTAGCAGGTGCAGCAGGCCTCTGGTTTACCACTGGTACGTACAATAAGCACCTCTAATCCCACATCGGTTCTCACTAACTCACAAAAACACAAAGTGAACCCTCCGAAAACTCTCAGTTTTACCACTTTCAATTAAACTAGGAAATAAAGACAAATATCTTCAGTGCTAGAATGTTAAAAGCTATTTCTTTCCAAACCATAATTACATACTGTAAGTGAGAATAAACAGCAGTCAGCAGAAGGTGAAATGTGGTTAAATTTTACACTTTAATTGAAATAAATTCGCTCCAAGCTCACATACGCTTCATTTAAACTGCACTGCAAATAAGCTGCCTAATTTCTCAGCACTCGTGCATAATAAAACACTTATATCTGGGACCAGCTAAATCATTAAATAACCAAATAAAGTATTCATACCAAATACCCCAGTGTTTAATTACAGCTGAGAGGATTTAATACATCTTTTACAATATTTTTTTTGTGTTAGGAAAACCATACGTGCATTTTGAGTATTAAACAAAACTGTGGAACTTGCATGAACTTGTACCGGGAGCGTACCCAGAAGTTTTCATGACTTAATGGATCTACCAACCCAACCCACCAACATCAGTATCCAGATATGCCCTCATATCAGCAACCTGCAGCTGTCAATCATGCAATTAACTACATAGGACAGGGGTCAGACATATCACACTCTCTTTCTCCTCACTTCTTTCTCTCCTTTAAGGCTAAGTCAAGTATCATCACACCGCTACACACATGCCCTCTCACACACATATACGCAAACACACTCCTCTGTTTATTTGGCAACCTCTCCTCATTTATCAACAACAGAAGACCTCACTTCATTTGAACCCCCCTGATAGCGTTGTCAAGGCAACCACCACGGAGAACAGAAGGAGCTGTGAAATTGCTTTGAAGTCATGAAAATTTACTTTATTATTTTGCTGCAGCAACTGAATAGAGAAATCATTTGATTGATATTGATCACATGTACTCTCAGATGAGGCCTGAGTGGTGTGTATTGCTCTACATGGACTATGAATTACACATACCATACAACACCACCAGTTTTTATTGCATTACTTGTTAATTAGCCTACCTTTTGATAACTCCCGTAAAGAGATACTCCCTGCCTGCAGTTGACTATATTCCTCTGATGTATTTTCCTCTGATGTCGTGCCCTGACTGGAGAGATTAAATGGTGGATAATGTCGTGCTTTGTTCCAGGTGTAAAATCATATCATATTTACTGCTCCACAACTGATCAGCAACCAAAAATTTAGCAATATTTTAAGGTAAAACAACATATTTGTTCATTAATAAGCTACCATTAGACAACAGCTAACGTTAGCAATCAGCAGCTAGCTTAAAATTCCTAGCTATGTTAGCTAGTTGGTGAATGGTGATGTTAGCTGTTTTTTTTAATAGTAGCTCATGAGTTAACAGATATGTTGCTTTCTCTGTCCATTGTAATGCAACCTGGAAGACAGCAGTACAACAATCTAACTGCATTTAAGCTTCCAAACTGAGCTTGACGTCAGAGGAAAATGGCCGCCGTTTGAATATGGTGTTACGCCCAGATCGGTGTCCGCTGCGTTCCGTCTGCGCTGCGGTTCTGGTCCGTCAGACAGCTCGCGCCCTAGCTCACAGAAGGCGTTTCTGGTCTGCAGCGGAGCGCTGGCCCAAGCAGCTGGATTCATGAGATCACAAGATCGCTGGAGAACTACATTATCACGCGGAACTTGCGAAATCACGCGATAACATCAATGTTAAAACAGAGCAACACACAAACAACAGTTCAGTTTGTAAATCTGAGATGAGCTTCTTGTCGTCCATGGCGTAGAATAACCTCTGACCGATTGATTGGCTCCTGGCCTCGAGCCACCGGTTATGTAATGTTGATATGGTGATAGGATATAAAAACGGGAGTGTGTACATGGTGTTTTATTTTGAAATGACCGGATGCTTTATGTTGTTTTCGTGTATGACTTCCTGTTTGGAACGTTCTGTTCCGTTCAGCTTGACACATGTTTGAAGAGGCTTCCATCAAAATATACTAAATAGACTTGGCACGTATTTTTAGCGGAGCAGAGTGGAGAGACACTTCTGGGATGCGTCGGAGACGGGCAGCGGCACGTGCTGTGGAAACATGAGCATTGACTAGAGTGGGCGCAATCAACTCCGGAGGTCGCGGCGCACACGGAATGCAGCGGATACGGATCCTGTGGAATTTAGGCTTGAGCTAGTCGTTCACCAGAGCAGTAATGCACTTATGATAAACATCAACTGAAAACAAGCTTCATTCACATTCTTACTTAACATCTCTTCAACAAAAGTCTTCAGTCAGGCTTGACTAAAAAATTAAAAACAAGACATAAATCCAGATTTTCTTGGTGTTCTTTCTTTTCGTCCTGAACACTGTTTCAGTCCATGGCTCTGGTCGTCTTTATGGCAGAAGCCTTGGGTTTTGGCTGCAATTAATCTCAGCTTTATTGGTGCCTGGACACTGTATCCATCAGATGACTGATTTCAGAAGACGTCTATATTAATCAGTTCAAGGTCTCCGTTTCACCCCGATGCCCTTTATGGCAACTGGAGATGTCAGCCTTGACAGACGTATTACACGGCGCCTCCACAGGAAGCTCTGTTTCTCAGTCATCTGTCACCCTCTTAACAAGAAGTGTAAATTGAGTGGGGTGTTGTGATTTAAGCCACCTGGTTGAACTCTTTAATACGCTCATTCTGACAGATGTCTCGTTTAAAGATGGGTTGGAATGACAACATATTGTAATGAGCACAATGTCTCTGACAGAGCCTGATGTGTGAATTATTTCAATCACACGTTATGCCAGTGTTTTCTCAGTGTGTCTTTCTGATCCTCATTGATAATGACGGAGGAGGGGGGGATAAAAGGTCTTTAACTGTGTCAAAATCAACCTAAAGTCAGAGCAGCACCAGTGATCTTTAGATGTTTATATATGTCAACACAGATTAATGAACATTCATCTTAATAACTTAAGATAAAGCAGCTTTAAGAGATGGAAACATGGATCACACTATTGCGAGGCACTACAGCGAAAGACACAAACGTTCTGCTGCCTCGTCTTAACTCATAAGGAGTGAAACTGATTCCGGATAGAAACATTAAAACTCAGTTGCCTAAAAGGGAGCGTATTGGATCTTTTATGGCAGTGGAATCTCAGGTAAATGGAGTCAAATGCTCAACCCAAAGTCTCAAGATGGTATGTCTGTCTCAGTCATCCAGGTTTCACGTTTCACCTCTCATATGAAAGGCTTCTTCAGTTGACTGGTGGACGGAGTTAGAAATATAAGCCTCTGTACGTCAGCTAATGGTAAGCATGACCTACAGAGGCTGAGAGGTGAGACGTCTTCAAGAACTTCAACCAAGTCCAGTTGCCTTCTGGCTTAAGCCTACAATTCCCAATGGTAGTAAACACAGTCTTGTCAAAGGTCTTTTAGGTGAAGAAAAGCAAACAAATCCAATATGAGAAAATGGCTAGGTCAGAGTCCAAAATACAAGAGATAATCAAAAACCAGGAGTCATGCACAAGGGAGAAAAAGGTTGGAACGCTTGACACAGAGGACAAGGACGGATTGGCACAGAGGGATTACACAGATTAAATATGTTGAGGAGAAGACAATGAGACACAGCTGGAAATGATCGGGGCAGGGCGGACAATTACACCAGCGGGAAACACGAGGGTAGAAAGTGACAGATCTGAAATGAGAGGGCTCAAATCCTTGGAGGCACATTTGTTGAATGATGAATAACCCTAGAGTCCATTTTTGTAACCTGTGTTTGTATGTCTAACCTACACGGTCTCTGTGTCTTTGTGTGCCGGTATAAATGTTATTTTATGGAAATGTTTTTTCCTCTCTTTTCACATACAAACTAAAGATCTGCGTGAGATTGACAGTTTGACCTAAACCACAGAGTCCACTGGCTGATCTCCAACTGTGCTTCTTTTCATTGTTTCTTCATGTGCACTAAAAGCTCAACCCTCTTTCTGTCGCTGCCATTCCCTCTCCCTTTCTTCAACCTCTTAAAGTTTATATTTTCCATTTCCCTATGTCACCTGCATGTGTCTTTGTGTTTTTCCCTTGTTTGAAATGGCACAATGCTCAGTCAATAAGCTGCTTTGAACTCCGAGGCCTTGGACGCCTGCCAGTGCTGCCACAGAGATAATAAGTTGTTCATGCAAAACCTGACGTCTTTTTGTTATTCTTCTATTGACCCTCAACCCTGTTTTTTTCTCTTTTCCATTCTATTCAACATGTTTCATCGACAGAAGAAAAGATTCCTAGAGGCATATACAAAGAACAATTAGCCTTATCCAAAAATAGAACCTAAATTACATGTCTGCTTTGTGTATGAGAGGACGCAGTGCTCCGCCTGCAGTGATAGATAAAGACGTCTCCTCCATCTCTATCATTTGAACAGTTCAGCTGACGGAAATACATGGGGTTTAAACTTTTGCATCTATGCTTGTAGAGATTACATTGTTGTTGTGATGGTGATTTATTGAGCTGAATCCTCCTGAGTACTTTTCCAGGAAAGAGAAGTCCTTGAGCTTCTTGTTCCCTTGCTTGTAAAGCCTTCTGGGTAATTTCTTAAGAACTTGTAAAGGCATTAAACAGATTAGAAGATGGATCTTACATTTTTGCTTGTTTGTTTCGATTTTAATTTTAATTTTATTTGAGTTCTCTTTGCCGTGAAGTTTATCAAACTAATTATTCACTTAGAAACTGACTTTCCCACCTGCACCGCTTGTGCAGAGTTTTAATGATTCACGTAATGATCCTCAGATTGCCCATTTAAACTAATTAAATCTGCAAACAAACATTTTTCACAGATCGGGATCAAATTGAAGGGTCTTCATAACCAAGTGCTGTGCAAACATGTGCTTTAAAAGACATGCATAAAACAGGAAGTATTAAGTAAAGACAATTTTATTAAACATAAGTTAAAGTGGTTTTAATTTTTTAATTTGTATTGTGTTTCTGCTACAGAAACAAAGAGAAGCCTCCGGAGCACTCATGTTTCTTTGTAAGGGTAGTGAAAAGGCCGAGGACATGTGCTTTTAAGCGCTTGCTCCTAATGAGCGAGCAAACCTGATCATTACAGCCGAGTGTTCAGAGATTTACAACCTAATTAAAGAATTTTTGAAATTAAACAAGGAGCAGATTGGGAGCCAGTGTCAGTTTAATATTTGTATAATGGTTTGTTTTTATCGCAACCTTTTGAGATTTATTGTGGTCATTTACATCGCAAGCACACAACGGAGCTTGAAAGAATGTACTTGTGATAAATCATTTTCTGCACTATTTTCTCGGTGTAAACCTCGGAGATAAAGCTCCTAATTTAAGCAGTATTCTTTAAGTGATTGAAACTGTATCTGGTTAAATTAATCTAACTTAAAAAATTAATGGTTTAGGCCTTCTTGAAAACAAAAAACATGTCAAGGTGATAGTGAAGTTTATGACATTGTGTTTGTTTCTGCTCATGAACTGACTATCTTTTACGATGCCCCTTTAACCACTTGCCTGTTTTTAAATGACATTGTTCTCAATCTCTGCTTTGGTCTGTTAAGTTCGTTTGGCCCCGCAGATTGGCTTTCATGTATTTAAGAAAACAGTTAAGAGGATTTTTTTTTTTTTTTTGTCCTTCTAAACATATATTGTGTGTACAATAACAGTATTTATTTTTTCCAAAATAAAAGAACCGTTTAAAGTAATAATCTCAAAGATTTTCATGTAAATTAATGTCTGTTAAGTCTCTATCTATGGCCAAATGAGGTAACACAATGGTGATTGAGCCTATGGCCCACTGATGAAAGCCTTTGCATTTGCAGTATATAGTATTATTATGGACTGGGTGCATGTGGCGACATTCACAGAAAGAAATCACAAGCGGCGCCCAGTTAGTGACGCGTTTTCCATCAGCCAGCAGTGGTTGGTCTGCCAGAGAGGGTAGGAGGAGCCAAGTAGCTGCTTTTCTGGTCTCTGCAAGTGTTGCGAGTAAACAGTAATCTACTATGGCTGAACAAACAAAGAAAAGATCGATGACTACAGATACAACTTCAAAAAAAGGTGAAAATCCGAAGAAAAAGAAACAAATTCGACGCTCAGATGAAGTCAGCGAGGAAAATCAAGACCAATAACCATATATCACCATTAGGGGGCGCACAAGAGAACAGAACTAAAATCTTCAAGATTATCAGTTCAAGTTTGATGTTCGGTGATTCGATTCTAGCGCCAGTAATGGGACAATGAACCTAAAAACAATCCAGCACGATGCAGCGTTGTATCAATCAATTAATTCTTAAATGTGACTGGAGTCACTGCAAATGTCGAGCTGACATTATGAATCGGGCTTTTTAAACACTTATCTGGTTGGTTTCTGGTTCAGTTTTGTATGAATGCTGCGACACTGATTCAGTGAATAACAGAAATAGTATTCTCAAACTCTTATTTTGACGAGTAATTTGCCAAAGTTGCAAAAAAAACAACCCTTTTCATCACCCACTACCCATGATGCTCCAGGGAGAAGCACTGAGGTTATCATTACAACAGAAAACATTCAAATTTGAATTTAATGTTGGAAAAATGAACTTGCAGCTCAGCCAGATTTGCTTCTGCTTCTCAGGTTTTGTCTCTCTCTACTTCTTGTACTTGCAGTCAGCTTTTGCCAGATGTGAGCGAGTCAGAAAGACTCTTGGCTGAGAGAGGAGGGGGGCATTACTCCGGGAAAGTGGCAGCTGGTTTTGACAGCTCCACAGCAGGATGACATTTAGCACATTACTAAAAGGGCAGTGCATATGCGTACTGCAAATGGTCCATCCATCCATCCAGCAGTGTATAATAAGCTTATTAATAAGACACACGGGCCTTATACTAATCCTTTCAGTGGCTCTTTACTGTACAGTGTGTGTGTGTGTGTATTAACTCACACAATCTGCATAGAACAGCGTTTCCTGTCCAAGGAAACAGCACAGCTCAGTACACACAGATGTGTTGAACACGCTTCAGCTGTGTTGGGTTTAAACTACTCGGAGAACTTGGAAACCAGAAAAATGAGCTCATAGGAAGAGAGGAAGGTTGTGCACAGAGAAAGATAGAGAAGGAGAAGTGCCAAAGACGAATCTCGCTTTTACTGATGATCTAAAGGCCTCAGCTGCATTTAATGCTTGTAACTTTCATCCGGTATAACATAGTCAGTGAAACTTTTCCAATTTCATGAGCCTATTCTGCACAATCTGATAAAAAAGATCATGTTTTCCTGCCCTATAGTGAGTCTGCAGACTTACTTTTACTTCTGAAATCTGAAGTTTCTCCTAACTCACCCAAAACCTCCCCATCTCCTGTTGTCACTCCTTTGATGCTGCCCCCTTCCTTTCCCCTTCTCTATTTTTTATTATGATTAAATGACAAAGAAATCTCACCCTAACGGTACAAATGCCTCCTCTTTTACTAACAAACCCGCTCCCATAAATCTTAACATGACCTAATCCACTCTGAAGACAGACAGGAGAGACTGAAGACAAGTGTCAAGGACCCTGGGTGTTTCAATGAAGGTAAGGAGCAGGAAAAAGATCACAGTAATAAAACACCATTCCCATGGAAGAAGAAGAAACAGAACAAATAGGGTCAGAGAGTGTTGGATTTAACCGGTTATCACTCACAGCGGTGCGAGTGACCAAATCTAATGCCTCCCTCATCCTTCTCCTCCAGCCTTTTTCCTGAACAATTCTCTTTTATTTCACGTCATGGCTGTTTTTCCAAACCATTTCCCCCCAATCTCTCTCTGGTGCTTTCTCTCTCTCAGAGTTTATGCCTCACTCTCGTCTCTCTGTGGGCTGCTATCTCTCACATTCTGCCCCCATATTTCATTCTGACTCTGCCTCTCATTAGGCCCTCTATCTCTCTTGTCCACTCGGCTCTTTTTTCTCTCCTTTAGCCCGCCTTACTCACCCCTCTCCCCTCTTCACCCTCTCCCCCCTCTCTGTTTATCTGCTGCTTATCCCCCAGTGCCATCCTTCTTTCTGAACCTCCTCTCTCTCACTCTCTTTCTCCCTCTCTCCCTCTTTTCACTCTTCTATTTTCATGCTGCATTAAGTCAGTGAGCAGTGTATAGAAACCGTATTAACTCAGGGAGAGCAGGAGAGATGGGGAGAGAGAGATTGAGAGAGAGACCTAAAGGGGTTCTTAGAAGTTTTCAGTGTGCTGACAGTGAGTGGGGGAGGTCATCTATCTTCTGGGTTTTCTCTCCCTCTCGCCTCCCTTTTCCCCGAGACAGCCAATTCAATACGTTGAGAACAGGACGGAGCGCTGTTCCTTTGTCAACAAATTTCATTAAGCAACATTAGCGGTGCTATCAAAGAGGTGACAGGGAGGAAATGATGGATTCAGATTAGAATATTGAAAGTGAAAGTGTTAGAGACGCAGAATGGCTGATGTGTGTGAGCGTGCGTGTGTTTGTGCATGTGCACAATCTCATACTTGCCACACTTGTCCCCAGCCACTTAACAAGCAAAATTTACATAACCCATTTGAATTTTCATTATTTCTCTTCGAAGGATTTTGTAATTGGATTTGCTTTCACAGAATTTCTTAGCCCACACTTACCGACGAGGAGAGGAGTGCTGTTAAATGACTGGCTCTGCTGAAGTAGTTAAAGCTGGGTGTGGTTAGGGGGTAATGCTCCGTCCTGATAGTGTGATTAACATTTTGTATACAAGGAAACATTCGAGTACTGCGGTCACTACAATAACAAATTCTCAACTGTGAATGAATTCATCTGGAAACTTTTGATTCTAAATCACATTGCCTAATCCTTACTCCCTAAAATGATGACCACAGGAAGTTATGATGTCACAGTAAAGTTGACCTAAAAATTGTCACCTCATTTCATACAATGAGCTATTTTTAAGAAATTGTTTTATGAAATTAGTGTATGAATTTCTGAGTTGTGGCACAAAACTTTTTTGAGACATCATGGTGGCTTTGACCTTTGACCTGGAACACCAAATTTTAATCAGTACACCTTTCATTCCAAGTAAGTTTGTTTTAAAGTTGAAGATAGTACCTCCCTGCAGCCCCTGAATTGGGACACAGCTGTCGCCTTTTTAAGAAGAGTAAAAAAATGCAGGCAGCTGTCCACAGAAATGAATCAGTTAAACATTTGAAACCAAACATAAAGTTGGTTTAAGTCAAGTTTTAGTGTGGAGAGGGTGAGGTCTGATTTTGCAATAAGAATCGAGCTTAACAAAACATCTAAATTGGTTTTAATATAATTACAGCGGAACAATGTAGGAATGTCTGGAACAGGTCCTGCTGTTGTAAGGTCTACTGAATTACATTTAAAGTGGGACAGGCAACAACAACATCTACCCGAAGCAAACTGCCAATGAAACAGGCTTGGTTGCAAATAAAGCGTATATATCCTGGGTATCGATAAGGATTTGTCAATATGTTTCGATTCCGATTCACAAGGTCCCAATTCGGTTCGATTTCCAATCAGATATCGATTTTTGTTCGGGGTTTTTTCAGTTACAATATCAATGCACCTCTAACCTGGTGCATTATTATGGTGCAAAATGTCAGATGTATATTAACAATTTCATGAATTTGACAGCTGATATTTTCCAGTTTCACTTTCATTCATTTCATTTTTGTACATCTGGCTAATGGTTTTGATTAAATGACTTGGGGTTCAACTTGTGCGAGATTGGGTAAAGGCATAGTGCATAACAACATGCCGAAAATACACTCACGGCCAAAGCTGACGCTTACAGAGAGTAACATAAACATCAGTGCAAAACTAACTTACATATTCATGGAGGCACACACACTAAAAAGAGCCCGTCTGCGATCACTGAGGTCTCCGTAAGAGGTGCAGTAGACAAATCCGGGCATGTCTCCCTCACTGCCGTGTTTCGGTGGGATGCACTGAGTTGTGCTACATTCAGGGGCGCTCAGAAACGTGAGTGATCAGACACGTTTTTACGCATATTTTTTTGATCAATCTCTGGATTTATTAATCAATATTGAGTCATTCAAATGAGAATCGATTCGAATCTGAAAATTTGGATTTTTTAAAACCCAGCCCTATGTTTGTCTGTTGTGAAATTATCAAACATACAGTATCCTGCCAATCTTTAAGTGTACGTTGAGCTGGACTCATCTTTAAAAGCCTAGAATAGAAGTAAGATTATATGGAACGCATGTCAATAAAAAATATATATATATTTGCAAGCTTTAATGTCAACTTTTCTTATTATTTAGGGGAAACCATATTTGCTAGCATGTTTTTTTTTAACCTCTGACATACAGTTCAAAATTGCTCACACACTTGATCACACTTAATTTGATGGTTTCGCTCTAGAAGAAATGGCACAGATGTAAACGTGGCCTTTAAGGAACAAAATGCTGGTGGCCTTCACCGTGGGATTTCTATGCTTCTGTGTGACCCTTTGTTAGCTTAAAGAGCAACTGTCACAGCAAAGAAATGTGTGGCTATGTTAAAACTGGGTAAATGCCATGTTAAAGCTCGGTAATTTAATTTAGAAGCATTTATTTATATACGTGTTGAAATTCTCCAGACAGAAATCAGTAAATCAAATGTTCTGGAAAAAAACAAACTTATTACACAAGCATGTATGAATTCAAATTAAAAGATTAGATGTAAACCACCTAACCTGATATCTATAACTAGCTAGTATTCATGAGCTAAAGATAGCTAGCTGGTTGGCTACTTTCATCATATTTGCCTTTTGACATCAAACACCACACACATGCTTACTGCCAAAAAACTGCATTATGCTAAGTGATAAAGTAAGACATAAACACATAACTCTTAAAAAGGATTCATTTTTAACTAACATCTGGATTGTACGTGCATGACAAAGAGGATGAGCTCATTTACAAAAGAGGTTCTGTTCAAACAAAGCAACACATCACAATATGTGAGACTGTGACAAAGATTTGAAACCACCAGCTGTTTGTAACACATGCCAACATTCAATCTGTCCAGCACTAACACACACACACGCACACACACACACTGATTTAGCTGCACTGAGATTTGGGGAATCTGATTATTCTATCTGACAATTTCTGTCCATTTTATGATCCACAGAAAAACAAACCTTAGAGTTGGGATTCCTTTTCTGCTATTTTTAAGGTAACATGTTCACATCTAACATTTCGATCTGGACATCACTCACTGTAAATATAAGGGCATGTCAGTTAAACTACGAACTTTTATAGTCAGTGAAAGTCAAGGCCACATTTAACCTGCCATCAGTGCAGGCTGCTGGCTAAACTGCAGACTATGCTTCTAAGTTCAACCAGCTAAATGGATCAATGGGTCAATTTTGGAATCTAATTAAATTGTTTTGAATACAAAGTTGGCATTTTATATGCATGTAGATTTTATCAACACTAGTCTGTACTTCAAAGAAATGCAAGCATGGTGATAGAGAAAAGTTCCGTCCATCAGTCTTTCAACCCACATGCTCTGTAGAAATGCGTGTGTGTGTGTGTGTGTGTGTGTGTGTGTGTGTGTGTGAGTGCACTCAGCTAAGATATGCCTCTGTGTTTGACGAGTATTAGCAAAATAATGGATGGCACACACATTGCATTGATTGCATAAACAGGGGACATCCTCATTAGACAGTCCACTTTGGAAAACAACACTGGCAGCAACTAGATGATTGCATAAAGGGTATTTACAGTGCACTGAAAGCATGGCATTTTCCATTTATTCGACACACGGATGTTTATAGGCTTTAAAGAATAAATAAAAGAATGATTGTAAAGATGATTTTTTTTGGCCATTTTGCCTTTTATCAGATAGGTTAGCTAAAGAGAGACAGGAAATATGGGCCACTGGGTCAAGGCCTCTGTATATGGGGCGCCTTGCTTTACCGACTGAGCTAATCTCAGCTAAAGCTCTATCCAATAGAAGCAGAGAAGCATTCATGCAGTCCCGTCTCTTTCAGGGAAACAATGACAACAGAAATAGTTTTCACAATAGATGTTTGGGTTAGGGTTAGGGGCTCGCACTGGGTTATACCCCCTTTTGGAAATCAAGCTTTTATCCATTGCATGTCCTGGGTTACCTATTTTCGCTGCAGTGCATTTAACTGAACGGTTGGTGATTCTCTTCAAGTGGATATATCTTCAAGTGTGTTAAAGGCCACCAACTTGACTTTTATACATCATACCTTCTGCACTGGCACTTAACATTGCCTCTTAACATGCAGTTATAGGCAGAGTATATGCATACTGGACACCTGGTTTTTATGTTTCCTACATTTATATCACCTCGCTGATGCCCTAACACCTGAAATCTGTTTGACGCCTACAAAACCAAACACACACACATGCACACACTGACAATCCCTCAAATTGTCCAGCTATTCAAATGGTTTCACTTTGTCACCTCCCCTCCCAGTGTTTTTTTCTCCTCTCCTCTGTCTGCTGGCTCTCTGGCAGCTACAGGGAACAGTGATAGAGTGTGAGTGACTGCGTGTGTCTGATTGTTTGTCATGAAAATAGGCTTTCAGCAGATGGATGGAGAGATTCAGGAGAAGTACAATCTAAAAGCAGTACACACAGAAAGAATAGATTGTTATGGTTACTGGTTTCCTCTCTCCCACATGGGGGACTTCCAGACTCGATTGTTCCTTTCGTTGTGTGTGAGCGTGCACAACCACACACTTCGCTCTGTATCTGTGATATGTGTCCTAATATCATTTGAATTCATGTGTGCGCTTAACGTTTGACATGTGTGGGAGTTGACACGGAGAGCGAGCAGAAATTCGTTCCTGTACCTCCTGACTACAAATGAAAGGAAAAACCTGAGCGGTGTGATGCCAAAGGAATAAAACTTAATCTCATATTTTCAATCAAAAGCACACAGCACTACCTACATCCACACGGATACGGAGGGATTATCTTGTTTAGTAGAAGCATAACCGATTGTTTGTACATCGGATTCTGTATATATGATACGAACACAGATCCTGAGTGTGTATATGATGGGGTGAGAGAATGTGTTCCCCATATTAATGCTGCACTCCTCCACCTCCCTCTGAGATGTTGAGTGATGCAGAGACAATGAGCCAAATATTGCTCGAGGGATTAAGAACAATTCATATTATATCATCTGTTCTTAATTTTATCTTATTACTTCGTGAATGTGTATTCTGTTTAGATAGGATGCTACATTTTAGAGATGAAAAATGCCATTCCATCCATCTCTCATTGCCTGGTAGAAACCAAATAACTGCAATGACCACAAACTATCTCCCACGCCACCTTTCCTGCGTGGAAATGGAGGAATCAACCTGGTGCTGCTTTTCAGTGGCAGCTCTGTCTTGACCTTTGACCTTCTCAAACAATATGTATTCCTTTTCAAACAATATGTATGCCTTGCATTCCAACAGATGGCGATAACACGCTGCCTGCTACAAATCAAAGGAGGAAACTAACGAGCCAAGCCGTTGTTAACTTTTCCAGCTTCAGCGTCCCGACCGTAGTCAGAAAGCATGGGGGAGACTTATTGTTGTTGTGCTCCAGGGCCGAAGCTGTAGCTAGCTTCAGGGCTAACTCACGTCACTTTGCCAGCAGCATGCAGCAAGCAAGACGCGCGGCTTGTGTCTTGAGGAGTCGTAGGCTTTATTATGTTGATTTGTTCGTTTTTTTTATACAGCTACCGATCACTCTTTTCTCTGCTCTTCCGCTGCCCCAGTCCCCGACACTTCACGTAACTCGTGCACACACACTTTCATCTTTCCCTCTCACTCTTTCACCCCACGCACACGCACTTTGCTCTTTCCAAAACAGAGCTACGCTTCTAGTGTAAGATATACAATCTCTTTTCTAACCATGACAATATTGTTTCAATACCCATGACCAATGGGCATCACATTTAAATGTACATCTATCTGCATTCTTGCTCTGCACACCAGTTGGGTGGCTTTAATCAGAGGAAATGGGAGAGCTGTCCAAGGTGCTTAACTTCAGCATCCTCCTCTCCCCGCCATCTCTCCTTCAGCTAATCTCAAAGGAGAGAAGCTGGATGACTTTCTAGTTCTGTTTAACTTGTTTCTGTTGTTTCTTTCTAATCCCCGATTCCTGCAGAGACAAATGTGTCTGCAAAGGAGCAGGTGCAGGCTACTGCTAAGCTAGCCTGTGCTGTCTTTGAAGTGATTTTCTGTCTTTGCAGGTGCACAAACAGGCAGCGGTGAAGAGAAAAAGAAATTTCAGAGAATGTCTGATCCTGCTTTGTATTTCAAGGATCAATCAAAATGTGTACAAGAAAAACAGAATAAACCATGGTAATGTTATGATACGGTGCTTAGTAATCCACACTCACAGTCTAGACACACACACACATGCATACTGGTAGTCTGCCTTCAAGTGTCGTCTCTAATCACTGTCTGATAAGAAAGCATTAAAATGGATCCTGACGTCCATCAAGCACATTTAGCTAATAACACAAAAGAAAGCCTCCGCCAAAGAAAAGCCTCTTTATCTAAGTCTCTCCTTCATTACTTTAAAGCTGGATGATGGAGGGAAGAGTGTATAATGCTGTAAGTGAGAAGTGTTTTACCAACTTGACTGCTGCCTAATTAATTCCTCCCTGTCTTTGTTCAATGGAAACTATAATTATGTGTTTGGTTTGCTGAGAGCTGGGCTGTGGGAGGAAAGGGAGTGGATGAGTGCGAGTGAAGAGAAACAAGATCTATTTCCTGATTTGGACAGAGTCAACAGCATTACACTCGTGTCGGCGCTCTGCTGCTGAGCTCCCTATGTGTGTCAAATAAACCAACTTACTTTATCTCTTTATGTTGCGCACTCTTCTTTTTAAGCATCATTGTATCTTATAACACTTGGCTTAGCTAATCTGTCTCTAACTACAACTTTTCACCCTTTTCTAAAGCTCTATCTCTTGCCTCTGTTTTGCAAGTCTCAGTAAATAAACTTTAAATAATGCATAGGGCTGCAGAATCTCTCAGGTCAGAGTTGATGCTGTCAAATATCATGCAGATTTATTATTACTTCCCCCAGATTGCTGACAACACTTATTTTCTTACTCCGTGTGCGGGGATTGTCTGTCAGTAAAATCTACCCATCTTATCTTTTACACTCACTTCTCTTCACTCCATCTATGACCTGTTTAAATGCTGTCAACAACTTTTATATCCATCACTGCCCAATCCAGCTATATTTCACAAGCTGGCCCCTCTGCCCTCCTCCTACTCCCTTTGTGTTTCTCATCTACCATTGGACGGTCAGGAGCAGAGGGGAATATATAGGCTAAAGATGATCCACTGGTGTGTGGAGGAAGGCATTAAAATATCACTGACCTACTATAAACTACACTATACCACATTACAAACACCCCAGGGCAAATGGCTAAAATCTATACTGCACAGCAATAATAAAAAAATAAAATAAAATAAATATATATATATATTTATTGTTATTAAACTATGTTCTACTGCTGTTTTTCCAAATGAAATACTGCTGAACTTTGAAAAATAATAACATGATATATGATCATGTCACCCACAATACATACTAGACCTACTCAAATCAAAATAGTACATGGCACATGTTTCCCTTTATGTTATTTTTTTTTAAATGCAGATAAGATAAAACCTAAAATTTTCTTTTGTTTAATTTAAAACCATTTTTAGGAGCTGTACAGCACTAAGAGAGATATGCACCCTTTTAATTCTTTACAGGTTTTATGAGTTTTTCGATGATTCCTTAAAAAGTTTTATGTTATTCTTAGCCTTGACTGTCGGGTAACGCAAACAATTTGGTCTGTAATGATTATTGACTAGCACTGCAATAGAACAATGTTTTAAAACAAGAAAATATGAGGCATTTTTTTGTCTATCCTCTCTAGATTGCTTCTCAAGGTGGAGGTCACAAACCTGTTCAATATTACCCGTCATCAACATGAGATTTGTAGAAATGTGCTTTCAAAATGCACACACACAAGAGATACAGATGCATGGTGCACAACAAATAATGAGGCTGTATTTAAGACAGAGCACAGTCAGGAGAATGAAGGGAATAGAAAAACTTGGAGCGATGAAGGACAGTGGGGGACAAGAAAGATGATGCAGCTATGGCGGCACAGACACTGCCAGATTTCTTCATAAGCCTTGATTGATGACAGTATTATTCTTACATCAAATGTTGCCACTTACAGCTTACATTAAGAAAACTAGCATATGGTCTTTTTAGTATAGCGCAATGCACTTTATCACTTAAGAAAAGTCATATTTTGAAAAACAGCAAGCAGCCACATTTATTGCCTGATATGTCCCCAAAACAGCAAGAAAAGATAAAAATGTCACTTTCAATCCAACTTGACAAAAAAACACTGTGGGCATAAAAATGTTCAGGGATATATGACAGACAATGCTTGGCTTTCTTCTCCAATAACTCTCACTTCCAAATATCTAGCCTATAGTTGTTATCCTGGTTGCAAGCATTAGGGCCTAGCAAACTGCAACACAACTAAAAAGGCACAGTCAAAATACCTTATCATTGATAGATTCTTCCATATGCATCACACAACCACATCCATAATGACATCAGTGTCCTAGTTCAACAGAGGCTAATCATAAGCTCTGTTACTGCTGATATAATATTAAAGCAGACACATGCACACAGGCAGGATACATTAGGCCTACATTAATGTGGCACGGCGGCCTCAACGTAAAACAGCTCGGATGAAATGCAAATGATAACTGGTTTGCCTACCTGAGGTCTTGTGGGTGTAATGATACCTCGTTATGTTGTGGGTCCATGTGCTGAACTTAACGGTTGTGCTGTGGTCGTTGAGTGGATGAAAGAAAAATGTCCCCTGCGATTTTCAATTCCAAAAATGTCATCGTCGACAGGCTGTTGGACCCTAAAAAACACGATAAACACTAGGCTACAGAAAACAGCGTCTTCACATAATATAGCTAATGTTATTAACCACATAAATATGTATAGCCACTTTTTTAGCGAGTTGCGTTGGTGTGAGTCTGGTTTGACCGTCTGGTCTCCTCAGAACTTTCACAATTAGCTAACTGTTGCGTCATAGCTCGTGACCTCTGACCGCTGAATGTAAGTGGTTTCCCAGCAACTCAATCTTGAGTCCCATGCGCAGACAGGGGGCAGTACACGGAGGTTTTTTGTGAACAATCAAATGAACAGTAAGGGAATTATCTTCAAGTAGCTTTTGGTGCAGGAAGCTGTGTAAGAGATTAAAGTGGGCTCATCATCTAGAAGAATAGCACATTTCAGATTGGTTAATATTATTTTAATATTATCACTTTTACATTGCATCTGACATGGTTAAAGGTCGGGCCAACTTTAATATAAGTATATTTACATATAGGCATACTTGACATAAAAGTAGTTAGTCTTATTGTTAAAATATATATACTTTAGAAGGAAGAAATTAGCTGGGCTTACTTCAGGCACACTTGTATATTGTATGTTATATGATTAAATTATGTAATTCAGGCTATTATAAGCAGTAGTTGTTATGGGTATTTATAATGCAGTTATATGAATTTATTTTTCACATTTCTCATAGCTGACTGCATGGTTTATCAACAGGCTCCCAAAATTACCAACAGGGCACTATAGTGCAGGTGAATTGGTACCGACCATCGTTTTCCCCCTACACCCCGTCAAGTGGATCAGTCCATGTAATGTCAGAGGTCGAACGGAACGTAAACAAATGAATTCAAGACAGAAGGAGCGGAGTTTGATGAAAGTACTAATGAAATGGACAATAAAGTACCAGAAAACCCTACAAGTTGGGAGCGAGAAGGCCAGAGAGAAAAGAAAAGAACAAGTCCGATGTTATTGCCTCAAAGTTTTTATCACATTTATAAACTTAAAATAACGTCGTCATGATGCTAGTGCTACATAAAGCCCTAGCTGCAGCAGTGATAACATTAACAGTCCGCCAGCACAAAATGAGCAGGAGGAGGAGAAAGTAACGTTACTCCGTACAGAGGAGCAGCAGCTGGAAACAGGAGCAAGAGGAAACCCCTCTGAGGACGAACAGATGATGAGAAGTGATGGGAGCGCTATATGTAAGTCAACGTAAATGACAGTTTTAACGTAGATGGGCTAGAGAGAACACTTGAGTGCTATGCAATTTATTAATTTGTAATTGAGTGCACCTGCGTAAATCCTGTGTTGTTGCTATACAGGTGAATGTCTATTTAATTTACCAGAATTTTAACAAACGATATCACATATTTTTTGGTCAGAATTATGTAATGCAGAGATCTTCTAACAGACATAGGAGTAGTGTGCCGTTATCTGGAAGTATAATGACTGTATACTCCAGCATTTGCAGAGGCCCTGTGGTGAGTTCAGTGACCCAGCATTGGCTGTTAGGCTGTAACAGTCGTTGTTTCTTCTTTTTTGATGTAACAGAATTCCCAGGTAACTCTGGGATTCCTCTCTTTACATTGTTATCTTTGTTGTCTCTCTGTGTGTTTTTTGTCTGTGTAAAATGCCATAGCCATTGTTTTTCCCTGCTATGTCATTCTCAGTTGATCTCAGTTGAACATAATCCAGTGTTTGATATCTGACCTACTGCTCAGATCAATACCTTCTGCTCAGCATACAGAAATAAACACCAGATCTTGCCACACAGAGTTCAGCCAAATAAGGGGTTTAAGATTCTGTGTAGCAGCTTTGTGCTCGGGCTATCACATCAAAGATAAATGGACTGTGGAAAGGGTTTTGTATTGCATTGTAAGCTGACGGTGCAGTGACAAGCAAACCATCCTCTTTCTGTGGCTAACCGTGTATTCGAGCGTGACCTTGACTGGCTGAGGAGCTCCACCATCAAGCATATTATGAACTTAAGACAGACCAGACTGCATTCTCTTCTCTTCTATTCATCTCATCGTCTGGAAATCTTTGCAGTCAAAATTTCAACACCTGCACAGTGAATGTCTACACACTTCCTAAGCTTCTGCAGATATAAATATCCCCTGATATTATAACCTGATCCCATTACACTTACATCCTTGTAAGAACAGCTTTCACCTCCCTGGCATTTGCTTTTTTTTTTACAACCCAATAATTTCACTCTTACGGCTGCTGCCTCTATACGTGTAGAAATATTATTTCATTTGACATACAGAAAAACCTGGACTGTAAATTGCAGCAGCTTCTTTTCAAAGCCGTTGTCTGGTGACCTTCCTCTTATAATCTCACTTCTCCTGCATTCCACATCCCTGTGGGTGATGCTGTAATGTAGCCCCTTTTTCACCTGTGTGTTTGCTTTAGTCGAAGGCTTTTTTACCGCAGTTTGATCCTTGAATCCACCTTTACACTCTCTGATAACAACTCTCTTGAAAAGAGAAATAAACCCAACTTACTTGAGTTGTAATATCTGTTTGTATTTTGTTGATTTAAATCAGTTTGTATGGTGGCCGTCAAGGGCAATAGCACTGCAAAGGCCCAAACAGTTTTCATTAGAAGAAACACTGCAAATTCAAATATAATGCCAGATCTAAGACACAAATGCAAAGTCCAAAACAAATGCATTAACGTGAAACACGCTACAAATACAGACACAATGCAAAGTCAAAAACCCACAAACCCAGAAAACACATGCAAAAAAGGAAAAACACTGCAAATCCAGTCAACATAATGAACGTGCTCCAGACCTGTAGGAGTGCTCGGTGTAACAGCAAAGAGCAAGAGCTAAGGATTGCTTCCATTTGCTGAGGATCTAAGTTAGCTGGGGGCAGCTAGCACTTCGGTTTTGATGACTGGATCTGCAGCATTTTCCTTTTGCATGTTTTCAAGGTTTGTGTTTTTAACTTTGCATTATCTCTGTATTCATGCACATTTGATGATAATTTTTGCAGTCGCTTTTTGCATGTGTTTTGGACTTCTGCATGTGTTTTTGAATCAGCATTGTTTCTGAATTTGCAGCCCATTTCTTCTGATGGAAACTGTTTGGGCCGTTGCAGCGCTACTGCCCATGTCAGCCACCTTAAGTTTGACGTCTTAATAAATAATAAATAATAATAATAAATTCTCTATATTTTTTATTAAAGAGTTGGTGGTGGTGTATTTCACAATTGTAAAGAAAGTTCAAGAGTTTAGCCTGTATCATTGGTTAAAGACGCTCAGCTCCGTTTAAATGCATACAGATATGTTAAATACGAAACATAAAAGTACCACTCCAACAATGATCCTACCCCGAAGAGAACAGAATACAATCAGCTTAATATTCAAAGTATCAAAAATACAAAATCCACAAAAAACACATTCATTTGCGAGTATATGTGACATTTATAAGAAGGATTTCAGTGTTATAGTCAGTCGTAGTGCTAGTTTAATACTTTAATATACATGTACTTTATTCAAGTTCTCAGCCTAGGGGTTGGTCCCCTTCCAAAGAGAAGTCTGAAGGGTCATGAGATGATTAATATGTTAGAAACAAGAAGAAACTCTTTGACTTTTCATGTACTTTTGCAAAAGTTCATCTTTTTTGTCTAAAATAATTGACATTGAATGGAGACGCAAGTGCCTCATATATCTGATACCAGGCCAGAAGTCAACATGTGTGTCTACACAACCAAATAGAATACTGACTTTCCATCACTGCCCTGTATGAACCATTCTACTACAGCGTTTTTTCATTGTGCAACAGTCTCTTGTTTATCCTTGTTTCTACAGTTGCATTATAATCATATGTTTTCTCCACCAGCTTATGCCTTCTTCCAGCCTCGTGTTGTTTTGAAGTTACGAGATGCTGATAAGCTGCCAACCTGGCACCCCTGGCTGCGTTTCATTTGTCTGCCTCCTTTTTTTCCCCCCTCTCTTCCCTTCAGCATTGATTCATTTGTTTTTCCTGTAGAAAGAGACGAGGGCAGGAGGAAGGCATCTTCACAGGTGGCTGCCGCTGTAACAGGTGGTGGGGATTAGATTTCACTTCCTCTGTGTGTTTGTGCGCGTGTACAAAGTTATTTCTCAGAGTGCGATAAGAGAATATGGAAGATTTAAGTCGCTGCCCCAGGTAGAGTTTACTGCTGCCTTTATATCAGGCTAACACACAGGATATACAAAAGATCCTGTGAGACTGCACTCCTCACCTGGTCAATCCTTCCTTCTCTCTATGTTTTTTATCCTTATTCTAACAGGCTGTAGACACTTTCTTGTAATGTGGTTTAACTGTGCTGCAACTTTAAAATGATCGAAAACTTGATAGAAATCTTTACTTTTCAGGGATGTTTTCTATAGTGACCCAGAATTTAAGACCTCTTCAAACTGTTCAACCTGCAAACCCTTTTTCTGTCCTTGTAAAGGCCCCGATGCTGTTTGTGTGTCTGACATTGAATGTATGAACCTGTGTGACCCTGATGCACAGCTCAAACAGAGACAGTTAACAGGCTGTGTTGTATCCTTGTATCTGTGTGCCTCTCCGTGCGTGTATGTTTTCCCACTACAGTTTTCTGAATCGTTGCCCAGCAAAAGGACCTCTAGCACAGGCAGCCGTGACGTGCCTGTCCAAAACAATTTGGGTCACACCCCGGGAATCAGAGACGAAGGGTGCTCTGGGACTCATCCTGAGCCTGGATGCAGAGTCTAAAGAGAGTTGAGGGGGGCCCGTTAGAGTCAGGGGAGTAAGAGTAATTTAATGTCAAAGGATGAAAAAGAGCACAGAATGAAGTGGTGATTTACTTCAGCATGTTAAAGCTTTAAGGGGAGGGAAGAAATATGAGCGAAGAACCTCGCAGTCAGAAGGGTTTGGGGTTTTGGGAGAAAAAAAAAGAGGCAGAGATTCAATGATGAACAAAGGAAAAGAAAGAGGCAGGGTGACAGGGTAGAGGATGAGACCTGAAAGAGTTTAGAATTAATGACTGAGAACGGTTGGTAGAAGAATTTCAGAGAGGGAATAGTTGTGGAGAAAAATGAAAACAAATATGGCAATAACACTCGGGGAGACAGCCAGGCAGAGACAGAGAGGGTTTGTGATACATCTGCAAAGTGAAGGCATTTTTCTCTGGATGTGATTTTGGTTTTCAGATTGGTTAAAGAAATGCTTCTTAACCTGCAGAGATCGTTCTCAGGTTCATATGGGTTCTATTGTAAGCTTGCAGAAGGACATTTTGGAGATACAGTGTTGTCAAAATGACATTTTCACAAAAAAAGCGCCCAGTTAGTGACGTGTTTTCCATCAGCCAGCAGTGGTTGGTCTGCCAGAGAGAGTAGGCGGAGCTAAGCAGCTGCTTTTCTGGTCTCTGCAAGTGTTGCGAGTAAACAGTAATCTACTATGGCTGAACAAACTAAGAAAAGATCGATGACTACAGATACAACTTCAAAAATAAGTGAAAATCCAAAGAAAAAGAAACAAACTCGACGCTCAGATGAAGGCAAACAGTCTAAAAAGGAAAGCGACCGTCAGCGAGGAAAATCAAGAGTTACAACCAGAGCCGACCGTGGACGTCACACAAGCAACACTGTCTGGATATCGGAAAAGTGTGCTCCCGCAATTACCGTTTATCGCCCAAGGTGCTGCCAAAGAGAGCGAAACTGAGATCTTTGAGACTACCACTTTAAGGAAACTTTGTGTTTCATCAGAACCAGCTGTTCAATCCCTCTCCACATCAAATCCATCCGGATCTTCTGCTCGGCTGCTCTTCACTCCTCTACCTCCAGCAGTGTCTGGACTCCATTAGTGGAATTTTCCCGTATTGCCAAAGAGCCCTTCAAGCCCTCCTTTCAATCAGTCTCACCTGATTGAAGTATAACTGTAAGGTGTGAAAACTCAAGTGCACAGACCGATGTGCGAGAATTTTTCTGCAATAACAAGCTTCTGGGCAGGCAGCAGAGGAAAGTGGATTTCCTGCTTGGTTCAGCTGTATGCAGCAGGGCTCAGGTGTGAATAAACAACACCAAATCATCCTCTGCATCCTGAGCTGCAGTTTTTCCGGCCTGGTGATGAATGCAAAAAAAGAACGGGACAAGATTCTGCCTCCTAGATGTGATACACGTCCTCATGGAAACTAAGCGAGGCCTTTAAATGAGCAGTAACTTTTTGTGTAGGGTTTTTATTGTATGTCGTATTAAACCGAACACATTTGACATAAGATGAGAGACAGTGTTACGTCTTTACAAAGGAATCATTCGTCTCTGTTAAATGAATTACATACTGGCAGTTGTTGCTCCTTTAACAGCCTGAGAGCCAATCATGTCAGATATTAAGCCTTGTAGAAACATACCAATTTATATTTCTCTCATTTCTCTTGTCTTGCCTAAAGGATCAGCGTGTCAGGCTGCGTTTTAACTGTGAGAAACAGCCAGCTGAATGTTAAACGCCTCCTCCTGGAATATTAATACATTTTCGATCAGGCATGCCAAGAACTCGTCGTTTGGATTGACTGTCTCTGCACCAGGGGGAGAGCGCTCCTCATGGATTATTTTGACCTGCACGAAGTGAAATGAAGAGAAGACATATGGAGATGGAGTGATAGACGGAGAGGGGAGAAAAGTCTTCTTAATTGGTGGTGCGACCCCGTCAGTGTCAAACGTTGGAAGGATTGAGCGGTTTGTTGAACAGAGAAAGCGGCTGATTCAGTCTGACAGAATCGAGTCAGATTGAGGGAGATGTGTAAATCATTGATGTTGTAATATAAGCCACATGTGTTTGATCTGTGTATTAGGTATTACATCACATATTACATGATACAGTTACTCACAAAATAGAACTGCAGGTAACATTTATACACCTATATCTGGTAATAAAGTTCAGAAATAATAAAAAGTAAAGGATCACCAGGTTTTATAACCGTTCTCCGAGGATCCGGAGTGTAATTAGCTTTCACGGCTGCAACTTTCCTCTGAGAGAGCCTTGATAAGGGTAATCTATTTCCTCCCACTCTGAGGCAGCCGTTAGCCCACCGCTGGTCACTAACAGAGTTTCCTCTCTCTCTCTGTGGGGAGAGAAGACCCTGGAGTTTAAATAGGTGAGCTGCAGTGATGGCGGAGGGATTTTTCACACCTTCATTTTGGATCCCTCAAACGAGAAAATGACACATTTGAGTGAATGTGCCATTTTAAACTGTCTAATTACAGGATGAAGAAATAAATAAGACTGAAACATTGACCGGTAAGCTAGCTAACTAGCTAACTAACCGACCTGTAATCACATTCACAATTCACAGACAAACAAAACTGTGTGCACACTGCTTTTCTTCTCTGGTGGTCTTACAAGCCCTCAAAGAAAGAACAGATTAAATTGGATTTTTATCCAAGTCTCTTTTTTAATCTCTTTTTTATCATAAAATAGCAGACAAAGACAACAGCTGAAGTGTCTTCCATCTTTAGAGTAAATGGTTGCCAAACATCAGGCAAATGTCTGGAGCTTTGATCCTCTTGTTGGCTCAATCTCTGAACTCTGGCGACCATAAAGCCTCTTGGAGCAAAGGCCAAATTATCAGGGCTTCCGGCGTAGCCAACTGCAATAAAAGGCTTCCAGCCAAGACTTGCTTTAATGCGTGCTGATCATTGTTTACAGTCCAACTAGCAACCTCAGAAAGTGGGAGTTGGATTTTAGAGACGACGTCGAAGATCAGATTGTTAGCACTTTTAAGAAGATGTGTTTATAAAAAGCTTCATCGCTGTCACGTGACTGCGTTCTGCCTCTTTCACTCTCCACATGCACCAATAATCGAGTCGCCTGCGTACAGATTCTGCCTTCATACATACAAATCTGTTTTTAGAGATGACTTATCACTTAAGGTTTTTGCTGATTTGGACTGTATTTTCTCTATAAAGACAGCACACACTACAGTTCTCTCTAGGGGACTTAGATCATCTCAGGGTGAATGCTAGGTCAGCATCTGAGTGCAATAGGCAGCATCTTCAGCAAATCAACAATAGAACAAAAATTTGCAACATCAATGCACCTAAATGAAACAGTCCAAATGTGAAGATTAATCTAAACTTTTAGTCGTTTTCTGCGAAGCACAAACCCTCTGAGAAAAACCGATGCATGTTATTATAGCATAAACACTCAGAAGTATGAGCATGGTATATCCACTAAAGTAAAACAAAGACAAAGAAGGAGCTTTTCTTCTTCACTGCGGATAATAGCTCTGACATGGTGTCAACCATCCCACCCTAGTGCGCTGTTGTTTTCTAGTCTGAGTCTGTGGAGAGAGATTCCTCCTGAGAATGGCTCTCCTTTAGCTGCCCTGGTCCAGAAACCTCGGTGACCTTGCGTGTTGCCTCTTCACTGCTAACCTGGAGGGAGGCTCAGCAGTTTGTGGTGCGATGCTGCATTGCAGTGCATCTCTCTTTCTGTAGTGTCCTCTCAAACAGTGGGCTGCTGTAAGAAGATAACCTCTCTGTGTCATTGCCGGCTTATAACACGAAACAGTTTTCTCCTCTTCTGCGCCCTGCGCTCCTCTGGAGTATCTCTGGAGTCTTTAGAACACAACACAAGCAGCAGAGTGTAGTGCGGTAAGAGCACATGAAATGTGTCTCTGTTTTTCTTGGTTGATGCTATTAATCAACTCTTTTTAAAATCTTTACCTATTCATAACTTGCTTTCTTGTCCTTGGCCTTAACCTGACTGTCTGCCTCACTGTCTGCGTCTCGTCTGTCTTGAGGAATATGTTATTTCATGCTGGCAGTTTTACAATTTTACTTTTCTGTTTTTCAGTTTCTTTCTGTAAATTTGGTGTGTCAATATCAAAGACTCTGCTTAGTTTATTGGGCCAGAGATTTTAACCAGAGACTTTAGCTAATTTATTCTGTATTATGTGTATATATGTTTAAACAACAACGATTAAAGGAGCAATTCCCCCCTGTCAGTCAAAGCTGGTGTTCTCTGTAATCGATAGAAGCAATGTTATTTGAAATTGGTGCCATAGCTGTTGAGAAAGTTGTACAAGCAGCTCATGGTTTCGCTCATTCTACATTCATTGTGCATTGTGCCCCTCCCTCTGAAAGGAACGGCCCAGCGAGAGACGCTGGAGTGAAATACTACCGTTTCGTTGCAGGCAATGGCTCAGAGCGGTACAGAATCTGAAATACGATGAGAATATACCGGTGGATCGTCTAAACAATCTTCAGGTCTGCAGTCTACATTTCAAACCTGACGATTTTGATCGAGACATGACATCGGAGGCGAGATCCTAGAGTGAGGAAGTTTACAAGCTCCCTGGCCTCCGCCAGATGACGCGTTTTACGCAGTCTGGCAGAGGTTTTCCAGGGCCCGTCGGGGAAGTGGATAGCGTCCTCCAAAGGCAAAGAGCGAAATTGCATTTTTTTCCATACCATAATGGCATTAGTGTGATAGGACTGAGGTTAAAAATCGGCTGTTTAAATGTCTTTTGCTGAGATCTATTGCTGGACTTATGTCTTAGAACATTTTGTGTTTGTTCTTTCTCCTAATTTTGAGACT
The DNA here is from genome assembly GCF_022749685.1 of Semicossyphus pulcher. NCBI lineage: Eukaryota > Metazoa > Chordata > Actinopteri > Labriformes > Labridae > Semicossyphus > Semicossyphus pulcher. The sequence continues at coordinate 20,862,272 of NW_027211693.1, forward strand.
AAAGTCAGAAAAAAGTAAATTTCTGACCATGGACATTTTCAGGACCATGGACAGCTCCTCTGTGGGCAGTGGTCACATCAAACAATAAGCATAAAGAACTAATTTAATTACAAAGTATGTCCTCTTTTTAACTAATTTAGTAATTTTAATTTAGTAATTTAGGTTTTGCTCTTTTTTTTCTTCTTTTGTGAGGCTAAAACATCTATTTCAGCTCAACAAAGAAAAACTGTGATTATGTAAAACTTTTTGAAACCTTGACACACCAGCTTTTCACACAGGTATTTAAGGACAGAAACAGCAACCATCGTATAAATACAGAAGTGCCCAAAGCCAGAGGAAAACTTCAAAGCCGATCGGGGGTTGTTTCTGAAAGAGACGTTATCATATTATTTTATGAAGCTAATTTAGTCCTGTTTTTAGATTTGGCAAGGCAACAACACATTCTGTTTACTGTCACTGAAGTCTTGATACAGAACTGATTAGGACACATACCTAGCATACCAAAACATCTATTGGGACGTTGAGACATTTATACTTCTTATCCAATTTGCCGGTGGGTTTCATGCTCAGTGAGTTTCCTCTTTTCATCCTGTGTGGAACGTCAGATATATGATTGGATTTACGAATGCCCCCGAGAGCACGGAGTAGAAATGCTTTATTTTTTGCAACACTTTGCACCTTGCACAGTGGGACAGCGCAGGCAGATATCATCATGGAGGCTGATATGCTTTATGATCATGGTCCATTCTCAGGCAGACTGACGGAGCTTTTCTGTGGAGCCGCTCGAGTGGAACCGAAGTTCTCACGCACAAGTTAAGTTACAGACACACAGCTCATTAAGAACCAGTCTATCACACCCCACTGCTCACTTTCAAACATCTCTGGCACACTTCCCCTGTCTCTTTCATACTTGTCTACAACACACGAACACACGCACACACAAAACCACAAAAATGTAATCTTGTTTCATCACTCTCACTCTCCTACCTCCCTCTTTTTTTTCTTTCACCATCTGCAATTGCAATGTGGGGGATGTATGACGTTAAATTTACTGCTGGGACACTGCTCCCCTATGTGTTGTTTCATATATTTTGATCTTTATTATTCAAAATTGGATCCCCGACAGCTGCTCTTATCCTTCATCTCCCCCCCCCAGTGGATGCTGGGATTTAGAGAAAATCAGGAGAAAATCCGACTGAAGTGGGACTGCATCGGCTCCTTTGAACTCAGAGAGTGGTGAGTATCTGGTTGAGCTGATATAAAAACACAATAACAATGAAAAAGTGGTTAAAATGATGAGCATATATTAGCAGCATCAGATTTTCTATAGAAAGCACAAGAACGTCCAGGGGCTGCATCTAATATGGATGCATGTTTCTGAGCACGAAGACAATGTCTAAATCTAAAACTAAGGATGTCTTGTTAGAGCTCAACAGCCCCTTGGAGCTAATATATGTGTTAACTGAGTCTAAATATGAATGTTAATGTAAATAAGCCATTTATCCATAGCTGAAGGACAAATACTCAATGTCATTTCCAAGACTGAGACAAGTGTCCCCATGTTTACTGTAAATGTCAGGTTATCCATGTAACACAGGCTACATAACTGTTAGCATATACAGCATATAAATGTCTCATTAGAGCTTCTAAATGTCAAAATCAAGTGTCTCATAATCATTCAGCTCATAAGCTGCTTATTGGACTTTGCCGTTCCACCCCTCTCACAGCACTTCACAGCACAGTCAGTGATGAACATGTTTTTAAAGAGGAAAGACTTAATATTAGCGTGTATTATGCAGAGCCCTCTGAAGTTGGGTTTTCACGCCCTTTAATCCAGATAAATGGTCATGGACTGTATTTGGACTTTAACTCGCATGCCATGACTGACCTCCATGGATCTAATTACTAAAACAATCCTTAAACAAGCCCAAGTCCAGATCGTTTGAACACTCTCTCCCTAATATTTTAGCATGCTGTAAATCTTCTCTTACAGTATGATTGCAATTTTAAACGCAAAGCGAAACCCGATATAAAACTTTAATGTAAGCGATGCTACTAATAATAAAAAACAAAACAAGAGCTGAGGCCCGAGCTTTAAAATGTGAGTTTAATGTTTTACAAGGTTTTTGTTTTTGTTGTTGCCTCTTTGTCTTTATTTTAGTCTGATTAAGGGTTGCAATAACTGAAGGAAGGAGGCTGGAGGGTTTGGATATGGAAATAGCTGTGTTCTCTTTCGGTCTTGCCAAACAATCATTTTGAATGCAGTTAGTACAAAGAGAGTTTTCATAATGTTTCGTGTAATTCAATCGAAAAACTTGCATACTTCAATATCAGTCGAATGTATCAGCCATCACAATGCTTGAAGATAAATGGAACATACATTCTTAGCTAAAGCTGATCCCATACATACCACTGCATAACTGCTTTTGTTAACAATACAGTTACATGCTTTCTACATGACTCTATAAGAGAGATGGACTACTGCAGATCAGGAAAGGGTATTGCTAACACACTAGTAAACGTGGAATTATCTGTGAATTATTAATAGACACGGACATGAAAGCACAATTCAAAACAAACTTTTAATGACCGGCATCGAATAATTGCATCCTAAATTTATGTGACTCTGCATGCTGACCGCTTTCCTAATGAATCGATATATACGCTGAAACAGCTGCTACTATAAATGACACATAAACGATAGCTTATAATAACTTTTAAATCACTAGTTTGTGTTCTGAAGCAAAGCAACAAGGATTGAACTTTTGCTTGTGCACTTCAATGCACATTTACACATGGCCTGTACACATAAAGTAATTCAAGATGAATTCAAGTGCTGTCTGAACTATGACAAAATTGCACTTAATCTGTAATCTGTAATACTTGTTGAATTTAGAGAGAAAAATGTTGTCACTTAGATAGTCTCTCATGTTTTTCACCTTTGCAGCATTTCAGCACTTCGAACAGCTCCTCTACCCGCACTGCTTCATTAAACCTCACAGGCCTGCTGCAACAATACTGATTTGTGTGTTTTGAATGCACCAACCTCCCCAACCAGACAGCAACACACTTTAAAGGCTGGTTCATGATGAGGATTCTCCGACCAATACATTTTGGACAAACATTACACAAACACTATTGCAAATAAGTGTGAATAACCTATGTGTTTAACCTGTTTCATATTTAATGAGCTCTGAGTCTGGACCAAAAACAGGAAATAAAAAAGAAAGACTGTAAATAGGCCTATAACCTAAAGGATTCAGTTCATTTTAAAGGGAAAAGTTCACTGCTCAAACTGCACCGAACTTCGGCTGACTAAATAATCTGGACTCATAAGTATAGCGAAATAAAATCTAGATTTATAAATGTACAATACAATGTTTTTGGCAGTAGCAAAACCTTCCTTGCAGGGAAGTTTTGCACGTTGAGCTGAATACAGATTTGCAAAAGAAAAGTCTTCCCTACTAAATGAATCCTGGCAACACTTTCCAACAGTGCAAACAAAAGAAAAGAGAATTATGAAGCCAGCCAGAATAGTAAACCATAAATGTAAAACTGAGCTGGCTTCCTCTGTTCCCTAAACCTAAACTTGAACTGAACCACATAGGAAGGAGAGTGACAGTACACACCACAGACACAGTTCATTCACTATTTTCCTGCTGAATTCCACACACACCCAGACCCACACGAGAAAGGAAAAAAGAAGAGTGTTTGCAAAGCGAACAAAACCCAGAGAAAGATAAAGCAAGGAGTCACAGATTAAATATTTAAACGTATATCGTTATAGCCCCGTAAAATGAACGTCCTAGTTATGTGGCCCATTTATGCGTTGTGTCATAATCATAAAGAAGCGCCTCTATCCATGGTTCTGAAAAGCGCCTTATACCCCCATCAGGACAAACGCACCCGCCTCGGAGACGTTTCAGCCATTCGGACACCAATACAGTCATATCATTTTATGCTTTATGCGTCTTAATTGTATTTATTATGGTGGACACGAGCTGGAATTCCACAACAGAGGCGCGTGACTAAAATGAAATTTGTGTTAGTACATCCGGAACAGCGCTCTGACACGGAGCCTAAATCCCGCTTGGGCTCTGGTGTGTGAACATAAAAAAAAAATCCCCCCGCTGAAAATCAATGACACGGTGAGAGAGAGAGAGTGCGCGAGAGAGAGAGAGGGAGAGAGAGAGGGAGAGAAAGGAGGCGGTGTCTGGTGACCGAGGAGGAGGAGAAAGCTCCAGGTCCGCTCGTGCTCGCAGCTCCCCCTCTTTTAACCGTCAATCCTACTAGCAGTCGGGTGCCACCGGAGTACCCGGGACTGTGGACTTATTTTACCCCCGGGAATCGGAATTGGACACCTACAAACTCTCCCAGGTAGGTGAGGCTGCACGTTGGTGTTTTCTTTTTTTTTTTTCTTTTACAAAAAGAAACGATAACTGAAGAAAGTCTACAGTTGCCCGTTTTGTCGACTTTCCCGGTGCTGAGGATGGAGGAGAGAGCAAATGAAAGCCGAGACAAAGCTCCGTGGGGGCGGCAATTGTGTTGACGCCGCTAATTGCTTTTTAAATTGGCGGAGGGGAAGCTCGCGAGCTAATCGTTTCGCGGTGCCCCATCTGCCGCGGTGACAACTCTCCAATGTTTATAATCCGATTAGTTTGATAAAATGAGCGCCCTCCACCTCCTTCAATTATAAACAGTGGTTCGTTTAGCTTCTTTTTTTACATTCGGCAAATTATGCGTCACAATACGAGACTTCTGTGTTCTATAAAGTGATCAGTCTCACTTCGGTGTGCTCTTCAAACACTTTGCTGCATCCTCTTCTCCTCTGCATCTGTTTTTATCTCACTCTGAATGGATCTACTAGTCTAATTTGTCCTTTGTTTCTCTCCCTATCTTTGCTCGTAGAAGATGTTCTTCTTCCTGCTCCCTGTTGTGGCTCTCTTGCTGAGCAGAGAAACGACGGTCTCCGGGAACAGTAATGACAAATGGCTGAGCACCGCGTCTCAGTACAAGGACAGATCCTGGAACAGATTCAGAGATGTGAGTTGCACTGACAGACACAACATCTAGTAGAGAGGGGCTTCATTATTAGCATCATTGTGTGTGATACTCTCTCTCTCCTCCCTCACTCTCTCTTCGTGTGTGTGTGTGTGTTTGGGAGAGAGAGAAAGGGAGAGAGAGAGAGAGAGAGCAAGGGGAGCCCACTCCGCCCTTGATACACCCTGTGAGTACTTGAGCACTTGCCAGCAGGCATAATCCACCTTGTAGAGACTCAGCAGGTTCAAACCCAGCAAAGACAAGCAGACTCATTGGCAGAGAACATCCGACTTCTGCACATGATGGAAAAAAGTGCGATTTGAGTGACTGAAGGCTTTCCCCATTGAATTAACAGCTTTTATAAAGAGGAAGAAAGTATCCAGGCCATTACAGCAGCTATATTTGCCTCTCCTGTTTACCTGACGGTGTTACCTGACATGTTGATGATGTTCATCATTCTATATATAGAGAATATTTGTGAGATTTAAACAATCTTACAGCTACTTAAAAGGAAATCAGAGGTGGTTGTTTTGACTGAATCCAACATGTCAAAGAGGCCTTCACCTCCACCTGCCCTCCCGTCTGCTGTTGACTCCTACAGGGGTTAGGATACCTCTCAGCTCTCTTTGCACTTGACGCAGCTTTGACTCTTAGCCCATGGCTAATACTGACAATGCTGAAGCCACAAACTCTCTCCAGTCTGGCAGGTCTTCATCAGGTTGATGATGATAGTAGAGTTACAACATGATTGTCCTTTGCTGCCTGCTAACATGTCCTCCAGAGGTTTCAGGAGACAGTGCGCTAACTTTGGCCTTATTAGAGCCGGTCGTCCCCATGCAGAGCCGGAGCGGTGATGTGAGGGCTATAGTAAGTCATGTCTGTGCACGCTCAGGCAGGCCTCTACTACCTGCAGTGTGTGTGTGTGTGTGTGTGTGTGTGTGTGTGTGTGTGTGTGTGTGTTTACTCCTGGCCGTGGTCTCCTGTGCAAATGAAACTCATTAACAGGAAGCTGTCAGAGGAGGGAGGAGGACATGAGCGGAGAGGAGGGAGAGAAGCAATGGATAGGAGGAGAGGCTGTGACATTTATGTTTAATATTTCAAGCAATGCTACCCACCGAATGCAGGAGCTGTTGTTGTATGTGTGTGTGTGTGTGTATTGGCTGCCCTATCACATAGGGAAACCTGCTGGTCGTAATTTGTCTCCTGCAACATTGGCTGTCTTTTTGTCCCACTGTGTCTTCTTTTCTTCTCCAGTCTTTATCAGTCCTTTCTCGTTCCTCCTCTCTGGTAGCAGACCTTTAATACAGCAGACTGAAGGTTGTAGTGTGGCTGTGTATGAATTAACTTCAATCATCAAAACAATCGTTCTTGTTAACGTCTAAATTCACTGAGAGAGGATTGCCTTCTCTTAAAGTAGTGGTTTATAATGACAGTTTCTTATGTTGTTAATTTACGTTGATGGTCGTCATAAACTGTGATCTTACATTGTACGCTGAGACATCCATAAAGGCTTATAAAGCTGCAGTGACCAAAAACAGGCTGCTTCAAAATCTGAAAATTGAGGACACAAATCCCACAGTCTGAAAGATGCAGCAACCCACATTTACAAACCAGCTGATCAGAACACTACTTGCTAAGACACAGAATATACTGACGAGCTCATACACTTTCAACGTTTTGACCTCTGACCTCTTTCTGCATCATGGGGTGGTGGGGTAATCCTTCAAGGCTGCTGTTTCAGAAAGCTTTTTCTGTTTAACTCTTAAGATTGCTGTTTTGTTTGTTCGATTTTTTTGTTGGGCTTTTTGCCTTTATTTATTGGACAGCTGGAGAGAGACAGGAAACATGGAGAGTAGAGTGGGGGGTGACATGCACCGAATGATCGGCAGACCAGGAGTTGAACCTGGGATCAGTGCGTCGAGGACTGTTGCCTCCATATACGGGGGGCCTGCTCTCCAACTGAGCTAAACCATCAAGGTCGCTTGGGGCACCAAAAGTCAACATTGACGTATCATTTTAACCCAAACCATAATCTCTTCCTTAATCAAACCAAGTACTTTTTAGTGCCTAGACCAAAACAAATTGTGAACGTTTCACAATGTTTACCACATGTTAGAAACAATGTGAAGCATCTGCAGATTGGCTGGTTGAAAGCACCAAAACTGCTTGTTTAAGTTACTAAAAACGATTGTGGTTTACAAACTCCAAGACAGCTGAAGAGGACGAAGTGAAGTCACGTTACCTGAGCTAAAGGACTTTCTGGCTCTTCATACTTCGCCACCTGACATCCTCAAGGCTTTCACTGTGGAGCTGTAAGATATACTTCTAAGTCGAGCTAACTGATGCGGCAAAAACTAAAACTTCTCTCCAGGTACACGTTAACTTTGGAAACGATTTTTTTAGACAATTATGCAAAATGTATTTTTTCATCTTCATTTACTACTAAACCATGTTGATTGATGTCATATTTGGCCACCAGATTTGAATTCATTTCAATCCTTTCCACTCCAACCATGCCTGAAGCTCAGTAGCTGCCCACAACAATCACCATGTCTCCCTGTCACTCACTCACTCTCACCTCCTCCTCTTAATTCTCACTGAGTCATGAACTCCACATTTCTCTTCCATGCTTTCCTCCTCTCTCTCATTTCCTCCCTCAGTCTCTGGAGCAGTGAATGACCCTGTGCTTCCTCAACCATGGCCCTTTCTCTCTCCCCTCCCCCTCTCTCTCCCCCCCTCCGGCCCTCACCCATGACTCCTCCTCTCGGCCATTCTCCCCTGGCAGCCATGTTTCACTCTGCATCCCTGATGAGCAGCTTGCTCCCTCCTGCATAATGTATGAGCGTCTACTCGTTGGCAGGGGAGCTGGTGCAATAGTTGGACAGTCAAATTTCAGGGGATTTATTGTGAAAACATAAGGAAATTAGGATGGGATTTATTCGTTTGCCTTGTCACCTTCCTCATAAGTGGACTGTAATATGCTGAAAGATACGTGTAACACAGACGGAGACGGTTCTGTTCTAGTGTACTGGGTACGTGCAGTAGAAGTTAAAACATCCCTCATTACCATCTTATGTTGTTCAAAAACATGTTCCCTTAAAGCTAACGTCTTTGTTACCTGCTTGATGCTTTTAGGAAACCAAAGTACACATTTGTGCAGTAAATAACACCATGTGAGCTTCAGGACAAAGTTAAAGAACAGCCTTGCAAGCCTGATTTTCACACACCCGCCACCATTGTGTTACTGTAGATTTGGTCTAAAGCATGATTCGTTTTGTTGGAAAATCGTCTTCACTTTATTTTGCATTGCAGTGCCTTTGTTTTCTTCACGCTATAGGGCTGCTTTGCAGCTTCCTCAGCCTGTTAAAGCATATCTAAATGTTTTGACCAATTAAATAGTTTCTTAATCCTTAAACTTGCATAAACATCTTTGTTGCTCCGCCGCCAAAACACTCGTTGTAATTTGTGGCAGCAGTATTTCAATTTTCCTTAGGTCACAATCACCGCTTTAATTTTCCTAAGCTTTTATGCAAATCACATCCCTGCAGTGAGTCTACACACATTTGTATGCAGCGCTGAGTCCGACTGTGTTTCTGTTTTAGGCAGGGTCATCTTTGTTGTACTTTGCCTGTGACTGCCTCGTGTTGTTTGCTACATCAAAGTATTATCGAGTCGGGACAAAAGCGAATATGAGCGGCCCAGCTGGAGCTGTGGTAGACACAGCAGCGGCAGCTAAGCGGAGGATCATAATCGCCAATCCAAATGTGGTGACGCCATCATGCAGGGCTGAAGCATGTACACTGATATCCGCACTAACTCTTTACAGTGCTAATTATGGGTTCCTCTGGCTCTCTGCCACTCTCCAACAGATTTACGGTCAATATATTTATAAGTTGAGTGAATGTGAGGACACTTCTCTAAAGGGTTCTCTAAGTAATAGACATAATTTTAGCTAATAATTATAGTCCTTCACAGCCTCATTACTTCACCTCTTTCACCTTACGTGACAAAACTGCTGCCCTGAATCTTGTGTGGTCTCTGCACTTATAAGATGAAATAATTAGTACTCGGAACAAAACTATTTTTAGCAAAGTCATAAGAAGGGAGGCCAATTACAATACTGATAATACCTGTTTGGAAAACTCCTTTAATGGCTTTTTAACAAGCGGCAACCTCCGATGTAGAAAAATGAAGCCAATGCGGAAGGGCCGCATTGGAATAATTGGAATAATTGAAATAATTGGAAATAACATTACAGCAGATGGGAGAAAGCTTATTGTTACAGCAGAAATAAACATGTTTACAGCCTGATACAAAAACAGTTTTGTTATAAATAGCTCATTTTATTGTTCATTGGACAAATAATCTGTCTCTCTGTGGGATTATGGAACTTCATATTTTTAGCACTAAGCAGCAGGTATACTGTGCTCGTACCTGGCTTGTTAGCCCGTTCAGTGTTTATCCAACATTTATTTAATCGTCGGCCAGTAAATAGGAGTCAGAAGTTGTTGGCTTTTCCCCGGAGAGATTACAGCGGGCCGTAGTGATGAGAAGATCTGTTATTTTACGTTTCCCGGCATGTGTCGTTCACCTGCTGCTATCTCAGCGAGCGAGCGAGCGGCGAGTCCACTACTTCTTTACTCTGCTAAATGAATACCTGCTGTCAGTCACCGTCACAAACAGAATCTCCTCTGTGGGAAACACAAAGTTAAACCAGCTCATTAGCAGATAATGGATCCAGACACAGTCTGACCACTCACTTGGCTCCAGAAAACCAACGTGGCGGCCATATATGATTTCATATATCATTTACACAGTCGAGAAACCAATGGGTGACGTCACGGGGGCTACGTCCATTGTTTAAACAGTCTATGTCTATGTGAGATTGCCTATTATTGTTGGATTAATGCTGTCAAAAGAGATCATTGTTTAGTTTGTATTAAGGCACAGGCACAGTAAGCATGAGTGTTTGAGAGTCTGTTTCCAACACAAGCTTACGTTTGATCTACCTGAGTGTGTAGAAAACTTCCCTGCTCACATTATGGACTGTGTCTTGTGAAACATAAGCAGCTCTTGCGTTATCTCAGGTTGTCTCGTGATGAATCATCTCGTCTCATTTTGTCCCCTCTCATCTCGTTTCCTCTCCTCCCCTCTCGTGTCTCTTGGCAGAATCTCTGACTGCGAACAGTGACAGAAAAGCTGTCAGTGACATTCATGCCTCATGAGAAGGAAAAGTTGTTTTCACGCCTAAAAGAGGCTTTTCTCCCTGTCCGCCATTCCTTTCTTTTTGTTTCTCCTCTCCTGCTGAAATCCTGTCTTCAACCCTGCTTACAGAAACAAAATCTTATTTATGAGGGAAATAAGATGTGTCCTGCATATTTTCTCGTCGTCTCCAGGCTGTCTATTCAATAGCTGGTGGACCTGGTTGAAAATCTCGACAACTTTCAAACAGCTGCGTGTGTTTGTGCGCCTGTGTTGTGTCAGCGCTCGCGGCCCGTCGCGGCTCATCCTCACGGTGAGAATTAAACGCTGTCATCTCTTATCATTGGGGTTCTCTTTTCCAAGACGACAGCCTCTCCAGGGCTGCCAGTCACAGACCCCCGCTGTCTCTCTTTATCAAAACAAGAGGACTGCGTGTGCGTTCGTTTCCTGGCGCGTGTGTACAGAAATGTTTGCGTTACAATGTGTTTTACAGCTGCAGTGACAGCTTATTTTCATTTCAAAGCTGGTTGCCGAGCTGGATTGTATTACACGTTTCCCCCTTTTGCATTTATTGAAGGAAAGTTTTGTTGAGCTTGCACTTTCTTCTTCAGTCCCACGTTCACACCTGGGAGCTTCACTCCGCATCCAAATGAACTGCTCGTCCTCTGTTGTGTCTATGTTTGCTCCCTGGTGCGCGTGCACATGTCCTAATTGGCTGGTTGCACAGCTGAGGGGGGGTTTAGAGAAGCAGCTTAGACATGACGAACCCTGGAGTCACCTTCACCTTCACACACACACACACGTAAAGCCTGTGAGTCACTCCTCCCCTGCAGACGTACAGTATTTCTGTCAATTAAAGTGGAGACTCTGAGGAACACCTGTCATTCTTTTCTTATCTCCCTCCTGCTCCGTCCTCCATTTCTCTTTCTCTTTTTAAGCTTCCTCCATACCTCCTCTTTTCTTCAAAGCGTTTATCATCTCCACTCTCCTGGCTCTTCCTTCTCTCGTTTTATACTCAACTAATTCCTGATGAAACAGTGCCCTTCAAAATAAACCGTCTCTCTCTCTCTCTCTCTCTCACTCAAGCTTTCTGCTGCTTTCATCCCTTTCCTTTCTCCGCGCTCTCCTTCTGCATGCATATTTCTCCCTCTGAGCTATTGATTTCAAATGAGAAAGTGCTGATTGTAATCTCTGCATTGAAGATTTCCTCTGTGTCATGTAGTACCTCTTTAAACCCAGTGGTGGAAAAAGTCACGATGAATGCTTATGCAAACACACACACAGAGCTTCCCTTCCACCCCGAGGCTCTTGGAGGGATCGATCAGTAATATTTACAGGGCCTGCTTACTCTGATTGGAGCCTTGGTATAATCAATGAGAGTGTGAAAAGGCAGGACGACACACACACACACACACACACACACACACACACACACACACACACACAGATGTGCAGGCACACACACAAACACATTGGAGGACATTTGGTCACAGGCTACACAAAGGTCACCGTCGCCTCTGACCAGGATAAATAGGTTTCTCAGTGTGTGTGTGTGTGTGTGTGTGTCGGAGTGTAGAACAGACAGGGACAGACAAAGCAGGAGAGCTAAAGGACTGCCAGTGTTAATCTGGCTGTTGATGAGAAAGAGGAAATGGGGAGAAAAAAGAGCGATGGTAGGAGAAGAGAGGAAGAGGAGGAGATTTAATGTGAATCCCATCAACACTGTGGGCAGAACAGATGGACAGACGGAGGATGGAGGCATGGGAGACATGTGGAATCCATCATCAATACAAAGAGCGGGTGTGTGTATGTGTGTGTGTGTTTCAGCTAGCTTTGTCATGGCAGCTCCTACAAACTCCCTCCCTCCCCTCTCTCTCTGTAGGGATTGTCTGTGTGTCGGTCTTTTTGGCGCTGATATGAAGCGCTCCTGCTAAGCTGTTGATTCCTTTGAAGAGAAGCTGTCTGATTCGCTGCTTTTGTCTACAGATTTACCGAGACAGAGAAACAACCCTCTGACCATTGAAGAAAACCTGATATAATCTCCCTCTAACATGTATCTCTTACATTATGCAATATTCTACCAGAGCGCACATACATACGTCTTTTATCACTGGACAAAAAAATCTCTTATTGATTTAAATTAATGTGAACCAATAACCTATATTTGTGTTTTGCTTCTGACATTATTACCTTTATTAGAGACAGATGCTATGATGACATACACCATAAGGTGTTTCAATATGTCTACCATCAGATTGCTCACCGTACCTACAGTATTATTTGCTCATCTGCTGAGAAAGTCTGTTACAGTAGTAATCTTTCAATAAGATTTTCATGTAAATAAATGTCTGTTAAGTCTCTATCTATCGCTGAATGAGGTAACACAATGTTGACTGAGCCTATGGCCCACTGATGAAAGCCTTTGCATTTGGAGTATATCATATTATTACGGACTGGGTGTCTGTGACAACTTATGTGGGAAAAATCACAAGCGGCGCCCAGTTAGTGACCCAGCAGTGGTTGGTCTGCCAGAGAGGGTAGGCGGAGCTAACGAAACAAACGTGTTGCGAGTAAACAGTAATCTACTATGGCTGAACAAACAAAGAAAAGATCGATGACTGCAGATACAACTTCAACAATAAGTGAAAATCTAAAGAAAAAGAAACAAACTTGACGCTCAGATGAAGGCAAACAGTCTAAAAAGGAAAGCGACCGTCAGCGAGGAAAATCAAGAGTTACAACAGGACCCAACCTTGGACGTCACACATGCAACTCTGTCTGGATAGCTGTGAAGTGTGCTCCCGCAATTACCATTTATTGCCATAGGTGCCGCCAAAGAGAACGAATATGAGATCTTCAAGATTACAACTTTAAAGAACAGTCTGACTGCCAAATATATTCACATTAACCAGAGTCAGGAACCAATAAAAGTTTATGTAAAAAAATAATTCAAAAAAGTAAAAAAATAATTGTTGCCTACTTTTTTGTCAAACACATCATTGATTATTGAACAAATCATTGTATCTCTTAAACTGCTTTATTCTGAATATTGTAAACACACCATTACCCTGCATGCAGCAGTGTTCCATATGGCTCCAAGCTGTCCTCATTATATTTCCACCATATTTCATTTTCATGGATGTCTGCAGTTGTTAGTGAAATCTACATTATACTAATGACAGGCAGCCAGCTTCATGTCAACATGTCTATGCAATTGTTGGATTTTAACTCATGTGCTTAGCAGTTGGTTTTGATTGAAGGGGAGGATATACTGTATGTGTGTCAAACACGGCCTTTATGCACAACTGTGTGTAATTTCATGCATAAAACATGCATAGCAGGTTTTAATCATCATGTATCCATGTCAAAGGGAAATATAGACATGTGTATGTTGGAACATATTTTATGTGTTTGATTGAGGGTTCCTGTTGGATTACTAGTAATGACGCCCCCACTGCGCACTGGTTCGTGTGTAACATCAGAGCTTTCTTCTGTAAGGTTTGGCTCACTCTACATCTCTCTACATATCAGCGCCTGATTTCTGTTTAATCTGTTGAACCCCTGAGATGAGGAGATGAGCCATGGCTGCTGTATTTGCCCGCTTGATACCCTGCAACACACGAAGTCCCTGTTGGCACAGTCATACTTTCTTTTTATTAGTAGTTTGAGGTCTTGGGTTCATGCGCACGCCTTGCAATATGACTCATCGCTTCGGTTTATTTAAAGCTTTGATTTTAAAAGATGACCCTGGAATATATCCCAATAGACATCTGAAATCAAAATGCATGTTTCTATCCAAGATGAACTCTGTAATCAGGATGTCTTAGGTTCTTTCTTTGAGGAAAAACTAGAGAGGCAACCCATTCAGTAGTTTTAGAGAGAGTTCAATATGAGATGATTCAGTTTGGACCTAAGAGGTTGAATTAGCCACCCTAGCATGGCTAACATTCAGTCATCTATAAAGACAAACACGCACACACTATACATCATAATCATCTATCGTATCCTGCATCATGTTGCTGTCTTATTCTGCGCTGTTAATGCTCATGCACGGAGCTTATATCTTGAGATTTCTGAAGCAGCTACATGCTGATTGATTGTACGTGTCTGTCTGCCTGTTCCCTGTAATCACAGTCATTATTATTGAGATGATGGACGCAATTATTGCTTTGCCCATCGTGTTGGCTGATGCGGACGATCATACGGACAGCATTCAAATTACAAATTGCTCTTTTGAATAAATAGTCCTGCTATGTATTGAGTTTCGGGGGCAGTTAAATCAATTATGACGTGCAGCAGATTTTATTTACAAGAGCGCTGCCTTGCTCGGATCACATCTGAAAGTAGCCCTCCAAACCCTGAGTGTGAAATAAATCACGGGCAGTCTGTTTCTCTTTCTCACACCTCCACGGCCCTCCTCTCGATCAGTGTCACTATCTCTCTTCTCGCTCGCTCTCTTTCTCTCACTATGATGTTTATGGTCTCTAAAACCATGTCAGATTGAATTGGTCATTATCTCATTTTCCCCCTGAGGGCAGGGATACGGTTACTGTGTGTGTGTGTAAGTGTGTGTGTGGGTTTGAGAGATGTCTTGTCTGCTTCAATAATTCAGGAGGTTTCTGCTGCTGCAGCTCATGTGATGCTCCTGGGAGAGAGAGAGGAGGGGAGGGGAGGGAGAGATTGACACTAAGATGTGGCAGATCTGTTCCTTGTAGCTTTTAGTGCCTTTCCATATCCCTTACTGCATCATTTTGTAGTTCTTTGCAGCTAAGTAACTCCCTGATGCTTGTTTGTTTATGACAGATAAACTCTTGGGAATTGTAGGTAATGGCAACGAACAGTTGAGCCCTGAGGGACTGAATGAATACTGCATGTGAAGTCGTGGACTCTCTATGTGTGACTGTGTGTGTGTGTGGACAGTTAAGCCAATACCCCTCTGGGTTATGTAGTTAAAAAGTGTTTGTTTCTCCAATAACTTACTAAAAAACGTATAAAAAAATATGCTACTCTATCATGAGACTGCTGGTTTTTGTGTAATGTTGTTTCATGACCTTGCGGTTTTAGATCCATCATGTGTCTACATCAACCTTGATTCTATTCCAGCTGTTGCATTTCATCCCTTCCTCTTCGTCTCCTGATATTTATTGTCTGTTTGTCCCCGCTCTCTTAAAATAACAGGAGTCTACAGCAATGCTAGAAGCTCTGTGGGGCTGTACTCAGGCACAGTGGCACTTTGGGCTAAATGCTGAAAGATTTAAGTTATGCACGCTAATAAGCATTGAATGTCACTGTGGTTGATGGAAATGCCATTTGTTATTGGTCAAAAACAACCAAAGTATTGATTATTCACAATTCTGATCTGGTGGAAACTCTAGAGAAACAAAGGATAAACAAAGGTACTAAATCACAAGGTAGCCAATTGAGTAGTTGTCAAGATGTGTAATTTAACCCCCAAATTATGAAGGGAGCATCAAAGTCAGTGGGATTTATCTTCTGAAGACAATTAAGGTCTCTACCAAATTAGGGCTGCAACTAACAACTATTTTGGTAATCGAGTAATCTGTTGATTATTTCTTCGACTACCGGAGGCGGACACATCACCAGCACTGTACAACAAACAGATACTCCTCATTGAAAAGTAATTAATGTTTATCCAGAAGGGGACCGGAGATGTTGTCATTTCCTGAAATTCATCACCTGAGCTACATAAGCCGCAGCATTAGCTGGCTGCTCCTGGTTTTCTCAGCGCATGCCGTGCATCATAACAAAGACCCAACTAAATGATCATGAAATTCATTGCCAACTATTTTAATAATCGATTTTAATCAATTTAATCGATTAGTAGTCTTTAGAAAAGTGCTTTATCGACAAGTGACCTGATGCCTAAAAGTGAGACAAAATCATCAACAATAATGCACTAGTGAAATCCATGTCCTCCTACGGTCCTCACAGCTGTAATCCCAGCATTACATTTCAGCACCATGGTCAGCTCCACTTGTGCTGTCCACTACGAGAGGCTCAACTTTATTGTTTTCTCTATGTGTGTGTGTTTCTGCGGCCAAAGTGGTGTGAGCGAGTAATTTCTGCTCCGTGTCGAGGGTCAGAGATGAAAAGTTCAAGTGGATAAAAACAGTATTGGACACATTGTTCTACTTTAACCTCTCAGATAGATGGACTGCTGCTGATCCGGGTGATGGCGGGGGCGTAGGAGTTAGTTTTAGCCACTCGCTGTCACCGCTGGCACTACACAACCACTCTCCAGTCAGATGCCGCAGTGTTGTCAGAATAACAGCTGGCTGGACGTCCTGTTTCAGGCTGACTTTCAAATCCAGAGAGACACCAGTAACCACATTTAAGCCAGATGGTGTTTTATCCCCCGTATCCTATTTAAACTCTTTGATTTTTAACACATAATTACAGGTTTGAAGGAGAAACTCAAATGTAAAAGTCATTTTACATTTTTAATAGTATTTCCAGTGTAAATGTAATTACAGGGCAGCACCACAGACTGTTTAAAAAGATAGAAGACATGACAGCTCCTGAAAAGTGAGGACAAAACATTCTGAGAGCCCCCTGCTGACTGGCTGCAGTATAGGTCATAAAGCCCGCCTCCTCCATGTCAACAGATGGGACATGAATCAAACTGTAAAATGAAAACAGGTTAAATAAATGTTTCTCAAACATGGTTTCTGTCACAATAGTTAGCTCTCATCATGCTGATTTACGTCCAAGTGTTCGTTTTTCTGACAAGTTTAGTTTTAATTAGTTATTTGATGCTGTAAAAAAGATGATTGACAGCTCTGTTGAGAAATACGGCTCCTGCAGCCGATCTGTTCCGGATTAGCAGAGTAGAGGAGGAACAGCGAGAGGCAACGTGACTAAAACAATCACTACAGTCAGTGTTTCCATATCTGTGAACGTCTGCTTCAGACCAACACAAGAAGCTGGTCTGCTGTTAAACACGCCGACATGCTGTTGACGTAACCAGAGCAAGATGGCAGCACCTATCACGGGGGATATTTTGGCGTCAATTTTGTTCAATGAGAGCAGATGGAGACGCGTTGCCATCTATGTATACAGTCATTGGGCAGTACTTATAAAGCGCTGTGTATGCGACTGGATATAACAAACAAAGTCAAGGTAACATAGTGACGGTTACTAAAAGATGATACAGTATAGCATACTTTTTTTCCATACTGAGTTTGTCTTCCAATCAGATCCCTCTCATTGTAACGCTGTATTTCTGTTTAACCATTTCATCTGCTCTGACTTTAGGTCGTTTTTTTTCCATATAAATTTACCAAAAATGATATAATAAGTCATAAAGACGTGGAGGGTAAAGCAATGTATTACTAAGGTGCTGTTTCATTCATCTATATGTAGTAATAATGCGAATAAAATGCCAAGAAATACACCAGCTCTTTGTATGAACCCTGCTCTGTAACACTGTTTGTGCTTGAATTCTTAATGAGTCATCTTGGGACTCTGTGCTATCAGGGTGCAGGGAAGGTGTCAACATGTAATTTAAATTTAAATGAGCTGACCGAAAATGATGCCCAGTAATGTTATAAAAGCAATTAATCCTCGGTGTGCACGGCAGATACCAGAACGACTGATAAAACTCCATGAAGTTTTGTCTTTCGTTCGGTGTGTTAGACTCAACATTCAATCTCTCAGCGCTTCCTTGAGGGTGAATTACTTCCATCTGTAATTTCATTCAATGGTTATATTCAATTAATCTCCCAAAAGCTTCGTGCATACTCAATCTTCATGTGCCGTCTTGCAAAAAGAAATTTAATTAACGGCACATTTTCAAAGAATATTCATAGGTAATGCCGTCCTCAGGTACCATTACACACAAGAAGCCTGGTTCTATTCAGACCACAGTGTGCAGCTACAGGGGAATCAAACATGTAGAACAATACATTATACTTGCTATGTACAGCAGGGTAATTATTGTTGTGTTAAAATGCCCTTAACTTTAATTATTGTACACATCAAAATCCATACAGACAGAATTCAAATGATCCCATTAGACACGCACGAGTTCACCAGCGTTAATATGTATGCATGTGGTAGAGCAGCACATACACACAGATGTTACAGTCCCTCGTTCTAAGCTATTCAAATGTCATTTCTTTAACCGAGGTTTGTAGCTCTGTCTTCAGCGATAGCGGCGGCCCTGCAGGTTGTGTTGACTGGAAACCTTCCTACTTAATAACAACCAGAGCGATGGACTCGGCTCCCTCATTTCCTTGTGGCTCCCGCACCTCCCCTCTCTTCTCTCTCTCTCTCTCCATCTCCTGTTCCTGTATGCTTGTGGTGACACAGGCACGTTGTGTGTGTTGACAGCGGCGGTCCGGTTGATGGAGCAGTGGGCGGGGGAAAGACATGGGAAGAATAGCGAAGCCAAACGGCCGGTCATGTCTCCCAGATAAATAAAGGGAGATTGATTATGGGAATGTCACACTTCAATTGATGAGGGAGAGAGAGCGAGGTGGACGTGGGCGTGGAAATGAATACGTTTATGCATATGCATGTTGGAGGATGACGGAAGAATTGTTTGACAGCTTTAATTAAACTCAGCTGAGTCAGCCTCTGAGCTGCGGCTTCAATCACATTTTAATGAGCCACACACACCACACAGCCCACATGGAATATGTTCTTTCTCTTTAAACCTCCTCCTCTCTTCTCTGTATTCCTGTGGTTAGTGTGCGCGTGTGTGAGCGTACACACTTCTAACCTTGATAGCACCAGCCTTTGGCACTTTCCAGTGACTTTCTCATGGATTTTGGAGTTAGATAATAAGATGAGCGGAGAGGCTGCTGATCAATAAAAGGGGAGCTTCTTTTATCTGGAACTGACAGATAAAACTGCGCCATCCTGCCAATACTGGAACACATAGCTTCACTTTGGATGGTACCGTTTTAAATAGCGCTATTATGGGATTCATTTAGGCAGAACATTTCATTCGAGGTGCAGCAGACCTGACAGATATGAACTCGCAGGGAGCTATTATCAGCTGGTATTTTCCTATCAGAGGTATAATGCAACCAGCACATTTTGTGAGATTTGCAAAATGCAATAGCTGCTTCTATTGAGATGTCTATTGAGGTCTGAAAACCTATTATTTAATTCACCTTTTTACTGTGACAGCCTGAAGACAAAATCCTCTACCAAGGCTAATGTCAAATATTTCAGTGTACCGATTACGGCTTGTTTGTAGCAACATTTGATCCATCCAAATCTGACGGTTGTTGTTGGGGTTTTTTCTAATGTTTCAAGGCCAATGACACACCAACACATTCCTGCACGGTGGTGAGCGCCGTCGTCTCACAGCTAGGAGGTTCCTAGTTCAAAATCCCGGTTTGGACAAAGTGCCCTTTCTGTGTGGAGTTTGCATGTTCTCCCCGTGCATGCGTGGGTTTCCTCCGGGTACTTCCTCCCACAGTTCAAAGACATGCTGGTTAGGTTCATACTGACTCTAAATTGCCCGTAGGTGTGAGTGTGAAAGGTTGTCTCTCTCTATGTGTCGGCCCTGTGATTGACTGGCGATCAGTCCAGGGTGCACCCCGCCTCTCACCCAATGACAGCTGGGATTGGCTCCAGCCCCCTGTGACCCTCAGCAGGATAAGTGTTATAGATAATGGTAAATGCATGGATGGAAATACACAAGATTTGCAACCTGGTCTTCAGTAACTTTAGAGCAACTACAATCCATTTTTTCCACACAAGCCAGACTCAGCCGTTCCCCTGAGCTCTTTACAAAGCTTCGCAGCATCTTGCACTTCTAGCCAACAGCCAGTCTCACCGATTTCATCAGCAGGCAATGGTTTTCAGCACAGGAACTGAAAAACTGAGCGTATACTACCTAACCTGTACCAAACAGCAGACCTGCTGCTGAAGAAGAGACAGTGATGACTCACACTAGAGCTCAAAGAAAGTAAACATCTCACTTTGGCTTATTCAACACGAGCAGAAACTATTGATCTTTACCTGCTGGATATGTAAATAAACCCGCTCACCCTGTCAAAGTGAAATACTTTAGGTCTGTGTTATTGCAGATTTAAGTGATTGAGCGTGACACCAATGGAAGAGGTAGGGAACAAAAAGCATAGATTACTGCAGCCCGTGACTTTTCCAATGTGCTCTGTTAATTGTCTTTGACCATCAGCGCCTTGTTTTTATATCGTTCAAACTAAACTCTCACATATCGATATTGATTGTGGCCTCAAATATCCAGTGTTAATGGGGCGTTAATTTAAACCCAAGTAATTAAAGACAAACACACACACACACTGTTGCATTAACAAACCTAACACACAATATAATCAGGCTGACGTTTCATATACTCTAAGTGGTCTGTTTAATGATCTTCAATTGATTGCATTTTAAGTGATCGCCAACACTGTAATCTATTTTTTGTTGATATTTACCACCCTCACACACAGGAAAATCTTCCTGACCCGTTACTTGTGTGTCTTCTTACTTTTATTACGGCAACTTTTCATGGTGAGAGCTCTGACATTTAGATGGAAACAGCCAATACCAGCCCACTCCGACTCTCTCTGTCTGGCTTCTCAGAAGGAGAGAGTGGGTGAAGGTTTCTGCGGCTTACTTCCACTGAATGTACTTCTTATCATTATGTGTGCCTGTATTCTGTGCAGTGCGTGTGTGTGTGTGTGCGCGCCCATATGGCACCTTGTTTGCTGTTTGCCAGAGCTGAAATTCTGTCAGCAGAGCTTTAGCCGTTTCACTTCCTGTGAAACAGGAACTGCATAATCCTGCCACGATGACTGTACGGTCTCTAGGGAGAATAGTTTCATGAGGCTGTGAATCATTCTGCTGAGAGATGGAAGCTGACTGGTACTTTTAATGGAAAAACAACATTTAATGGCTAATTTTCTTGTTAACATTGTACTGAGACCAAGAAAGTTTCACCAATCCAACCCGGCCAATCTTTTATTTGGCTCTGGCTTGAGGGGGATTTATGGATGCTGCAAAGGGTTACTGGAAGTGTTGGACAGCTCCCCTTAATTGCACAACAGCAACACAAGAAGGATGTTGTGGTAATTTGCTTTAATGATATGCTCCACAGTAACTATATTTACAACCAGTCCGCAAGCTTAATCAACAAAGCATGCTGTTTGTCCATGCCCTCTGCAACAACTCATTTTTAGATCAGATGCCATTTCCAGCAGGAAAGGAAGAGTTTCTTGACCTGCTAATAGTCGAGGTTTGATCGCATTAAGACACTAAATCAATCTTTTAAAATAAGAAATAAGTAGTTTGGTAAGTCAAGGGAATCTTTGCCGTCATGGTTACGCTAAAAAAAGGTTCGGTTGAGATCAGAGGACAATTGTTGTTCACTCATATATCCATCCAGCTTCCTCCCTTAACAGATGTCCGTCTACACCAATCAGCCACAGCATTATGACCAGGTACAGTCAATAACATTGATTATCTCGTCACAATGGCACCTGTCAGTGGGTGAGATATGTTAGGCAGCAAGTGAACTTATTGTCCTCGAAGTTGATGTGTTGGAATCAGGAAAAATAGGATGTGTGCGACTTTGGCAAGGGCAAAATTGTGATGGCTAGGTGACCAGCATCTCCAAAACTGCAGCTCTTGTGGGGTGTTCCCGGTCTGCAGCAGTCAGTACCTATCAAAAGTGGTCAGAGGAAGGAAAACCAATGAACCGGCGACCGGGTCATGGGCGGCCAAGGCTCAAGCTTCGGCTCCTGCCATTCATGTGGATGTTACTTTAACTCGTACCACCTAACTAAGAAGTAGGTATTCCCTAATGGCAGTGGCCTCTTTCAGCAGTATGATGCACCCTGCCACACTGCAGAAATGGTTCAGGAATGGTTTGAGGAACACGCCGAGTTCAGGGTGTTGACCTGGCCTCTAAATTCCCCAGGGGAGCATCCGTGGGATGTGCTGGACAAACAAGTCCAGTCCATGGTGGCCTCACCTCGCAACTTCCAGGACTTAACGGATGTGTTGCTAACGTCTTGGTGCCTGATACCTCAGCACACCTTCAGAGGTCTAGTGGAGGCCATGCCTCAACAGATGAAGGCTCTTTTGGCGGCAGAAGAGGGGAACTACACATGATCGGTGTATTTAATACCTACAGCTTTGTGACTTCAACTTAAACATGTTATTTAAACAGTTCCAATTTGCTCAGATGGCTTGGATGCTGTCTTTCTTCTTAGACAACTACATTAATATTCATTAGATTAAATTGACGTACAAGGTTTCAAGAACTGCTTTGTTTCATGGCGGAGTGTTGTGGAATAGCTGTGTTAACATTCTTTATTCATTAGGATAAAGAGCCATGATTGTAGTAGATGGCTTTTCTACATGTTTGTTGCTGACAAGATGAAGATATCCGAGCCTTTTCCCCTCCTCTTCACTATCAACCATCTCCACCAGCTCTGTCTCCATGTGAAAGACTGTGAATGGTTAATGTGACACTGGCAGACTTTGTTCAAATTCATATTTATACCTCAAAATTTAAAAGGCAGCATCTTCATTGACTGCTCTGTGTGTGTATGAGGCTTTTTTTGGTGTGTGTGTGCCTGTGGTTTATTCACATTTCTGACTCTTCCTCCCCCGTCCTGGTTAACAAGGACACTCAGCAAGGGAGTGAAAAACAGGTCAGGATTTCCAGCCTGTGATGTTCCTGAGTCAGATTTCAGAGCCGGCCTAGTTTGATACTTGTGCAGCGAAGGTCAAAGTAAAATTCGACGTTGTGTAAAGGTGTGGGTGCACCATACGAGTGGGCGAAATACTTCTTCCTGACTGCTGACGTTTCCAACAGAGGCAAAGAAAATTCAGGTTGAACACAGCAGCCGTGTGGTCTGATTTGGGCATAAACTTTTCTAGGTCGTGAGCGTGTGTGTGTTTAGTGTGTGCTAGACAAACAGGAAGCCAAATTCTAACCTAACATATTATTTTGCTGTTCTTCTTTCATGTCTGATCGTTTTCTTTCACTGGTGGCAAAACAGGTAAGTCTCTCTTTCCCTCTTTGTTCCTCGTGTTGTTGAGTGTTTTTGAGGTAGAAACAAAGAGACTAATATTTGCTAAGCTCTAATCATGGAGTCATCTAAAACAAATCATGCCTCTGATAGCTTCCAAACCTGAAATTGCAGCACAAAGCGCACTCCTTGCATGTAAATGAGGGTGCGTGCGTGTTTGTGATTTGCATGTTTTCTGTTCGGTGTGAAATTGTGGTTGAAGGGTGTGTTTTAACCGGGGTTACACACACAAACACACACACGCACACACACAGTTTTGTGCCTCTGGCTAGATGGTTTGTCAGCTTTGAACGTGTGAGCGTGTCTGCGTGTGTCTTTGCAGGTACAGCCTTGGTTGCTACAGTTTTGGCCTCCAGGCTTCAGTGTGGCAGCTGAGATTTGTCGCTCTGTGCTCGGCTCTCCCCTGAGTCCCTGCACTCACAGTACAGTTTGATTTCAGTGCACACTGTAAGAACTGTGGCCTCTAGTTTGACTGCTGTTAACTGGTACAATCAGCTGATATCAGGACTCTGAGTGATGTTGAAAATATCCTGTTGGCATTGTACGTTACCTCTGCTCTGGGTGCGGCCATCCTGACAATGTTGTTTAGAATATCCAACTGGCACACAGAACTCGTTACCATGATTTGAAGACCAACATACACTTGTATACAAATTAAACATTCCTTATAATATTAGACTGATACATGCTTGACCCCAATTAGCTTCAACATAGCAGAAGCTACTCTTTCTGGCATATGCAAAATTTGACAGTGAAAATACAACATACACCTTTACACAGTTCACACAATGCAAACACAAAACACATCTACAGCAAATTAAATATAAACATTGACACATTGACACAAATACTGAGAAAAATATTGAAAAATAATGGGGGGTATTATGCTAATTTCAAGCTTCATATTTCACTCTGTGTTACCTGTGGAGTAGCTTAGCATAATATACAGTTAGACAAACTCCTTATGTCTCTTACACTGGTGCTCTGTGCAGGCCCTCATACAGCCTCTGCCTGAAACCACTCTCTACCCTTTAAGAAACCCCGCCCCTACAAGCCCGCTTTCTTCTGATTGGCCAGCTGTACGAAGCCAGCTGAGGCTGAACTTTGTGACATCACAAAATGCAGCGTGTACTCCAACATACTTTTACCTACAGATTAGAAACTTCACCCACATTTAGTCTGGACATCCAACATTGTAACATTGTATACAGGATATGTTTAAAATATGAAACAGCATAATATCACCTCTTTGAGACCATGTCCACACGTACACAGGTATTTTTCCAAACGTAGCTTTTTCTCTGCATGTTGACCTTTCATCCACACACAAATGCCGTTTTAGGTCACTGACAACTGATCTTTTGTAAAACTCTGGCCGGGGTGAAGACTTTGAAAAACGCTGTTTCCATGGAAACATGTAAACGGGGTAAACAGCTTTTTTGGCTTGTGACGTCAGGCTGTGTGCCGTTACCTCTGCTGTGAGGCGTCACGAACGAGGCGACATTCCTTGCAAAATGGCGGACGTGACAAAAACAGTGATGCTTCACAGGACTTTTTACATGTTTACACATTTATATGTACAGTTACTCGTCTACTACATAGAGGAACAAAGGCGTCGGGATAGATTTTTTCAGACTTTTGACTGGCTGCGATTCTTGTTCATCTTCTTCTTCAGTTACATCACCGCCTGTTGGTGTGGCATTCTCATGACAGCGGTTCTGTTGTGTTTTTGTGTTTTCGTTTAGACAGGGATTTTTCATAACCATTCTTGTGTGGACGGGGTTTTTTTTGGAAACAAAGGAAGCAAGCCTAAGGCATCTTACAAAGTAATACCATAGGTTAAAGGAATTATTATATGTTGGATAGAGTAACACAACTAAAAAGCTGATTATGATTGTTATAATAAAAATGTAAATGTAGTTGTGACATGAAAGTCCTATTAGGATTTAACAGCTTTAAATGACCTACTGAGAAAACGTGATTCAGTTGTGTTATAAAGTTTCAGTGCAGTATAGTATAACACAATCACACCAGCACATGGCGTCCATCTGAGACACGATCTAAACCAGCAGGCTGCAGAGTTTATTTATCAAGCAGAGCCTCTGGCTCTTTCTCTATAACCTGCATGGATGCTATCTAAGTAATATAAAGTCACTATCAAGGCTTAGATACAACAGTACAATAGATGGCTACACATTTGCTGCTGCATTCATGACCCAGAAGTAAAACAATGCACACACATTTCCAGCATTATTTCTTACACCAGATTAAACTTAGTTAACACTCGGTCAAAACAACTCTACTAAACATAGCCGTTAGTTACACAGTGAGAGGTGTTTTTGTCTTAGGCGGTATTTAATCCAGTGTTCGATACTGATTGTACTGTCATGTGTTTGCTAAACTAGCAAAATAGCATTATGCTAAGCTTTGAGAACTATTCTTGATATCAGTCTTAAGTGTAGTACACAGTATATCCCTTCTCTGCTATGTCAACACTTGTTTGCTCTCTGCATACATCCTTTACTGCTACCACCTTCAAAGTAGAGGCCAGTGAGTACTGATACAACCATTTTATTGCCAATGTACTTTAATAAAGGTTTTATGGTGCTTTTTAAATCTGAAATAGATGGTTAGGATGGTTATGCCATGATGTAGAGCTTCCTGGTCCAGTGTACGACAGAAGATAATCCATTGTTTATGGAGCTCATTTTGTCTTAATAACAGCACATCTAACAGGAAGAGGCCTGTAAGTATAGCGTGAACATAACCATATTTTACAGTGGGAGAAAAAGACGTGAGATAGTAAAACACAGCGGGAGACGAAGGGAGATCACGAACCAAAGTGAGGAGTATGAGTTCTGAAAGTGACAGCTCCATTACTGCTATCATCCATTAATAACCAGCCAGGTCATTAGTGTGAGAAATGAATCCAGACGCTCGCCGAGACAAACAAACACAACGCTAATCTCAGCCCTCAAACTGAGTGTCAACAGCCCGACATCAATGAAGGGAACGGAAAGTGAGCGGAGAGGTCAGGGGGGAGAGAAACAGGGACGACAGACTGCGTCGGACAAATGAAAAAGTGACGGATGGAAAATGAATGTAGACGACTTCAAAAATGGTAATGAGAGCGACAGAGGAGACGAGAAGAAGAAAGGGGAAAGACTTCCTTAAGTTTGCACCATGACAGCTCCATTATTTCCAACACCTGCGCAGAGCCAGCTGAGTCCTTCGGCACAGCGGAAAAACAAACACAGCGCTGATCTCGAGCCTCAAACTCAACGCCAATCAAAAGCCACGTGTGTTAGTGATGAGAGGTAATTAAACTGTGAGAGGGGCAGAGAAGGAAGAAGTCTTACCACACTGGAGTCATATTTCAGCAAGAAGCACCTATTTCCTCTTCCTCCTTCACCCTCTATTCACTTATGTACCTGCTTTTTTTGTGTTACCCATTTTCCTTTTCATCCATTCTCCTCTTCACGTCCGCCTGTCACTGCCTTTCCCATTATGTTATTCCCTTTTTTTATATAATTGCTCCATTATCAGCCCATTCCTCACACACTTCCCACGGCTCTTTCTCCCTCTGTGTGTGTCTGAAAAGAAGGATCATACAATGCTACTTGATGGTTTTGAAGTATAATAACAGATTCCCCGCTGATGTGCAAGGACTTCAAATGCTCCTGCCTCTCCGGGCGGACGAGCTATTCTGATATGTCCTTGTGCTGGTTCATGTGTGCGTGTGTGGTTACATGCCGGCAGATGACAGTAAAGTGGAAAACAGCCTTAAACTAAGTCTGCAGATGTCGCCGACTGTAGCAGATGAGACAAGACAATATTACATTTTATTGATCCTCATGGGGAAATTGGATCTCGCTGTATCTAAAGTCATAAACTGTATGATAGGATTCAACCACAGAGGTGAAATATGAAGCAATAAATACAACAATATCAAATACAAAAGCAACATAGAATATACAAGTTATAGTGGAACACAAGGCAGCCAATCAGTCAGCACATGCAAGTCAAGAGCACAAGTGAGGATTTATTTTATACAGTTTACTCAGGCTGGATGTTTGTTTTGTTTTACTATTTCTGATCCAGTAATTCCTCTAGCCTCTTCTTCTACTTCCTCTGTGTGTGCACAACAGTGAGTGTGTTGATGCGTCTCAAAGGCACCAAAGTGAATGTGGTTTCCTGATAGCTGCAGAGTAATTAGTTTCTGATTGGAAGATCTCAATGCGGCAGAGCGTGTTAAGTTCTTCCCTCCGAGACTTAGGCGCCATACGAGGCTCTTTAACTTCATCCATGACATCATCAAGTCTTGACAATATAGATAGGTAGAAATTAGAATATTAGTTCCCATTGTACGAAAAGTGATGCCAAAATAGCCCCTGTGATAGGCGCTGCCATCTTGCTCTGGTGACGTCATTTGGAGCTGCACAGTAGAGATCAGTGGGTGGAGCAGCCGTAGCCACTTCCGCTAACCAAAACACACACTTAACTAACCGAACAGCAAGGATGCCGCATAAGCAGAACAGTTTCTTTGTGTTGGTCTGAAGCAGACGTTCACAGATATGTAAACTTTAATGACTGTAGTGATTGTTTTAGTTACGTGTCCTCTCGCCGCTCCTCCTCCAATCAGGAACAGATCGGCTGCAGGAGCCGTCTTTGTCGACAGTCAATCATCCGTTTTACAGCATCAAATAACGGATTAAGAGAAAACTTGTCAGAAACATAGACTGTATAAAAAGTTGGACGAAATGCCAGTTCCCTAAAAGTGAAGACAAAACTTCTCTATCGCCCCCTGCTGATTGGCTGCAGTATAGGTCATAAAGCCCGCCTCCTCCATGTTAACAGATGGGACATGAGTCAAACTATAAAATCAAAATACACGTCAAATAAATGTTTCTCAAACATGGTTTCTGTCATTATAGTTAGTTCTTATCATGCTGATTCATGTCCAAGTGTTTATTTTTCTGACAAGTTTATTTTTAATTAGTTATTTGATGCTGTAAAAATGATGATTGACAGCTCTGTTGAGAAATACGGCTCCTGCAGCCGATCTGTTCCAGATTAGCAGAGTGAAGGAGGAACGGTGAGAGGAGACGGAACTCAAACAATCACTACAGTCATTTAAATGTCCATAACTGTGAACGTCTGCTTCAGACCAACACATGAATCTGTTCTGCTGCTAAACACGCCGATGCAGGATGTTTGGTTAATGGAAGTGGCAACAGCGGCTCGATCTTTACCGCGCAGCTCTGGCTTCAAATGACGTCACCAGCGCAAGATGGCAGCGCCTGTCAAGGGGGCTATTTTGGCTTAAATGTAGTACAATGGGAGCAGATGGAAACGCGTCGACCACCTGTATATACAGTCATTGGATTTAGAAACTCAGATTACTTCACCTGCACACACACAGGCCAACACATACACAGAGCGTTTGTTTTGATCTGTTCGATTCCGCTTTGTGATGCAGTCTGTATTGGATTGGCTTTTGGAGCCAGCCTGCAGCCCTCTCACTGCGGTGTCATCACACACACACACACACACACACACACACACACACACACATAAAGAAAGGTGGGACCAATTAAAGATTCCAATTTCAGTGACTGGAGGCAGGAGTGCAGGCCCGGCAGGGAGCAGGATAAGCACATTATTAGTAGGAGGAATACAGTACGAGAAGGTGGAGTTGGGGCGAGCTGCATTATAATGACCAATCACATCAGCTCCTCTCATCCCCTCCGATTGCAGCCGACAGCTTTCTAATGAGGCAGGAGGAGAGTGCAGGTCAGGCTCACATCAGGAACACTTCTGTGGGAGCAGTGAGGCCACAATTACAGTAACGTGTGTTTCATTATTACTGTCTGTGTTTCCTGTTTAATTAAGGAGTTAGCTCACTGGGTTTGCCTTCAGTCGCTCATATCTGGGTTTCTTAACATGTGCCTATTAATGTCACTCATGCAAATGCTTTGAGTTCAGCAGTGTTTCTGCAGGAACTGAGTTCCTTCCATCGTATTTCAGTTTACCTGACACAGGATTTTAGAATCAAATCTGGAGGGTTGTTCATTTTCTTTTGAGTTTCATCACAGTACACATTTCCTGACGTCTCTGATGGAGGTCAGGTTCATTCTGAGCTGCAATTTATTTCTCACTTTAATCTTGACACGAGGTCTTGTAACTTTTTTTGTGAGATTCTGTTGCTGTGTAATTAATTATCAAGGTGCACGTGGCTTTTGACCTGCATGTGCTCAAACACTTCCTATCTGCTGTGTAATACACTGACAGGAAAGACATGAGGATAAAGAGTAGTGGCTGACTCTAACCCAGGGCAGTTACATTAAAGGTGGTGTTGGATATACATTTACTGCAGGATCATAACATCTGTGTCTGCAGCCACGGCAATTAAGCTGCAACAATTGCGATCAGAGGTGCTGTTAGCTGCTGAAACAGGATACATTTTATGCCAAAGGGGGACCTAAACACAACCTCCATCCACCTCCTTGCAAAATGGTTCATTTGATGTCATGGCTTTACCGGACAGGCCGAAGAAAACGGCATCACAACTGGGTTTGCACTTAAGTTGTCTTTGCCCCTGCAGGAAATAGAGGTTAAAGCGTGTTACTTTGCAGCACCAGTCTGAAGCTCTCCATGCTCTCTCTGCTGCATGTTTTCATTCTACAGAATGTAAGTCAGACAGGAGCTCTGGTTATATTCTCTTTAGGACCTCACCTGCTTGCTGCAATGATCCCAGATTGGACTGAGAGTTATTGGGAGGCCTGACAGTGCTGATGAAAAAACATGTTTTGATTGTCCTCTTGCTTTGGAGCGTGTGTGTTTGTGTATGTCCTTAACTGTCCTTCATTTTAAAATGAAATTGGTATTGCTTCAATCTTAAATTATAAAGAGAAAACGGATGAATGGGAGAAAAAAAAGTGAATAAAAGAACCTTGAAATTACAGTATTAAACAGCAGATTCCCATTTCAGCCTCTACAGGCACCGTATCGTCCCTGAGCTGTTTTATTTGTGGCACTATTTAGCTTCGCCTTGATCTCCGACCTCAGCAGAGACGTGTTGTGAGCCTCACGTTGATTTGTTTATTGTTCTTCAGTGGCTGTGTTCTTTAAGAGGGAGCTCTACAAAACTAATCCACATGGAGGAGATGTGTGAGGACAGGAAATTTGTAGTTATTGCAGCCATCTTGGGTGTTGATGAAACATAAAGATGGATCTGACGAGTGCAACATGCGGCCTGTGTTTCCTTTTTGCTTCTGTATTGTGTATTTAATTGCATTTTCTTACCGTAATGCAATGGGACAATACTGCCTGTAAACTGATCTGTTGTCTGTCTAGGGTGGGATTTGATTACCACTGAGCCTTATGGTTGTAACAGCTACCTACAGGCCCACAAACAGGCAACAACATACACTAATTTCTTTTAATGCAATACAAGGATGTAGGCCTTAAATAAGGTTTAGTGAGATCAACTAGCTTTCTGCCCTGACCTCTTCTTGTGTTACCAACTTTTGTTCTAAGTGCTATTAGCTTAACAAACAGACACTGACAGAAAATCCCTGATCATCAAAGTCTACATGAAAACCTCTCCTCCATCTCCTCTCTCTTCTTCTCTTCCCTCTGATCGCTCGCCTTCTTGATGATTGACAACCAATCAAAATGACAACCCGTGGCTGTGATGTGACTGTAACACGATGTCCACACAGTCACCGTAGTCACAACGGCACTATAGCAGAGCAGCTGCAACTTTAATCATTGTTTCCACACAGGATGCTTTCAGGGACGGTAATGAGTGTAGGTCTCACCTTTAGTGGCATTCAGTAGGGCTGTCACGGTACTGAATTTGTCTAACCACGGTGAAACACTAACGCCCCCTTGTGGTTTGGTGGTTAACCGCCATCCAAGCCAGCTGCTGGAGTACGTTTTGTTTATTTCACTACAGCGCGTCCCCTAGATGGTAAACATCATCGACCTGAACACAGAATGAGCTGTGGAAACGCGAGTTTATTAACCACTACTAAGTTCCTTAATTGTTCACATGAAATCCATGGCGACGGGCTAGTTGTTGTTGGGGTAGCGGCTAAACTAGCATGTCGTGAGACTGCACACAGGCTCATAAGCGGTGCTCTGACAGCCAGTTTTCTTGGTGTTCATAATGTATCGTTCTGTATGGGAAAGATGAGGAGCTTTCCTGGGATGCATGGATATAGTGAGTTTACTGTGTTCCTTTAATGACTTAGAGACGCGGGATTCGTACCTAGCAACATCACTGGGTTTATGATATTAAAAAAAAATAGCGGTGATGGCGGTCACCGGGTCCACTCAACGGTGTTGCAGTCATGTGGTTACCGTGACAGCCCTAGCATTCAGACCTCAAACACAACCATTGTAATTAAGGGTAAAAAATAGAGGGAATTATACTTTAAGAGTAATAATATGCTTCTGGTCCCAGTGAGCCATTATGTGGCCTGTATGGAGAGCGGTACGGATGAAAAAAACAAGCGTCGTGTGTGCAACAGTCTGAAAAACCTTTTGAACAGACAGGTCGGGTAAAGGTCTCTATTGTAGAATCATGTATTTATATGCGAGTTCACAGCTGACATGTAACTGTGACCGTCATTCTTGGCTCACTGTAACAAAGTAAAGGTGTCTGATGTCTGGTGTAATGCAGGCTTGATTTTAGAGCTATGAAGTGTAATCAAGCTTTAGCTGTACTTTAATGTAAGAAAGTTTTTCTGAACATCAGTTTTGCCACTTATAATTATCATTCATATCGTATTTTTTTATTCTCATACTGTGCGTCTCTGCCCTCTTTGTTTTACTCTTGGAGCCATCACACCATCTTTTATGATGATCTAAAGTGCTCCGACGTTCTGAGAGGGAAGTAAAGACATTAGTTTAATAGGCTGTGTGTTTAGAGTCGTGTCTCAAGGCTGCGTTGTCCTTGATGCACTATTCTGCTTTAAGCCTGATATAATTAAAATATGAAAGACAGTTGCTTTGTGTTGTTTCATAAATATGATGGCTTTCTGGGTTTGTAAGGGTGTATAGCGGCTGAAATCTGTATTTAAAACAGGCCCTTTCAAAGAGAAAAAAAACCCACCCATGAGTGCTTGTTGCCATCAGCCTGCAGCCATATGCAGTTTAATGTGTTGTTACCCAGAGAGATAAAACAGAGCTCAGTGACTTTTCTACACTTTTAACAAGTGCACTCCAGAGAAATCATGAGCTCCCTCTCATTCCTACACAAATCTTTCTAACAACACACACTTGGATTTCGGCAACATTTGCAGATAGTTTATGAGCGCCGTGCTGTTGAATAATTCAGCATCTCCAATTTGTGAAGCAAATTAGCCGCCACTGCGTGCTTAACCTCTGTCATCGAGCCTTCTGTTCTCCTTTAGGTAGATACTGAAGTTCTCCGGCTATAGTTTTGTATTTCTTGTGCTTCAATCAGAGACCCCGGGTTACACAACTGTTGCGACTAAAGTAGAAGCAGATAGTAACGCGATTATTTCTGTGGTTGAAGTGACGGTTCTGGCAGCACAGCTCGAGGCGCGATGCTGCGCAGTGCTCGAGATTCAAGACGATAAGAGCCTGGACATGTTGTGTAGCATCGCATGAAGGCACTTGGCAGTCTGGCCAGGACTCTCTGCTGTGGTGTCAGCTGAGATGGAAAGGTCTTGAAGAAGATAAGATTCATGAAGAGAAGCTCTGTTTTGGCAGTCCGTGTGGAGCTCTGTGTGGCGGGAGGCCGTGCTGCATTGACACACATTCTCTGTTGCAGCAGCAGACGTGAGGCACGCTAAATGTACAACAGCCTCGCTCGCTTCACTCACATTTGTAAATCTTGAAGTGGAGAAAATAAAACGTGCCGCTTCAGAACGGAGATAAATACCTTCACATCCATTTCAATTACGTTCCCACTCTGCAATGCGTACTTTGATTAGCGTCTCTGTCAGCTTTATGATTATGATGCAGATTACGGTGATCATAACTGTTGTGATGATGGTGATGTTGATTGTGTTTGTGAGTGCTCTGCTTATTGACCGTGGCCGTTTCACTGACACGATCTTTCATCCGCTAAACTCTTTATGTTGATTCTGCAGTGAGGAGGAGAGAGACGCTTTAACTGTTCCACACCTGTTCCACATACAAAGGAGAGACTGAGATTAATACAAAGACTTACTGTA
Organism: Semicossyphus pulcher; assembly: GCF_022749685.1. Taxonomy (NCBI): domain Eukaryota; kingdom Metazoa; phylum Chordata; class Actinopteri; order Labriformes; family Labridae; genus Semicossyphus; species Semicossyphus pulcher. The sequence goes on from NW_027211693.1 coordinate 20,895,765, forward strand.
TCGGACGAAAGGTAACTGACATCTGGGGAGTTTGAGTCTGGAAACAAACATAATTGTGACCTGCTCACACACACTCTATACAACATCACTGCCACTCTCTGATATCCAGCAATGCTAGTTGAGCCATAGTTATGGTTTTCTTTTCTTTTCTGCTTAGAAAAAAATTGTGCACACTTTCAAACAAGACCACAGTGTGTAACTTTGGCTCAAGTGTAGCCACAAGACATAAGTTTGGGATAATCTTACAGGAAAAGAGTAACTGCCTGTGTAGAGAAAAGTCTTAGAAATGACTCAGTTATGAAACATTATCCACCGAAAGTTTGCTACAAATGATCTAAAATTAGCCGACGTAAGCTACAACTACACAGCTACCGGATCAAGAAATGCTGCGGCAGCGAAACTCCTGTGAGTGTATTGAATTAAGTAAGGGTGAACTTTTATGCTTATGAATTTAACATTTCATTTGCGTAGGGAAAATGTTATCCCTTTCAAAAGAAGCATGCTTTCGTTGATATCCAGGCAGGTTTTAACCCTGTGTTTTCCATCATATGTAGAGTTCAATACACAGGAGAGGGTTCAAATATTAAGACAACGATAGATTGGGATAAGTGGTTAGAGCCGAGAACAAACTGAGGAGTCTACAGGAGTTGTTCCTCTTGTTATGTGCACTTGTGCAAGAAAAGGGTTTAGACCCTTGCACCAGGAACAGGAGAGAAAGAGAGAGAGAGAGCTATAATAAAACAATTCAGTATTTTGTGTAGAAAAAGAAAAGCAAGGAAGAAAAAAAACAAAGAGGAAAAAAATAAATCTGTCAGCTTGTGAGCGTCGCCTCGGCACGCAGACTCTCAAATCTCATTTAACAGCTATTAGGAGGAGATGGAAAGAAGCGAGGGATGTAAGATAGAAAAGATGACATGATAAATAGACACATTAGGGTTTTTGCGTCATGAGCTGGCTTTCCAGAAGGGAGAGGAAAAGGAAATGACAACCAACAGCGGAAATATGCATGTGGAAATGATGAAAAACAGACTGTGTGACATAATGCATTTTTTGAAGATGGTATTAGATTGAGAGTCTGCAGAAAACCCACCTGACAGGCCAACACCGTTGTTTCAGTCGTCAAACAGGCTTCCTATCTAAGCTGACGATGGCGGACTTGTTGGTTATTCTCAGCAAACCGTCTAAACCTAAGCGGTCGACTCCGAGAGCTTCAATCCAAACAAATCTGCATTAACAGCAGGGTTTCTGGAAATGTTGAGCTCTTTCGTCACCTCGTCAACAGTATGACAAGATAAGTGTTAGGGGGCGAGCGAGTTCTTTACAGGGTTCTTGACATCTCAGATTCTGTATGAAAGCTTCAAGCATATATAAAAGGAGTGACTCTTTAAAGTGAGTGGATTGCTTCAAGCTGCAGTATCTACTTAGTATCTTCAGCATCAGGTGCATGTTTTCAGTCTAATCATACTGATCTATTAATTACGCATCAAAAAAGAACATTTTTAATAGAAGCATTAAGGCCGACTTGACTGATCTAAGTGGATATAAAATGGTTAATAAGCCACTGAATGCTGAGCAGCTGAGGGTAGAATACAGTGTTTTCCAGTAAGCAGCTTGAGAGACTCAAGTTGATGGTGCGTGTAAAAGCGCCTCCTCTGGAGCGCGGCGGAGAGACGAGTGACTCGACTGGTGGTTCAGGACTGAGAGCAGAGAGACAGAAGAGTTTTTACTTACCGCAGTGAGTATCTGTTTGACAGCGCATTTAAAATTCAGTATAATTAACTTAGCGAGCCACTCGTTAAATATTACAACGCGGATCTACACATCAGTGCACGTGGTTTCTCTGTTAAACTGTCAGCTGGAGAACTAAAGGCAGCTGCTGTGTGTAGAACGTCTCCGTGACAACACAGTGAGAACATTCTAGAATCCTACAGCGTAGTCACAGAATTACAACAGAACGTGATGTGTTGCTTTAAGACTCCGACACACTGAACTTGAAATGAACCGAGACTAAGAGTTTGCCAAGTGCTGACTCATAGCTTTAACTTAAGTTATCCTCCTTTACTTCATAAGGCTAACAAAGGAACTGCATCACAATGACTGAGTGCTAATATTACGATCATTTAAGGAACCAGTTGTGGGGGGGATGCCTCAAGACAAGAAACCAATGACGCAATGATCAGGCGAGTTAATAGTCAAATACAGACCAGTGAAAACTACAACATTATGGTGTTATTTACAGTTATGGTATGATTTAAACCAACTGTTTTGCTGGTGTATTATAGATCTCTCTTGGTGCACAGAGCCATGTGCTGTTGTACGACAAAGAGAAGCACGAGGTATACAGATCAGATGTTTTCCAGAGTCATATTGAATATTGAGGGAGACAAATTTGATTCTTTTAGCTTTTGGAGGGATCTGATCAACTGGTCAATTATTGAGGGAATTTACATCCAATCAGAGAGGCAGTAAATAATCTTCAGTCCTTTGTATTTGTAGTCCCTCAGTGATAGAATATAAATGGATTCATAAACAAAACCATCAGTATAGTCATCATATTTAACATTTAGCAGGCTTTATAATTATCAAATCCTTTGTTCACTAGAAGAAGAAAAAGAAGAAGCGTATGGCTGGGGTGAAGTCGGGTTAGTCAGAATAATTTCTGAATAGCTTTGAGTCTGTAATGACATGAATATTCATTTTAAAAAGACATTTTAGTCGGGGTAATTGGTACTGTGGAAAAATAAGAGTGTAATTTGAAACAGGTTGTTTTTTCCTGTTGCATTTATGGTAAGATTTATTCTTTTGATTGGGCTTCCTCAGATTTTAGTCAAGTCACAAAATACAATTTTCTTGATATGTTGCTGATTTTCACTCGTTACAAGTTCTATGTTTAAAAACTGGTAGTCCATCTGGATGACTGTGATATGTTTCCCTACTGCCATAATTTCTGTTTTCTCCATTTTAACTTTAAAATCAGATCCAATTTAATATACACAAGTGGTATGGATTTTCCAAAATTAGATGCAAACAACAAAAGATCATCGGCAAATAGATTTTATACTGAGGTTTACCTTAAAGATATAGTCTCGAAGATTTTGATTAAATAAATGTCTGTCTGCCAGAGAGGGTAGGCGGAGCTAAGCGGCTGTTTTTCCGGTCTCTGCAAGTGTTGCGAGTAAACAGTAATCTACTATGGCTGAACAAACAAAGAAAAGATCGATGACTACAGATACAACTTCAAAAATAAGTGAAAATCCACAGAAAAATAAACAAATTTGACGCTCAGATGAAGGAAAACAGTCTAAAAAGGAAAGCGACAAAGGGAGCCAACCGTGGAAGTGTACTCTAATTACCATTTATTGCCAGAAGCTGCTGCCAAAGAGAACAAAACTGAAATCTTCGAGATTATCAGTTTAACTTAAGTTTGAATGTAGTGGTATTTTTCTGAAGGCAGTTCTATTGGTAGATCAACAAGAAATGGGGAAAGTGGACAACCAGAAAACATAATTTATGTAATGCTTTCTGACTGCACTATACATATAATAACTGGGTGTGTATTTGAGGCAAATCCTCATCTCACCTCTATAGGGTACAATAAGTCTTCCATCAACCAATGAAAGCAGTGAGGGTGTTTTTCTCTCAGGAGAGCTCATTAAATTTTATTTTGTTTTTGTTGACTCAGAATAAAGAATGAAGACCTTTCTGTGTCATTTCAGCCTGACTTAGATTGAAGTAATTGTTATAGGACCTCTTCAAGCTGTAAAACTATTCCTGCTGCTGCTGTAACGTAAAGGTTCTGATAGAATATAATGGTTGTACTAAATCATTTTATCACCCTGCAGAGTGAAAGCTCATGCTTCAGCCAATCAGTGAAGAGATCACCCGGTTGGAAGGGCCAATCCCCATGTGGGCTTATTAGGGACCTGGTGTTGTTTGTTGAGAATCGAGAGAGAGAGAGGGAGAGAGAGAGAGAGAAAGAGAGAGTTGAGATAATGGCAAGTTAGACTGATGGGGCGACCTGGAAAAGACAGCAATTGTGTTTGTTGTCTTTCTTTCTTGTCTAAGGAAGGTTAGTTCTCTTGTTCTGTGTTGCTCTCGTCCAATGTGGGCAAGATTAAGTGACAATTGGTGAAGAGGTAAAAAGATTAATTGGTCAGGAAGGAGTCCCAACTTCCTCCACCATTGGTAGGCCTGTTGTGACACTGCTGCCATTACGGTTTCTTTTTGGTTGGATTTGCACTACATTGCTATAGTCATCCGTCACCCTTTCTGCCTACTCTTTCTGATGGAACAACTACTGATGGCTGAGGGGCACCACTTGTGGTTTTCCCATTGAAAGTCAACTGGACAACCAGTTTGCAATGCCAAAGAGTTCTGTGATTGCAATGACGTTCATCATTGGGCCATAGTCTCAATGAACCAAGTGGTAAGTCCTTCGACAAAAGAAAGTGACTTAACAAAAATTCCATGAAAATTTGTGATACCCCTTTCCCAGCAAAATTATCACGTTGATGGAGACAGTGATCATTCAGTCTGTGTATCAAACTCGGCGCTGACAAATTTGGAACGATGTTCGAGCGCTGCTTGGACGGAGACGGGCGGAATTTGTATGGAGCATAGCATCGTGCCGGAAAGGGGGTGGAGATTAGTGTGTCGATCTGGGTTTTGTGTTCCCATTATTGCTGATTGGCGATAATTACCCGGGTCTACTGCAGAATCATTTGACCCGTGTTTGGACCAAATGCTCAAAGGAATTTTTGGCAGGTCAGAGTTTTCAGTACTTGGTGCTTTGGAGACATTAGGTTCTGTATCCCAGTAAAGTGAGGTCGGATAGCAAGTGCTATCCATTCCCCTCATGGAGATGGTGATGGTAGTGTTGCATGTGTGCCTACCGCAGAGTTGTGCTTGCATCCCTTTTGCTCAGGCATAGGATCGTTGAATTTTGCCACGCACTTTAAGCTCAGTAGGGACTGACCCCTGGACAAGAATCTGAATGGATTAACAGTCAAAAACCATCTGGATTCATGCTGATCCCAAAAGAGCTCTGTTCCTCTGTTGGTTGGTTCCCTCTTCTTAAAGAAACCCTAGAGGGCCACAATGTTAATCGGTCACACCTCGCACAATTGTCCTAATAATGAAATATCTACTGTACGCATAAACATCAACTAAAGCCCGTCAGTTACAAGATTACAAAGACAGGGATTGTTTTGCAACCCTCTCTAGTAAGTCAGTCCTTGAATTCCTGATGAACAACATAAATATCTGTCATGTATTGAAAATAAGAATTCAATGCCAAATACCGTTTGTCAGCAAATGCAGTGCAGGATATTATAAAAACTTCATTCACAAACTAAGATTTTATGTAACTTGTCAGTGACATTGAGCCTTGAAAAGTACTGACAGAACAATATCTATTCTTCCTGAAGTATGAAAAGAATCTAGTGCATTGTTGGCTTTAGTTTTGACAGCGTGTGCACATTTAGATAAAAACATCTCTCAGCTGGAGCTAACCTGAAGTCGCAGTTCTCTTCTACACTATCTTATATCAGCCACCATGTTTGCTTCATCTCTCTCCCTATGTCTCTACGCTCTTCTCCGTGGTTTTCATCCTGCATTCCCCTTTTACAATCCATTCTCCTTATTTTCCTCCATCAGCACCTTTCCCACTTTTCCCTTTGTTTCCCTCACTGACTCTGTTCCTGAGTAAGCCTTTTACACTCCCGCGAGGCTGTGTGAAATTAGCTGCTTGCTGCTTTGGGTGGTGGAGATTTGTGTGTGTGTGGCAGTGAGTAGTCTTGGTACTCGTAACTTTGATCAGACATAATGCAGGTCGCTGTTTCCCTGTTGTCTTTATAGGACAGTGCGTGTAACAGTGAAGAGGAAGAATATTTGTTCAGAGTGCTGCTCCGCTTAAAATCCTCTGACGTACCCTCAAGCAGCAACAATGATGTTTTGGCCTAAAATATCCGCATTGTTTGTCCATGTGTGTGTGTGTGTGTGTTGTCTTTCTGTGGGTCAGATCTTGACTTTTGCGTCGTTGGGGTTCGACTGCTACACATGTCGTAGTGTTCTTGGGCAAGACACTGAACCCCAGACTGTTCCCAAAGGCATGGCCTTCGGTGTATGAATGTCCATAGCTCCTGATTGGAGATTGGTATAGTAGCCTTTGCCAACAGTGTTTGAATGTAGTACAGTCCATTTTCCATTTACAGTCCATCTGTACCAGACTCACCCATAGGCAATGAATATGGAACTCGGGGAACGTTATCCTTGCACAGTCTTATAGTTTGGATAGTTTTCATTGACACAAAACTCCCGTTGTTGTTTTTGTCTAGAATTTCTATTGTGTCTGTCATGAAATGTAAAAGGCATAATGTTTTCAAAGAAATCCTGATGGACGTACAATAACATGTACACACAGACTTACGCACATCATACCTGCACCATCCATCCCATTGTTGTGTAAGTGATGTTGCTGGGAAGCCTGGAGGGAATATCTTCAAGTTTGGCGCAAATGTCCACTTGAACTGAACTGTATAGAAATAGGTGTTCAAAGGTCAAAGATCATTGTAATCACTCATAAATCCATTCATTAATTATGACACAATTTTAAAGAAGTGTCTGATACGATTAAATGATGAAGTGATGAATTCTGGGAATTGTTTTAGTCCTGCTCTTGTGAACACAGTATCTCAGGAACCCTTCTTCAAATTTGGCACAAATGTCCACTCGGACTCAAGGATGAGCTGATTGGATTTTGGTGATTAAGGGTCAAAGATCACTGTAACCTCAAGTCTGTCCCGAGCAAATTGCTTAATATTTGATACAGATTCTTGAATGTAGAGGAAATTCCAACATCTAGCAAAGACAAATGTATGTAGTTGATGTAGTGTCAGATGTTTATATTTTTAGATGTAACACAAATATCAGACTGTGTTCATGCATTGATATACAATGTTATCAGACTTTCTGCTGATGAAGCACACAATGAAACTACATCACTGCTTCTGTGCATAAATACACCAGTAAGTGGAGGATAATATTCAGCGGTTTAGGTTTCAGCTTAGCTCAACTTTTACAGTAAATATAGTTGTGGTGACCTCCAGAAAAACCCACACAGAGAAAAACAGCAAATTTTCCATAACAAAGTGAAACAGAGAGAAATGTTTATTCCCGTTCACATCGAGCCAACACAAAAACACTTTGTGAAAAGTTTAGAGTGAGAGCTCGTCTGAGGCCCGGTGTGGATGTTTCGTCTGCATTCATTTGACTTGCATTTAGTTTGACAAAGCCTCAGAGACAGGTGTGTATCAGCGCAGAGACACACACACATTAACACACACAGAGAAGGATGTGAAAGCTTTCTCCCACAGGCTTCCTTTGAACTTTCTACCAGCATTTACTCTGCAAACAGACAACAAGAAAAAAGACAAAAAGTGCAGAATGAAGGAAAGCGACGAGGAAAAACGGACGTGAGGAAAAGCTGGGCTCAGGACAGCTCCAACACGCAGAAAAGGAGGAGACTGCAAACTTACTGAGGGGAACTGAGGTGGAGGAGAGCGAGGAGGAGGACAAAAGGATTAAACAGCGCACTGTAATGCACTCGGAGTAAAGAAAGGACATTTATCTCTGCATCCTCCTGAGCTCTTCCCTTGTTTCCCCGGTGGAGCAGACAGATAAGAGAGCCTGTGTATGATTGGCTTAACACTTGGCCCGACGCCACAGCTGCACTATCACCGTGGGATACCGACGGGAGCTGAGGGATTGTGTCAGATAGGATGGTATTAAAAGAAAGATAGGATAGTTTTGTACAGGAAGTTAGCGGACTGAATTTAAATCGGTGTTTATGAATTCAGTGTGTGAAAAATAACTGCCTGAAATACACACCGTCCATCCCGCTCCTTTGCATAATTTCCTTCCCTTTTTTTACACATTCACTGTGAAACTCAATAGATCTCTGTTTAGTGGACTTCCTCTCTTGCAGAGAGAGAAAATAGCAACCGTATGAATACATTACGTCTGTTGTGAATCCCGTGCCCTCATTTTTGGTGCTTTACTCATCTGTGTTTCCATTTATCTCCATTCTGGAGCCTTTTTTTTTCACAGCTCATCAATGCAAATATATGGATTCAATTACAGCCGATGTGTCTTTTTTTATCAGCCTAGGTTTCCTCTAATGCAGCAAATTGAAGATCTAGCCACCAGTTAGAGAGCAGAAGGAGAAGGAGAAATGCTCGACACTGTTTTCTTCCTCTGTGTTTCTGTTTGACGTCCTTTTCTGCACCACTTTCACATAGATTATTCAGATTGTAGAAGTGGTGTAGACTACACAAGCAGAGCGCAGCAGGTGGGCTGTTAACAGTGCATAATTGTCTCTATAAAGATGCTGCTCAACAGTGACAACGTGGCATCATCTGTCAGCTTGAAAAGAGACAATATGAAGGAAAGTGAAATGTTCAGAACAAGCTGTTGAGTATTTTCCAGGTTTGTTTTTCACACCCGACACAGGTTGTAGAAGCATGGCAGCCACAGGAAGGCACCGTGTGAGAGCTGAGGCTGTTAGAAGCCAGCAGCAGCAGCGGCGCTCTATTCATCATCATCATCATGGAGCTCATGGCTGCACACTGGCTGCTGGAGCCAACCGCACGGATAAGAAAATCAAGCACCAGTACTGGCAGTACACTAGTTTGACAGAGCAGCAGTCAAGTAGACAGAAAGACAAGGAACAGCACGTCCTATTATTTTTCTTTGCACCGTGTGTCTTGACCCAGTCAAACAGCCGGAGGCAGCAGGCAGCAGACCTGTAGCCGTGTCAAGCTAATCTAGTGACATGCTTTCTTATCTATTATTTATCCCAGTGTCCAGCAGCCTGTCTTTTCCTCCAGCCTTAGAACTATAGGTTGACCTCGACATGCCTATGAGCCGCTGTGAGGCGTACATGTTGAGGAGGAGCAGATCTGTCAGTAACAAACATGAGATGTAGCGAGGTGTGTGAGAAAATGTGTGAATAACAAGCAAACTGTTTCAGACTTTCTATTTCTTCCCTGTCAGTTTCTTTCTGCCGCCACTTTCATCTCACTCTGCTCTGTTCTCTCTCTGTCACTGTGTTTAACTCCAAAATGTGGCTCAGATGTTCTTCTTCTTCCGTTCCTTTTATCCTGTCACTTACTGACTGGGCCACTGTTCCGGACAGTCTGTCAGTCAGTTGTTCAGCCATTAACGGACTCGGTGAAAGCGCACAAACATCCAGATTCCTTATCACTCTTTTTTTAGCTAGTGCTGAAATAGAAAGGAGATAATTGATAAAAATGAATCGCTATCATCGCCCCAGTTTCTGAAATATGAGAATATGGTGCTTTTTCTTCTAATATTTTTGATGACAGAAATTCAATATGTTTTGGGTTTTGAACAAGCAATTTGCAGACATCAATGCCTGGGAAATTGTGCCATTTATTTTTTTTTTTACATCAATCTGACATATTGAAGACTAAACGATCATAACAGAAAAGCTAATTAAAAAATCTAATAAAAATCAGACAAATAAAAAACAAAAACATGAAGTAATTTGATTAGTTGTATCAGAGCGATGAAATAATTCCTTCTACACAGCTTAAAAACGTTTTGATTTCAAATGACAATTTGATTCTTACAGGGTTAAACAGGGAGGGTTAAAGACCCAAGTAAATGTCAAATGGACTGTACTTATGTAGCGTTGTTTTAGTCTTCACACCACTCAAAGTGCTTTTACACGGGGTTAGGGGTCAGTTGGTAGAGCAGGCGCACCATGTTCAGAGGCCACAGTCCACAGCAACGTAGGTCTGCAACGTTGGTGCGTGTCCCCTACTCTCTGCTCCCCACATTTTCTGTCTCTCTTCAGTTGTCCTGTCAAAATAAAGTCAAAAGCCAATTAAACAATCTTTCAAGTTATAATCTTGAAGATCTCAGTTTCGTTCTCTTTGGCAGAAATATGGCGATAAATGGTAATTGCGGGAGTGTCGCGTGTGTGACGTCCACGGTTGGCTCCGGGTGTAACGCTTGATTTTCCCCGCTGATGGTCGCTTTCCTTTTTAGGTATTGATGGCTATACCTTTTGGGTTCAGTGTCTTACCCAAGGACACTTGGACATGCATACTGCAGGAGTCTGGGATCGAACCGCTAACCTTCCAATTTAAAGCCCAATCTACCACTGAGCCACTAGCCCCATTCTGCTTCTTCTTTATCCCATTTAATCTCTTTAAACACACGATGAATGCCCTCCAGAGGCGACTTTATTGCCATGTGTATTGTTACTCTTTCAGTTTGTAGTGTGGCTGTTTAACACAGGTAAAAACTAGTTGTGTATACTCAGCCTCCTATTTGGTTTAGTCCAACATAGAAAAAGATGGGAGTCTTTTTTATAATCATGTAACCATGTCTTTTATAAGTTGGCTTCTGTGCACACTGTATATAAAATGTGACTATTGATATAAAAGACTATAAATCACTTATTTGAGATTAAAAAAAAAAAAGCTTACACTTACTTTAGCTGGAAAAGATTCTGTTGTCAAATTCCAGTGAGTCACATTTTGTGGCTCACACAGCACTATTCAATACACCTTTAAGAGTGCCTTCCTTCACTTACTAATGGAAACTCTCCTCATGCATTTTATTCCCTTTATTCGTCTACCTCTTTATGCCTCCTTTCAAACGTTTGGCTAAAACTCACTCGACGTTCGGATGGAAATACAGCTGCGGACGCCGTGGCAGCCAAAGTGTCACTCATCTACACCGACTGTGCGTCTTTCTGCACCATTTGTTTCTGTCACTTTGTCTACCTGTGTTTCTCTGTTGCTTTTATTAACTGCTCGAAACCCCGTTTTCTGTCCATCATCAGCCCCTCCTTTTATTCCCCTTTCTTTCTTCCAACTTCTCCCTCTCTAAGCATCTCTCCTTTTTCCTCCACTCTCTAATCGATTGATTTTCTCGTTCGATATCCTGACACCGAGAGGAACGGGAGACAAAGCAAAGGAAGCCAGCTCGGAGAGGTTTATTGGAAAGAAGAAAGAAATGTAAAGAGTGTGAAGATATTCAGAATAACAGCCTGCTCAGTGAAGGTTTTTCCCTCATTAACGTGAAGAGAAAGGACAGAATGAAGAGGAAGCACATTTTTGATGGTTGGCTTTGAGCCAGATTGTTCATTTGAGGGATGTTTTCAGCGGTGGAAAAAAAAGGAGTCGAGGAGAGGGGAAGAGAGTTGATGAATGAGGGAGACTGTAAAAATAGAAAGCCGAGAGGAGGGGGGGGTGAGCAGAAGGAAAAGAAGTCGTTTATCTCAGTTTAGAGATGCTGGATTGGCTGCGAATACAAATGTTGTCATTGATAAGTCAGATTCTTACTTGGTGGAAGGAATACAGTGTTATAAAACGATAACATCGCATTAGTTTAATTCTGCGTGTGAAAGAAAGAGCAGGCGATAAAGCTACTGAACTCCAATGAACTATTAATTTGTGTAGCTCGAACTGAAGGTGCAAACTTTACACGTTTGTGTGTGTGTGTGTGGTAGCATGCTGCTTCACGTGCTCAGTGCCACATGTAATATTCAGTGTTACCTGTACGTTCATATTAATGAGACGCTGCCTATCCATCTGAGGCTGTAGACATGAATACTGGAGAGACTCCCATCTCTGTTCTTCCTCTCTCCTCCCTCTGCATCCCCTCCTCTCCTCTTCTCCCCTCTCTCTGTTCGTGTATCTTTGCCATCTTTCCTCCTTTTTTCCGTCCAACATCTCTCTTTGTCTTCATGTCAGGTTGTAAAATCCTCTGCCTCTCTCGCCCTGCGCTTCACTGTATATCTCCATTATCATGCATGCTCCTGCCTACTTCATATCTCAGCTATAGATAAGAGTTGAAGGCGGTGAATCTCACTTGCAAAGAAGTGAGAAATAAGACGGGATGTCGGGTAGAACATGTTATAGTAAAGGTAGAGAACAGAGCCATCTAATGCTGTTTAAATGGAGCTTATAAAGCAGAAAAATCAATTCTCTGCATTATAGCGGCAGTTTAGAGTGGAAGAGTAAACAACAGAGACCGGTGTTTTGGTATAACGTGTTGCCGTGTTAACTGGTGACTTTCAGCTAAATGCGTCTGTGGTTGTCGTCGTTACAGCAGCTGTTGGAAACGGGAAGAGGAAACGTAACTGTCCTCGTGAATGCCTCTTTGTTGTTTTTTCCAGTACAAGCTCAAATGTGTTCTGCCTTTGACATGCTGTTTGTGCAAACGCGCTACTGATGCTCAGTCGCGTTTTGAACGCTGCTTGTTGTTAGGCTAAAACAGGAAGAGAGCGAGTCACTCGTTAAACTGAAACACCGGTCCCCCAAAACGGCTCGTCATTGGTCGTTTGGAGGTATTTTAGGTTTAGGGCAAGAAAAAATAATATGGAAAGAGTGCATGAAATCTGTGTGTGCGCCACAACACAACTAACTTGTTCAACCAGCTGAAAACAAAGAGCAGCCTGATGAGTGTATGAAGGCCAAGTGGAATAACGTTGCTTGTCCAGTATCAAGTCAGACATCCATGACAGTGTCACTCTGTCCACCCAGCTCCCAAAGAAAAACTGAAATTAGCAATGCATTTGCATCTTGCCTCTACAAGATGCACCAGATTCAGGTAAAGAAGCCACTTCAGCCTTAGTTTGATGCAACATTTGTACATGAGCCAGAATGTAGCACAAAATGGAACTGAAAACACTGCTCCATAAATTTAAATGTTAAAGTACAAAAAAAAATGTAAAAAAAATGTCCTATAATAAATAATCGGGATAATTAATTATCATTTTGGCCATCATTGTGCAGCCTTAAGTTTCACATCCAGACTCTGCACAAAAACAACACGTTATTTTTGTTCCAAAACGTGTTATAATCCAGAGTTTTTAGCCTTACTGACTTCCACACTCACACATACCATCTGTTTGTGAATATGCCGTCTGACCGTGATAAACCCTGCTCTCACTGTCTATGTAAATGTGCTCGGTTTGTCTCTGCAGCTGCATTAATAGCACCACTGACAGACCAGTTTATACTCAGGCGGTTAAAGCTAACCCACATGACCTCACAGTAATGTGCGCTTGAGTTGCTGTCATGACGTTAAAAGCGTGAAATGCCCCCAAACTCATTAGCCAACTACTGATCCGAGTAATTTGTCGACATAATATTTCTATATAAAATGCTAATAACTCTATAAGTCAAGTCTGTCCGGGGTTTGTTGTGATTGCTTGTCCACTTAAGTGTTGATCTAAAGTAAAAAAAAACTGCTCCTACTCAGCAATCCTCCCTCTACAGTCGAGTCATCTGATGCAGTCTGTCTCTAAAATCCACTCTCTTCTTTGCTCTGTTATCTAAAGCTCGTATATCAGCTTCATAGGATGATGCTGATCACATCCCAGACCAGTGCTTGTCTATAAGTAGGCTGCAGCCTAAGGAGGAGAGCAGAGAGGAGGAGGAGGAGGAGGAGGAGGAGAGGGGGATGAATTAGAGACTGTGGGGAAAAGAAGAGGGAGGGAGGGATGAATTGGGCAAGTTTCCAGACTGATGAATATAATGCAGAAAGTACAGAGTAAATTTTTAATGCTGTTTAGTTTCCACAGAGAAGCCAGATTTGCATCCTCATCCCCTGATTATGACATCCTCAGTCAGCACTCCGGGCTCTGCTCTGCCTATTTTAACGCTAATGCAAGCAGGCCTATTTGTGCATACCAAGTTGCGAGTAGCAGCGTGTGCACACACACACACACACACACACACACACACACACACACATCCAGAGGTAACTTCTGCTGAGAGGAGCTAATCGGCGCTGTAGCCGTCTCACTCTGGTTCCTCTCTGAATCAATTCCAATCCTTCTATAGGTTTTCCTGTCACACACTTCCTCAGGGATCAGCTATCAGATGAGATCTGGAGCCCTTCACTTTAAACTGGAGGGGGAGAAAAGATGAGCTGACCTGCTGGAGACCCGGGAGACCGACAGACCGGAGAGGTCATCGCAGAAACTGAGGCTGTCCTAACGAGTAAAACGGAAGCACTGTTATTTGGCTTTTACTGTTTCATATCCAGCAAATGTGTCATTTCTGTGCAGACTAAGTAAGAGATGGAGATGGACACAGTTTGGTGTCTGGCTGCCTTGATTCTTCTGCACTTCTTTTGGTGGATTTAACTTTTTCAACTGGTCATCAGTAACGGTGCATGGGAGTGACAACTGTATTATCTGCATTACCTCCAGGGATGCATCAAGCCAACTCCTCTACCAGTTGTAATACTCAGGGTATCAATACAGAATACAGATCAGATGCCTCTTCTCTCTCTTGTCGTCTGGTTACCTGTACACCTCACCTCGGCCACAATCATAGCCAACCTTTTCAATAAGATCAATATTTGATCTGCGAATCAAGTGTTGACATACAATTCTTCTAACTTTCAGTGTTACATTTGGCAACTATTTTATATTCAGTCTTAGTCTTAAGATAGAAATGCTTATTAGTTCATTTTTACACTTCATAATTTTAGTCTAGTTTAAGTTGACGACAACTCAACATTTTTTTGCCCAGATTTAGTCCAAAAAAAGTCTTTTAGTCATTATTTCAGTCAAAGCGTTTTCTCAGTGGTGCTCCTGAGCCCTGTCAGTTCGAGCTGTTGGCTCCAGCCCCACTAATGCCTGAAGCCGGAGCTTTCGGAGCCGAGGCAACGCAAGTGCCCATGTGCCGGCTGCGTGTGCAGCCAGTTATTTCTGATTCTAAATGGAGAATGGGCGCAGTCTCTGAGTGGTAAATTTCATGATGTCATTCTGTCCCAAACGGTCGCCTCTACGTCACCATCGGCTGGAAAGGTCCAGGGCTGATTTAAAACAGTTGGTGGCGTGTTGAGCCGTTTCCAACCCATGAAATGCCGATTTGTATAAATGTGGTAAGAATTGTCCGTATTAACACCAGCATTGATGTGTTTCATCACACTACGGCAATATACTTTAGATTACAGCTCAAAGTTTAAGTGTGCAGTTACTCTTTAATTATTTCCTGATAATGTCCTCCATTGGTAAACCCCGGCTGAGGTTATATGTGTAAGTGGACCCTTTTTGAACCATAACATTACGCATGTAAAGGTGGCTGAACACTGTCCAGTCAGCGCCCAGCTCACCTCAACATTCTAAAGTCGGCAGTTGCTGGTTTCAGTCTTTAGAATGTTCCGGAAACCAACTGCTAGCTCCACACTGCCCAGACGTCAGCTGACAGGACAGGCTTTTGTTGCCTACTATTACAGAAGTTTTTGCTTTATTTTACATGGTCGTGCGTACTGATTTTCCGCACGCAAGTATAGGCTAGTTGTCAAGAGAACGCACTCTCAGAATGTTAAGGTTTGTTGGGAAAAGGCGCACATTGGTCCAACTTTCCATGACTCCACCAAACCCAACTGGACATGTCAAACTCAAACAACTCCGTCCAACCAACTCTAACTATCGGCGCACACTGGTGTCAGATGGTGTTGGTGTCTTTTTCTGTGAGCATGCACAGAGCCTGAAGCAGAAAGCCTGGGTTTACAGAGAAAGTAACCACCTTCGTGATACCTGTTTGTTTTGTGTGTGTTGTTGTCAAGCTGCCGCTTTGGGACATCATTACCTGTATGGCTGGGTCGGATTCAGGGAGATGTACACGCCCCTCAACCGCTTCAACCAGTCACAGGAATCATGGCTTGTATTTTGACAGACCAGACGCACAGTGGTGGAAAGATTATGGATTTTGAATGTGCCACAGCCCACCAGTAACAAAACAAAACATTCATGTCGTCACAGTTTTTATTATGAATGATTTATTTGTAGCTCGTCAACATCTCTTCTTTGTCATGGAAAAAAGCTTGTTGACGAACATTTTTCATTAAAGAAATTATTAACTTTCTTATCCAGGTTTGATGTTTTCATGTGCTTACACATAATTGAGAGCTTTAGTCATACACTTATAAAACTACCCATTCTTGTGTTATATCACAAAGAAGTTTTCTCTCAAACTTGTTCCAAACAAAAGAAACCTCAGATTTCCGACTGAAAGTGCGACCTTGACACCAGAAACAGGGGTTCACATAGAGCACCACTCAGCTGGATATGCTGATTTGTAGTTTTCACAAAGTTGTTTTCACTCTTTTCCTCTTATCCATCTGCCCCTTTCCTTCCCCTGTGGAGACTGTCTGAACGCTGCAGCCTTGTTTCACTTAATCATTCAGCTGCTAAACAGCAACACGTAATGGAACTAATCACTGCGACATGGAGGTGTTTGAGCACAAACATGCAGTCAATTAACCATAATTAAAATGGAGGCGCTGCTGAATAAACTGCAACATGTAGTTTTATAATAAAGGAATCACATTTTCACAGGCAGATGTTGTGCTACATTTTAAACAGATTCTAATTAAACCCTTAAAACAACTTAATTAAATGTTTGAAAATATCGGGTTGCCTACCAGAGTGTTTTGTAACTTTAAATGGACACGGCTGAAAGACCTCCCTCACCGTGAAAGTCTCCTGCCTACTAAAAAATTCCTGCACTACCTCCACCAAAGACGCTATGATTATAACGGCAGAGTTTTATCTCCTTGTAATCACTTTAAAAGGTTTGAATGACATTGGGGCAGTGTCGCAGGGAGCTAAACAGCAAGTTAATGCTTTTGAGATGAGCGCACTAAAATATTAATGGAGGTCCCAGGCAAGGAAAGGTCATCCCTGAGACTTAGATTGAATAATAAGAGGTCTAGTAGCAACCGGTGTGATCGTACAGTAAAACCAGCTGGTAAAAAGCAGTGAGAGTAAATCGGAGGCAGCAGCACCTCAGCTGCAGTGCTCTGCTGGACTGAGAAAATGATGGAAAAAGCTGTTATCTGATGATAACAGATGAAACACTTCCTCTTGTACACACAACATGTTTGTAGCTGCAGGTCAAAATGAGCTCAGCTGAAAACACCAACATGTCGCACATTGTCCAGATGGTGCAGAAATCAACAAGAAAACAAGTTTATTTCACAGGAGCTGGTTTACACACACACACACACACACACACACACATCTATTTACTGTTAGACTCAGATCAGCTGGAATGCATCAGGTGTTACTGAAAGTTACTGTGGGTGTTGAAAAAATATGTAGAAAGGCTACAACACTGTGGGTTTAGATAGATATATCTTGTATTTATATATTTTTAGTATCACGTCAACTAAAGTGTATCATGTACAAAGCCTAAGAAGGCTCCGAAGGCTTTACAGGCTGTACGCCATGGCTCTACAGTAAATACAGAAGTCGTTAGACTGGGTAAAGAAAAATAATACACCTAATCTCGTCCATTAAACTGTCTCATAGGCTTTGATTCAAATAAATGAATCTAGACTGAGCAAGAGCAGCTAACGCAACATGTTGCATGAACTCTGTCACAGTCAAAAGCTAAGGTTGCACTTAAGCTAGTTAGCTTCAGTTAGAGTTCACTTGAGATTTTTTACTCCATTTATTACTCCACTTATTTTATTTTCTAGAATATCATCAATAAATTACTTATCAAAAGCCTACATCTAAATCGTTTGAACTTATCCAGTATCTTGAGTGATTAGCTAAATTAAGCTTTGGCCCTACCCTGGCTAGCTGCTATCACCCCAGCTAGCTTCCTTGTCGTATCTCTCCTGTACAGTCCGTCATTCTTTGACCACCATTTCTTTAACCATTCCACATGCTGTTTTGTTTTCACACAAATAATACATGTCTTAGTCATATTACATAAAACAGATGCTACAAAAGCAGCACCAGCTGTAGTAGCCTCTCTGACATTTGAAAAATGTAGTTAGCATGCGTTAGCTTTCCAAGGGCGGAACACCTTCAATCCTTGACCCTCGTTCAGATAAGGAAAACCTCCTCTCCTCTCCTTTAAACCACATTAAAAGGCAATTAATTCATACCTTGCCTTTACTTTAGCACAACCTTCCTGCCTCACCCTCTTTCTCTCCCCATTCTCTCTTTTCCCTTTACCCCGTGCCTCCTCTCTAAGCCCATACAATTTGTCCTAGATGTGTTTCAAATTACATGCCTCATCAAATAAGGCTTTCTTATAAGGGCTGCATGTGCGAGTGTGTGTTTGTGTGAGTCCTTTGGTATTCCAGCACGCTCAGAATCAGATTGCTATTAAAGGTGTATCTGGAGTTGAGCTCAGTATTCAGAACGAGTAACACGGGGTTGTAATAGATCTGACAGACATAGCATGCTGTGTGCCGTTATCACTGACCTTTCTTTCTCTCTCTCCTCTCTCCCCTCTGCCTCTCTGCTCTGCAATCATTTAAAGGAAGCGGAGGTAAGTAAATCCATTGTGTTTCTAATTTCATAATATTTATATTATAAATATTAAGACATAGGCTACTGCAGTACCATCGTGCACGCATTCAGACATTGTAGATCGCTTGCTTTAAGGCATTGTATCAGAGCTGCTGCTGATTTAAATGCAGCATGTTTGGTTTCTATAATTTGGTATCATATTCCTTATTCAAATGTTGCTGTAGTTATTTGATAGGTTTCATACCCTCAAGCAAATGTTAAAATTTCCACCACATTTTCTCTCTGTCATACTGATGCAACAGGATTCAGGGAAGCTTTTCATAACATGGCCAAAAGTATGTAGACACCTGCATATTACATCATCATTATTTCTCCTTTCTTAAGACTTTGTACAAGATTTCCAACTCTTTAATTGCCCACATTAAGCCACAAGAGCTTTGAGGAGGTGAAACATCTTCTACTATCAGGCCTTTATTAATTTCCTTTGAGCAGAGCAGCTATGTAATATTGCTGAAGCATTTAGAACTAGGTGCCTCGTCCCAACCACAAAAAGCTAAAGACAAAGAGAAATTTTTAGTCAAATAGTGAATTTAAGTTAGTTGTCTACACTATGTTTCTGATATGTGGTATGTAGCGCAGCATAAAGAGTGAAAACAATCTTAAAGGGAAAGGTCAGATTTTTTGAAGTGGGGTATGATGTACCTATGAATAGTAAGTGTACTACGTACAGTCAGCACGGCCCCTGTTAGCACCGCTACAGACGGGGTCAGCAGTACCACATACTTTAGTCACTAAAAAGAGTCCTACATACAAAACATTTCAGTTTAAGTACGCTGTATTTTTCGCTTCACATTGACGTCAGACGGCCATTTCCCTCTGCACTATGTCTTACTCCGCACAAAGGCCCTGTATACCCACGCATGCGGCGCACGGTATCACAACAGCCGTTTAGGTCAGCGTTTAGAAGATGAACACTGTCTCAACACGTAGTTTTACCCTGAGACCTGTCGAAGCTTAATTTATCACACAACAAATAGATCCAGTTCAAGTGATGGAATGACACGATGAGTTGGAAGTGACAGGCTCATATCTATAGAACTTTTTTATTTTTACTAAAGTACAGGAACCGCTTCAAACCGTTTGTTTATATGTAGGACTGTAGTATATGTATTTATAGGTGTGACTGTTTTAAGTGGCTAAAGTACGTGGTACTCCTAAACCCATCTGCACTGGTGCTTTGCTTAGCTTCCATGTAGGAACTCCAGCCGGCTTCTCCTAACAGGTCACAGTGAGGATGTCATACAACCCCACTTCAAAAAAATCTGAAGTATCCCTTTAAGAGGAAAAGTCTGAATACTGGATTGATGCTCCTGAAGAGACTATTTATTTATTTATTTACTTATTTACTTATTTAAGACATTTGGATGTTATATCTGCATCGGTTATGGCCTTCTTCTTATTCATTTTATATTTGTTTTTGTTTTTTGTTGTTTGTTTTTGTTTTACTTTTGTTTTTTGATGTAGTTTAAGGTCCTGTTTTAACCATATTTCTGTCCCTGTAAAGAACTTTGAATTGTCTATATATTGTATGTACCTTCTGGTCACATGCTTAAAACTAACCTAAAGAAGTCATAATGTTGAAACTTCATAAAAACAACCTTTTAGGTGCATCACTTCAGTGTGAATATTAAGGACCAAAACACATCTTCTGATCTTTAATATTTAATGACCTGTTAGGGCTGCATGTACAGTACACTTTATTGGATTTGTTACATTTTTAACATGTTTAAACTATCATAGTTACAATGACAGAAGAGGGAGAGAAGGGGGTGTTTAAAGAACAGGAAGTCACTGTCACTATATAAGCACAGAATATATTTTAATGGTCTCACATTTCCGATGGTGAAGCCTCAGTTAGAACTTACTTTTGCCACAGTCAGTTCCTACTTTACACTTTTACAGCCATAAAGGATAATTGTATAATAGGCACAGAGCGAGAGATGGACATAAAATAAGAGAAAAAATAGAAGTGTGGACCTCAGGGAGACGCTAATTAGGTTTCATCTCCTCATTTCAAACTTTTTAGTTGGCAGTCGTCATTTATAGAACAAGGACTGAATGAGTAGGTCAACTGTCCATTTTCTGGACCCCTTCCTACGACTGCTCAATTTAGAACTCCCCCCTCTCTCTCTCTCTTTCTTTCTGTCTTTCTCTCTCTCCCTCTTTCCCCTCTCTCTTATTTAATAATAGAGGAGGCAGAGATCTTGCTTTCGGACCCAGCAGGATTTCCCTGCCTAGTTCACATAGTGTCACTGACACAGGCTCACTCCCCGCTGACACACATATGGTTCACTGCGGGCACTGCTTTAAATGCAGACACCACCACTGTGTGTGTTCTTGTGTGTCTGTGTGCGTGTGTGCGTGTTGTGCCGGTGTAGCTCATGTTTAAAGAAAACAGTTCGGACTACAGTCTCATTTGAGTCAGCTGACACAAACGGGCCAATCCGCGGCTCCCATTGAAGGTTCGGGCAGATCATCTGATCATCCTGAGCATCAACCTGTTCACATACAAGGTGGTCAATTGAAATTCACTCCTGCCTGTTCTGCTGCTATTCTTATTCAGTGTGTGCTGCACACTGCAAACACAACTACACCTACGCGGTGGTCGTATAATTTCAACAGCTGTTAACCAATATTTCAATGTGTTATATGGATGTAACACTAAACCATGATGTTTAAGCCGTGGCTCTTTATCTAATGGGGATTTTAATTGCTCTACAGAATGGGAGGCGTCTTGAGCTGGGCAGGGAATCCGCTCTGAATGATGTATTTGGTTTAATAAATCCAAACCTCTTCTCGGTTAAGCTCAGCTGAGACAAGCCAATTATTTTCTGTTGTCATATTGTCTTTGCCGAAGCTGTCTCTGTGTGAACAATAAGAATAATGTGCTCTTTAAATTTGAATTTGGAAACAGCTGAAATGTGACAGCACACGATCTCTCCTCAAGGTACTTCTGCCACTTCTGACAATTTCTCCAAACATTTTTCGTAAAATGTTTTTCAGAGAAAAAGTTCGTCTTAACTTTGATATGAAACGTTGTTGTCCTATTCTTTTTACTCGAGCTTGTAGCCTGCTTGAGCATTGCTTGATTCTTCTTCAGGCTTCATTTTTAAACATCCAAACATCCTCCCACCACTTCCTATCATCTTCCTTTTCTGCTGCAATCATTCATTCTTAAAAAACGCATGTATAAAAGCGAGAACAAAAATAGAGGAGAATAAGGACATGTGCTATAAGCAGTGTGGCTTAGTGTTTGGCCCGTTCTCTCTGTGCTCTACAAAATAATTCAATGAGATTCTCAGTGTGGAGTTATTTTTTCATAACCCACTTTCTTGTGATGTGTTTCCACTCAGGATGACTACTTCAAAAGCTGGGCTCCTGCCAAGTCTCTCGACCAAGGTGAGTCCTGCTGCTTGTGTGTTATCTATGCAGAGCAGATATGAAACGTCAATACTCTCTGAGCACTGAGTGTGAATGTGTCTGTAGCATCCAGATTTGAAACATGTCGTGAACTGACAGTCACACATCACATACTAACCCTTGTTTCATGTGACCTAAATGGTTTATCTGTGACATCGGACTAAACAACAACATGAAAAACTTGAACAATGAGAGGTTTGTCATATTTTCCTGAATTAAAAAAGCGATTTACAGAAAAGAGAATACCCCTCAAACAAACGTACTTATAGGAGGATAGTTTTGGTACCAAAGGATGTTTTTTGCAGGATCCTTTATTAATCCTAAAAGACTCAGTAATGCACATATCCTAAATAAGTGAATAAGCAGGGTGCAAATTAGGACATCAGGGAGCCTAACAAGATATTTTCACCATCATGGCCTGTCCTTATGCAGAGTTGCGGACAAATAGGGCAAACCTGCAAGAATTGAATCCCCCTTTCAGCACCATGGAAAGCGCCTCTTGGTCAGCAGTGTCAAAACACTTATTTAATATTGAATAGAATTAAACCAAACTGAAATAGGCTCGCACAACGTGCAGTCAGCACACAATGAAAAAGGCTGAAGTGTGTGCCGACTTATCAGGCTAAGAAAACAGTCTTTTCTGATGGCTTCTTTTTCTCCTTTCCTGTGGCGGGGTCAACTGCAGCGTGTCGACCCTCTTTTACCCAAACCTCTGCATATCTCCAGGCAGGGCGAGAGGAAACCCCTGATCCATTTACTGAAAATAATTGAGCAGAAGTAGGGATATAATAACCAGGGGGGGGGGGAAATCCCCCCCATTCCCTCCGGCAAATCGCAGCTTGAGAATAAGTACCTGTGTCCACTAACAGCGTTTTTTTTGCACTGGCAGTGCCCACAACATCAGTTTCAGAGCGCTTCTCACCGGCGCTTACTGTTGCTAGGTTATGCAAGTTGTCTGGCAGCACTTCCACTTCCCCTGGTAGTGACCATTAAGTCTGTTTTGAACCCAATTTATAGTATATATACACTTAAATGCACCAGGAGAAAGCAATTAAGTTTTTCTTTTTCAAAGTGGCAAGTTTGAAAAATTGACTCTTTATCCTTCACAACACCTGTGTCCTGTCACAACCATGTTAAAGCAACAGACAAGAATCTAACACAAAACATTGTTATTCACAGTTACATGTTGAAATTGTAGCCTTCTGATTAAGTGGGAAAAAAACAAATGCAGGCGGTATAACTAATATAGAAATGTATACATCTCAATCTCATGACGTGATAGAAGTGTTGCAAAAGCATCATCTGTACAGTGATTTGAAGTTGTAGTTGAGTTGATGTGGCATGGTGGTGCAGTGGTTGGCAGTGTGGCCTCACAGAAATGTTTGTGACTGAATCTTTCGGTTTGCATGTTCTGCCTTTGCATGTGTGACTCTGCTGCTTTCAGATTGCACGGTACAGTTTACAGCCTGGAAATTAGAAGGACTCCAAATGAACTAATCGTGCCGCTCAGTGGGCCAAAAATCCAATCATCTCTGCAAACGTGTGTGTTTGTGTGTGTGTGTCTATCCAAGTCCCGACTTCTGTACCTTTTCACAGTTAGGTACTACTTATGGGCTTACTACGGCAACAACGCCAAGTCCATTTTATCAATCACGCTCAAGTGCGTAATGCTCGTAGAACCGTGGTAACTCTTGACTAAACCCAATTATTACAAACACTGGCTTACTTTCACTCACTGACATGCGCACACACATGCACACTCGCTCAGTCACACACACACACACACACACACACAAAGTTTGGGGGGCATGATTGGACTGCAGCTCTCTGAGCAGCCCACAGACTTTAAATCTTCCTAACAGAGTAGTTCTGCTGTGTGCCGGCTGCATTTTGCATATCTAGCACAGTAACTGTAACTCTGCAGGGAGAGACGAGCAGAGCAGGTTTATCTGGGCCACCTCCTCCTGGATACTGAGCCCTAATGAGAACAGCCTCGGCTCGCTGTAGCCAATTCTACAGTTACTCAGTAAATTGTCAGAGAGAGCTGAAGACCACAAAGTAAACAGAGCTGCATTGTCCTAACCGGGGACCACATACAGCAGACGTAGTCCAGCTGTAGCTCTTTACAGAAGGCTGTTTTTTACACTGTTTGCTTTCGGCAAACTGTTGATTTTGGAAAGTTACTGACATCAGTGGATACTGCTTAATTCTCCCCGGTCTATTACGGAGGGGTTAAAAAAAAACAAGCATTAAAACAATCATACAGGTTGTAAACAAGCTGACTGTATAATCTGCTTCATTTTGAGGTAAAGTAAAAAGTTAGTGCACCCCTTACGCCGTCAATATTCCCACAAACCCCGAATGCAACAGCTCCAGCAAGCACAGGAGGTTATGTTAATTATGTGCGTTTTCATAATAAGCTTTAATAATGCTCCCCATACTCCCAATAAGGATAACAGCATCAGTTGTTTCAGCAACTATCCCAAAGCATATTTGATATTTTTGACATAAACCAACCTGTTGGTGCTCACATTAAAGTATAATTCTTTCAACATTCTCTACATGAAGAAAAAATGTTTAGATTCTTCCTGAAAGCTCTTTCCTTCTTATGCTCCCCCATGCTCTTCCACTGCCCACTCCCCACGGTTCCTTCCACACATGTGAGTCACTGCAACGTTTCACCAGGACATAATGAGGTGACTCTGTCCTCCTGAGGAAGTGACATCTGTGCGTGTCTCCGGAGAGACATTCAGTGCTGTTGAAGCAAAGTGCAGCTTTGTGCCAATTAAACTCTTTATGTGAGAGCATCAACACATTTTCCTCAATCTTTTTTTTAGCCTCGGCTGTTCTGCTGCAGCGACGCTCTTCAGCTGCAATGTGACGGCTCCCCTGCTGCAGAGCTGCTAACATCACTATGCACAATGCAGTTACTCCTACGCAAACAGCACACTGTGGAGCGTCGGGCGGCATAACAATTACATGGCGAATAAATAAAATCAATCAGACAATCTGGAGCGCTTTGGGAACATTTGCTGTTTTTTGTGAGTCTCAGTTGCTCCTTTTGGGTCTCACTTTCAACCAGCTGGTACTCCAGGTATCATACCTGTAAATGTTGGCTTCACCTTCTGATTCAAATCAATGTCAACATGTCAAGCTTATAGGAGTCATCTAATACAGAGCCTGTTCCTGTCCTGTTCCCTTAACAAATCTAAGATACCAACTTCAATCAGTCAATTTTTATTAAAATAGAACTAAACTCTAACAAACGCCTCAGGACTAGTGTTGGGTAACGCTACTTTTAAAAGTAACTCGTTACATTACGTTGCGTTACCAAAAATGTGACCCCCTTTGCGACTCTTTACACATGTCGGTTGTATTGTCAGGACGGCGTGTAGCCTACTGTATATCTACCTTTGATGTGTTGACTCTACCATCATTGCATGTCCTTAACATGAATCGTCCTTGTGAGCTTTATGTCCTCTACATTCTCAACACTTAACATTCTCAAATGCATATTGTAATCCTATCTGTCCACTTCTCTCTGATATTTGGGAACTATTTTTCCAGAAATGTGCAATTATTTCCCTTGGACCATCTCTCACTGTTATAGTTGAAAACGCCGTTATATTTACAAGACGGTGTGAAAGATTGACAGGTGTACCAACAGTAACCAAGGGGGGCGGGACTTAGTGAAGGATCAATTGCAGAACTAACGCGCCAAGTTACTTGTTACGACAAAAACGATATCAGTGTACTCTAAGGGATGCGTTACCCCAACACTGCTCAGAACACTTTACAAAAAGAACAGGTTGTACTCTTTGTTATATTATTTGGAGAGACACATTAATTCAGCATGAGCAAACGCTTGGCAACAGTAGCAACAGGAAATTTCCTTCTAACAGGCAGAAACCTCGAGCAGAACCAGACTCATTGGTGAAGCGCCATCTGCCACGGCTGAAAGAGTGCAATATTGGAACATTGATGTGTCTTTTGCTTTTGATGGAAGAAAATCACTGAAGATTTTTAGCAACGTCAGAGAGAATTGGAAGAAATTGCGCAACAAAGCGTGCATTCAGTGTTGTAATCTCGTAATATGTGATGTGTGGGTCAGATTGGGGGTCAATACAGCTCAATGCAAAGTGTCATCCGTCACCACTTGCTGATCTCGGTTTGACTAATGAATCGATGTTCGCCCTTGGAGACTAATCAGCAGGAAGGTTGAAGGAGGGAAATCTAGTCCCCTGATGAATCACTTTGTAATTCTCCCCCTTCGTCCTCCTTCGTAGCTTCTAATGAATGAAATCAGCGGGATCGCAAATTACTTGTTGGTGATACCGAACAGCATGCGGTCAAATCCACCGGTGGTTAATGTGTTTTCCTGACTCCTTGTGGCTTAATGAGGTCCAGCAGTTGTTGTGGTGCTGTGGTAAACATGTATTTAAATCCAATTTAATCCTACTGAATTGAAGAATCAGATACAGTCTGCGAGGACAGTTGGCTACTTTGCTTCAGTGAAATGAACCTCTGCTCCAGCTCATCAGTACGCTGATATTATAAACGTGTCAGGATTGTGCTGTTGATTTAGTTTTGCATGTCGCCGATGGTTTCTATGTGTGTTTGGGGACAGCAGGACGGATAACAGAGATTTTTTCCCACATTTAAAAAAAATAACTGTCTTTTATTTGTTGCTTGTACAGTTAAATCAGCCTGTGTCAGGCTAGTATGAACAGTAGAGCTACATTTTACACTGGGCTTATGCATATTAGATGCTGAGAGTGTGCAGTAAGTAGTTTGTTTGTGTGTTTTAAACCACTGGAAGTTCTGTCATTTGCATTTGACAGTAGCTGTGATAATTGCCTCGGGATTATGAAGCTGCTTTTGTTTTTAGCTCGGAAAAGAGGCAGCAATTTGGACTAAGTTTGTGCACTAAACTCTACAACCATACACTACTGTAGAAGCTGTTTGTATGATAATAATGTAATTTATACCAATAAAACCAGAGCAGGATGCAGAGCAATAACTGTGTGACTCTAATAGTCACAGAGCTTTATAGTGGTGTGTTATTGCTTTAGTAGAATTGCTTTCAGTCCAACATGCGTGGATCGATTTAGGTTTGTTAATATTAATGGATCCCTTTGTTCCGCTTTATATGTGGGTGGTTGAAACATTGAAGGCCATTCTGAGCGTTAAAAAAACAATTTTTGGAAGACCAAAGAAGTCACACATTTGCATCCTGTGGCGGTAACGTTTCACGCCACTTTTCGCTGACAGGCAATTTACTAAACCAACAGAATCTCATATAAAGTGCTGCTTTCCATTAAATATATTACACGGTATACCCTGCACCCCTGCTTTTTCCTCTCTCTGCCTTCCTCTCACTTCCTCTAAACTCTCTCATCTGTTTCACTTATTCTGCTTCAAACTTCCAGGCCATCCATCTCCCACCCCTCCTCTCGCTCCTCACGCCTGTGTGTCTCTTCATTGTCTCTGCAGAGTTTATTGTTTCTGATGGATTGAGTTCATCAGATGGAAGTTACATAATGAAGAACAATCGCTGACTGTGATCAACACTGCACAGTGACGTAAATACACACACACATACGCACACGCCGACCGAAAGCCTGTGAGGATCAGTTGTTAGTTGTTTTTCATACGTATTTGATTAATATTTTAAGAAGTTTGGTTATTATTATCACATCCCCCCCTGTGGAGCCGTAGTCACGTCTCTTCTCTCTTTGCTTTCATCGGCTTCTTTTGCCCTGCAGGAAATCTTTAGCAGAAAGATGCACCAATAATGTCCCTTTCAGCTTCCCTTAGACATGCTTTTTTTTGACACATGCATGTGCTTTCTATGTTTGTGATCTTTTCTGGGTCAGAGTAGAATCAAACTATATCACAGTGGCACAGTGGAAGTATTTATAGTTCATACTCAGTGATGTCGAAAGGTTTTGAGTCCCTGAGCCCACGGGTGGTGATTTGAGTGGGTCCCTGGGAAACTGAATGGGTCCCCAATAAAATGTTTGGTTCTTGAGTTGAACTTATGTTTGATACACATTGGAAAGTCTGCTGATAAAAATCAAATGATGCAGATATGTTTGGGGTGCATTGTGAGCAGCCTTAATGTAAGTCGAGTCTATAGCTTTTGCCAGTGATTACTTGTACTTAGTGAGCGGTAACAGGATATATGCGCAGACGCCATCTGAGCGTAAGAAAACGGCGGCCGCCATTGGAAAGTATATTTTTCACAGCCAATGGAGAATGTTTTGTTTATTTCACTACAGCGCGTCCAAGAGACGGTTAAACATCATCGATATGAGAGACAACAGCATGAGCGGTGAAACTTGAGTTTGTCGACCACTAAGTTCGTATCCTTACCTACTGGCAGAGGTGGAAAGTAACGTTACATTAACTCGCGTTCTGTAATTGAGTCGTTTTTTTGTGTAGTTTTTAAAATCTGTAATTTTACTTTTTTTTAGGTATTATACTTCGTTACATTTTAGATCACATCCGTTACTGAGTAAAAAAAAAAATTTAGGCCTTAAAAAAAACGAAAGGAAAAAAATCACGCCCCGTAGACCTGCAGTGAACGATGGGCAGGAAAACATACCGCCGCTTAATCACAAGGAAGATGGAGACGGACAAGTCAGACAACAGTGGTGCAGACCCAGCTGAAGGTGAAACACTGTGCACCCTGCAGCTTCACCATCAGGTTAGGGAGACCCCGGTATGCCCCCGATCAATCTCGGATCCCATCGGCTATAGTCTGGCAAAGATATAGCCTCTGCGGACACTGGTAAATCATCGTCAGATAGCCGCTGATGGAACCGCGATGTCATTACGGCACACTACGTTCCGCCTGCTTTTGCTCTCCTCATGGACTGTTTTTCCTGCATACGCCGCTGCCTGCTGATACGTGATTGGTCAATACTTACGGAAACCAGAACACTTGCCGTCCCAGAAATCCACACCTTTTTTCAATAGTTGTTGACAGGCAGAGAATGGTGTCAGCGTATTGACCTGTCTATGTGCTGGTTATGGATGGTTAACCTGTTAGGCCTCTGTACATGTTGTGCCTAATGCTGAATTCTGAGTGAGGTGTGTGTGTGTGTGTGTGTGTGTGTGTGTGTGTGCGTGCGTGCGTGTGGGTGGGTGACACTGGCCTGTGTCCCAGAGAGCCTAGCTCTCCCTGTGGGTGTCATTGAACAGACATCTGCTGTGCTCAGGCTCATGTGTTCATGGCACAAACTGGCCTGAACTGACCTAGTACTAATGAGAGAGGAGTTATGTCATGAGGGAAGCTAGAACATCGAGAGCTGAAGTTCCAACGTCAGTCTCAGTTTCAACAACTGTGGCCTAAGGCGATCTTTTATTCTGCACCTCTTTCTCTCGTCTTATTAAAAATACGTTTCAGGGCTTTATTGTCAATATTAT